>NC_065874.1:7370000-7995000 GCF_933775445.1 Argentina anserina
TACACAGACGGGTGCGTGCTTGCCAATAACACAATCTTGACAAATAGCACTCCATCTTTTATCTCTGAAGTCAGTTGTGCTCAGGGTCGGCCTTGAGATATTCGAGGGTATAGGCGGAGCGAAAAGATAGGGCCCCTTACTTTTTAATGTAGTCACAAATTATCTTGCGTTCGTAACAAAAATAATAATTTGTGACTATATTAAAAGGTAATGAGCCATATCTTTTCGGCAAAATAGTTTGCAAATTGAAAAG
Source organism: Argentina anserina (assembly GCF_933775445.1). Classification (NCBI taxonomy): domain Eukaryota; kingdom Viridiplantae; phylum Streptophyta; class Magnoliopsida; order Rosales; family Rosaceae; genus Argentina; species Argentina anserina. The sequence goes on from NC_065874.1 coordinate 7,370,254, forward strand.
AGTTTGCGAATTGAGATTTGCAGACAAGACTTACCCACAAGTTAAAAAAACTACAAGTGAGCCCCCTAACATGACTGTTAAGAGATAAATCAAGCTGAATAGTTGAATTAAAATTATTCTTTCTTTATTGTCTAATTCTCAAATATGTTGGAAACTAAAAAAAAAAATCATGTAGAGCAAATGATGAGCAATTACAATAAGATAAAAATAATCATAGATATAACCGACGAAATAATAAGATAAAAAATATGACCGTATGAAACTAAGAAGTCGCAGTCGCAAAGTAAAATTTAGAAAACCTATAACTCTCTATTTCACCTTAACCTTATATATATAATATTATTTTTAACTAAGAAATATATACATTTTCTTTTCAGGGAACTACCTGGGTTGGGGGCTCTAAGCGGCCGCCTGCTAGGCCTAGCGCCAGGGCCGACCTTGGTTGTGCTTATGGATCGCCGTTCGTTTGCCTCCTTAAGAGGTTCACCATTTGGGTTGAAACGATAGCGGATGACAAAGATAACACAATCGAAAGAAGTTGGAGAGGCGTCGTGATCAAATAGAAGGTTGCAGCTCTAGCTTAGCTTGCCGGGAATATCTTGTCATCATGGTTGCAAGGCAAGAAGGCAACGGGGTAGTTTTATAATCTATTGTCACGATTGTCACAAAATTAAAAGGATTATAAAGAAAAGCTTCGGTTGAGTACTAATTAAATAATAATATTGGTGCGTTTGAGAAGAGCAACCAACCATATTTCGAAGCCAAAACTCCGGCTCCGGATAAGTTTCTTATAGTAGTGAATAAATAGAGTGATTCCGCTGCAATAGTAGTTCGAAGAAGAAGAATTCACCAGCGTGCACACGATACGCGACCAGGCACGGACTAAGTCGTTGTGCCTCGTATCCAACAGCTTTCCGACTCGTACATACTGCAAGCATGTGTAAGAGATCTAAGGATGATACACGCTCTGCGACTTGGGGTCGAATCTATCGAACGGCAGATCACAACATGAATTGTCTGCGTTGTTCATCCTTCCCCCTTTCTCTCTGATCGCGGGTTTAGGGTTTGGCTTCCTACCTAAAACCGTGTGAAAATGTAGATAAACTCGTGACCCTATAAAATAGTCAAAATCTTGGGCCGGGCCTCAGGCCCAGAAAGTTAGAAGAGTAAGCCCTAGAGACTTCAAGGCGGGCAATTCGGCGACCTTTCTCTGCTTTATTGAAAACCCACCACCGTGTCAAGCCCTCCGTCTTCTCTTTCACTGAAGAAACCCAAACACAGCTTTTTTCTCCAAAATTATGCCTCAAGGTACTATTTTTATCATAAAGTTTCAATCTTTCTGGGGATTTTTGATTTCGTTTACTTCAAGTTTTGATTTTTATTTATATATTTGGGTGCAGATCTTCCTGGGTTTTACTATGATGCGGAGAAGAACAGATACTTCCCCAACAAGGGCCCAGTACCCGGCTCTCGTTGTACTAAAGCTGCTGCTGCTTCTTCTTCTTCTAGTGATCAGAAACTGAACCAGGTGAACTATTTGTACTGCATTTGGATCCAAGTTCATGTTTTTTTTTAAGTGTTCATGCTTGTTCAAGTTTGGCATTCTTGTTGCTTATGACGGGTTTCTTAAAATTGGGTCTTTGAGTTTGCATTGTGTTTGCTATGGTTTATTTGCACAGTTGCTGTTGGTGTCAGGATGAAAGGCTGATCATTGCAATTAGTAGTTAGGATTTCGGACACATGGTTTACAGTTCTATATTCTTGAAACATTTACTAGAAGATTGCCCGTAGAAGTGTTTCTCTTATTTTATATAAAGGTGTATTGGTGTTGGCTACTTGGTTGTAGAAATTGGAGCACGAGTGTTTGCTTTTGTTTTCTATGAACTGTTTTTCTCAAGAAGCGAGTGATCGAATTACTAAAACATAGTGCACAGTTCCTGCTTCCTATGTAGTTTCATTACGTATAATTTTGCATCTTAAAGCTCGAGCACTTTTAATCAGCTGGTTATTTGCTGGACTTTGTATTTTCTGTTTGGTGGTTATTGCCGAAATAAATTTTGAAGACCTGGTTCATCTTCTTTTACTCGCAGGTAGCCAACAAATGTAAGCGAACAAAAGTAAAAACTTCTAAGTTGCTTCAGGCCAGGGAGTTATATGGTAATGTCATTGCTTTCAGTAAAGGGAGGTGTAACTTCAAGGAGGAATTTCTAAAGGCACAAGCATCCCATCCTGTGGTATGCTGGTTCAATCAGTCTCAAGTTTTGGTTACCATTTCTATATAAATGTAGCAAAATATGAAACTCAGCATCTTTTTTCAAGCGTATACGTTCTGCAAGGTATATTGCTATATTTTGGGGTTGAACTTGTTTTTATGTAGAAGTGAGCTTTGTTTTAGTTTTTGAATTCTGTACGAATTTACCAAATCATTACTCCCTGCTATATATATATATTTACATTTTTTTTCTTCTGTAGCTTATGCTTTCTTACAATGGTTTCCTATATGAGACAATAGTCTCCCCTTCTTTTAGTGAAATACAAGTACCTTATCCAGCTCTTATACTGTTTTAACATTCCTCTAAAATTAGTAAATTGATATTGATGACTCTTAGATGAGATAATGTTTCAGAGTCCATCTAATTGAAAATAAATATATGCCTAACTACATTCATGCACAGTTATTTGGTGTTTTTCTGATGATGATGAACTTGCATGATATATAAATTATCAAGTCGGAAGATTTTAACAGTAATTCTTAAATCACTAATTATATAGTATATTAAGTGCTGCAATTGACTACTCTTTAAAATATAGGTATGGAAGTATCTGGGAACAAAGAAGCTAGGTGATGCTGCTTTGGAGCGAATAAACATTGAAGTACAGACAGGAGAGGGTCTAATTGATACAGATTTTCTATTAGCAGGTGGCAGAGATGGCTCTTTAAGGTATAATACAGTAGTTTCACTTTAATGTAATCTCACATGTATATTACGTTTTAATCACAGAATATTTTAGGACTACTGAAAATGTATGCCTCCTGACTCCTGTAATGTTCATTTTTCTTTCTCTTCAATTTTAAGGGTCAAAGTAACCTATAAGTTGCTCCACTTTTTGTTTAGGGAGAGTTTGATCGTTTTTCCTATTCTTGACAAGAAGAGAATGTTTGGGTGGCATTTCTTTCAAACTGTAATGAGCCTGCAGTACATACACTGGAAACATAGTTTTGGGCTCTAAAAAGAAAGATCTCTCTACTGCTAGTTGTTTGACGTATTTGAAAAATGTTCATAGCTAGGGTGTAAAGTCAGTTGTACAGATGTGTATCATATGAATTATATGTGGGAATAATGGTTGAGTGGAATACTCATGAGTTCATCTATTTGCCACTAGCAAAAGCAGCATCTGAATTTTGATTTGTGACAAGATATTTATGTTGCGTTTCTCTCTCAATCTGCCTGTAACCATCTTTGAATGTTAGACGCCTGTACCTTTGGAAGCTCTCATCCTTAGTATGGTTTATCACATCCTTTCTCATAGTAGCTTACCTCTTGAAGTTTGATCTTCTTGCAGGTTTTTTGCACTTGGAGAAGTCGGGCAGGGTTTTCATTATGGGGAGAAATGCTTGCCAGACCTTGTATGGCCTCTCTTAAACACAAGTCAAGTAGAATGCAGAAATGTGCCTGGGCACATATGTAGTCCACTCCAAGGTACAGCTCAGATGCCATCAAGTATATCTTCTATAAAAACATTTGGCAAGCACAGCACAGAAAATGACGGTTCTAGCATCCAGAATGCTCTGTATCCTTGAATATGTCAGATTAAACTTGGGTTTTTATGCAATACAGATGATGCTTAGACACATGTTTATATGGTACCGATTATTTAAATTCTTCCAGTGCCTTAGTAGATAAAAGCTAGAGTGTTTACTGTTGCATTCCTTAACAAAAGGTAACAGTGTATCTACACTGGGGGCAGAAGACCGTCGTGGATCTCTTTTTGTTATTAACCTTACCGAACTATTAGATTTTCGTCCAAATAGACTTGTCTTAAGATCGAGCTTTAATGAAGTTGCAACTTTCAACTGCACTGTTTGGACATCAGATTGTAGATCCGATGGGAGTTGTGCGGTGATTGGCAAGTACTGTTTCTTTTTCTTAAGAAATATATTTATATGGAAGATATATGACTTTAATGTTCTCTCTTTCATTCTGCGTCTCAACATTGTCATTTGATTGCTGGCTGTTGTGACATAATGTAATTAGTGTCAAGGATTTTTGACTTTGTGTTGTTAATTGATTACGCATTGCTGATGAGCTCTGTAACTGGAACATACTCTAGGTTGTAGATGTTAGCCTTAGCTATATAGTATAAAAAAAATTCTTAGCAACAGTTTTCAGAAATGTAAAACTTGTAAAAGATATTTTCTCTCTTGATTTAGGTACCAATGCGGGAGCTGCTTCGGTGGATCTGGAAACTGGGGTAAAATCATGGTTGTTGCACAGTAAAAGTGATGTTTTGGCACAACAACTTGTTCACTCGGTAATCTATCCCATATTTTTGGCTCTTAGGAGATTATCTTTTAGTTTTATTTTTATTTTGCATGAGCTTAAGTTGGTTTGACATTACAGCACTACAAGGTCAAGGCCATTATACTCTACTGTTATCAAGAATTATTGGCCAAGTATAATTCTTCTTTGATTCTTAGAACAATTGGTCGTATCTAAATAATTTACTCCTCAGTTACCACTTCCCCTATACTAATTACTATTAGAAAAAGCTCTGCCCATTTGAGTGATTAGACAAAGGTGTTGTTGGTGCAATTTTGTCGATCAGATGTAAAACATAAGTGAGGAAGTTATGAATCCGATAAGATCAGGCCATCAGGGTTGTGCTTGAAAGCCAAGTTTAATAGATTGCAATCGACTGACTTTTCTTAAGCTGCTAGATGCTGCGTTCTTGTCAAGTTCAGAAGATAACAACTTTATGAAAATTTGTTATAAAATATGACAAATCCGGAAGAGTTAAGCAAACACTACCTACATCCACGACCTTATGATGACAAAATATATGTCTATATCGTTTCGATGAGCTACCTACTATATTGCGTTTAGAAACAATATCCTCCATCTACTTTGTATTTTCTGTTATGGAGCCTATGATGCATGTTTACGCACCCTATAACATTTTCCAGTGAATTCCTGGATTATCTCACATTTTAGGTCTTGTAAGTTTTTTCTTATAAATGATCTTTGTTTATCTATTTTAGGGAAATGTTGTTTTATGTGGACTCAGAAATGGAGCGATTGTAACAGTTGATGTACGTGAGAAACAGAAAGTGTTTTCTGCAAGACATGCTAGTCATATAATACAGCAATCACCTTTGGATAGTACTCTCGGAAAATCTAGGAAACAATGGTTCAAGGTATAACGTTCATTGCTGATATAACTGCTTCTTCTTTAATATTTTTTTCCCCTCCACACAGAATGTTATATTTTGAAGTTAGGAAATAATATCTTCAGGTGAAAGTTATTTATGAAATTATCTTAATTTAATGTGGTGTTAATGTTGTTGCACTACAGTCATTCTATTCCATTTTCTAGCTGAGTTTGCTTTTCTATGCCTGAACTTGTTAACTTTGGGTAGTTATTCAATTATTGTGCTATGCAGCTTTCTGGAAATATACACCCTTCTCATACAATAAAATTGCCATCATCTATTGCATGGTCAGTGTGCTTTATTATCTGACACTCTGTCAGTAATTTATTTGTATATGTTTTTAATAACTCCTACTCTTGTTTCTGAAATGGTTTTGATAACTTCTACTCTTGTTTTTGATTCTTTAGTTTAGTATCACTTCAGTTTGATGATCAGTACTTCTTGGCAAGCTCCATGGACGGAACGGTTAGTATTTATTTCGACATTGTTTTAGATATACATTTGTTTAGCATGTTTGCTTATGGATCACTTGAAAGTCAGCATCAAATGATACGTATGAACTAAATACTGTTGTCTTGCTTAGTTATGTAAAATTAAAACTCTACTCTGCTGCTCTACTTAACCTAAGTTTGATCAAAAGGAAAGAAGGCCTGTACCCTGGAAATACATACCACTCAGCCAAAGAAAGATGATGGAGAGTAGACCTAAATAGGCACTATTTTCTTATTAGGGGGCGCCATTTTTTATCACGGGGTTTCCTTGAAAGAACAAACTTTATATTTTCAGTCATACATTCACATTTCCCATGCAACGGCTAGGCAGAAATTAACTAAAGTCACATAACATGTACAATCTCAGTATTAGAAAGCGATGTTTGTTTTGAAGAAACAAATATCACATCTCTGTGGTAAGGTTCTGTTTAGTTCATTGCACATATCCCAAAAAAAACCTGATATATGTCATATTTCTACGGTTGATGGGTTGTAATGCTTTTTTAATGTCATTTCTACAAGTTTGTGTAAATTCATTTCAATCACTTTGTAGATTAAGCTTTATGACCACCGCATAATCCAAAGAGGAGCTGTACAAACGTACGAGGGGCATGTGAATTCCCATACTCGTTTGCAGCTTGGGGTTGACCCATCTGAGCGATTTTTTATATCAGGCAAGCATTTATTAGTACTTGGTCTTTATTTCAGCAAGTTCTAGTTTGAACTTTCTCTTACATTTTCATCTTGTAGGTGGAGAGGACTGCAATTTAAGACTTTGGAGTATAAAGTCCGGTGAACTGCTTTTTGAGGACAAGTTAACAAATACAGTCACCTCAACTGTGTGCTGGCAAAAAGCTGAATGTATTTTCTGTGCCTATAGTCTTATTCTCATTGCCATTGATTTTTAGATGTGACATTGTGACCTTAATTTACCCCTTCTCTATTTCATTGACATCTAGTTTCCAATTCCTCTGTAGCGTTTAAAGGATTGCAGGATGAAAGACAAAGCTATGACAATATAAAACATGATAGCTTGGGTGCTTGGCTTGGATCGATGGAAGGAATATTTTACATGGACTGGGAACTTTGATGCCAGTACTATGGTCTTCCTCTATAATCTTATTAGAAACATTCTCGTAGCACAGCTATACATTTTCTAGTTAGGCTTCTGGGTTTTGCAACTTCATGCATGGTCACCAGGCATGAAGATGAATAGCAAGGCAATGCTGTTGTCAAAAGGATGAAAGCAAAATTACCCTTTCAGCTGAGATGCTCGGACTCTTCACCTTGAGAAGATTATGTTAGAATGTAAAACAACTGTTAAACAAAGTGCCAGCGGCTTCCTAGATTTTTATTTTTACTGTTTTGTCAGTATTTCTTTTGTAAAAAAGTTAATTGTCAGTCTGAACATTGCAGCTATCAACGTGGTATATCATATGTGAAATCAGATGGGAATTTTGTGATAGTAGAAAGTGTTGTAAAATAGTCATTTCAAACTTGGGAGTCGTCATCCAAGTTTCTGTATATCCAGGTCAAATTGTAAATCAGTATCTGAGCTGAGGTAATTGATAAAGCTAGTGGGAACTTGGGAATAGATGAGTAAAAAGTTTACAAAGCATAGAGATGACGATATCCAGAAACTTGTGTAGATAATTTGAGAAGTCATGCTTCCTATCTTTCGGATATAGATAGGATCATACACGGCTATGTTCCAGATTTAATCGACAAATGTGCAACTCGTACGCGGTGAATAACAAAGACGTGGGGGTCTATGTCATCTTCATCCCTCGTAGTGCCTTACGTAAAATAAGTTCATGAATCATGATTGTATCGTCTTTATCATCTCTATGATTGTGTATTACAAATGGGGTAATTGACTCAATAGTATCTGACTTATTCCATTTTCTAACTTTTGGTATCTCAACTTTTCAAAATATCAAAACGGTATCTCACCTTTTATAACTTACTTAAGAACCATATCTGCCAACGTTTACTATGTTACGAAGATGAAAAGAATTCAAATTTAAGAGGGTATTTTCGTCCAGTCATCTAATCTCCCTTAACCCTAATCTTTTCCCCTATTTTGTGTAAAACAGCCGCATATCTCTTACTCTCGAAATTTCTCTCTGATAAACTGTCACAACCTTAAAAAAAAAAGACAATAAGATTGAGGATCCGAAAGAATGAGCCATCGATGGAGATATTTTCGTGTTGGAGGAGAACCACCAGATTATGCAGGTAAATTGATCCCCTTTTATTAAAGCTTTCCTCTACCTTTTACAAGTTGGGTGTAATAGAATAGTGATGAATTTGGCCCCTTGCGAATTTGTTTATGGGTTTCAAGGGTTTTTCCCCATGGTGGGAGTTTGACCCTTTTTTCTTGTCTGCATCTACATTTTTCTATTTGAGATGTTCGATTAATATCGGGATCAAGTCATTGTGCGTAGTAGTTTGGGACTGGGTTGGTGAGAAATTAAAACTCCTGCATTTTTAGGGTCTCAGTGACTTAAACAAATGAGGATTTATTGCTGGGTTGATGACTTAAACAATTAAATGTTGTACCTTGTTCTTGTACTTTGTCTCTACAATGTGTAATAACGGTTTGCATAATTAGATGTTAAATGAAAGAAAATCAGTTGATTTAGGTTATCATATAAATGAGGTTTTGTACCAGATAGATAAGAGGTCTGCATATTTGATTAAAGTTACATATAAATGTATTTGTGCTGTCAGCATTTGATTTCCAATATGCAGACATCTTATATGATTATCATCTCTCTTATCTACAATGCATGGATAATACAAATGATATAAAAGAAAGGTTATGTACCTCTTAGTGTTTGTTGGTAAAATCCTTAATTAGCTTAATATGATAACCTTAATTAGCTCAAGATAATTCCAGATTATAATGAAATTATTAATTTTCTGATTACATATTGTTGCAATGAAATTATTAAGTTTCCAAAGATACAAATTGTTGCTTCTGTAATATTATTAACATATATATATATATATATTTGATTGTTGCCTCAACATGTTCAACTTGTTGTTAAATACTTGATTTGATTGTTGTAGATCTGACTATCTTTACCATGAAAATCTGTCATGGGGGTAGGTTTTATAGTCATAAGGGAATAAATAGAAGATATGTTGGGGGAAACATTTTATATGTAGATGGGGCAGACCCTGATAAGATTTCTATGACAGAGTAAGTTTATTGGGCATATGATATTGGGTATGAACATCCTCCAATTCAGTGGTGGTTTAGGATACCTGGTAGTGAAGATGGCAGTGGTTTTCTTCATATAACATGTGATGAGGAGGCAACAAACATGTGTAAATTTGTGTCTCCAAGAATCAAAGTTATGGAGTTATTTTATAATTTGTGAAGCAGAAAGAAGAATGTTTAAAGATGACAAGCTAGGGAGATTTACAGAAAATTTAGATCACACAAGATTTATCGGATGAATGATTAATGATATTGAAGATGGACCTATTGAAGAGACTAGACCTGAGGCCACACCTAATGAGGACTTAGATCCGATTAAGGTAATTGAAGACAACGAAAGAAGTGTAAGGGCTGTTGTAGATATGCAAGCTCAAGTCCAAATGGGAAAAAGTAGAAAGGCGGATAAGGGTAAGAGGCATGTTGAAGAAGCTCCAAAGTCACAAATAAAAAGAGGAAGACCAAGCAAACATATGACTAAGAGGTACTCAACCAAAAGTCAAAGGGAGAATTCAAGGCAAGGTGGTGGAGAGAGTTCAAGACAAAGGGAGGAAGAGGTTGAATATTCTTCTGAAAGTTCTACAGATTCAGATGATCCTAATTTTCATGGGATGGTCGATTCAGATTATGATCTAAATTCAGAAGATGATGATGTAGATTTTGAAGGGAATGTGGATGGTGACACTAGAAGGGTTGATGAATGGGATGAGATGGGGTTTGAGGGAAACATTTAAGAAGATGATGGAGATGAGTCTGATGGCTTAAAGGGTTTGCATGGTTCTTCCGATGAAGAAGGTGAGGATAGAGGAAGGTTCCCTGTGACATGTAGGAAAAGGGACTAATGGCTTAAAGAGTTTGCACGGTTTTACGTATGCATAAAAGCCTTGAAGAGAGGATGGAGGGCAGGTTGTAGACCTATTACAGGTTTGGATGGCTGCCACTTAAAAAGTGTTCACAAGGGTCAAATTCTATCTGCTATAGGCATTGATGGGAACAATGGTATTTATCCAATAGCTTGGGCAGTAGTTGAGGGAGAAACCAGAGATAGTTGGACCTGGTTCTTGGAGTCTTTAAAGGAAGATTTAGATATACATCACTCTAGCCACTACGCTTTTATGAGTGATAAACAAAAAGGGTTGGAGGAGGCAATAAAAGAGCTATTCCCGGATGCTGCACACAGACATTGTGTGAGACACCTCCACAATAATTTCAAGATTGATGGTTTTTTAGGTACAAGTTGACACTTTAAGCTCTAGATTGAATTTTGAATGGTTAAATTCGATCAGCAACTTCTATTTTCTATTCTTATTGTAGGTTTGGAGCTTAAAAACAAGTTATGGGCAATTGCTAGAAGCTGTACACAAAATAAATTTCAGGCAGCCATGGAAGACATGAAGAGTAGTACAATTGAAGGATACAATTGGTGTGTGCCCAGACCTGCAGTACATTGGAGTAAGTCACACTTCGACCCCAAATTTAAGTGTAGTCTATTGTTGAACAACCATAATGAGAGCTTCAACTAAAACATTCTTCCAGCGAGAAATAAACACATTTTAGGGTGTTTAGAGGAAATAAGAATAGCAACAATGGTCAGGTTGGGAAACAGAAGGCAATCAAGGCCAAGATGGTAGTGTAAAGTTGGACCAAGGGTGGAAAAGAAATTGAGGAAATCAGTGATGTGGAGCAATGAGTATTGGGCTGTTCAGTCTAGTCCCTGGAGGTTTGAGATTCATGGAAGGGGTGCACAATGCATAAGTGGGGTTACTTCTGTTCATTATGTGGCATTGGACTTGAAGAGATGCACCTGTAGGAGATGGGATATTTCAGGACTACCATGTGGACATGCAGTTTGTGCAATATTCTCAATTAAAAAGTCTCATGCAGATTTTGTGGATGACTACTACACCAAGGACACATATATGAAAGCTTATGACCCAATCATGTATCCTATAGCTGGAGTGGAGGAGTGGGAGAAAATACATAGGCCTATTGCACCTATTCTATATAGGAGGCAGCCTGGGAGACCCCCTAAAATGGCTAGGAATCTATCTGCAGGTAAGTTCTTTACTATTTGGTTGAATAAATAATATTTTGCTTCTTATATGAAAAGAATAGTGTTGTATATTGCTAATTTATCTTTGTGCAGGTGAAGTAGAACCACCAGCTGGGGCAAACAAATTTCCTAAGGTGTATTATTCTCAAATCACTTGTAAAATGTGTGGCAAAAAGGGCCACAATAGTAGGACTTGTTTACGAAGGAATCAGGTTTGTGCATCTGGTTTGCTTGACTTTTGTTGGTTGGAATAGTTAGATGATATTTGTGATTTTATTGTTTTGTAGGGTCAAAATGTGCAACAACAACCTTTTCATTTGAATACACAAGAGGGTATGCAAGAACAAGCACACCAAAGTCCGAATGTAAGGGAGGCAGTAAGCCATGGTGTTCAACAACAAGATGTTCATGATCTTGTAGGCAGTTCCCAACCACTACCTGAAAGTCAGCAATGTCCCTCAAACACCGGCTAAAAATTGGGGAGTTATTTGCATTAGGGTCGGCTTTGTAATATGCTTGTTGTACGATCTTTTATGATGCTAGCTTATTGGTAAAAGAAACACTTTTGTGTTGAATTTGACTACATATGTAGCTTTTGAAACATTTGTAATGCAAGCTGATGTGTTTTAGGATTAATGTGTTATTATGTAGTTATTTGTTTTTAATTAGATTGTGTCGGATTCGAATGCAGTATATTTATATAAATATCTATGCATCACATCGACTTACAAATATCAGGTACCAAACTTAAATATACAAATATACAGTACCAAACATATATTTTTGAAAAAGTTCTGAGATAATGATCCATCTCTATATGATGTTGAATTAGAGGGAAAAGATATTGAATTGGAGGTAAAAGACATCAAATTGGCACCAAATGATGTTGAATTGGAGAGAAAATGGAACTGGTGCTAAAGGCAAGCTGGAAAAATATGAGAAGGGATTGAACTGACCAAAATACCCTTCAAAATGTGTCACCTACCATACTCCGTAACAGAGCAAACATCGGCAGATATAGTTCTTAGGAGAGTTATAAAATGTGAGATACAGTTTTGATATTTTAAAAAGTTGAGATACCAAAAGTTAGAAAATGGAAAAAATCAGATATTGTTAGTCAATTTTTCCATTACAAATTTACAATGTTACTTAACAGATGTATATAAATGCCAGCTCGTTTTTTTGAATAGAAAAATGGTAGTGTTTTTCACATGGGCATAAATGCCAGCTCGTTTGTTTATATATTTGTCAGACTTAAACGAGAGGGTGTCGTCGTATCGCCTAACGTCTAAATCGACTGCTTACGAAAACTGTACGTAGTAACCTAATAATCTCCAGACGAGTCACGGAGAGGTATTGCCGAACGGTGCTTTGGACCAACGACTCCCCATTCCTACACCCTAAACCTGATACCAATGCGGCAATTGCAAGCAAACACGCCCATCCACGATCAAGGCGCACATGATTTCTCAAGTGTTGGGATAAACTGCAAGAATAAAACTGGACTACTGTTTGACACGGCAGAATTTTTATTAGTAGGTTGTCATTGAAGAAGGAGAAACAATTAAGCAGCTGGTTTTTGCGTTCTGATGGGCCACAATAACGTACGTTAGTCCCAGTTTTAACTGGACGTGGTTTGCAAAATTTTACAAGCTACTGCGCGCCATCAACACTTTCGGCTTAGAATCGATCAGTCATATATTCAGATCGATAAGATACGTACATTAATTGTGACATGCATGCATGTAGGCTGCAGACGCTACACAAACCCATCTCACACGTACAAGCGCGCAAGGGCAGAGTAACGTACACTGCAGGGTACTCGAGTTTGGGATTAATTTTTTCCCTAGCTAGCTACACTTTGTAAGAGTAAATATGGCCTAATCTCTTATGAGATATCAAAAAAAAAAAAAACGAAAAATGAATAGCCAGTGTCATGCTATAGTATATCCTGATCGAGATGATAAACTGTAATGACGCAATATGATTAGTGATGGAGAGTTGAAGACAAAAAGATGCTTCGTTGTATTGCCAAATGAAAGCCGACCAATTAACTAGTCAATTACCTCTAAAAGAAGAGGCTAATTATAAACCTTGGGGTCAATGTCGCAGACGTAAACATGGTTTTCTGAGGTGTCTCTTTTGTCTTAAGATCAACAAGATATACAATATTATACATGGAAAGCAGATAAATGAGATAATCGGTTTCTAAAAGAGATTTTCGATAAACCAAATAGTTTGATTAGGGATAACTTTATGCCAATTAACTTACCTCTCTCTCTCTCCTCGATCTGCAAACCCTTGACACTTCTAAGTTTTAAATTGCCTATATATATCATAATTAGTATACAGGCACCACAAGAACAAACAATTTCTTAATTTTATCCGTACACAATTAACCACAAGCGATTCCATCAATCACATGTATCTAATTAAGGAGAGAGAGTGTACACTAACAGCACGTGCTAAGGCACGCGACATTTTTAAAAACCTTCTGTTAGTCTCTATCTATTAGACGGACTCTGAAAAATAAGATAAAAACAATAAATTAAATATTTACCATCATTATTGGCTGGGCACGTGGGACTCCTAAAATCAAATCTTCATCACTCATCAGCTATGGCTGAGAAAGAACCTGGAAAGTGATCATACAATGATATGTATGCAGATTGTCCATATGACAGATGAGAAGGTGCTGCAAATATGATGGGCATCCATGTCTTGAAGGTTAAAAACGACAGTGGCAGTTTTTCATTAATGAGAAATCACAGTAATCCCCACCTCTCCAATCCACTCCACTGCTGCTGGTTTCGCTGAGCAGACAACTACCGCAACCAGTATAGTCATACCTCCTAATCAAGCCTGTCCCAGATCAAAATTGGAAGAATTTGATCCAAATATGAGCGATCCCCACCCCTACTCCTTCGAACACAAGCCCTGCCGCGCCGCCTCCGACCACGCAACACTGACACCGGCCGAGCTAACCATCACCACAAACTCCCCTAACCTCAGATCTCACAAGCAAAACACCCGCCGACCACACGCAACAAAACACTGTCAAGGGAAAAGGTCATCATCAGCATCAGACGTAGTCGGACCAGTGCTGCCGCCACCAAGAAAGAGCTCTCTCTCTCTCTCTCTCTCTCTCTCTCTCTCTCTCTCCGCGAGTGTTGTTTTTTTTCTGAAACTTCGAAATCAAGTTGGGTGAAAAACTTACAAATTTTAATTATTTACCTCAGTGTTGTGTAGTCAACAAAATATTAACCGTTAAAGGCTTACTTACCAAAAAAAGGAATCTGATGGCTGTGGATTACCTTGATAAATTAATGGCTCAGTTCATCTCAATATCAATAAAGTATGCGACGGTGGTTGCACTCCGTGGTGCATACAATCCGTGTCCATTAAGGAGATCGATCGAGAGAGGTAGCCCTAATATAACAACTGCATGACAATTTGACAAAAGTGGCACTAAGTAGCTAGCTCCACAATTAATTGTGAAAATGATGAACATGTTAGCTCAACAACTTCTTAATTTATGGATATATTGTATTTATGTAGTTATAGTAATTGACTTTTGTATTCAGTGTTCATATTATATAGGTTTCCTATAAATGTATGATCTTAACTTGTATGAATAACAATCATTCTATTATATTTGAGTTAGTATCATAGCAAAGATCCGAACGACTTTGTCTTCTTCTTTTTTTCGCTGCAATATGTTTGTGGAATTAAACCTCATTTTTAGGGTTATATTTCCACCACAGATCGTCACGGCTTTATGATTCGTCAGTCTGGCATCATCTTCGTCTGGCGTAAGTTCTCGGTCAGACGCAATTCTCATTCTATCAATTTCAGTTCGGCAGTGTCTTTGATATACAGTCTGGCACTTTGGGCACCAAAACTTCTGCTTTAAGCACCCAGAACACAAGCATCGTCATTCCCACAGTTAATTTTCAGCGTCTTCATTCTCCGGTGGCCTTACCCGTCGGCTTTCACCCAATCTCGGCTTACGACGAATTCAAATCCAATCACTTCACCGCAACATCTCCTAGGTTGAATCTCAACGCACGTAGGCGTTATCTCCGGCCTCGTTCTCCGTTCTCCGCCTGCCCAGCCCACTGCATCACCAGTCAGGCGTCGACGTCTAATCCTTCTAGCGTCGGCTTGTTCCTCTTCCCGGCGTCGTCTCCATCGTCACACAATGATTTACAGATCGATTAGATTGGTTTCAACGCGACCCGGATTGTGTTGTCCGACCCGTTCCAGCTCTGACCCGCTCCAGCTTCGACTTGCACTGTCAGGCCCAACTCGTTTTGGGCTGCTTTGTTAACCACACCCAAGAATTTGATTAGTACACTCGAGAAAAAAATGCCTCGTATGTATATTGTCAATTTGAATTCTCGGGTTTCAGAAAAGGAGGTTGAGATTGAATTTCGTAACTTCGGAAGTATCAAAATGATATGGGTTGCAAGGAGACCACCAGATTATGCTTTTATTGATTTTGTCCACATTAGAGATGCAGAGAATGCCATTAGAGAGTTAGACGACAAGAATGATTGGAGAGTTGAGTTCTCGCACGACTCTAGACATGTTGTGGGGCAATTATGCACTAATGGTAATAATTATGTGATCACAAAGCCTCGAGCAAGTGGTAAGATCGGTATGACTTTAAAGGTTTCTCACTTTGTTGGTTCTGATACTTGGATTATTGATTCTGGTGCCTCTGATCATATGACTTATGATAAATCTTACTACATTACTGAGTTATTTCTCCCCCAGTGTCTTATGTTACTAATGCTAATGGCGAGGCTTTTTCAGTGTTCGAGAGAGGGTCAGTTCGTATCACTCCTACTTTAGAACTTCATAATGTTCTATTTGTACCTATTTTATCACATCACTTGTTATATGTTCCCCAGTTAAACACTGAGTCTTGATTCTCTATGACCTTTTTTCCCATGTATGTGATTTTTCAGGATCTTCTCACTAGGGAGATATGCGGTCGAGGAGATTTGAGGGACAAATTGTTTCACCTGGATCAGACATATGCATGACAAAAACCAGGAGCACAACCACCCACTGCTATGACAGCAAGTTCTAATCAGCTAAGTGAAATTTGGTTGTGGCATCGTCGATTGAGACATTCATATTTCCATGTTATGAAAAAAAAACATGCCTTCTTTGTATATTGGTGTGAATGAGCCATCTTTCTGTTGTGAAACATGTGTTCTTGCTAAAAGTCATTGTTCTACCTACTCTCAGAGCTTTTTTAAAAGTCATATTCATTTTGAATTAATTAATTCTGATGTCTGGGGACCTTCCAAAGAGCCTACGGTCATGAGTATGCGGTATTTATGTGTCTTTTATTGATGATTACACTCGGTTGTCATGGGTCGTTCTTCTTCAGACCAGAGATGAGGTTTTTCCTGCTTTTCAAGCTTTTGACACTCATGTTCAAACACAGTATAAAAGTACCATTAGGATTCTTCGTTCTAATAATGGGGGGGGGGGGGGCGAAGTATGTCAGTCATATTTTTCAACAATTTTTGAAAGATCATGGGATTATTCACCAAACCACATGTCCACAAACACCGGAGAAAAATAAGGTGTCTGAAAGGAAAAACCGTCATCTCTTTGATATGACTCGTTTCATTATTTTTAGTGCTCATATGCCTAAATATTCATGGGGTGATGTTTTAGCAGCTTCAACTTATCTTGTCAATCGTCTTCCATCTAGTGTCCTTCAGGAAAAAGTTCATTTTCAGGTTCTTGCATCTCATGTGTCCATTCCCTGTTTTCACAATATACATGCCCGTATTTTTGGTTGTGTGACTTTTGTTCATGTCCCTAAAAGCCAAATAAAGTCGAAGTTAGATCCTCGGGCGATCAAGTGTGTGTTTGTTGGACATGAGAGCAATCAGAATGGATACATGTGTTATCATCCACCCACTAGAAAATACTATGTCATTATGGATGTTACTTTCTTTGAGGACATGAGTTACTTTACCTCTTCTTGATCCAACCTTTCAGGGGAGAATTCATTTTTCAAAGAGCTGTATCATGGCGAGGGGGAGGAATAAGAAAGAGTCATTGTTTGAAATACCTTTACTCCAACAACAAAAGCTTATTCTGAGGTGGAAACTTCAGATAATCAGGTACCAACAGTGGTAGAAGCTCTACCATAGGTATAAGCATCAGACACCTAGGTTTCAGAAGAAGAACCAATAGTTAAAAGCACAATTGCCCCTCTCGCCATCACTCATACCCCCGACTAACGACTTACTGGTGCAGAAGGTCACTTATCTGAGGTATGTCCATCCACTGGTACTAGTAGTGAGTCTGATAGTGGGTAATATGTGTTACTAAACAGGTCTACTAAAGTTCAACCCCCTAAAAGATATGAACCTAGTTTACAGGCCAAATCAAAATATCCAGTAGCCAATTATATGTCAACTATAAGATTATCAATATCGGTACCTAACAAAGTGCAGGATACATTGAGGGATCTAAAATGGAGAAAAGCAATGGAGGAATAGATGGAGGCATTGCAGAAAAATAATACTTGGGAACTTATGCCTCCACCACATGGCAAGAAGGTTGTAGGGTGTCGTTGGGTGTTCACTGTGAAGCATAATTCAGATGGATCAATTAGCAGGTATAAAGCATGCCATGTTGCGAAGGGGTTTACTCAGATATATAGTATTGATCAATGGAGGAATAGATGGAGGCATTGCAGAAAAATAATACTTGGGAACTTATGCCTCCACCACATGACAAGAAGGTTGTAGGGTGTCGTTGGGTGTTCACTGTGAAGCATAATTCAGATGGATCAATTAGCAGGTATAAAGCATGCCATGTTGCAAAGGGGTTTACTCAGATATATAGTATTGATTACGATGAGACTTTTGCTCATGTTGCAAAGATGAACACTATCTGAGTTCTCCTTTCATTTGCTGCTACTTTGAATTGGCAACTCCGACAGTTTGATGTGAAGAATGCATTTCTTCATAGAGAGTTAGCTGAAGAGGTGTATATGAGTCTCCCTCCAAGGTACGTAACTACTTCTTCTGGTGATTTTGTGTGCAAATTGAGAAAGTCTTTATATGGTCTCAAACAGTCACTTTGTGCCTGGTTTGAGAGGTTCTCACAGTTTATGCGGAAGATTGGTTACAAACAGATTAATTCATATCATACTCTGTTTCTTAAGCATCAGCAAGGGAAGGTAGTAGCTTTTATTATATATGTTGATGATATGGTGATTACTTGCAATGATACTATAGAGATGGATCGGCTGCCGGAACAGTTGTCTTCTGAGTTTGAGCTGAAGGACTTAGGTAATATCAAGTATTTCTTAGAGATTGAAGTAGTAAGGGGGAGAGACAGGATCTACTTGTGTCAGAGGAAGTACATACTTGATTTGTTGACAGAGCAGTTATGTTAGATTGCACACCTATCGACACCCTTATCGAGCAAAACATTGTCTAGCAGAGTATCCAAACCAGACACCGACTGATCGAGCTCGCTATCAGAGGTTAGTTGGGCGCATGATCTATTTGATCCATACTAGACCAAATATTGCTTATACAGTGAGTGTAGTGAGCCAGTTCATGCATAATCCAAGCGAGAGTCACATGAATGTTGTTGTGAGAATTTTGAGGTACTTGAAGTCAGCTCTAGGGAGAAGAGTAATGTTCTCTAAACACAACAACATTCTTGAGGTTAGTGGCTTTACAGATGCAGACTGGGCTGGAAATATTACAGACAAGAGGTCGACTCTACCTTTGTGGGAGGTAATCTGGTTACATGGAAAAGTAAGAAAACAAAAGGTGGTGGCACGGTCTAGTGCGGAAGTTGAGTATAGAGGTATGATTTATCTTCTGTGTGACCTACTGTGGCTAAGAAACCTGATATGTGATTTAGGTGTCAAACCAAAAAATACCATAAATTGTATTGTGACAACTAGGCAACAATTGATATTTCACAGAATCCGGTACAACATGATCGCACTAAACATGTCGAGGTTGATCGTTACTTCATAAAAAAAAAGTTTGATGCCAATATTATTAGTTTTCTTTTTATTCTTACAGAAAACCAGCTGACAGATATATTAACTAAAAGTGTTTCAAAAAAAGCCTTTTATGATTCGCTGAACTTGAGGGGGAGTGTTAGCTCAACAATTTTTTGACATATGGATATATTGTAGTTATGTAGTTAGTACTTTTGTGTTCAGTGTTCATATTAGATAAGTGTTCTATAAATGTGTGATCTGAACTTGTATAAATAACAATAATTCTATTATATTTGAGTGAACAAACACTATACATGGATGGATCAGATGTAAATTAGTTAAAAATCAGGATATAGATATGAGAAAGAAGTTTGCTAGCTAGCTAGCAAGAGCATCGATCCTTTGATATGTGGGTTTTAGTTGGTTCTGCAGCTTCAGCTTTTAAAAGGATGAGAGACTGGTTAAAGGGCATGAAAGTAGTTCAAATAAAGAAGCAAGCTAGGTTATTCAGTGAAATTGAATTCTAAAGAGAGAAAGCCATTCACCATTGGCAGCTTTGGATGCTGCTGGGGCTTAGCGAGCTAGCTAGGTCTCTGGTTTTTTACCTTTACACGCAAAACAATGGTGTTTCGTGACCCTTTTCCACTCTTTTAATTTTCCCTTTAATTATGCCATACGCAGTGAAGTGATTTCTCGTCTCAAACTATAAAGCCTCAATCCACAACAATTTCTGAATCATTATGTCGATCTTCTTGTTTATTAACACAGACCAGGTGCATGCACAACTAATCAAACAACTCGTATATATCATCTGTAGAGCATATACATCCTAAAAACATGTTTATTTATATGTGTGTGTACACTTCCAGAAATAATAGTATCATATACGATAGTGGGTTATTAATTACTTATTAGAATGAAGTATCAAGATCGATATTTTGTTTTTCTAATGTATAAACAAAAATTCAACACAAAGTCGGAGATATAAATTATATGCAAAACCAAATGCTTTTTTTGACAGAGTTGTCAAAAGGCGAAAACAAACTCTATTATGAATAAAATCTCAGAGTCCCTCGACCAGCCTGTCGACCGTCATGCATGATACTAGAGATGATATAATCTTATAAGATATGTGATATAAACTTGCATGACATATGCATGAACTTAGATGGAACATCTATGTGGATGCTATCATGCTAATATGTCAAGAAACTTAGATCAAGAAAAGAAATCTTAAATGGTCTAGGTTTAGGAATGGTTAATTGACTAAATTCTTCAATTCTATTTAAGCTTAATATATTATTCAAAAGAGAAATTGTAGTGTATGGATTATTTTTTCCTATTGTTATCGGGCGGCCGGGTGACTGGGGAAGAAAAGATAGAACACACAATGGAATAATGATGCCATGTTTGGAACTTGGAAGCATATAATCGACATGCATGCCTGTACTGACAGAATGATTACCAGGAGGTTCGATCATGTTCATAATATAAGAGAAGAAGATGATTCAAAATTAAGCTGTAGTGATCTCTTACAATATTACTGATCTATAAATAGCAGAAAATACAAACCACGATGAGGAGAAAATAAATCAAAAGCTGTATATATGGTTTACCCTTCCCTTAATAATTTCTTCACATGTACTTTGATAACTTTGTTTTGCTGCCGCAATACTCCTCGTCACCTATTTGATATTGGATTTGGGCCACTTGGAACTTCATGTTCACCGGCGTTGAATACCTCTTCTTGCCGCTTGGAATTTCTCGGACGACCTCTGGATCCTCTACTTCGACCTGACTCATCAGCAAATGAATCAACCTTCTTTGAACTTCCAGTGCCATGTGATCCTCTTGAATAATCTTGAAGGGCGGTTTTCTTGATAGATCTTCCAGCTCCATATCTAGACGAATGAGTAACAGTTGGGATTTCCAAGTTCTGCTGGTTTTTAGCCATGGTGGTGTGAAGTAGGAAAAGCAGAAAGAGGAGGAAGACGAAGACGGTAGGTAGTTTTGCATTAGCACTAGCCATGCAAAATATATTAACTATCATTTAGTTCTGGATGATCATCATGGAACCACATCTAGCTACGTTTTAATAGGATAATATAAAGGTATATATGGCCTTGTAGACTGGGGTTTTCAGATCGAGCTACCTGAAGATAGAAAGAAAAGAAACGCTCTGCTATTTGAATTACCTCGTAGGGTTCTATACTATGAAAGTTCAAATGAGAGAGAGAGAGAGAGAGAGAGAGAGGTGTCGGTCTGTAAAAATGTAAAGAGGGAAAGCAAGGTGGTGTTTGTGGAGACTGCTTTTCAAGGTCCACATTGAGGGTGATTCATCAAACATTTAACAAGCAACAAACACTCGAAAAGAAGATCCTGTACTGTATTGTTCTTTCTATATATAACCGGTTTAGGATTAATAAATTCCATAACTAAACTAATGATTGGACTCCATGATAGCTTATATATATACACGAAACTCATTAAAGACGATTACTACAATGCATGATATCATTGATAATTTGATATGTACTTTTACCGCGTAGTTTTCACCTGAGGTTCTCGTAGTGTAACTGTTTCCTTTTTTTCTTTGGGGTCAATATTCATGGTTTGACCATATCGCAAGCGAGCGCGCGCTTGGAATTGCAAGCCATTCTACTTACAGCTAGCCACAAAGCATAGAAGGAAATAGGAATGAAGGAATCTTTGATTATATGATTTATATCTTTCGGCCAATGAGTTACATGCAAATGTTGAGCGTAGCAGGCCCAGTATTCATATCCAAGCATAGCAGACTCTGCTTACAGCCCAGAAGCCAGAAGCCGAAGTGTGATTTGATCAACAACTTGGAGAGCATGACCAAGACACACACACAAGTAATGTGATTTTCCTTCAACGTTGATAATCTTGCGGATTCTTGCCCTACCTAAAGAAAATTTGGGAGCTGTAGACAAAGCTCCGAGAGTTGGTTCCTGCTTTAGTACTTAGCTTCTTTTTTTGTTCATGATCGATACTAGACATTTTCTTTGCATATCCGCTGCTGACTCTTTCGTCTCATATGGGTGACAGCTCTTGACATGTTAAATAGATGTCTTTGCATATATTGATGCTTGATACTTGGCATAACATCATGAGCAAAACAAAACATCGTGGACAGAAAGAATGCAACAATACTTACTACTAAATATGGCGTGGTCATACCACAATCTTTAGTATACGTTTTATCATTAGTTTGATCAAACTCTAGTACGTACGTAGACAAAGTATTATCAGACATCCCGCCAAACACACATCGTGATCTCCAACAGAAACTAGTATATATATAGATTTTCTCAGCTCTGGACGTCCAAAAGGGTTTTCTGTCCGGATTTTCGCCGTTTCTCCACAATTTAGACGTCAGCAATGCCGTTTCTTCTCGCTAGAGTGACATCACACATTCCTAGACGCTGCTACGATGAAGAAGAAGATGAAAGAGATCGGGATCGGAAGTTGCTGCACAGACCTCCGATCTCGATCTCTTTCATCTTCTTCTTCATCGTAGCAACATCTAAAAAGGTGTGGTGTTACTCCGGCAAGAAGAAACGGCGTCGTCGGCTTCCAAATCGTGGACAAACGACAGAAATCCGGACGGAAAACCCCTCCGGATATATATATATATATATAGAGGCCTGATCAAGGACGGACATCCCCAACTCTCCAAAAGTACAGGCGTCTCAACTTTTCCGACTGATTGCACGCCGACGACGGATCTTCTGCTGTTGGATGGGGTCTAAGCCTCTACTTGGAGCTTATTCGCTCTCCTTGGGTCTTCATCTTCATGGTAATGACGTCTATGATGCATCTGCAGTTCCTCCGACAATCGAAAAGCCGTCGCTGCGGTGCGATCGGTCGGAAAAGCTGAGACATCCGCACTTTTAGAGAGTTGCGGACGTCAGTCTCTGAATGCATATATATATATATATATATATATGTAGGATAATTTTCAAGTCTAAACGTCTGTACCTTACATAAGGTACGGATTTGCCGATTCCAGCAATGATGGGACAAACCACGACAGCTGCACTCCCCACCTCTCGGCGGTCCCGTCTGTGTCGGTCGGAGCTCAATCGGCGATTCACGGCGGCTGGAATCACGAAATCGCCGGAATCTGCCCAGAAACTTGATTTTTACAGATTCCGGCCACTGTAGGTCGCCGATTGAGCTCTGATCGGCACATACAGGATCACCGGGAAGTGGGTAGGGCAGCTGTGCTGGTCCGCCGCGCCGTTGCGGCCTGCAGTCGCCAGAATCAAGACGTCTGCATCTGAACCCCCATATATATATATATATAAGTCGAAGTGATCAGCATCAGCAAACGCGGAGGAGTTCATGTTCAACATAGTATGGGTACGTGGAACTATAGAATTAGCGTACGTGTGAAGAAACGTGGAAGACCGGCCAATACCACCTCTTACTGGTTCTCTCTGATTTTTCTTGTTCCCTGCTAATTTCTTGAGGTCTTTAGATAGCAGCCAAGAGGCATTTAAACAACACTAGCAATAGACGCTGCGTGAAGTTCCATTCTAGCTAGCTCTCTAGGAACTTATTTCATTTCATTTTGTCAAATGAGTGAAATTAGCAACGAGATCAGACAATATTTCCTATAAATGTATATGCATGTTGGCCTATAATTGACCTCACTGGAGTAATTGGACCACTCCACCACACCATTGGAGCCTCACGCAGATAAATCCAAGTATAAGCTAAGAAAGATCGACCATGAAGAAATCGAAATCAGAGGTGGTGTTCATCTCAACCCCCGGAGCATTTGGAAATCTAATCCCACTCGTCGAGTTCGCACAGCTCCTAGTCAACCATGACCCTCGATTCCACGCCACCATCCTCATCATCACCATGCCCCAAAGACCCGTCATCAACACTTACATCGAATCACGCGCCGCCGCGTCAGCCACCAGCATCAACTTCCTCCACCTCCCCATCGTAGACCCACCTGCAGAGGATGAGCACCAATCCTCCATCGCCTACCTTTCTCTACTCATACAAAAAAACAAGCCCCACGTTAGGCATGCACTCCACGACCTCAAGTCCTCGGTCGAATCAAATCCTGTTGCGTTTTTCGTGGACATGTTCTGTACGTCCATGATCGACGTTGCCAACGAGCTTGAGATTCCTTGTTACATGTTTTTCCCTTCTCCGGCGACGTTTCTGAACTTCATGTTCCATATTCCGGTCTTGGACGCCAAGATCTCTGGCGAATGGGGCGACTTAGATGCTGAGTTGACCATACCGGGTTTCGTCAACTCGGTGCCTCCTTTGGTGTTGCCTACGGCGCTATTGAATAAGAAGGGGGATGCGTACGCTTGTTATTTAACCCATACGGCAAGGTACAAGCAACCCAAGGGCATTGTCGTAAATACATTCAAGGAATTGGAGCCACATGCGCTTAGCTCGTTGGCTATCAGCGATGTGCCGCGGATCCACGCTATTGGGCCGGTTGTGGATTTTAATGGGCCGGCCCATTGGCAGAGTCCAGATCATTACGAGAGCGTGGTGAAGTGGCTCGATGACCAACCTCTGCTGTCGGTGGTGTTATTGTGCTTCGGAAGTATGGGAAGTCTTGGTGCACCTCAGGTGAGGGAAATAGCATTTGGGCTCGAGAGGGTTGGGTTTCGGTTCTTGTGGGCTTTGCGTGAACCGCCCAAGTCCAATGTTTACCTCCCTAGCGACCCCGCAAACGCCGACAAGGCATTGCCAGATGGGTTCTTGAAACAGACATCTAAATCAGGCTTAGTATGTGGGTGGGTCCCACAGGTCAAGATACTAGCTCACCAAGCGATCGGAGGGTTCGTGTCGCATTGCGGGTGGAACTCGATTTTGGAGAGCTTGTGGTACGGCGTACCGATTGCCATGTGGCCTATATATGCGGAACAACAAATGAGTGCATTTGAGATGGTGAAGGAATTAGGATTGGCAGTGGAGATTAGGGTGGACTATAGGGAGGGCAGTAAGATAGTGCTGGCGGAGGAGGTTGAGAAAAGCATTAAGAGCTTGATGGACGTTGATCGTGTAGTGAGGAGCAGGGTGAAAGACATGAGCGAGATGAGTAGGATGGCATTGATGGAAAATGGGTCTGCATACCAAGCATTAGAAGGTTTAATTGAGGAACTAGCGCCGAAGATTTGAGACAACCTAAAAATATATTGCCCTCCCTCCATGTCTTTTGAATAGATTGGAATAATTGTATGTTGTATAAAGCACTCGATGAACTAGAACAACACACAATCTCGTGTGTATCTTACATTTATTATTAAACTAAAAAAATATTGTTTTTCCTTCTTGAAGAATGGACGTTATATTTCTATCAAAAGAGAGAATACAACATAAGCAAGATCCACATCCTATTGGGTGTGGTAGAATCAAACCATATGAAACTCTCTAGAACCCAAGCAGTCTCTATATTGAAATACCCTAACATGAAACCCATAGAACAATTGAGACCTGTTCGACTAACCTAACTATTCAAACCACCCAGTAACATCCTCCATGTAATGACTCAAATATTAGTCATTATGTCGTCAATCAAGTGCGCCAAGGATGTAAATGATGATCCGTTTTCCATCATAGCCTTTCTACTCTTTTCTTTCATCTCTATAGCTTTTTTCCTTACGGAGTCGTCACCGTTCATTAAACGTGTTACTGCTCTCTCTACCTCCTCTGCCGTTATTAAGTCATTGTAATCCCTATGCTCAATTTTAATCCCCACAGCTAATTCTAACTCTTTCACTATTTCAAAAGCATTCATTTGTTGCTCGGCATAAATCGGCCATGTAGCAATTGGTACACCATACCATACACTCTCCAAAATTGAATTCCAACCGCAATGTGATATGAACCCTCCGATCGCTTTGTGTGCCAGGACCGCTGCTTGTGGGACCCACCCACACACCAAGCCCTTCCCAACACTTCTTTCTAAAAGGCCATCAATCTCTTTCTCAAGATCCATGTACTTGCTCGAAAGGCCCAATGACTTCGGTGGCTCGCGCAAGGACCACAAGTAACGAACCTTGGCTTGTTGAAGCCCAATTGCCACCTCTCTCACTTGGGGTCCGGCAAGACTTCCCATGCTTCCAAAGCACAAAAATACTACTGAAGCCAGAGGTTGATCATCTAGCCATTTCATTATGGTATCATGGCTAGCCTTCTCTTCATACCAGTCATCTGGTCCAGTGACATCAATGAGTGGTCCGACTGGATAAACCGGCAGACCTCGACCATCAGAAACAACATTAAGTGCATGTGGTTCCAGTTCGTAAAATGTATTCACGATAATCCCCTTTGTTTCTTTATACCTATTTGCATGTTCCAAAAACCAAAGATAACCGTCTTCTTTTCTTTTAAGCACCACTACAGGTAAGACTTGCTTTGGTACGGGACTAACAAAACTCGGTATAACTAACTCAGTACTCGAGTCACCAAGCACAGTCGTAGTTGATTCTCTGTCGAGGGTTGGCAAATGAAGCATGAACCCTAGAAATCCAGCCGGAGACGTGAAGAACAAGTATGGAGGAACCTCTAGTTCTTTAGCCACGTCAATCATCTGAGTGCAAAGTACGTCCACAACTAATGCTGCAAGATTGACTCTAACCGGGTTGGAGTCTGACTCGGCTTGCAAGGCATCAATGATTGCTTGCTTAACGTGAGGTTTGTAGCTTTCAACAAGGAGAGATGTCAAGGCTTCCATTGATCTGAAACGATCCTCAGGAGGGAGGTCTATGACAGGTAGGTCGATGAACTTGATATTATTAGAACCGTAGGCTTTTGCCCTGGACTTCGCATATTGGTTAACCATGGGCATATTAGGTGCCGGAATGATGGGGATCATTACTGAAAGTCGACCGTCGCGGTTTGTAATCTGTCGCGCAAACTCGATCATGGGGACCAAGTGACCGATGCCTGGGCTGGGAATGATCACCACCATTGCTCTTTCTTTAGTGTTTGATCCGGCCATCTTTCTCTCTTTTTCAGCTTCGTAAAGCATGTACTATATGTTCTTAATCATTGGTTCTTCCTTGTGTTTATACGTGCATGTGTCTAATGAAACGTAAATATTAAAATCGGTAACGTTTGTTACTTTAATATGAAACCGAGAATTTGTGGTTTCTCTTGGCTGACTATTACTAGAGCCATTACGCCCATTAGTTAGATACAAACATAATAATTACCGTTCTTAATTAGCTTGTCGAACAAAAACATGATAGTAACAGTTCATTTTAAGATGAATAATTCAAATATATGGTTAAGCAGCACAGAGGAAAAGATTCAGAGGAAACTTAACGTTTGCTTCTTGATAATTAATGATAAGTAATTAAGGTCATAATCAATAAGAGTTGACAAAATTGCAATTGGTTCGAATTTCGCCTTCATCTTGGCCGGTGAGGACTTGAACATTCCCCAGTTTGGCCATGGAAACTCCAAACTGGTGGTAGAAGACTGCGGGCTGGTGAGCCAAAGCAGTGACAAGAGGTGAAGTCCGTGTATCAGAATGCAACAATTGATCTGTTTTGAGAAGTCCCATCTTCCTCTGCAGATTTGAGTAGTATGCAGTGTCAAAAGCCTTTGGAGTTGTAGCATCAAGGTCAACATAGTCTGATCCCCATCTGCATTTTCTTTTCAAGAAGTTCAAGTATTTTTCATCAATGGATGGATCAGAGTTCCCATGTCCATCGAAATTATAGAGCCTGTTTTGTATGGAAGCACATGAGGACCTTCCTATGGTGTGTGCTCCTGCCAAAGAAGAAAAGGTCGGTTATTTTTTTAGGAATTTATGATATCCTCAAAGACTAATATGTTATATGTTTCCAACGGTCGATATGAATGGTTTTCAAGAAAAGTTCAAAACATATATAGTCACTTTGATCAAACAGTACACTAGATCAAATCATAGTAAGGATTAGTAGAATCAATTACCAGATAGAACCACCAAGTCAAGCACATTCAAGCCCTGAGATTGGAATAACTCAACTAAAGCGGTAATGTTCTCATGACCCATTGGCACCCCTTCAGCTTCCTTCGCAATCGAAACTCGACCATCTTTCCGACCATAGGGGACCATCCAGTATGGACCTCCGATCATGACAGTGGCATCTCTTGTAGCTGCTGTCAAGATATCTGCACAAGATACTACTTTGGGGCACTTCTTCTCGACCTCTGCTTTGATATCATCTATTACTTCAAAACCTCTCAGTGTCTTACTGACCAAGGCACTCCTTTCACTTTCCTCATGGTCTAATAAGATGGAGGCATCACATCCCTGCATATGTATATAAATATAATATTTCAAAAACAGAAACTAAGGTCGGAATGTACAAAAGCTTACAAAACTAGTATTTCATACATACAAATTAAAATCACGTTAAATTTTAGGCTGCCAACTTAAAAACAGTTTGGGAAGAAAGACTCGCATATATAGTGAAATACCTATTTTTTCCAACACCTAAAGTTATCGATGTGGGATTGATTTCATTTTTCAACACATATATACAGACACTCCTATATAACCATACAGCACCACATGCATATATGAATGTGTTTGTACATTGAAATTAGGCAATGCGATAAAATGAATTGTCCTCAGTCAACTTCTGATACCATGTAAAAAATCTAGGCACTCAACTAAAGACTAATTGGCAACAACAGGTTCTCGGAGATTAGAACATCTCTAACTTTGAATAGTTTAGGTCAACAAGATTCTAGTGCTAATGTAGTATCTATGATACACTATCAAATAGCGTGAAGTAAATAAATCTTACCCTGACGGCACAGTCGTGGAAGTGCAATCTCATGAGACTTGCAGCTACGCTGTAGTCCTGCTTAAGCCATTGCCTCATTTTCTCATTGATAATGCGCTCAAGATCTGGACAACTCCTGTGGTAGTGAGAAAATGAGAGAAAATCGCCAAAGGGCAAGTTCTCTGAAAGGGTTGGAACCTTTAGAGGTGTGGCACCCTTCCAGTGTTCAGGTGATTCATCATCGTCGTCGTAATGGTGGTGATCATCTGCTGGGTATGATAAGGTTGGACTCAATTGAATAACAACGAGGAGGACAAAGAGAAAAGAAACTAAGCGGGGATTCATGATGATATCAGATACCAAGTGAATTTCTATGCACAGAAGGGGAGACTGCGCAAGTTAATTTCTGCTTCCAATGAAGAAGTGTTGACAAGCTTTGATTTATATATTGCAAGCTATTGGAGTTGATTATTGATTCGTTGAGGACTACGTGGGAAGCACACCGAGCTAAAACGAGATGACATGCCGGCATGTAGAGCTTGAGAATTATTCCTGAAATTATTATACAAAATCTAATAGATTGATCTTCATTACTAAACTACTATATTTAATCGTACATGTTTGGCCCCATAAGGATTTATTGGTTCTATTAAATTTTCCTACATTAATTTAAGAATGTCAAACTTCAATTTCAACTGGTTTCGCTTTGGTATCTATTGCATGTTTGATCTTCTATTATAACTGGAAGGAACTCTCAAAATTTGACAAAGTTCATCAACTTCTTTGGAGAACGGTGAGGTACATATATTGTAACATTGTCTTCGATTTAAGTTTGAAATCACTACTCTTGGATTCTTTGGATCCGTACTTGCATCTATTTCATACTTCATACACTCAATGTGTATGTGTGAATTTGTATCGATCAAATTCAAATAGCACGAGATCGAGGAAGTTGTATGCTGCTAATAGTGGTGTTTATAACGTATTGCATAAGTTTCATTCTAGGTTGATGCCAAGACGAGTTAGTGTCTAAAGGTTACAATAACGTGAACATATGTCGTCCAAAACATGTCCACAAATAGTTCAAGGATACTATCTGAATTAAGCCAATCGTGGAAACTTAATTGGGCCGATTATCCGGTCACTTGGATCAAGAGAATTTCAACAACAAAAAAACTTGGATCCGAAGTTCAAAACTTAATCAGCCCGAAGTGGACGTTCAGGCATAATCGGAAAATTTCAACCACCAAAACAACGGCCACCTACCCAGTTTTGATTTCGGAAGTTCTGAACAGAAATGTTATCAGGGATGACGAAGGTTTGCCTATATTAAAAGTAAAAGAAGGAAGAGGACCAAAAATTGAAGTTGGTGATGGCGCATGCTCTGGTTAGCTCTTTCCCAAAATGGCACAGATCAAAAGCATTTGGTCCATCAGCTCCATAATCGATCAACGCTTCTAAGCTTGTGTTTCAATTGACCTACTCGACCGTCAAGTCGTCATGTAAATCTCTATACGTTTAATAGAGTCACTGCTTCTGCCACAAAGATTTACTACTAGTGCAAATATTACTACATAGCTAGCCATGTGATATATACGAAAATATCGAAGATAATAATCTCAAGATGTTGACCACTCTGTGAATTGAGACAATAATTGGCATGATGCAAGAACCAAAAGTCTATGTATTTCAATCTTTTAAATAATTGTGTGAAGGAATAATTGTAATAACATTTTGGCAGTGAGAAATGTTGGCCGATCTCTCGTAGCTGTACCTGCATGGCTGCATCATGCAAGTTCACACGCACTTCTCATATATTTGTTCTATAGCTAACAGTTTATCTCAATTTACACACATATTTCATATGTATGTTTGGCAAATAGGTCTGCCATGATGCGAACATTATATAAAAAAAAAACTGCTTGTCAAACGTGAAAGTCGAAGTATATATTTTAATAACAAAGAAAATCATTCATCTCAACCAAAAAAAAAAAACAAAGAAGAATCATAATTAGCTAATTGAATAGATTTTTATCAAGATACTTCCCAAAAAATTCAAACGGGTATATAATATAAGAATTTTTTTAATAGAATGGGTATATAAGATTTGAGACTAGAGTATTCTGATAATTTCAAACGGGATATCAGAAAGCTGGTACAACTCACATAATTTCTCAGACAAAATTCAATTAGTTATAGTTAAATTTAGAAGTTCATATATATACAATCTCATTCACACTGTCAGTAGCTGACCATAAATTCATGCTCAACCACCATTAGATGTAAATCCAAAACTGAGGAGAATCTTTTTAAAATTGAGTTATTTTGTTTTCAACTCTTGGATTTACATCTAATGGTAGTTGAACATGAATATATTGACAATTACTGACCGTGTGAACAAGATTGCATATATATATATATATATATGAATTCGAATTAGAAATTTAGAAGTCAATAAACCGTTTGTCAAATAATTGTGAAGGATATGTTGTGAACAGGGTGTGATGGCTTTAAGAGTTTAAGTACTTTTTTAAGAATGATCTTCTCTGTCCTATTCTCTTGGATAAGCACATATATGCATCTAAGTTCTACAAAATATGTCATCATTTTTGTAATGTTTAACAACTCATTCCTTCCTCCTATCTTTCACCACGCGGTCGTGATTCTAACGTATATATCAGAGTATGACTTACTTGGTATAATTAAACTACTTAAAATGATTATGTATTCATATGTGGGGAATCTATATTTGGTTGCATTCAAATGCAAGCTTGCTAGTTTAATTAGATAATGGCTAGTGATTTAATTGATTAAAAGTTAATATTATTCCCTGATGTATATTTTCATTTTATTATTTTTGTATGTATTACCTCAGCACACTACACGGATGGTCATGCATGAACATGAACATTTGATTGACAAATCAAGGAGCTAGATTGGTAGCTACTATTGCATTAACGGATATTCAATAAGCAAGAAAACGACCGTGATCGACTATTCTTTATGTAGCGACATGCATGCAATTATTATAACTTTTCAGAAACGAGCTCGATCATAGTTCATAGACATAGATCAGCGATCACATGTCCTGGACCATTTACAGTGCATAGTATTAAACAATCGCTACGATCGTATCTAGATTAATCACCGTATTAAGATACTGAATTAACTGCACTGGTTGCCGATTCGAGAGACAAAGAACCCTAGCCATCATACACGTATTGTATGTCTCCACTTGTTCGTGATCAGAAGTTCAGAACCATGCATGTTTAGATACCATTACTGCATGCGATGAGAGAATAAGTACGACATTAATGTTGTCAAACAAATTAGGAGTGATTGATGTACAGTACTTAAACTCGAACCTCACACGTCGAGATACTAGGAGGGATATGATACTAGGTCGCATAAAGTATACATGTACTATTATACTATGAGCTAGCTATCAGATCTTTCCGAGGGCTTGGTTGGGGGTAAACATACTGAGGGGAAAGGTTCAATTCACATGGTTCCCCCGATCGATCCGTCAGAGGTTCACATGGTGTTATAGACATGCAGAGGCTGAAAATCCTGAAATCTCTGATGTATAGGAATATGCATGGGGGCTTAATAGTTAATTGTCTAGCACTCTAGATGAACTATCTCTCGGAGCTTAATAGTTAATTGTCATGTACGAGTTAATTCACTACCGCTTGCTCCATTATTGTTGCTAGGTTTTTCACTTCTCACCAACTTCCTGTGTTGGGAAAGAAATATAGGATTGAGCGGTTGGTTACCAAACAAAAACAACAAAAGCCATTGTAATTTACTTGCTCATATTAACTGCTCTATATATACGCACACGTATAAAACTTCCTGCATAAATTTGGTATCCATCAACTTTGATTGGAGTTGTATATAATGTAGAAGAACGGATATGGCGTACTTAGAAGAAGACCAGTCCGACTGATAATGAGATGTGTCGATGTTGAATAAAGGAGACATGTATATTCAATTACTGTAGTAAGATAATGATAAGATGTTTCATTAGTCAATTAGGTGCAAAAAAAAAAAGGAACAAATTAAATTACAAGGACCCCATATAGATTATATATAACTACACGAATTATGAAATATATTAGCAGCTTGACCATATAATTTGATGAAGCAGGTTGGAGTTCATTTGTTTGCATGCACAAATTAATTGATGTATGTAATGTGTTGATTAAGATTTAACAAAGCTTTGCATAATTGAGTGGGGCAAAGATATAATACTCTTAACTTGGAGTAACACATAGGGTTATCATGCAAACCAAGCTTATCAAAACAACTACGAACCTCCACAAACGGACATGAGGATTCGGTAGCTCAAACTCGACAGACCATCACATAAACTATTAAGTACTTCACTTTTTCAAAGGGTATGATACATTAAGCCCCAAGCAAAGATATGTTACAAAGAGATATTCGATTAATTTAATTGAAGGAATCACATTAGTTTTCCTTCCGGGCGCATTTGTTGAATAATGCAAGCATGTCCTCTACTTAAATTTGCCTCTTATAATGTGTTTTTTTATGAAAGTAAATTTTTTGACCACTATTTTTATATCTATCTTTTTAAACTCATGACATAATCGGTAAATTTCTTTTTCTCTCATAATGTGGTTGAGAGTCAAGATTTAGATAACTTTGATTGTTAATATATAACTTGTCTAGTACATATTTAGCCCACCACCAAGCACAAGTATGAACGTAAGATAGTTAATTTTGTACTACTAAGTTATGTCATATACACTCTAATACTACTCTCATAGAATCATACACAGTATGTAATCGCGAAAATTGGCATTAAAATTGTGATCGTGATCTTTATTCTTAATATGTGATTGGAAATCATATATTAGGCAATTCAGAAGGACTTAGTTGGGTTACGTGGGGAATGACGGGTTTGGGGGACTACTCTGTTTGACTCTGTAAAGCTTTGTTCATTCATTCCAATTGTTGAACTGTTCATACATTTAAAACGGAAATTCAACCGCTCACTTTCACAGTAGGGTCTTCTTCATATCTGAACCAAAACACCCAAATTCGTAAACCCACGGCAATCGTCCCCTGTCGGTCACCCAACTACTGTATCTTCTCCATGTAAGCCATTCCAGCAGTCCCATATCTTCTTTAACTTCACATTCAATCACCCACGAAACCCAGCTCACTCCCTATGTGTGTGTCTCCCTCTATTTTCACTACAAGTTTTGTTGCCTTTCTTATTCTCTGACCTTTCTTGTACCTGTTCTCATTCCCTTCCCATTCCTTGATCTTAAAAAAACCAATTTCTTCTCTGACCCAGTTTGACCTTCATCTCTATCTCTTCATTTAAAACCACACTCTTGTTTATAGGTTTGCTCTTAAAAATGGGCAGTATTGCAGACTACAGCTGACAAAACTTGTGGCCTCATTGATATGGTTGTTCAATTTCTAGTCTTATCTCTTGAAATCACCAAACCCCTCAAGTTACCAATGCATGCAATTACGACCTTTTATATTTGTACACCTCTTCAAGAGCCATATATAGCTTCTCAATGCATGCACCCTCTTCTCAAAACCCAAGATCAACATTCAACCACCATTTCCACCACCCCAGTATTTATTACTGCCTTCAATTCCCTCATCATCCTTAACCCTTTGATCTACTGTTGATATTTTGATCCATTCCTGTATATGAATGAAACAGTTGCCCTGTTTGTTACTCTGTTTTGAATGAAACAGAGCAATGGCTGCAACAACAACAACAACAAAGATGTCCTCTTTGCCACTTTTTCTCATTCTTCTTGTCATTTCTTCTACTTTTGTCGTGGCAGAGCTCGATGGCCATACGACTCTTAAGGTACTTTTGGAAGTGAAGAAGTCGTTTCTGAAAGACCCAATATCCGAAACAGCCCTGCATGGATGGTCTGAAAGCAACCCAAATTTCTGTACTTGGAGAGGAGTGACATGCGGGCCTGACTCGTTCGGTGACTCGGTCCAAGTGACCGGACTCAACCTCTCCGATTCGTCGCTCGGCGGGTCAATATCTCCCCAACTCGGTGGTTTGAAGTACCTGCTCCACCTCGATCTCTCTTCTAACGGCCTCACGGGTCCCATCCCACCAGCCCTCTCAAACCTCTCTTCCTTGGAATCGTTGCTCCTCTTTTCGAATCAACTCGGTGGCCCCATCCCGAGTGAACTCGGCTTGCTCACGAGTCTCCGAGTCATGAGAATCGGTGACAATGAGCTAACCGGGTCCATTCCGGCCTCATTTGGTTACCTTGTGAATTTGGTCACTCTTGGGCTTGCTTCATGTGGTCTCGACGGGCCAATACCACCCCAGCTCGGCCGGCTCGATCAGTTGGAGGATCTAATCCTCCAGCTGAACCAACTTGAGGGTCCAATCCCGATCGAGCTGGGAAACTGTTCTAGCCTCACTGTGTTCACAGCTGCTGAAAATAAACTCAACGGTTCGATTCCCAAGGAATTAGGCCAGCTCAGTAATCTGCAGCTACTCAATTTGGTCAACAACAGCCTCTCCGGCGAAATACCGAGTGAACTCGGTGGGATGAGTCAACTTGGGTACCTGAATTTGATGGGGAACCAGCTTGAGGGTGCAATACCCAAGTCCTTGGCTCAGTTGGGCAATCTTCAGAACCTTGATTTATCCAGAAACAGGCTCACAGGAGGAATCCCAGAGGAACTAGGTAACATGGGTCAGCTGGTTTACTTGGTTTTGTCCAACAACAATCTCTCTGGTGTTATACCAAAGACTATATGCTCCAATGCAACAAGTTTGGAGCACTTGATGATATCGGATTCTCAAATTTTCGGCGAAATCCCAGCTGAACTGAGTCAGTGTCAATCCCTGAAGCAACTTGACTTGTCCAACAATTCAATGAATGGATCAATTCCACTTGAGCTTTATAGCTTGGTGGAGTTAACTGACCTCTTGCTCCACAACAACAGCTTGGTTGGTTCAATTTCTCCTTATATAGGCAACCTCAGCAATCTTCAGAGTCTTGTCTTGTATCACAACAATTTGCAGGGTCCTCTTCCGAAGGAGATTGGTATGCTTGGGCAGCTTGAGCTTTTGTATCTCTATGATAACCAGCTAAGTGGTGAAATCCCAATTGAGATTGGGAACTGTTTGAGTTTGCAGATGATTGATTTCTTTGGGAATAAATTCAGTGGAGAGATTCCAGTCACTATTGGGAGGCTCAAGGAGTTAAACTTCCTTCATATCAGGCAAAATGAGCTAGTTGGTGAGCTTCCTGCCACATTTGGAAATTGTCATAAGCTAACTATCCTGGACTTGGCGGATAATCATTTGTCTGGTGGCATTCCTATTACATTTGGGGCTCTTCAAGCAATGGAGCAGTTCATGCTATACAACAATTCACTTGAAGGTAATCTCCCTGAAACATTGGTTAATATGGTGAATTTGACTAGAGTGAATCTGTCGAATAACAAATTGAATGGAAGCATTGCTGCATTGTGTAGCTCAAATTCATTCCTTTCTTTTGATGTCACTAAAAATGCATTTGATGGTGAGATTCCTTCTCATCTCGGAAATTCAACCTCCCTTGAGAGGCTGAGATTGGGGAACAACCATTTTACGGGTCCAATTCCGGTGACATTGGGAAAAATCAGTGAGCTATCACTTTTAGATGTGTCTTGGAATTCACTTACAGGAGTCATCCCAGTTGAGCTTTCATCCTGCAAGAAATTGTCCCATTTTGATTTGAACAACAACCTTCTGTCGGGCACCATTCCAATGTGGCTTGGAAGCTTGCCTCAGCTAGGAGAGTTGAAGCTTTCCTCGAATCGTTTTACAGGGCCCTTACCCCAAGAGTTGTTCAATTGCTCTAAACTGCTAGTGCTTTCTTTGGATGACAACATTCTCAATGGAACCCTTCCTGCTGAAATTGGTAACTTGGAATCTCTTAATGTCCTAAACCTCGACAGCAACCAATTCTTGGGACCAATCCCTCCAGCCATTGGCAAGCTAGGCAACCTCTATGAGCTTCGCCTATCACAAAACAACTTTGATGGTGGCATACCCTATGAGCTTGGACAACTCCAAAATCTTCAGAGCATGTTAGACCTCAGTTCCAATAAACTGAGTGGTCACATCCCAGCCTCTATTGGGACACTCTCAAAACTTGAGGCGCTTGATCTATCTCACAATCAACTTACTGGAGAAGTCCCCTCTACAATTGGTGCGATGAGTAGTTTGGGAAAGCTTAATCTCACTTACAACAATCTGGCAGGAAAATTGAGCAAGCAACTCTCACATTGGCCAGCCGAGGCCTTTGCAGGAAATATACACCTTTGTGGCAACCCTCTTGGTAGCTGCAATGGCAGCAAGAACCAGTCAGGCCCAAATGAAGTGACTGTGGTAGTCATTTCTGCATTATGCACTTTAGCTGCAATTGCCTTGCTAATATTTGGAGCTGCTTCTTTCTTGAAACACAAGCGAGAAGCATTTAGAAAAGCGAGTGAAGTGAATTACGTTTACTCATCGAGTTCTTCTCATGCTAAGCGCAGACTGCTATTTTCAAATGGTTCTGTCAAGCCAGATTTCAAGTGGAAAGACATCATGGATGCCACCAACAATCTAAGCAAAGAGTTTGTCATCGGAGCAGGAGGTTCCGGAGTAGTCTACAGAGCTGAATTATCTACTGGTGAAACTGTAGCAGTGAAGAAGATTTTGTATAAGGATGACCTTATGTCAAATAAAAGCTTCACAAGGGAGATTAAGACGCTCGGGAGGATAAGGCACAGGCACTTGGTGAAGCTAATGGGGTATTGTAGCAACAAAGGAGCAGGCTCCAATCTGTTGATCTATGAGTACATGGAGAATGGAAGCGTTTGGGATTGGATACACCAAGACCAACTTACCAGTAAGAAGAAGAGCCTGGATTGGGAAGCACGGTTGAAGATTGCAGTTGGCTTAGCTCAAGGAGTGGAATATCTTCATCATGATTGTGTCCCAAAGATTATTCACAGGGACATTAAATCCAGCAATGTCTTGCTAGACTCGAAAATGGAAGCACATCTAGGGGACTTTGGCCTTGCCAAGACAATGAACGAGAATTTCGAGTCTAACACAGAATCAAATACATGGTTTGCTGGATCCTATGGTTACATAGCACCAGGTACTAAACGTTTTTGCTTTGGATTATACTTGTTTCTGATAATTTCATATGGGTTCCTAACAAATTCTTATGATTTCAGAGTATGCATATTCGCTCAAGGCAACAGAAAAGAGTGATGTCTACAGCATGGGCATTGTGTTAATGGAGCTCGTCAGCGGAAAAATGCCAACAGATGCATCTTTTGGAGTGGAGATGGACATGGTGAGATGGGTGGAAACACATACTGAAATGCAAGATCATGCTCGTGAGAAGTTGATAGACCCTGTGCTGAAACCACTCTTATCTGGGGAAGAATGTGCAGCATTCCAAGTGCTGGATATAGCACTGCAGTGTACAAAAACTAGCCCCGCAGAGAGGCCTTCATCAAGGGAAGCTTGTGATCAGCTATTACATGTTTTTAATCATAGGGTGGTGGAGTTTGATAAGATGAATGTAGATAAAGTCAGACATGGGAGTAAGTACACAGGGGTTGTAGTTTATGGCTAGCAACTACCTTGCATTGCTGAAGCCATTTGTAAGCAGCTAGAATAGGGTCTCTTGAGGCAAATGTCAATGGCATTGTTTTATAAGAGTTCATTATAATCTATGAATTGATGGTTTATTTTTTTCACCAGAAGTGTATTTTGCAATCAGTCTTTCCAACATTTTAGTGTTTCTCCTCAAATATTGTTCTTCAAAAGAAAGAAAGAAAAAATCTATATCTCCACTCAAGAAATCAAAGCCAAAGATTGACTACTATAATAGTATAATTTACAATTGGTGATCAAGAAAATAAAAGACATCAAAGGAAAAGGAAGAAAAAGTAGCTGCTGCAGATCCAGTAACCTAATAGCACAAAAACCCCAAAGGTGAAGGCTTGGGGAGTTGGTACCTTTTCCTTGCCAATTAAGCTTTAACAAACTATGCAGTTGGTCAAACTGCTTCTGAGAGCTCTTACTAAAACTTTATGTTACATACTTTGCTGATGGATTATAGGAACTACTGAAATATCAGAGCCTGGCCTGACTAAACCACTTCACAAACAGATACCTGACGCACCCACCTCACAAAAGAAGGGGAAAAAAACCTGTAGCTAATGACTTAGAGATGCTTCCTTCATTTTAAATTTAATCCATGTATGGTTACCATATGCTGTAACACTTCAATACCAACACTGAATTCACAACTTCTGGGTACATAAGCAGATGATTCTATCTACATAACTTTCATATTTTTATGGCAGGATCCGCTATAAAATTAATTTCATACATATCAATACCAAAACCTCTCCGTTACTTAAACACCATCTTTACTGATTCATTTACTTCTAAACCTAGTTTGTAACACTTGAGCACCATCATCCGACTTTCTTATTTATAGATATGAAATATAACTAAACTTCTAATAGCTACTTGAGCTATGCACATTTGAACACAATTTGGCAATAGCTTTGTTCATTAAGTAATATCCTGCTGGGAGAACTAATGAATCAATCCGTTTATTAATAATGCACAAGGCAGTGCGT
Source organism: Argentina anserina (assembly GCF_933775445.1). Classification (NCBI taxonomy): domain Eukaryota; kingdom Viridiplantae; phylum Streptophyta; class Magnoliopsida; order Rosales; family Rosaceae; genus Argentina; species Argentina anserina. The sequence continues at coordinate 7,409,919 of NC_065874.1, forward strand.
TCATTCTTTGCAATCTCAAGAATAACAAAGCTTATGCATCTCAAAACAATCAGGGAAGTTTTCAACTTGTAAACATATCAACATTACAGAGAAAGCAAAAAAGTGCCTGCAACTTGAGGGTCCAAAGGTATCTCAGGACTGGAACATGCTGCAACAACCCCAACTGCAAGCTATTCATCATCTTCATCTGCAAATTGGAATAAGAAACTAGAGTAACCATATGAAAGATAAATAGACTATTTCACATTTCAAGAATATTATTACTTGAATCAAGAACTAAATAGACTAGACTAAATGAAGAAAATCAAATTCCTGTATAGAAATATCAAGATAACCTGCTCAACACATGTCTATTAAAGACCTACATATATAGGGTGCAACAACACTTTATGACTTATGAATTCACACCTTCTTAACCTTTTGCACATATAAAATCTCATACTTAGCACACGACAAGGTTCAAATCTCTTAACCTAAACAACAACAAACATATCTCCATCCATTACCCCAAGATCCTAGCATGCACAGACTTTTAATCTTTGCAATTCAAGCATCCTATTCTCAGATAATAACTTAGAATCTTAGATGATCGTATTATAAGGAACAACCAAAATACTTGGATTCCCCGGTCAGAAGTCCGCTCAATTCACATTTCTATCAATGATGAGGTGCAACCCATCTTCAGCTAGAAAGACACACTACACATGCCTCACAAATCCATTTCATTCACACTTACATTTCGTTCTGGCTTCACCTCCCAACATGTTCAAACCACACAAAACAACAGTAATCCCCCTAAAAACGGAAACTTTCATTTATCTCTCTCCACAACCCTCCACCATTATCACCAATAGCATACGGACTACCATAAAAATGGGTTTCCTAATCTAATTCTCAAATCCCCCCAAATCCTCACAAAACAAAACTAGCTAAAGAAGCCTAAACAATCCAAAGACCATAACTTTATCAATTGGGTTTCACAATCACAACCCCCAAACAACGAAAACCGAACCGAATTGTCAAAAACTGAAGCAATCTCTTTGCATACCAAAATAACGGCGCTCGTTGGCGGCCTTGGCCTTGTCGAGCATCTTATCAAGGTCCTCCTTGAGCTTCTCGTCCCATTTCACAAGCTGGTTTACGAACACGGCGCCCAATCCCATGCCCAGCACGTGCTCCCATGGATCTGAATCGGATCACCGGACAGTGGAAATTAGGGTTTTTTATATGACGGCAGAAATTTGAATTGAGAGAAGAGAGGGCTTACGGCGCATGTAGGGTAGCTTGCGGAGGGCGTTGGAGTACATCTGGGTGCCCAGCCCTAATAGGGCTCCGATCGCCGTCGTCCCTATCGGCATCTTCTTCGCAGTTTGCTCACTCTGTGAAAGCTCCGAGTGTGAGAGAGTAGAAGTGAAAATTGAAATTTATGTTTATCCTATGTTGCACGGTAAAAGGTAAATTGCACGGTGGTAAAACAGTTTCCCTTTTTATTTTTTAAATTAGGAAAGAATGTCAAATAAGTACGGAAATTTACAGTTTTGCCCCACACATCCTTTTCCTAATCTAATTAGGTCTCTAGTTATTTTCGGTGAAGAAAACCTAGTTCATATTGGGTTTGAATAAGTATTGACATTTTAGTTTTAGGGTTTTATTTTGAGCTCTCCTTATGAATCCAACTCGTAGAGGAAGTCAAATCCAGATTGGTTTTATTCATGATTTTGCTTATATAGTCATCTTATGGTTTCCTTATTCTAACTCACTAAGCAAACCACTCAGTTAACTCTCTCATCCCCATTTTGCCGAAGCAGATACTTCATTTAGCTCCTGCATATTATTACACATATTAAAAGAACGCTTAAGAGTCGGGTGATAACAAGAACCAGATTCTTCCGCATAACCAAGTACTTGAAGTCTCGATCAATATGCCGCCGCAGGGAGGCTCTAATTGTTTTGAGTCCTTTGATGATGATGGTCGTCTCAAAAGAAACGGAACGATTTGGACTGCGAGTGCTCACATTATTACGGCTGTAGTTGAATTTGGGGTTCTATCCTTGGCTTGGGCCATAGCTCAGCTTGGATGGGTGGCTGGCCCTATTGTCATGGTCTTGTTCTCTTTGGTGACTTACTACACTTCAACGCTACTCTCTGAATGCTACCGCTCCGGTGATTTTGATACTTGAAAAGAAACTACACTTACATGGATGTTGTTCGATCCAACCTAGGTGGAGTCAAGGTCAATATTTGTGGATATGTTTAGTTTTTGAACATCGTTGGAGTTGCCATTGGTACACTATAGCATCCTCCATTAGCATGATGGCAATCAAGAGGTCTAACTGCTTCCACAAAAGTGGTGGAAATGATCCATGCCATACCAATAGCAACGTAACCCCTACATGATCGCGTTCCGCATAACACAATTCATATTCTCTCAAATTTTGATCAGTTGTGGTGGCTTTTCCATTGTTGCTTTAGTCATGTCCTTTACGTACTCAACTATTGGACTTGGCCTTGAAATTGCTAAAGTTGCAGAAACTAGAACAATATAATCATGGGAAGTATGACTGGAATAAGCATTGGAACTGTGACTGAAATTAAAAATATATATATAGGGAGGAGCTTCCAAGCTCTTGGTAATATATTGGCCTACTCTTACTCTCTTATTTTGATTGAAAATCAAGATATGGTTAGATCTCCGCCATCTGAAGCCAAAATAATGAAGAAGACCACTATAATTAGTGTTGCAACAATAACCCTTTTCTACATGTTGTGTGGCTGCATGGGCTATGCTGCTTTTGGAGACTTATCCCCTGGAAACTTGCTCACTGGTTTTGGATTCTATAATCCATTTTGGCTCTTAGACATTACCAACGTTGATGTAGTAGTCTACCTTGTTGGTGCATACCAAGTCTATTGCCAACCCTTATTTGCATTTGTTGAGAAAACAGCAGCAACAAAGTACCCAAATAACAAATTTATCTCAAGAGAAGTCAATATCAAGTCGTGGCCGTTGCAACCTTAACTGCTTTAGATTGGTGTGGAGGATTGCCTTTGTGATTGTGACCACTGTAATATCTATGATCCTTCCATTCTTTAACGATGTGGCTGGACTTCTCGGGGCTTTCGGATTCTGGTCGTTGACTGTTTACTTCCCAGTTGAGATATACATTGCGCAGAAGAAGATACCAAAGTGGAGCGCAAAATGGCTTTTCCTCCAAACCCAAAGTGTTGCTTGCCTCATAGTAACAATAGCTACTGCTGTTGGCTCAATAGCTGGGGTGATTTCAGACCTCAAGTCATACAAACCCTTCACAATCAGCTATTGATAATTGGTTCATCAAGAGTTAACCTGTTCCTTTATTAATTTGTATTTTCTTAATCAAGGAAAGAGATTTGGTCATTAGTGTCAAGTCCTCCTCTTCTTCGTATATATAACTGAAGCTTCAACCGGTGATGTAAATTGTTGTTAGCTGAAGGCCAGCAAAGCTTTGGCCATGCATGTAACAATGTATTTCTCCCAAAAAAACGTGTTTGGTATTACAACTTAAATCTATGCTCGTAATTGAACATTTTCAACAATACATATACATAGAAAGCAATAAAGTGCCTACAACTTGAGGGTTCAAAGGTATCTGAGGACTGGAACATGCCACAACACCCCAGATGCAAGCTATTGATCATCATCATCTTCATCTATAAATCGGAATAACTAGAGTAATAAACCATATGAGAGATACATTTAGAGAGACTAAACGAGATTAAAGAACAATATTGTGGCTTCATTTTCACTTATTTATAAGAAAAGAAAGGGAAGGAGCACTACCGTCGCTTAAGAGTACCATTGTACACACATGCACAGAACCAAAACAAGAACCGTAAAACTGTGAAATCAATCAGAAGGTAATATATGATCTCAAAACAAAATCAGAATGTTATATATAACACAAACCATGCTGGTAACCATAATTCAAACTATTAACAGATTAATTCTGTCTTAGTAAATTACATTTACTAATTCTTATTTGTATATTTGAAATTGATTATATTTATGTAACCATAAAGTTTAATGTGCTTTATTGTTACACCTCATACGTTTTGCAATCTTAAATGGTGCCGACTATTCTATGCGAGTATTATCTCATTATGACTCAAAATTAGCAGTCCAACTCTCTACTTTGTGGATATTATAGTTTAAAATTTTGAATGGCCTCCCACTAATTAAGTCATGATCTTTGAGAGAAAGCTTCTGGTTTTACTCATGACTGGTTAATACATATGAATGGTCAAATCAACATCATTAATTTATACGGCAAACAAACTTGGCAATTGATATTCTCTGTACTCGGTTGCATTGTTAATGCAATTAGCTAGGGATGTTCTAAAACAAAATCCAATATAGAGGGTAATTAAATGATAAAATATAGAATAATAAAATGAGGGCTAAGATTGGAGGGAGGGTTTGAAGTCCTTGAACCCAGCATCCCCCAAATTGGCATGTAATTTTGGTCTAAAGAAAAAGATGCAAACATAGTTGAGACCAATGTTTTAAAAAGCGAAGGCGTACCCCAAGGCGTTTTCTTGAGAGCCTTGAGCCTTAAACTTGAATTTGTAAATGTGTAAATATATAATTATACACATACAAAAAGAACAAATATACATAAGAACTTTCCAATTTATTGTATTTAGATATAATGAAATTCATAATCCAAACATTTTAGATAGTTTTCACAAATTAAACACATTATATAAATAAATATAAAAAGATACTTAAAAGATTATTTTCTAAGGCGTAGTAAAATGCGTAAAAAAACGTAATATAAGGCGTAAAAGGCGAGCCTCGGTATCCAGACCGAAAAAACAGAGGCGTTATGTAAGTAGTTTTAAGCTTTTTAAGCCTCAGACGAGCCTTGAGACGAGTTTTTTAAATCATCGGTCGAGACACCTAAAATGCTATTGACTGGAAACCAAGTAGAAATGGTAATGACCGTAATGTAATGAATTGTGTTGGACTCCAAAAGGCCTAAAAATAGAAGAAAATAACCGAATCTAATGCGTTCTAGAAATACATTCTATACGCTTTGACTCTTGGTATGGTAATGTTCATACGAAGGGTCAAATAGTACTACAAATCTTACGGTCGCGGCGGTATGGTATAAGATTAAAGGAATCTAGTAAGAGATTTAATCCAGAACTACCAGAAGTATGGAGACGCTCTCTATTAACAAATTTATCAGTGAAGTTAGCTTTTTGGGTATGCTATAGATTGCTAATACGAACCTACGTTTCCAACGTCTCTCTCTCCTTCAATCCCTCCTTTTCCCCACCAAACTCTTAATTTACTGTTTTATTAGCAACACCCCCTTCCCTTGTTCTCATCGTTTTCATTACCAAACACTCTCTGTCTCCACCTCCATCTCTCTGTGTCTGTATTTCTTTCTCTTTGGGGTTAAGGAGTTTTACTAATTATAGGTATAATCTAATTGTGTTTGAGGTAAATACTTTGGTTGGAAAATTGTTTTAGGCCTAAAAACGCTCCTTTGTTTTCGTGTAAAATCAGAGGCTTGTTTCTCTTCCCTGTCAGAGATGGGATTTTCCGATTCTTAGAAAATTACAGATTGCTCTGTTAACGTAGGTTTTGTGAGGATTTATTTATTTTTATTCTCCTCACCCGGTTTATTTTGACGGGTTTTCTCAGATTCTTCCTTCTGGTTTGGATTTGATTCACCCCAATATGATTAGAGTGTAGGGTATATGTTTCTTACATGAACATAAACAACAAGCCTAGGTAAGATGGCATCATCAGTTGAAATGGCCGCTGCTCCATTCGGTTGCGTTTTGAGGGATCACAACCGCCGTGACCGGTGCAGAGAGAGCAATGCCAGAGCCACCATGGGTGTTTTTCAGAAGAACCTTAAGAGTTTGGTGAGAGATCATCTCTGCATTTCAGTTTCTCCAACCTGTGGCTCCAATGACGCCAACCCTGAAAACCAGAGTCATAATAATGACGATTCTTGGGTTCGAGACAAGGAGGCTTCCTGCCGTTTAAACAAGGATGAGAATAGCAACATAACTGGTGAAAGAGAAGATGGCTCGGGTTCGGGTTCGGGTTCGGTTAGGCATGCTAGGGTTCTTGATCGATGGGCTTTCGCAAGACAAATGGTGTCAAAACCAATGGAGAGGCAGAGGAGTGCAGAGGCTGAGGTCATCTCTAACAAAGTTGAGAACAACAACAGAAAGGAGGGAAGAGATGATGGTTCTAAAATGAGCCCAAAGCATGCTAGGGTTCTTGATCGATGGGCTTTTGCGAAGAAAATGGTGACGAAACCGACGGAGAGGCAGATGTGCGAAGAAGCAGAGGTGTTATCTGTGCCGAACTCAGCTCCTAGCTCGGCAAGGACGTCAACTTCTGCCAAGGAAGAGACTATTGCAAGAACAGATAGCTTGGCTGATCTCACCAAAAAAGGCGTGGGGGCTTCGTCTCTGGTTCAAATTTGGGAGAAGAGGCTACACAAATCAGACAGCCTCAAAAGTAATTCCAATGGAAATACAATATCCGACTCAAGTAGGTCTAGTTCTGGAGTAAGCTCTACCGATAATGATATTGAGAATGAGAACAATGCTTCACCATCAAGGGTTTCTGAAGCAGAAAAAGCAGAGTCCCCTGTTGAGAAAGCAGGGGATTCTGTATTCTCTATTGAAAAAGCAGGGGACTCTGATTTTCATATGGATAAAGCACGGGAGTCTATTGATGATAGTTATGACGCCGGTGAGGTAGCTGAATACTCCTTGGAAGATTCCGATGGCATTGAGGTGGATAGCCGGAATTTAGATGCTAAAGAGAAAGAGAAGAATCGAGTTGTGGATATTATTAGAAGACTGACTGCACAGGGTCCATCAACGAGTGAGGAGAATAGTAATAATGATCACGATCAGCAGTATAGTAGCACACACAGTTCGCCGTGTAGGGAGTTGCTCCGAGACAGGTGCTCCGGGGCGGTTGATCAAGCTGAGAACAAAGGCTTATCTCATGTTCTAAAATCGTCTCATGTTTTAAGCTCACCACGCATTAGAGGCAGGCAGGCATTTGCCGATTTACTAATGCAGATGGAGCGTGACAGGCATAAGGAACTTGACACCCTCGTAAACCAAAAATCTGTTACGAGATTTCCACAGCGTGGCCGAACTCGAATCCAGGTGCATTTCTCATTCAGCATAACTCAAATTTTCCATAGAAATCGTTTAGTTATTGATTTACCTTGCGGTTTCAATCCTAAAACATGCACTCATGTACTTTGTCAAATGTTGTCATATGTTTGTATGCAGTCATTACTTCGGCTTAGATTGCTTCAACGTGGTACGGCGTTCGTGGGTTCAGATGTGCCACCCCTTCCACCAAAACCATCTCGAGTAAACAAACCGGCGCAAGGATCTAGCATCATGCAACTCAGGTATAATTCTTGCTTAACTGCATCAGATATTAGTTTGAGCATTAAGGTGGGATATATTAGTTTTAAGATTTCATTATATCAATCTAGTTCTAATACTAGGTTTCTCCTTCAACTTTAGCTTGGCTCCAGCTGGTAAAGAACATCTCAAAAATTTAGGTTGAGTAGAGCGGTTGAGGTCTTAATAGCTGCTGATATGATCAAGACAGAATTGAACTGAAAATAAATAGTTTGGTGGATTTTAAAACTAAATAAATAGTTGTTCAATCTGAAGTTAAGTTTGCTTTGAATGATCTTAGTTGGGTTGATTTATTATCAATAGTGTGAAGCACACTTCGAACTATAGCTTGAATGGGGTCAATACACATTACCCAGAAATGAATGAGTCTGACTTTAGAAATGTCAGGAGCTTGGAGAAACTTACAAAAATGGATATATTCGTGAGGGTTTAGTGCTGCAATGAAGCTTTCTGTTTATGCTTCAGAAAGTTAAAGTGATTCAGTTGTCTATCACTCTGCTATTACATCAGATAATTAAAAGTCATAAACGAGTGATCAGATATGGGTGTAAGGTAAAAAATAAAAAAATACGGGTGTAAGTCTTCAATATGTGTAATGTGTAATATTGGTTGTAGAAATTTATATGGTAAGTCTTTGTTGAACTAGACTGTAAAGTTTGTTACTTGATAATTTCATTAACATTATTTAGTATTTACTCGAATTCAGGGAGAAATTTTGTACTAGTCTTGAGCAGGGGGCAGCAGTGCAATGTGATGTACCTTTTGCGAATAGCCCTCGCAAGGAGATCATAAATAAAAGTGTCAATGCAGGCAAGCTCTCCACCTCGAATAAGCCTAGTGAAAGCACTACTTATGGAGAAGTGAAGGTTATGGAGAAGCCTAAAACCTCCACACTACTGCGTGCTGGTGAAGCTGTTTGTAAAGAAGCGACCAGCAGTTTAGACAAGTCCTCCACATTCAATAAGCCTAGTGCAAGCACTCCTAATCGAGAAGTTAAGGCCATGGAGAAGGAGAATGCTTCCACAGTACTGAGTGCTGGTGAAGATGTTTGTAAAGAAGCAGCCCCCAATTTAGACAAATGCTCCACCTCCAATAAGCCTAGTGCAAGCACTCCTAATGAAGTTAACTTTATGGAGAAGCAGACAACTGTCACTGTACTGCGTGCTAGTGAAGATGTTAGTAAAGAAGCGATCCCCAGTGTAGACAAATCCTCCACCTCCAATAAGCCTAGTGCAAGCACTCCGAATCGAGAAGTTAAGGTTATTGAGAAGCAGAAAACATCCACAGTATTGCTTGCTAGTGAAGATTTGTGTAAAGAGGTGACCGCCAGTTTAGACAAATCATCCCACTCCAATAACCCAAGTGAGAGCACTTGTAATCGAGAAGTTAAGGTTATGGAGCAGCAGAAACCATCTCCAATATTTCGTGCTAGTGAAGATGTTTGTGCAGAAAGGACCTTAACTGTAGAAAATTGTTGCACCTCCACTAAGCCTAGTGAAAGCACTCTTAAGCGAGAAGTTAGCATTATGGAGCAGCAGAAAACATCCCCAGTTCTGCGTCCTAGTGAAAATGTCTGTAAAGAAGCTACCCCAAGTTTAGAAGTCGCAAATCAAGAAACTAAATCAGTTTCTAAAAGTACCTTGCCACATGTTAGTGAAGGTCTCACTGAAGTATCCAGTTCAAGTTCAAAGGTCACCAGGAAAGAAACAAGTTTGATAGCGCAAAACCTTGATGCGCAAGAAACTGCTAATCCGGCTACACTGATGAATGGTTCAGATGAGACTGAGATATGGACAGGAAAAGGTTCAATGGATAGAAACCTTGATTCAAAAGATACTGCAGATAAAACATCCTCGAACGGTCATGATGGGAATGAATTATGGAAACCCACCACAAGCTCAGAGGCAAGATACCTTGATTCACAACAAAGTGCAGATACAAGGACACCCTTGAGTGGTGGTGATAGTAATGGGAATGAAATATCTAGAGGAACAATTCCAGAGGCTAGAAACCTCGAGACACAAGAAACTGCAGATACAATCTCATCCTTGAACAGTTGGACTGAAAAAGCGTTATGGCATGAAACAAAGTTAGAGGCTGCAAACTTTGACTCACAAGAAAATGCAGATACAACAACATCCATGGTAGACTGGGATGAGAATGATGATTATTACCAGTACTATGGAGAAACAAATTATGACTGGATTAGTGAAATTTCTCGCCCACGGAGCTATTGGGAAGACATTAGGAAATCATGGTACCAAGAGATGCTTAACTCTAATTCAGAAAAAGGCGAGATACACCAACTCCTTGAAAGGTTTTTCTTTTCTCTACCTCATACATAGCCTCAGAAAAATGTTAATTACTCTCTTTTGGCTTTTAATAAGCTTCAAAAATTGCAATCATAACGCTTCACTGAATTGCACTTACCACTCATTTATGTAGGAGAACAGTATCAAGCTTTCTTTCTAGTGATTTTCGTGATAAAATAGATAGATTGATGGTATCTCGCGTAGAAAGACAAACATGTCACAATGCCAGTCAAGAAGAAGAAGATGATGAGAGCAGCCATGATAGAATGAATGAAATGGTGTCTTTCTTACAACAACGCATGAGTACATTAGGCACAGAAGAAGAAGCAGAAGAAGGGCAAGAACATGTACATGTACAAGAACAGGACCAAGTCCAAGATCAAGTGCTAGATTACGTGGAAATTCAAGTCCCAGTCCAAGAAGAAAACCAAGTCCAAGAACAGGTACTAGAATGCGTGGAAATACAAGAACAAGTGCTAGATTCTGTGCAAGTTCAAGAGAAAAATCAAGTCCAAGAACAGGTAATAGAATGTGTGCAAGTCCAAGAACATGTGCCTGAACATCAAGACCAAGGTGACACAGAAGAAGAGGAGGAAGAAGACAATGATGACAACGACGATGGTGATGATGAATCAAGGAGCCTTATCAGTGGTCAATTTCAAGAAGCTATTGATTATTTTGATCATGTATCATTGCAGCCTTCACCATCTCACTTCACAACATGGAGTTACCAAGATAATGAAGTTGGGGATGATTCGGACCAAGCTACTTCTGAATCTCCTCGTCAACAGTCACCCTTTCAATATAGTCCACAACGTTCACCATCTCAATCTTACAATGCTAATCTCCCGCACTGCTATCCCTCCATTAGTCATCCTTCAATGGTGAGTTTTTTCTTCTTCTTTTTCTTTTTTTACTGTAATTTTACCGCAGAATATGGTTTAAGCAACTTACTTAACGCTGCTGTTCTTGCAGGAAATGGAGCTCATATACGACATGAAAGGGCATATGATACAACTCTATCAAGAGATGTCCGAGCTAAGAAAAGTAATAAAGAGCTGTGTAGAAATGCAAATGACAATGCATCAATCCATGAAGCAGGATGTTCATTCAGGTTTATGCTCAACTTTTCTTCTGTTTTTTTTTCCTGTTTTTCTCTTTATTACAGCCTCCGTTCTTGAGGAAAATAAAAAATCATGTACTTCTTTGGACCTTTAGAATCACTTAAGTCTCTAAAATAGTTTTAAGTTTCTCTTTTGAAGTTATAATAACATATCATAAAATGGTTAGTGACTGCATATGTTTGCACCATTACTTCTTCTCTTTCAGTTGTGTTTTTTTCGACACTTAACTTGGAACTATATTACAGGTCAAGTGGGGAAGAAAAGTAATTCTAGTGGGTTAAAAAAGAAAGGGAATTGCCGCATTTGCAATGAAGCAAAGATTGACTCACTTTTATACAGGTACTTGGTTTGAAGCTAAGTAAGTTCTTCATCATTTCAGAGTTATGTTGGTTTTACTGATCTTGTTCATATGATCATTTCAAATCTTTAGGTGTGGACACATGTGCACCTGTCTCAAATGTGCTCATGATTTGCAATGGAATAGCGGAAAGTGTCCAATCTGTGAAGCTCCGATTGCAGATGTCGTGAGGGCATACATGGATTCGTAAATCCCTACTGGTGTCTGGTGTACGAGTTCTTGCTTCAGAGGACCGTCTTCATTTGTAAACTAATTGACAATGTGAAGCACAAATTGGCAAAGGAAGGAAGCTAATTTATTCTTATCTTACCTAATTTACTATCTACTTTAATAGTTTAATTATTGTAATGTCAAAGTTATTGGGGCATCACAGGTGGTTTCTCTTTTTCCACATATACTCTCTACTTTGGAGTGTACGTTTTTTGAAGAGAAATAAACCACAACTAACTCTATAGTTCCTCTTTTTTTTATTTTTCTTTTTGGTAATGTTACTCTATAGTTCATCTTACCAGATGTACAATCCAAAAGTGGTTGCTCGTTTTCAGATCATGCTCGACTTGATAGTTGATACGTACCTGTTTCCATGATTAAGAGAAAAAAAAAAACAGAAGTTCAGATTCTATGTTGTTTACCAATTACAATTAGTCTACATCATCAATGTAAGTAAATTCATTTTCCTGAGTACCAAACAGCTTGAGCTTGAGCTTCATAATGTGGTCTGAAAATGGTCGTCAGTAACTCTTTTTTTCTTTCCAATCTAGCCAAGGACAAGACACGGAGTTGATGTAACCTAATTTATTGTACTAGTCCACTATTGAGATGTGAAGGGAGGTATAACATTTTGCAGAAACAAAGAGAATCCAACAGAATTATAGGACCTTTTAAAGAATTTTCAGGTATAAAAAGCAATTATATAGATTCTGGTTTGTGTTGATTATTTCCTTCAACTTGTAGAGCTCTAAGTGAGTTGTCATTCCTAACAACTAGGAGATGAGATAGCTTTCAGCTACTTGATGTCTTAACATATACAGCTATAACTGTTTTAATTGCTGCACATGCATGGTGGAGCTAGAGGCTTATACGAGCAGCTTGATCAGACTGCAAAGTGTCAATCATCTCAAATAGACAAACTTGGTAATATGGAGCATCAGTAGTGATCTGGAGTATTGAAAGCTCAGATATGTGGTGTGTCGATTAATACAATGTGTGGAGCGCACTGAATAATCTAACCGTTCACATCTTTAGAGTTTCGATGCTCCACACTGTCGAATCTGCTAAGGGAAATTGGAACTGCAAAATCAGAATCATACATTCATCTTTTTCTTGCTTTTCAGAATCACAAATTCATCTTTTCTTTCTTTTTTTTCCTCATATTTTCCCTACACTTTATAGTTTATATGTATATTCACTTTTGAATGTTAATGTTTTGAGCATTTATTGGTTTATAGTCTGTATGCTTTTAAAGATTTCATATATCCATGAATGAGTCTTATCTGAACAGAATGGCTCCCAAACACTATGGACCAAGGTCGACATCTTAAGGAGCAAATGCTTGGAAAGACAGAAGGACAAGGGCACCAAAGCCCTTTTCCTTCCAATCAAATTAAACCATGCCCCCTAACAACTCATCAGACAGGCCATGGTTTACATTATTATAATTAAGTTCTTTTTTTTTTTCGGGTTGAATTAGATTTCTTTTCTAGATAATCTGCTTCGAAGAATAAGAATTTAAGCCTAGGATACGTGTTGTCTACGAAACTTGAATGAGTTTTTCAAATAAAAAGTTATATTTTTAATATTTAAGAAGAACTGGATAATTTTATGAGTGATTCACTGCTAATATCCCGTTAAGACTTGTCTTTTTTTTTTCACTAAGTTATTTTTTTTATTAATTAATTTATTTAACAAAGGAGGGGGCAAAAAACCTGACGTCCTATGTCTGATAAATTCCAACAAAGAGGATAAACAAAAGCTCAATCCGGCATGTGTACACCCACACATGCAAAACCATATAAAAACCCTAGCAAATAGCAAACCCTCAGCCAAGAAACCTTTAATAAAATGATGGGATGAAGCTGGTAGCATTGGCAGACAGTTGTGAGATACCAAAAATAGAGAAAATAGACATCTCGTGATGCTTCTTGTAAAGAATGAAAAGCAAACTCTCTGAACAATTCCAAAAGATGACGTTGGGCTTCCAACATATAAAAAATCTTACATTCGAAACACACCAGATTTCTAATGATCCAAATAAACCAAATTAGATTACAGGAGACTAGAAACCAAAGTTGACGTTTAGGTTTTGGGAACGCTGAAACACCAACACCATTAAACACTTCATCAAGGGTATCCCAAGACGAGAATGAATGAGAAAATAGAAGGCATTTCATTTCCATAAAGCCACAATTTCATAACAATGCAAAAGAAGGTGTGTACCCGATTCTGCATGACTTCCACAAAAGGAGCAACGAGATGGAAGTGAAAAACCTCGCCGTTGTAAAACATCATCAGTTAGTAAACGCCCATAAAGAGCCTTCCAAACAACAAGAGTTTTGCGGGGTTGAATTGCTTTACTCCAGATCACTTTACCCCAATCTTTATGCTCACCATGATTTGAGAAGAAAACAAAAGCTTTTTTTGCTGTGAGAATTCTTGAGGAGGAGTGCGGCCATAAAAGAGAGTCAAATGTGTCTGCATCAGGCACAACAATGCGCTGAATTTTTTCTGCTGCTTGAGGGAATGAAGAAATAAAATTTGCTGGGAGAACCCAATGAGAATCAACAATAACATCATTCACCTTAGCATGAAGTGGAATAGAGCCACTTACTCCAACACTAGTAGCAAGAGGCTCACCCAACCAATTATCTTGTCAAAAAGATATCCTCTTACCATTACCAACACTCCAATGCAAAGAATTCAAAAACATTGGCCAAACTTTTTTTAGACCCAACTAGACTGAAGATCTCTTGTAAGACTTTATAGGTTGGAAATCATCTTTTAAAAACGAGTTCTAAGCAAAATAGAGGCTGGAGAGAAAGAGGAGAGCATCTCCCAACATCTCTTTATTAGAAGAGCACGATTATATAGATCACGTAACCCCAAGCATCCTTCCTCTTTGGACTTACAACAGTGACGCCAAGCAACAAGAGGCATGCCTATTTTCAAAGGGTCTCCAGTCTAAAAAAAATTCCTGATCCAAGATTGAAGGTCATGAAGTAAACCAGCCGGCCACTCATAAATCTGAAAACTATCAACCAAAATGCCTTGAATCACTGACTGAATAAGTTGTAGCCTACTCGTTTGCGACAACAGAGAACCTTTCTAAGAGGACAACTTGCATCTCACTCTATCTGTAATGGCTTGGAAATACACCAACTTGGGATGTCCCTAGAAAATCGGAACCCCAAGGTATGTGAATGGAAGAGACCCCTGTTTGACACCTAAAATTTTCCGGATAACAAAGCGTCTACGGTGAGCATATTTCCAAAGGAACACAAGCGATTTAGATTTATTGACTCTTTGCCCTGAATTCAAGCCATATTCCTCCATAAACTTTATTAGAATCTCCAAAGATCTATTGGTACCCCGCATAAAAACCATAATGTCATCTGCAAATAGAACATGCGAGGGGAGTAATACCAAGAGGAGCTGACAGTAAATCAATAAGTCCATCCTCAGCCAGCTTAGTGAGACCTCTACTTAAAACCTATTCCGCAAGACAAAAGAGAATATGTGACAAATGATCTCCTTGACGAACACCATGAGAACAAGGAAAAAACCATTCCATCTCACCATTAACTAAAATTGATAAGTGTGCATACCCCAAAATTGTTTTAATCCAGTCACAAAAAGGATATGAAAAACCAAAATCCTTCAAAACCCGAAGTAAGAAACCTCAATCAAGCGTGTCAAGTGTCTTTTCAACATCAAACTTAATTGCAATGTTACCGCCCTTACAATTACGATCCAGGAGGTTAATACATTCTGAAGTCAATATAATGGGGTCTGCAATAGTGCGGCCTCTAAGAAAAGCACTTTGGTTGGGTGAAATAATCCGAGTAGTAATACTTCTCAAACGGTCAGCTAGAATCTTTGTGATAAGCTTGAAAATAAAATTTGCCATAGCAATAGGACGCAACTGCGTTACAGTGTCTGCTCCAGGGACTTTAGGAATCAAGATCATTAAATTGGAATTGAAGTGGGGGAGAATGTATCTAGTATTGAAAAAACTCTAAACAGTTTGGACTACCTCTGCACTAACAACTGACCAACACTTCATATAAAAAATTCCACCAAAACCATCTGGACCAGGAGAACTATTATAATCCATGGAACACATACTCTAAAATATTTCCTCAGATGTGAGAATGGTTGTTAACATATCATTATCCTCAGTAGTCACGAGATTAGGAATTACTTGAGAAACTAGACCAGTGTCTCTTACAAAAGAATCTGCTGTGAAGAGACCATTGAAATAATTTACCACATGATCACTAATCTCTTTTGGGTCATCAATAATACTGTTTCCATCTCTCATAGTTGATAATGACTATTTAAGATGTCAGACTTTAACCATTGCATGGAAGAAAGAAGAGTTTCGGTCACCCTCAGTAAGCCATTTTATTCTTGATTTATCACATAAAAATTTCTCTTGAAACAGAAGAGCCTCATGAACTTCAGCACTGACAACACTCTCCCTGGAAAGCAAGTCATCAAAAGGACCCAAACTAGCAATTTCCCGCTGAATTATATGCAAATCATCAAATGACTTCTCCACCATTATGTTTACATCCCCAAACTCAGCTTTATTCCAAACCCGGATGTTTGGGCCTACCGAATCCGCTGTTTAAGAGTCCGCAGCTTAGAAGCCAAAACAAACATTGGATTACCATAGAAATGAGAACCCTACCAAACCTCATTCACCAAAGAAAGAAAACTTGGACGATCTAGCCACATGCGATGGAACCGAAATGGTGATCTTTGGTTAGGTATAAGCTTTGAAAATGACACTAAAAGAGGACAATGATCTGAGGAAAAACGAGGAAGAGTAGTGCACTCCAAATTGTGCCAAACATCCATCCAAGAGAAATTGCTAAGACACCGGTCAAGTCTCATTTCAACACTTGCACCAACACCCCTTCTATTCGTCCAGGTATAAGGCAATCCTTTAGTAGGAAGATGAACCAACTCACAATTAGTTGACATGTCCTGAAAATCTGAACATGAAACGGAATTGGGAAGAATTTCACCTCGTTTTTCATGAGCACCCAGGACACAATTAAAGTCACCCAACACTATCCAGGATCCCTGAACAAATGCAATTTTAACATGAAGCAGATCATTCCAAAGTCGGCGACGCTCTATTAACGTAGTTCTTGCATAAACCCAAGTCAAAATATAATTAACGTTAAGACTTGTCGACTTTACATATAATCATCAATATCAGTGGGTCAAGCTGGTTTGATATTTGTATTTGATCAGGATCTTCAGTTCAATTATACTCGGCTCAACTTATTGAGTTTACATGCTATTCTACTTTATCATATCTTACTTTTTGATTATGTTTACCTCTTGCTTTCTCTTAAAAACATTGAAACAACATAGCCTGTCATATATGATTCGTGACTAATAGAAGCAATTGCATCGGTTGAGATAGAAATCCAAAACTCCACATTGTGTAAAGGTGATTAAATTGGGAGAGTATCGCTGTATTGATTTGCCTGTAGTTATAAACCATGATTTTTAAGTACTAGAGCCTTGATCCGACTATTTCTACACGATTTTCTCTATAATGTTGAACCACACCTCTAGTGAAAGACATAGACTACTCAGTGGAATTTTTGGAGGATATAATCTTTGCTCAACTCCTAATTTGTCCAACTGGTATGTGCCAAACTCCATGAGAAAACCATCCCCCCACAATGTACGTACTACCCTAGAAAGGGATGTGATATGAATTATTTCTCCAATCAATCATAATGTGGTACCATCACAAGCTTGTGCTTTTGTTCTCGTGACAACATATGCATGTTTCTTGTAGACCAGTCGACCTCACCAACGATCATATGGCGCAAGACAACTTCAGCATTTCGTATTTGTACCAACAACAAATCAATAATGCAATTACTGCAGAAAGTCCGGAAAGTACTTCCACCAAGACAATGAGCCAACGGAAAGTAGCCATATATCAAAAATCTTATCTTTGATCCTTGTGTATATGACTGTAGTCTTATATTGCACATAGCAAATGTCTGCTAAAGTAAATCAAGTCATTCTCACAAATAGAAGAACACAACAGTACTCAACAATAGAAAGACGACTGCAGATTTTACCATTGAGGGTTTATAATTTGCATATATCATTTCCAGTAGTCGAATACCAATTCATTGCGTCCTCCCTATTCATATATCACGCTATTTTGGCTCTTCTGCTGTATGCCTGTATGAGCTACTATCGGATGGGAAATGATAGATTAGGGACCCCTAGGTTAAAAACAATTATGAAGATTAAGAAACTAATGAAAGACAATTCCTTAAGTACCCGGTTCGAAAAAACGCTAGACGGTATCCAGGCAAACGGTTACCTCCTAGCGCCTAGACGGTTAGGCGGATTTAAATTATTAAATATTTATCTATTTTTATATATGTATTTAAACTATTTATATGATTAAAAATATATAATAATGCTTAATATTAATTTTTAAAATAGTCTAAACTCAAAATTACTTAAGTTCAAAGTCCATACAAAATATTAAAATAAAAGATAAATTGCAAAACAAATGCAAGACTAAATTTCAAGTTCTTCTTCTCTAAATCCTTGACTAGCTTCAGTATCAGACTTAAACTCAATATCAATTTTTCTTTCTTCAACTTCCGTGTCATCATCTGAAATAAAATCTTCATCATGAAGTTCTTTTACTTCCATTGTGTTTTAATTTTTTTAATTTCTAAAAGTCCACTAATTTTGACCGTCACATGGAACGACGTGGACCGCTTAGGACTACTCAGGCGGCCGTCATATCCCTTGAACGTCACGGATGGCTGAATAGGTAAAAAGCATAGCGGTAACCCAGGCGGCCATCTTTTTAGAACAATGCTTCCGTACTTATTTGATTTTGGTTTATTTCCTACTAATGAGACAGAGACACGAATCGAGGGCTATATGCAGGGCTAGTTCCTGTCAGTTTTAAGTCCATTTTTGTTGAATTATAGAGATGTACTCCTTGAGTGATTAAGACTCAATCACATGGCTTGTTATAATTGGGATTATGATGTTAGAATTATATTGAACCAAGAACATACATAGAGTTAATTATCAGCTTAGCTGACTAGATTCTGTTATAAGTGAACATTCAAAGTGAAATCAACATGACATAGAGAAATTATACGAGGAATGTGATCTGCTATTTCATTGATAGATGACCCCTTATATAGGGAATTTACAACAGCCAGTAAGTCCATGAGTCCTATTTTTACTCCTCACTGTATCACATAAAAATCACTAACAAGTCTGAATTTCACTAATTCAAACTCCTAATTGAAGCTACGTTTGGATAAGCACATTAGTTTTCCTTCAACATGAACCACATAGAGCTATAGGGAACTCCTCAGAGTTGATTCCTTCAGTTCATTTTCGTTGGCTCATTTCCTACATTAAAGTGTGTTATGAGTGGTTTAACCGCGTGATGTCGGTCGAGGGGTCGTTGGTGTGGTCGGATCCGGTTGGAATTGGATCGGGTTTGGTTTGCGATGATTTGGTCGGAAGTGAAGGGACGCGCGAGCGTCACACAATTAGCCCTATAAAATATCATCGTTAGTATAGAATAAATATGGATCGTTCAGTCCGGGGAATTGAATGGAACTCTAAACTTTTAGTGTTACCAAATAATGGGGGGTTTGAGATTGATTATTAATTACTAAAATAAAACATTAATTACTATTTACATGATCGACTTCTCTTTACCAAACTAAACCAAATTCACCAATGCACCACATAATCACAAGTTTGGTTCTATCATGCATTCTAATTCATCTGATTACATACTTTTAGACACCAACACAATTACAGCCTTAAGAGAACATCTAATCATGCAAGATTTCTATTGACCTTTAGATTGACTTAGGGCCTCACCTAAATTGCATGCAATCAAGTTTAACAACACTTAGGGTAGAAATCAAACAAGATTACATTTAAGCACCAAATTTTGTTGGAGACATGCTTCACAGTGGCGTCACTCACCATGGGGTACATGTAAATTTCCAGAATTTCCTACTTTAATTGACACAACCTACTTAGGGCATGATTCGATTTGTGTCAATATGGATGATGAAGATAGCACTCAAATACAA
Source organism: Argentina anserina (assembly GCF_933775445.1). Taxonomy (NCBI): domain Eukaryota; kingdom Viridiplantae; phylum Streptophyta; class Magnoliopsida; order Rosales; family Rosaceae; genus Argentina; species Argentina anserina. Next base: position 7,429,522 of record NC_065874.1, read on the forward strand.
TCTTAGGGACTGCATTCAAGCACTAAATTCGTATGCACATATCTGAAAATTATCTAAGAGCAAGTAAAAAAAGAGTATAACCACAACAATAAAAATACAAACTTCAATAATTATAAGAACATAGATTCGGCATAGTCATATCAAATACAATCTGAAAATTATGAAACAAATACAAAACTAATACTTCTATATAAACAACAACTTACAATCTTCACAGACAAAAAATTGTAAATTAGCACAAATAAACGAAGTCATAGAGATAAGTTACGAGAATCACATGTTGTAGGAACTTTAGATGTACGGCTGCAATAAGTGGCACTCGGTGGAGATGATGATGGTTTTGGGGTGGACGGCTTGGCTAATTTGTGAGGGAAGTTTATGGGTTTTAGTAGAATTTTGGCTCTTGAATGCTAAGGAGAAGTGATGATTTTTCTTTGTGAATGATGTGTTATTTATAGAAGAGTTTTTGCTCATTGAATATTATAGTTTGAAATTTTTCTCCTCAATTTCTTTCACTTATTTTTGTCATTGGTGGGTGCAATCTATTTTGATAAATTCTTTCTTTTTCTCCTTTTTAGGTGTCTCCTTCTTTCTCTCTTGAATTATCTATTTTTATTCTCTTCCTTTTCCTTTCTCCTCAATTTTTTTCACTTATTTTTTTCATTGGTGGGTGAAATCTCCTTTGATCAATTTCTTCTTCTTCCCCTTTTTAAGTATCTCCTTCATTCTTTATTTTCCTCCTTACTTGACTTTTCCTCTATTTTTTCCTTCATTGTAGCTACATAATCTCATCTTTTAAAATCTGAAAATAATAAAAGACAAGAATAAAAACAAGATAATTCATATAAAAAGACCAAGTAAGTTACTAGAATAGGAGAGTAAGATTAGGAAAGTTACGGAATAAGCGTTTCAGTTCAAGTAGGACTTTCTTAAATAGTACGTTTCCAAGTCTAAAAATGACTCCTAATACAAATAGGATTCTCAAAGTATCACAAATGTTATAGAAATGTCAATTAATGAAGACTCCTAATTTAACTAGGTTTCCTAGTCACACAAGGAATCCTACTCTAAATAGGACTCTCGATAATTTATGTGTTTTCAACCTGTTTTAACACCAAAATGCAACTAACGCCACCATAGACTCCTTACTCGACTAAATAACTCAATACTACAACAATAAGAGCTAAACAAAGTACAATTGGAGGTAAAAACATGTTAAGAACGTCGCACAAAGTGCTCCTATCAGGATGTGGCGGTGATGATGTGGGTAGGGGGCGGGGCTTCTCTTCCTTCAAGGCCATTGACCATGTGGTTCTACTGGCGACGAAGTTGAGTTCTCTCAACACCGATAGTGTTTTTCTGGCGACAGCAGTTCGCGGTTGCAGAAGTTCTCTTTGACCGTAGCAGGTTCAGGTCGGCTTCTCTTGGATGCATACTTAATTGAGAGATTGGAAGAAGAGGCAGCCTTTGATCTCTGAGGGTAGTTGGAATGCAGCTTTTCTATGGCTAACAACGAGAAGGAGGAGGCACGGATTTACTAGGGTTTGGTGTGGGCTCGAGTCTCTGGGCCTAGGTCTAGGGCCAAACTCTGGTTGGTTTGGGCTATTGTCCCTGTTTTGGGGCCAATAATTGGATTGCTTGTCCTAGGGCCTAACACAGTTTAGATTTTTTCCTAGCATATTGTTATGCTTCTATAAGTCGTATAATTAGGGTAAATTCCTCTTATGGTACCTGATGTTTGGCTACTTGGACAATTTGATACCTGATGTATGAAAACGGACAATCTGGTACCTAAAGTTCTCAAATTTAGGCCATTTTAGTACTTATGTCAATTTTAACCATATTTTCAGGGTTATTTCCGTCATTCTATCTCTACTTTACTTCATTTTTTCATAATACCTTCAAATTGCCTCTAAATTATCACTAAAAATTTGATAACTCATCCACTTAGTATCTGTGATGAATTTACGTATATAATTTTTTATAATGTAGCTATCAATCTAAATTAATTTTAATTATAAGTAATTAAAATATATATTTAAATAAAATTTTACAATTGCATAAAGGCAATTTATTTCCTTTGCAAAAAAAATTAGGATACAGTAAGTATATTAAGAAAAAAAATTATTTTCGTTATATGCGAAGTAAATGTTAAGTGAAGTAGATATATCAATTTAATTATCTCCAAAGAGAGGCAATTATATGAAGAAATGAAGAAAAATGTGAATTTAATGAGTTTAGGGCTAGAATGACGAAAATAACCCTAAAAATATGATCAAAATTAATAGAGGTACCAAAATGGCTTACAAATGAGAACTTCATGTACCAAATTGTCCGTTTTCATACATCAGATACTAAATTGTCCAAGTAGTCATACTTTAGGTACCATAGGAGGAATTAACCATAAGTTTTTTTTTATGTTTCAATTCGGGATAGTTTTTAAAGAAAAGACATATGTTATGTATTAAATTTGAGTTTTGACTCAAGACCTCTTATTTGCTGTACAACAACAGCGAATGAGTATATAATGACTTTTTAAGCCTTCATTTTATATAAAATCCTAGTAGATTCCATACAAAAAAAACATAATTACCATGAACATACAAATTTTGGCAAATTTGTTTAAGTAATTGACTTATGCTGAAGTAAATAGCATATGCTAGCTGCCGCAAAATAGATATTAGCTGAAGTAATTGGGAAATTTGTTCCTTTAGCATTACATTATGGAAGAAAACGTGGAAAAAGGGTAGCTCTTCCAATAATTTCTATACCTATTAGATAAAAAGGATTCAACCCCTATTTTTGGAATTTATGCTTCATAGCATGTGAGCCTCAAAGAAGACTACATAACCTCAAAAGCAAAGGCTATATGAGATACCCTCTTTCTTCAACTGAATCCCAAAAAACAAAAATCTTGACTATTGTTTATGAACCTATTATAGCTGTTTTCAACAAAAACACTTCTTTTCTTCACAAAAAGCTTCGTGATATTCCAAGTATACAACATGTTAGAATAATGCATTAGTTCATGAGGGGATCCGTAATCTAAAGATTGTCGACTTTCGTTCGATTCCCCCAATTTTCTGCGACTTATCTGCATTATACTGCTCTGGGTTTGACAATTATGTTGCTTCACTTTGAAACCCTCATCAATATTTCATGTTGATATGTCATGCCAGGTTTCACCTTGACAAAATCTCCTACAATCCTTAACTGTTGTAATAAATCTGCATTGGATTGACAGAAGAGCTTGATGGGGATTGGGGAATTTGTGTTTATAGTTCGTGCTACAAGTTCAACTGTACATGACATGCACTTTTGGGCCACTTGTTCATTTCGACATGCAGATTCAACTGTATAACTAAATTTATTAACGACCAATTGATGATCGTGTTTCTTCTTTAGGGGGTTTGATTGCAGCAGAGTCAATAGCCCAAGATTTTAATTACTGCAGTTGGTAGTAAAAACTTGTTTCATGGCTATTTACTTTGCACATATGAATAGAAGTACAGGATCCTCTACCACTTCCATAACTCAAGCACACTTTTTTTTGTCTACAAGTAGCTGGCATCTTTGATCTTCCAATCTATTCTCTGAATTTTACTGTTTTAAATCTGCAGAATCAACTTACTGTTTTGGTACATACACTTTTTAACTTCAGTGATACTCATGAGTTCAAGATTTGAGTTATTTAGTAGTTTGAGATCAGGTATGAAGAGTCTACTTGACCCGCAGACAACTAATTTATGTTATTATTATTATTATTTTTTTTTGAAAGGGGTTTGGAACCCTAATTTATGTTATTAGTTTCACTTATTAGTTGTAAATCCCCCATGACAGCTTATCGAAAGCACCCTCAACAAATTCTCAGAAACACAGAAATGGTCCACTTTCGCAAAACTAAGATGTGATGAGCTAAGCTTTCACTTAGACAGTTAAACTTATATTACAAGTCTTGAACTAAGACCCTGCTTAATTAGTCTCTTTTGGGTTCAATAACACAAACTCATACACATCAGAGTGAAGCAAATTCTAGGGCATTCACTCAAATCTGATTAGCATATCATAAACTTGAGATTTTGTAAGGCCAGCTCAAAAGAGAAGCACAATGATAGGTAACTCTCATAGACCCCAGTCCAACTTGGGATTGAGGACGGTGACTTGAGCAGTAAAGAGAACAAAGTGTGGGAAAATAAAGATCCCTGAGGAAGCTGGCAATGGCACCACAACTGTATCGCTGTTGGGGTCACACTGTCGCACCGATGTTGTCTTCAACTCAATTGCCAAATGGCATAATACATTAATACATGTACATGTACAAAGACCTCGACACAAGTAAGTGTGAGGACTTGCGCTTACTATACCCAATTCAGGACTCATACTCATGATGCAGTTTACACAGTTTAATGATCCCCCAAACTTTTTTCCCATTTTTAGTATATACCAACCTAAATTTTTATTTTTGACATGAAATACCAAACTAGGGTAGACAAATTGGTGAGATCAGGAATCATGAGAGGAATCTTAGGGTGACAAGACTCTAATTAATAGACACACGATGTCACAATATCAAATATCCTCAAAAGCCTAATCTATCATGAAAAGACCAACAATGTAAAAGCCAATGCATACCAAATTGAAAATATATTGATCATGTACACCCAACTTGCATGGTTAGGAGTGTGTCATTTTCAAAACCCCTCATGCTCAAAGAGCCAAAAAAGCAGTAGCACCCCTCACAAGAGGGTGTGTATGGCAGACCCCAACTCCCCCATGTTATAACTTAGCCAAAACCTTTGTTCATGACCCCACTTTCATTTTATAAAATCCCTCCTAAACCCTCCTTAACTTTTTCACCTTCTTCATCCTCATCAGCATCCCTTCCTCTGCTGCCAATAATTTGTAGCACCAGAGCCATCATTTAGTTCATTACACAAAATGTGTTCCTCTAAACCAAAATCGCAGCACAGTCCTAGTATCACCCCAACAACACCTAAAACCAATCGCCGATTGGTTCTTCAGCCAACTGATAACCAATTTCCAAGCTTGGAACAGAAGAAATTGCTCAAAAAGACCAACCATGAATCCCTTATTCCACCTCCTTTGCTATCACCCCTGCCAACACCGAAAACTAAGCCGATAAATTCCCCTCCCATCTCTCCCAAGATACCTTCACCTCGACCACCAGCACTTAAGAGAGGAAAAGACCATAATGAGCTCAATTCTAGTCTTGAGAAGTTAATCCTCACACCCAAGTCAGCAATTAAGCAGACTACTTCAGTGAAAAAGTCAAAGAGATCAAGTGTTGCAGGTGCAGCTTCTGCTGAAAATGTTATAAAAAGTTCATCTTCTTTGATAGTAGAGGCACCAGGAAGCATAGCAGCTGCAAGGAGGGAGCAAGTTGCAGCAATGCAAGAACAACGAAAGTTACGAATTGCGCATTATGGCAGAACAAACTCTGGAAAGTATGAAGGGAAAGTGGTGCCTCTTGATTCTTCAGCTACGAATGTTGAGCAAAGGAGATGCAGTTTTATTACACCAAATTCTGGTATAGAACTATTGACAAGTTCATATTATTGTGTTTCATATGTTTTGGAAATTATAAGAAAGTTAAATAATGTCTTTGTGGTGTACTTGTTAATTTTCAGACCCTCTATATGTTGCTTACCATGATGAAGAATGGGGAGTTCCAGTTCATGATGACAAGTAATTCTCCCTCTGATATATCACTCTATCTTTCTCAGACTAATATATATTTGAAGCTGATATGCTTTTTTTTTGTCACGTTTGCAGTTTGTTGCTTGAATTACTACTCTTGACCAGTGCCCAAGTAGGATCAGATTGGAGTTCAGTCCTGAGGAAAAGGCAGGCTTTGAGGTGGGTTTATCCCAAAGTTCATTACTTTATATCAAGTTGTACAAAATATTGTAAGAAATTGATACTGCTATCTTGTTCTTGAGCCTCAAATCTTAGGTAGTCTTTTGACTTATGCAGGGAGGCATTTTCAGGATTTGATGCAGAATTTGTGGCTAAATTTAATGAAAAGAAGATAACTTCAGTGACTGCTGATACTGGAACTGATATAAGCTTGATCAGAGGAGTTGTTGACAATGCTAAAAGAATTCTTGAGGTACTGTGGCTACTATAAAATAAAAACTGACCCTTACATTACTGTATCATTTAACTGACAGATACTGTGAATGTAATTATTAACTCTCCTTTTTATAACTCAATGTCCAGATTAAGAGGGAAACAGGGTCATTTGACAAGTACTTGTGGGGATTTGTAAATCACAAGCCTATTTGCACCCAATACAAGTCATGCCACAAGATCCCTGTGAAGACTTCCAAATCAGAGTTCATAAGCAAAGCCATGGTGAAGAAGGGTTTTAGGTTTGTGGGCCCCACTGTCATTCACTCCTTCATGCAGGCTGCTGGCCTCACTAATGACCACTTGATCACTTGCTCAAGGCACCAACTATAGATGAAGATGATAATCATCATCATACAAATGTGTGGCATAAATATTAGACTATATGTAACCCAATAAGGATAGTGAGATTATTAGTAGTCTAACTCTAGGGTATTGGCTTTGTAATGTGGATTTGTGAAAGATCTAGTGGAAGTCTTGAGAGGATTTGAAATGGATTGCAATCCTTAGAAAAAAAGTGTTGAATGTAATGAAGGGAAGATAGAGGTAGGAAGACAAGGAGCATGTGCAGGTGGGTTAGGCTAGGGTAAGTGATCGATGTATTTGATCCCAATAGCTTTCATTACTTGCTATGGCCACCACTCCCACCACCTCACCTCTATTATTTGCATGCTTTTGAAAGATTGTGAAGAATAATCAGTGCAGGTAGGACTGTTCATGGACCATGTTCAATCCCTTACATCCATCATCATCCCTTTCAAGAAGGATTGGATCATAAGTCTTGTCAATTCTTGAATGAAAGGCTTCATGTGCAAGCAGAGAGACATAGAATCGAGACCCCCAAAAGACATTGTTTCAAATCAATTTTAGATTCATCTGATCATACTGTCCTTGCTTGTAAAATCCAACCTTTGTGGGAGATTAGGATCATAAACACTAATAATATAAACTTGTGTTATTGCTACTGGGTCTATCCCTCTCACTAATACTTAAATCCATCGAAGTGGCAAAGGGAATCTCAGGCATGGGGGTTGTGGACCTTGTTTAGTTGACATTCCCAAGGCTCTGCCTCCATTGCATTACTAGCAAAAATCTAGGGTTGGATTTCCTCCTTGTACTCCAACCTTTTGCCTATCCGAATATATTCTCAGTCCTAAAATTTTCCCTGAAGTCGCATAGAATGATTGCCAAAGTTGCTGCAAGAAATCTGAAACTCACCACGAGTTTCATGCCCAGATAACCGTTCAGACCACAATGGTCTAGCCCAAAAGGGATATAATTCTCGAGCTGAAGAAGACGATGGCAAAGGAAGAGGGCACTAAACACTACTCAAAGCAGAAATGTACTTCAAAATAACATAAAACTTAAATCATCTGTAGCAAAGCAAATGACAGAAAAAAGAGAGACAAAATTTGCCACATAAACTCCCAAGCTAATATAAGTTACAAGAGTTTCAGATAAGCTTAAATTGTTCTCACCAAAATCATCTAAGCTGCAGCTGTGGCTTGGGCTGCTTGCCTCTTCTTGGCTTCCTCAATGATGGTAAGCTTAATACCCTTACCCTTAGGAAGGCTTACCCAAGGCTTGGTGCCCTTACCAATTGTAAACACATTTCCCAAACGGGTCGCAAATTCATGCCCAGTGGAATCCTGAACATGGATAGTCTCAAAGCTTCCCTTATGCTTCTCTCTGTTCTTGATAACTCCAACTCGCCCTCTGTTCCTACCACCTGTCACCATGACAACATTACCAACATCGAACTTGATAAAGTCAACAATCTTGTTGGTCTCCAAGTCCAGCTTGATGGTATCATTGGCCTTAATGAGAGGGTCAGGGTAACGGATTGTTCTCCCATCAAAGGTATTAATGTAAGGGATATTCTTCTGGCCAAACTGCACAGACCGGACCTTGCAGAGTTTGAACTGAAGGAATATAAACTCAGTTATCAGCAATCTAGAAGCATCAGTTATCATACAGAACTAAAATGAAAACTTCTGGCAGTATATCACATTGCATGGTATAACAGAATAGCCTTATATCTTAAAATCTTTTACAATTTAATGGGAAATCAAAATAAACAATGCCAATGTGTTTTCTTGGGAAAGGGAAGCACCCTGTGATAAATGCAAGAAAAATAGAAGAAAATCACCTTGGCCTCTTCATCTCTGATTGAATGCAGACGGAATCGTCCTTTGGTGTCATAAAGAAGACGGAAATTCTCATTCGTCTTGGGGATTGAAACAACATCTGTGTTCAATGTAAAGCAGGAGGTCAATAAAATGCCATATCCTAAAACCAAGAACACTGAAAGATTTAAAAACCTATGAAATAATAACACCACAAAGAAAAGGAAATCAAGCTACCAGGCACACCAATAAATCACTCTATGCCAGTTATTGTAAGGTAATATAAGGTGCTCGGAAAACTAAAGACAACCCTAATTGAATGGTATAAATAACATTTATTCATCTTGATGCCGATACATAACTAAGAGGATCGTGAACAGCGAAGCAGAAATATAACTAAGGAGGCAATGTTCACATACCCATGAAACCAGCGGGATAAGTCTTGTCAGTCCTAACTTTCCCATCAACCATTACATGACGTTGCATCAAGATGGCAATGACTTCACGGTAAGTCAAAGCATACTTCAACCGGTTTCGCAAGATAATAATCAATGGAAGACACTCCCTGGACTTGTGAGGTCCGGATGAGGGCTTGGGGGCCTAGGCAAACACAATTCAAAAACACAATCAAAACAGAACACTCAACAAATACATTCAACTCAAAAAAAAAAAACAAATCACATGGGGACTTACAAAAGCACCACCCAATTTGTCAAGCATCCAATGCTTGGGGGCATTGAGCCTCTTCAAATGCTTCTTCAATCCTCGCGCCTGTAGTCACCAAGAAACCAAATTAACAACAAAGCTTACATAATCACACATCATCATAGAGCTCACAAACCAATTCAAGACTACAAATTTACTATCACTATACTTGACTATATAATCAGATTTATGACCTATAATAACAACAATCAACATGTTACAGCAATTTTATAAATGAAAGCTGATAAGTTTAGAACCCTAAGTAGAGCTTGAGCAAGTACTATGAGCTGGAGCTGGATCGAGCATGGTACATAAATCGAATGGAATAGAAATTGAAAGGTAACACAGTTGAATTTGAGAGGAGGGACGTACCATTGTCTAAGCTTGATCTCCCGCCGGCGGCTGATCCTTCTTCTGCTGCTTAGGGTTTCGAAGCGGCTCACTCTCTCTAGTTTCAAAGTGCGATGGAGTCGCAGCTATAAATACCCCCCACCCTGCGAAACCTAATCAACTCCCAATATTGGGCCGAACTTGGACCCAATAGGCCGATTGAAATGTTTGGATTATTTTATGCAGATGTTGGCCCAATATTTTTTTTTTTTGGAAAATTACAACAAAACGCCTATAGAACAGTATATATTAGACTTTCTTAAACTGATCTTGTAATTAATTGTTCAATATGATTTTTGATTTTATCAATTCGGACATGTTATGCACTCATGTATTACTCCCAGTTTTCGTCGGTGAAAGAAGAACCATAAGATGAAAGTGTGCTCCTCGCCTCCTCAGTAATAACGTTAACATATTATTGACGCTGAGCTTGAGTTCATAGAAAAGTGAAATTATTTTACGAAATGATAATGATCTGTGTAACTAAAATGCATGAAGAAATAAACGACACGCAGATTAATGAAATAGGTGCATCAAATTAGTTGTGGATGGACGTGGGCATAGGGACCTAGACACTTGCACACAAACTCTATAAATAACTTGAGACCAAAAAAAGACTTGGGCGATGTGATAGATGGACTTGAGGCCAATACAATGGTGTTACTTTAGGCCACAAAAATGGGAAGTCGAAGACAGACAAAATATCAAGAAACAAATGCCCGGTGAACGCTCTGGGTCTTCCCCTCTTCAAACCTTCACAGTTTATTCGTTCATCAAACCAGAGATGGCATAACAATACATGTAAGAAACGACTTCTAAGTTCTTACACAAGTGTTCATACAAATACAATGAAGTAGTACAACAAAGCTTAAACATAATATCAATTTTATACTAAATGGTCGAGTCTCATCATTGTACATCAGAATTCTCATTCAAATCGATGAAAGACGGATCGAGAGATTAAGACCTAGTTTAGTACAACTTCACTTTAAGAAAAAATCAGTTTCTAAGTCGACTTTTAAAATTCATAATATTTAGTAACTTCAAAAAAATCAGTTTTTTTTTATAAAATTTATAGATTACTCAAAACAGCTTTTAGAAACAACATGAATGTTGTTTTTAGAAATTGTTTATATTCAAAGCTCAATAAATATTAATATTTTTATATGAATTCTTAAATTACACTCTTATCTATAATCATTCTCAATATGTTAAAACAACATTCTGTCTTTTTTGTCATTTACCATATCTACATTAGTTTGTTAAAAATTTACCAAAATAATTTATTTATCGACATTATTTGTAAAAGTAAAATTTACTAAATACAAATTTCTGTTAAATCAAAGTTTATTTTTTTTTATAGTACAGTATAAGCTTTTTTATATATATAGAAATCGTAGCAATACTAAACTAGCAGATGCATGCATGATAGTGTAAACTCTAAGCTTCAAAGTTCAAAACCACAGAAAGTCTTTCCAGAATGAAGCAATCACGGCATGACGACTTCTAAACGGCATGACCTTTGCCTCCCCTTCATTTAGGGGTCTCTGGGTAATGGAAACCAACTTAATTACTATCTCCCCTTATAAGTCCATTGGTGTCCCTTAAAATGAAAGCAACCCAAGGAAACAATAGTCCTTTAATTGACACCCCCCCCCCCCCCCCCCCCCCCCCCCCCCCAAAGATTTTGCGAGACAAGTCAATGACTTGTTCCAACCCTCGTATTAGTATGAATAATAGTTAGATTCAAGACTAATAAAATGTCATTGGCATAAGTAAATAAATAAGCCATCCTTGTCTATAGAATACGTTTCATTGAAACATTAATATGAAAAGAAGACATTACTTGGGTTGCGTTTTTGAATTGGTTAAAGACTAAAAAGTGAACTTTCTTTAACACGCTTTAAGGTAATCGATTGCTGCCAGTATCTTTAAGTGTTTAACTAATCCAATATCAACACATCAAAAGTATCACCAAAATTTCATATGAGTATTAAGTGCTTTTTGAAGATTTTTTTTTTTAAATCTCGTTTTTTAGAAGTTGGAACCTTAATCGCCCAAGTCCCATTTGATACGTTTTTCACTTGTTAAATTTGAGCAACATAGACCTTCTAACATGATAGGGAAGGAGAAAGACAAAGGTTCAAGAGCCTGCTTTGATTAGACTGCCTCCCCTTCATGTCACTGGCGACTCGTCGAGACATCCTCTTTCCTCACACGATCAATTGATTTCCAATGTCTCTGTTCCAGTGGCAGAATGCTCAAAATCATGAACGATGTCTTGTAGCTGCCAAATATTTCAATTGCATTCTCCTTGAGGTGGAATGCTACTCATCTATTATCATAAGATGCGTTCAAAACTCAGTCTCCATGGTCAGAAGCTAGCTCTAGTTTCATGACATGAACAATATGTAGGTTGAACGACTCATTTGAGGGCTTGTTCATTTCCTTTATGTTGTGTTGATTGAGGTGGATACTCTTTCTTAGTGCTTTTGTTGATAAGGATATCTCTCCCAAAGCAAACATGACACTCTTTAAACTCAACTCCAATATTTATGAGTTCATAATTTTATTTTTGTTTTTTAAAAATATATATAATAAAATAAATAAATAAATAGACTACTCTTAAACAGAACACCACAATCATTAATGGAATTTAACTAATAGAAAAAACAAAAACATAATAACAAAAAGCAGATCTTTGATAGAAGCGAGTGGAAGCAAATTTACTTACTATCATTTTTGTGTTAGTCTTTCTAAACTCATGACATGTGTCTTTTTTCAACTCATATTGAGATAATAATTGAGTAATTAGACACATATCATAAATTTAAAAATATAAATACAAAAATATAATCGGTAAATTTATTTCGGAAACGCGTCCTAAACAATACACGTGGCACAACTGCTACGTGTCATGGCACCGCCAGGCTGCGTTGATAAGACTGTTCAGAATTCGGAATTATAAAAGTAAATAATAAACAATTAGTCCCCACCAGCTGATTTTTATAAGGACAGCCCATTTTGACAGGTGTGGAGGTTTTACAGAGCAAATCGTCCACGTGGCACCCCTTCCCTATTATTCGCTATCATTTCTTGCACCGATGCCCCTTAATATTTTATTGGTTTCGCAACGGCCGCCGACACATAACATAGACCAAAATTCTACCGCCGTTCACGATAAAAAAACAATAGTTACTAGCTAGTCATATTGGACATGTAGATTTTCAAATAGTAAAAAAACGATAATTAGGGTAAAAACTGAATGGGTTGCGTTGTATATGAGAATCTAGGTACATGAGGACTAGATGGATTCACAAACTTGACTAGAACTCACGGCATTCTCTTTGTTTTCTTCAGTTTCATCAGAAAAAGTGGAGTTGGGGAAGAAGTAGGTCTAAAGAAAATGTAACATGTACCCGTCGATACTAATGATCAAGATGAATAAGAGTCACTACACTTCAATTGTAGTGTTAGAGATGAGAGATCTCACATCTAAAAAGTGACAAATAAAAATAGAGATTATAAGTGGGTGCATAATAACCAATTGTACCGAGGCATTTTGTGATTAAAACCCAATACCTGTGAGGTGGCTAAGTTGAGACAATATCAGTACAGTTGGTCCATATGCCACGCTTTGTCACTGTTTAACATGGTATTAGAGTCGGTCTCTCTCCAATCGCGCCTCCAATCTGTCGTGGGCTCGAGTTGGGTGCCACTTTGTCATAGGCCCATGATGGATGTCATTATCATGTCATCGGATGGTTTTCCGATTGGCTGGTCACCAAGTGTCGTTGGTTACTGGACATTGGTTTATTTCGTCCCGGTGTGTGAGATGTTAATCTGTCACATGCAGACCTAAAAATTAGGTTGCACGTGAGGGAGCGTGTTGGAGATGAGAGATCCCACATCTAAAAAGTGACAAAAAATAGAGATTATAAGTATGTGGATAATAACCAATTGTGCCGATGCCTTTTGTGATTTAAACCCAACACATGTGAGGTGGCTAAATTGAGAAAATATCAGTACAGTTAGTCCACAGGTCACACTTTGTCACTATTTAACAGTAGTACATTATAATACCTAATGGCGTGTGTGTTTTTGTTTTTGGTATAACTTCAAGTCATAAAACATATTAAATATGAATATGCATCCAATTAAGAGCGGAATCTGGCCGAACTGGCGCAAATGCTATTTAATTGACCCGCGTTTTACAAAATGTAGTTTAACATGTATTTTCACTCTGAGCTAACGGAGTGGATGTAGTCTTTCCATCCTTGAGGAAAAAGTTAAGATTAGTGACAAGAGCCTATCAGATAAGAATCCAGTCGAAGGAAAGATGGGAACTAATTATGGTAACATACAAATCTGCACCCGTTTCCTCACCCTCTTTCTTCACCAAGCAAAACACAACCACCCTGTTTAACCAGTTGATAATTTCCATACACCCCTCACTACTGCCAAAATTCACAGTCGAGAGTTGTTAAACACCTAAACTCAGTAATAATCATTCACAGTCAATCAAAGTGGCCTAACCCCAGAGATCACTATTTTAACTTCTTAACTTACTAGTCAAACACGTCCTAATCATGTCTCTTACTAAACGTCTAAACCCAGGGTCCCCAGTATAAACTCAACGCAGCAGAAGCCAGGCTTCCTCCTCCGCGTTCCAGCTCCCATAATTCTTCCCCAGTTAAAATTCAAACCCTTTTCCCATATATACAACACTCCAAAAACCAGAAATGCCAAACGACACCGCCCACTAGCCCTCTCTCTCTCTCTCTCTCTCTCTCTCTGCTTCGCCACCTCTTTCCGCCAACCCATCCTCTTCTTCTTCTTCTTCTTCTTCTTCTTCTTCTTCTTCCATCCACCCTTGTCTGTAACTCACCCACATTACCCACCAATGGCGAAAGAGAAGCAGACCAAAGAAGAGAAGAAGCTCTACGTGGGCATCGTCTGGCACTACACCGCCGAGCTCAAGCTCCTCCTCACCGCCCTCCTCATCCTCTGCACTCTCGCCACCCTCCTCCAGTTCATCCCCCCTTCCCGCTTCACCATCTCCACCTCCGACCTCCGCGTCTGCATCTCACGCGTCCTCTCCCCCTCCTCCCAGCCCCAGCCCCAGCCCCAAGACCAACCCATTACCACCACCACTTCTACCACCGCCACTCCAGCAGTTGATATTTCAGCTCCACCCCCGCTTTTCTCTCCGCCCGCAGAGTCGGTGGATCCCAACGGCATCATAAAGCGCGTGTTCGACCCGCACGGCGCCGCAGCCTACAGCTACATCAGCATGGGAGCCTACAGAGGAGGAATGAACACCTTCGCCATAATCGGTATCGCCTCCAAGCCTCTCCACGTGTACTCCAACCCAACCTACCAATGCCGCTGGATCCCCGCCGCCAACTCCTCCGCCGCAGTCTCCGCCGCCGGCTACAAGATGCTCCCCGACTGGGGCTACGGCCGCGTCTACACCGTCGTGATCGTCAACTGCACATTCCCTCACCCCGTCAATTCTGACAACTCCGGCGGGAAGCTAGTCCTCCTCGCCTCCACTTCCGGCGGCGGTGACCGGAATTTCAACGTCACCGATGAGATTGAGGCTTTGACAGAAAGCCCCGGAAGCTTAAACCCTTCGGTTTTCACTTCCAGGCCGAAATATGACTACTTGTATTGTGGGTCTAGTTTGTATGGGAATTTAAGTCCTCAGAGAGTGAGGGAGTGGATTGCTTACCATGTGAGGCTGTTTGGGCCCAGATCTCATTTTGTGATTCATGATGCTGGTGGGATTCATGAGGAGGTTTTGGAGGTGTTGAAGCCATGGATGGAGTTGGGGTATGTGACTTTGCAAGACATAAGAGATCAGGAGAGGTTTGATGGGTACTATCATAACCAGTTCATGGTGGTGAATGATTGTTTGCATAGATATAAGTTCACGGCTAAGTGGATGTTCTTCTTTGATGTTGATGAGTATATCTATATGCCTCCCAAGAGCACCATCAAAACTGTGCTGGATTCTCTTGCTGAGTACACACAGTTCACCATTGAACAGATGCCAATGAGCAACAAGCTTTGCCTACTTGAAGATTATCACAAAACCAACAGGTAAATACATCATCATAATCATCTAACCCTGGAATTTTATCTTCATTTTTGGCTTGATCTGGTCTTGACATGTGGGAATTGTGCATTAGATCAAATTGGTTGAGTCAATTGACCTATGCAGGTTAGTTTAGCTATCTCATTCTATTGTTGTGTGATCAAAGTTCTCGTATAATTGGGGAGCATTGGATTCCCACTAGCTAGCTAGCATGGACGTCATTGAAGAAGCATTATGGGGTTCTTGTAGATCAACTTTAGGGTCATTGTTTCTTATGGTGTTTTGTGTCTTTTGGAACTTTTTGCATTTTCATGTTAAAAATAAAAAATGTAATGTTGCAAGTTTTCTTTGGCACATTCTTCTGCATTTATTGAAGATTCCTGCTTTGCTTAATTTTACTTGGTCAGGCTAGGTGGTAGTGGGTTGAACTTTGTTCTCAAGTGGGTGTTTCTTAATGATGATTAGGGCCTCTAATTAATTAGTATTACTACCCATGTTTCTGCAAGTGTCACCTTTCTGTGAGAAGCATCAGAACCTGTCTTAAATAATAGATGTTACTTTTTTTTATGTTATTAGATACGAGAACAGTGAGAACAATCAGAATCATAGAATTTGGTAGTGGAAAAATAGTTGTGTAAAGATCTGAACTTGAGTTGTTAGATGACTTCAATCTCTATTTTGAGTAATTTCAATTACCAGTTTGTTTTTTTATTCAAGATAAACTTAGAATGATCAAATGATGCTGTTATGAAAATGAAAAATGGGGGGTAGTGAATGAATGAGGAGAAAGACAAACAGAATTGTTGTATGTTGTTTCTTGTTTGATTATAGAAGTTAAGTGAGAATAAGACTTATGCGGATGTAGACCTAAATAAAGTAAACATGTAATACCATATTGGAAGACTAGGACTGATTTGTTGGGACATATGATTATTTTTGTGAATACATCTGGATTCTGGTATAGATGTTAGTCACAAGAAGTTTCCGTTTCAATAACCATGTGAAGTGTTGGACATTAGGCTCTAAAATTCTCAGTTCTTGACCTGAGCATATTCTTGTGGTAGTTGACATGCTGATGTATTTTGCATTCTTGATGGTACAGAAAATGGGGGTTTGAGAAGCTTGTGTACAAGGATGTGAAGAAGGGCATAAGAAGAGACCGTAAATACGCAGTGCAACCGCGCAATGTATATGCGACCGGGGTGCACATGTCGCAGAACGTAGCGGGGAAGACGACGCACAAAACCGAGAACAGGATCAAATATTTTCACTACCACGGAACGATTGCAGACAGGCGCGAGCCTTGTAAGAAGCTAATCAATGACACACAGATCTTCCTTGACAAAGTCCCTTATGTTCAGGACACAACCATGAGAGATGTTGCTGGGGCTGTGAAGAGATTTGAGCAAAGAATGATTGGATCCAGGTTACAACAGACTAGGCAATGATAGAACAGAACATAACATCCCTCTTCCCAGTTTCTTCCAGCACTCTTTTCTTTTTTGATATGTGAATTTTAATTTATATATAGTTGCAGTAGGAAATTCTTTTGGGGTTCTTCCTTGTATGATAATTCCAGTAAAGGTATAAATTACAGGTTGGTATATGAGTATGATCGCTATGATTTTGAGACACAAAGAAAATTAGAGGTGTTCATATTATTCTTTATTTATTTGTTTCTTAACAATAAATTGATTGCTTGTAGTGTCGGTATGAATTTAGAGGACCACATCACCACTGAAGCGATTGAAGGTGGCTTTGGTGGCAAAAGTGCTTTTCTCCATAGCTGCTTTTCCTTTCAATTTGTTACTCTCATCTTTTGATTTTTGTCCTCCTGGATTTATCCAAGCTTTGCTAATTTGCTTAATTATCCATGAACTTGGAGAAAGATTTCCAGAATATTATACATTGGGCTTTTTACATATCCAAGCATCACATTTTTCTGAGATGAACTTTGGCTTTGTGCAGCCCTCAAAGATTAATCTTAAAGTTGTACTATAGATGAGTTTTGATACATATTTTTGAGCTTTGGAATAAATCAAAGATCATAAAGAGTTAGGCTTTATCTGTGGATGAAGTCACAAGAGGTGGGGGTGAGATGTCTCATCCTTTAACTAGTGTAACACATGGATTGAAAGTGGATCAACAATGGTTTTAGATCAAAACTGTCCTTGTGTGTATGTCTTTTAGACCTTTGCTTTCTTTTACCTATCATTTTCAGCTTCCCCACACCACTCTTGAATCATCACCTAACGGGACAAGTGTGGTTCTTGTAACCCGGTTGGTGTTCCATAATAATGTACCTTGTTTTGAGGCTCTACTACAAGAGTTGCTATACAAATTGACGTATTATTATTACAAATTGAAGTTTTGTTCGAATTTATCATTTGATTGATATACCGCCACATTAGTGACTAATTTGTACTATTGGCAAGAGATATAATAATGTGCTCGGGAAATTTCATAGAAGATGATGTAATTATCTCAATTACCTTGTAATTAACGCACTTGATTTGGTACAAGTGTATAACAACTATCATGCCAATTATCTCAATTATTTGGGAAGATATATGAGTACCCGAACGCGGCCATTTTCGTAACATAACAAGTGACAAAGAGACCTTACATTAAAATAGAAACAAGGACAACGATAGTAGTCGGAGGAGGATTTTTTAATTTGGTTTGAAATATAAAAACAAGCAGGCAAGGACCCGTTACGAAGCCAACGAAGAAGAGACTGCCAATTGAAGACTCTTCCATACTTGGCATCAAGAAATATATTAATATCAATAATATGCTTTACATTACTCTAGTTTTTAAACTAAAAACTCTTATAGCATATGTCGGTCCAAGATTGCATGAGAATGTGGCAGATTTAGAGGGGCGACAACCCACAAAATAATGGGTGGTGGGTGGTGGGTTTGGTGACCCCAGTGATGAATTTGACCTAATATCACTAATATGATCTAGTTTTGATCATGCAGGTCGATCATGCATTTGAAGCTTTCTCATAAATGCCGGTCTGTAACATTTGCATAAGGATTTAATACCGTACCATCTGATGGAAGGGGGTAGAGGATCGGCTTTATGAGACAAACTGGGTTTCACTTACTGAAATGAATTGGGTTGCTTCTGCATCACTCTGCCTCAATTCTTTCACAAAGTACAAGAAAACCCAGACCCAGTTCTTTGCAGATTCTCTGGCACTCACCTTATAATATTGAATATTAATGATTCTTTGAAGACTTAATTGCCTCCTAATCAAGAGGCTTAAGTGATGATTAAGGGGGGAAGCTTTGTCCAGGGAAAAGCTTAGCTTGCCAGAAACTGTTGCTCAAGAATATATTATTGGTTTTCTACGTAAAATATGAACAGAAAATGGAAAAAGACCGACGCATTATTTGCAATAACATGTGGTTGATTGCTTCCATGTGAGAATGAGGCCTTGTGAGGCTGTGAGAGAGCTGCCACTACATATATGTCTCTGTTTGTTGGCATTGCTTTCGTATTAGATCTTCGGTATCGTCTGAGATTAGGGCTAAAAACACAGGAGATGATAGAAGGGGTTTTGGCTGGTTATGCGTAGCGGGTTTGGTGAATGATCGGGTGCCAATTGTGGCCGCCCTTGCTAGATCGTCTGGCATTGGCAGCTTCGCTTTCAGCTTCCCATATGTATTATTGTCACAATTGTCTTACATTTGTGTTTAGAAAACAATCGGCCATGGAAAAAAAAAAAGAGCTCCGATTGAGCAAAGACGTACAGTTGATTTTAGGCTTCAGGCCGAGTATTGAGACCTAGCTCCATTTAGCTCAAAAGATATATATTATAGATATGTTTACATAATTTTACTCAAATTTTTAGGTATAATTTAAAGTTATCAAAACATAATTTCGAAAAAACGTAGGGTTGAAAGTTATAGCAAGTACAAGAGACAACATGTATAAGTTATGAGTTACATGTATACAAGTTATGAGTTACATGTCTCTGACCACACCATATCTCTCCTACTCCTCACCTCTCATGTTCCTCCAATCCTCCTTACCATTTCACGACTAAACTTTGCAAAAGGTAAGAACATAATGGGAAAATGTACATATCTTTGCAAGTATATTTTGGATAGTACAACCGTGTAAGATTATGTTAGCCGACACTTTTGTTCTCGATCACGAAGTGAGAATATAAGTCTCTTTATTTCTAAGCTACGATGAATTCATTGCAAAGATAGAAAAAATAAATAAAAAGGAAACAGAGTAGAGAGAATTGATAGTCGATGAGCTAATCCAAGTTTGTTCAAGGTCAAAAATAGTGCCCACACGTCACATAAAAGGCATTATGTTCAAAACTCAAAAGCATGGTTTACGTACCATGGATGTCCCAATTCGTATTGGCCTGTCACTCTTGTCTGCAAATCTTGCTCTGGTGAAATTTGGTAATACGATTTTAGAATGCATTGTCTCCATGTCCAAATCTTGATTATATAGTTGGACGATTTTACAAGAATTTTCGTAGCCAAAGCAAGGTCGGTCGGTATCACTTGCAACGCACAGTTGCTAGTAATGATTGAAATTTGGTCATGGGATTAGCGGTCCAATTGGTCCAATTAACAAAGTCTTGCTCTTTCTCTCTGGCTAGGGAGCCTAGGCCAAGACTTTGATGCACATGATTGTTCCATTACACAATAATGAATGGATTTAATACGAGTTTTGATCGATGAATTTGATTCCGTTTTCTTGATAAAGAGACTGAAAGTATTGAACTTGGCATTAGTCTATTTCATAACATCTCAGTTTCAATAATCAATTTTCTAATTGCTCAATCCAAATTCTCAAAATCTCATCAGATATTCATAGTTTTTCCGTTGACATGAAATGAATCGAGTGTTTACAAAGATGATAAAGTATTGCAGAAACATGTACAAATTCACCTCGACACGCCTACTGGCACGATCTTATGCGTCAAAAATATGATAAAGTTCAACAAAATGTGTATGTGTAATCAACCTGTGGGAGTGTGGGCCATGTTAAATCGTAGCAATCTTATGCGTCAACTCGATCACAAGTTCACAACACGATTATTGAATTAGATTGATATCACGCGATGGAACTTGGATGCATATGATGGGATTTAGAAGAGGCAGAGAGCAACAAAAGTTATGGAGCTATAGGATTTTTGTACATGCCTCGCGGACTATATGTTTTACCTTTAAAAATTGTAACCATTTGTGTTTGATTAATGATAAAAAAAAAATTGAGTCGGAAGTCTAGTGACGTTTTCACTTTTTCATTTTCTCATTTTTATGCTTAAAACTTTTTTTGAAAACTGTTTTTAAAAACATACTGAACAAGACCTTAGTGTTTGAGTCAAAGTTCGAGTTACCCTAATCACGAAGGTTAGGTAGCAAAGTTCTATTAGAGCAACTCCAATAGAGAGGTCAAATTTTGTTGTTAATTTTGAATTTTGACATGTGACATGTCAAATATGACAATAAGTTAATTTAACAAATCTCATCTCCAAGGGAGATGTTAAATTTGAAATATTTACCATGGAGTTAAACATTCAATAAGACATGTAAATAAGTAAAAATAACAATTGAATAGATATGAGCTGTTGTTTTATATTGCTACTATGTTACATATTGTCCTCCATCTTCATAAATATAGCAATTTCCAGAAAACAACAGCTTGAACAAAAGCTGTAACATGAAATAAACCAAGAAACAACAACTAAAACCAACACAACTAGCCTTACAACAATAATTTGAAATAGAAAGCAACACAATTAACTTTCATCATCAACAACAAAAGTGAACAAAGACTAAAACCAACATAGGGAAACAGTTGCTGCAACGCGTGAACCAGAATCGACAAACTTCATAGTTATATTCAATATGTCTAGCTACAACTACTTTGTACATTTGATACCAACAAGCATTTATAACGTTTACTGGCGGTAGTAAAAATTTACTAAAGTTTACTACCTCTAGTAAACTTCTACTGGGGGTATTAAACTTGAAAAACAGTATTTCTAAATGCCATAACACACCTGAAAACGGAGAAAAATCAACTTAGATGCAAAAAAATAAAGTTTACTGGGGTTAGTAAAATTTTTACTAAAGTTTACTAGAGGTAGTAAACTTCTACTGGGGGTATTAAACTTGAAAAACAGTATTTCTAAATGCCATAACACACCTTAAAACGGAGAAAAATCAACTTAGATGCAAAAAAATAAAGTTTATTGGGGTTAGTAAATTTTTTACTAAAGTTTACTAGAGGTAGTAAACTTCTACTGGGGGTATTAAACTTGAAAAACAGTATTTCTAAAGGCCATAACACACTTCAAAACGGAGAAAAATCAACTTATATGCAAAAAAATAAAGTTTACTGGGGGTAGTAATCAGCTCCATGGTCCACTGAAAGACAGAGATGGGTGAAATTTTCAGTGAAGGAGCAAGTGAAACGCAAAAAACAGAGATATGGAGGCTGTCAAATTTGACAGTGTCTCAGCAAATGTCAAATATATGATGTATCCACGTAGATATAACATACGGGTTGGACGAATGCTTGGGCTGTCTCTTTTTAGCTGTTGGGCCTCCATTTGACAAATAACAAAGCCACTGAAGTTGCTCTTATGATTGTTTGAAGTCTTGAGTTACCCTATCAACAATGAGTAGGTAGTTTTTTTTTTTTAATCTCAGTCTCTTATACAACTGTCTACTTGTTAAAAGCCCAGTTCCCATCCATGAGCAGAACTACCTAAGGTAGGATCATGTTAAGTAGTATTAAAATAGACTCGGTTATTGCCACGCTAAACACTAAATCGTAGATTCATAGAAGAAAACCCGAATGTCTTCAAGAACCAGGGGTCCAAGGAATCGCCAAAACAAAGTTAAGCCTGGTGGTGGCAAGCTCGGGAAATCAATTACTTGTCCTCTCTACAAGCATTACGTTTCTTAAATCTTGTTGGACACGAACTTTTGCTAATTTAGTACCAAAGACTATTTTACTACCAAAACATTTGTGAGAAAATTCTCCTAATGGACACATGTAAATCTAGATACGTAATGAAACCTTTGGAACATGAGCATCCTTGTTACGGAGTTCATCATGATCGAAATGAACATAAGACTCGATTATCTGCATTATATTACAAAATGCATTACATCCTCAAAATTTGATCAAATATACCCAAGGCCATATAGTCATGCACTCTGTGCTTCTAAGAAAGCATTGAAATCCTCCCTAGCTCTGCGCAACCGCGGCGTGATGCAAGAACCCGGTGAGGCAGGGTAAGACTGTTCGATGATGTCGAAAACCGAACGTGGCGAGGTGATTCATGTGATCTTCTAGCTGCTGATGTTCTGGCTGAACCATTCTTCAGGACTCCTTTTATGTCCTTGTCAAATAGGAAACCTGTTGTGACTGGGGAATGCGCATCGTTTACATTGCCTCTTATGAGCTCTAGAGGCAGATCAAAGTGACTCATGGAGTCCTCTAAGTTACCACTTACCATATTTTGAGAAGCCCAGGAACCACATTCGAATTTTTCCAAGGAAACTGATCTAGAGATGACATTTCGATTTGGCAGTTCGGGTTCTACCTTTCTTGCTCTCACTGGCTTTGCCTTGCTGCCGAAGCCAGGAAGAAACAAGCAGAGAGCTCCACACTTGAACTCATCCATATCATCAGTTGGTTTGTTTTTCTTGCCATTTTCAGGCACAGCTCTGTTGTCTTCAGTTTCGGAGAAGCTGGTGTAATTGGTATACGCTCTATTGACAACTTCGATGGCATTTGGTTGAATCAGCCAAAGATCAAAGTCATCAGGAACATATTCTCTTCCTTCACTGCATGACTTGGTGCGTCGAAGTTGGAGTTCTTGTTGCAGAGGAAGATGGTTGTATGATGCAGAGTGGAGGTGGTTCACATCCTCAACTTGCAGGGGAGATACTTGCCTTTCATTCTTCCATCTCTTCTTCAACAATGAGGTGCCAAATCGAGGTGATGAAGTTGCTGAGTTGGGCAGACTCAAGCTTAAAAACTTGGAACTTGTAAGAGGCAATAAGGCCGGCAGTTGGTTCTGTCCGTTTAGCTGTGGAGAAGTAACAGTCTGCGCCGGATTAGCAGTCTCTTCTTTATTCAATGATATCGGATCCACAGAAATCTGCTTTTCCACCATTGTGTTTCGAATGCCGTAGCTTGAAATGTGAAGCATTTCATCTGAAACTGGATTCCATGGTATAGAAAAACAGAAATCCTGAGGATGAAGGTGGTTCAAAATTGGACTACTTAAGGAAGAGGGACAATAGACTTTGGTTCAGACGTGTGCAGCATATTCCCAACTTCCGCATCTAGTAGTGATTACCATGTTCTCTCCTTAAAACAACTCTAATATGTTCTTTAATTCTCACGCAGAAAGTTGACTTGATCAAAACAAGGAGTTAACTACTAAAATTTAGCTCCTATATATCAGAACAATACTAAGAGTTTAGGATGGAGCATCAAGCATCTTGATCTGCTTGTGTCGACATTATATCAGATTTATACAGGCAACCAATACAGGAATATATGCAAGATAAACAAAGCAAATGGTTGATGGAAATGTAACATCACATGTTACAGAAAACATGACATTAGCATTATCATTAGACTATAAAGTTTGTGTGAAGCTTAGGAACAAGACAATGACACTATATTCAATATATATGACAAGGCATAGACATCTATACACTGAGGTATATATGACATCTAAAACAAGATTTTCTACTGGAGTGAATTGTAAAATAAAATTAATACCACTGATACACCGATAATGACTGGAAAAAGCGTGACCAAGTACAGTGCTCCGTAGCCCTGCAAAATAATAAGATATCTTTTAAAACCATGGATTAGTTGAAAGCGTTTATGACAGTAAAGCTATGAGTTCATCAGTAATAAGTAATAACTCTACTCAACATTCATATTGCAGAAGGCAGACTAAAAGTACCAATGAGCTGTTTTCTGTCTTGGATGAACTAAATCAAGTAGTTACCATAGTAAGCTACTTCTATTGCAAATTTTAAAAAATACTCACAACAATGGTAAATATCCTATCATTTTTTTCTTCAGTTACTGTAAAGTAGTTTTAATAAGCGAAAGCGTACCCCGATGCATTTTCTTGACAGCCTTGAGCTTTAAAACTTGAGGCACATAAAGCGTAAGCATTATGTTATAAAAAATTAGTAATTAAATGTGTAAATATATAATTATATACATACAAAAAGAACAAATGTACATAAGAACTTACCAATTTATTGCATTTAGATATAATGACATTCATAATCCAAATATTTTAGATAGTTTTAACCAAATTAAACACATTATATAAATAAATATAAAAAAAATACCTAAAAATATTATTTTCTAAGACGTAGTAAAAGGCGTGAAAAACGTAGCATAAGACGTAGCCTCGATGCCCAGACCGAAAAACATAGGCGTTATGTAAGTAGCCTTAAGCTTTTTAAGCCTTAGGCAAGCCTTGAGGTGAGTTTTTTAAAACACAAATAATTATACATGTTTAGTGTATTCATCACTCCATATTCTTCTTAATCTGATAATTGCAAGAACATGATTGCAACACCAATTTACTGTGAGAAAGCCAAGGAAACAAACCACAACTGAAGGCACATCTGACTCATCCTTAACATCAGCATCATCAATCTCTGCAGCTGTATCCCAATCAATGTTCAATCTCTTAGCAGCCTCTTTAAGATCAATACCAGTGTCTGTGACTCTTGCATAGAGTGATTTCCCTGGCTTTTTCTTTGCTGGTTTAATCTGAACCTATACAACGACAAAATGTACAACTATGATATATTTGATACCCAGAGTGGGGCAGCTAATTATGGAAGAATGCATTGGTTAGACATGTCATGAAAGTGTATCTTGAAAGTAAAATGTCATATGTTCTGGGTTTTTGGAGATTCTGTAAAGAGCACTAGAAAAAAAAAATCTGATCAAGGAGCTCAGCAGGAAAGTGTTCATGAAATGAACCAACTTGTTAACTAAGATAAAAGAAATTTTATAAACTTCAGACAGCTTTATCTTGATTTGGCAGTATCAAAAGTCTGTCCTAGAGTATGATTTAACCAAATATGGAAGTCACAGCATCTTACAAAAAATTAGTTAATTTAGATTAAAAAAAAGCACTTGAGATAATCAACATATCACATCTAAAATTAACCATCAAAAACTCAAGTTATAATATTACCTCTAGATTGGGCCATCGATTCATTTCCTCAGCTAGCACTTTAAGCGCAAGTTTATTTTTGGGGATTTTTCCCTCATTCACCTGCATTAGGAGTCACAATCTCAATTTTCACACATAAATTTGATGAATAACAAACGTCAAACATGCATGTACTGAACTTAAAGACTTAAAAGTGTACCCTCTCTCTCTAATGCCAAAAATGACTAGATATCAAAGCAAATAGCAAAAACTGGCAATCTAGCTGACAAACTTAGGCAGCTTTGGTTCACTGGTAATACAGCTATATAATCTTCCTTTGTCCATCATACTCAATTCTCCTTATCCACTCGTGGAGAAGCTATTATGGAATTCTACACAAACAAGGTACAGCTGAGAATATATTTCGGATCAAAAAATTCTAATTTAAACACCCAATGATAAAAGATAATTTTTCAAACTTGAGATTGAACACCAATAAGCATTATTTCCATGGTATAATCGTATGATTGATGAATTGTTTTGTGACCTGAAATGTGTCATAAGCTACTAATATATTCTAGTTCTGCTCACTATATATCTTTCTTCCTCAATTACTTATATGATAAGATCCACCACCAGAGAAAAATGGATATTTGCTTGAGTAACTACAATCCATAGTGAAATCATTGGATGCATCACATATGCCGTGATATAATTTGATGACACATGCCACGCATACATGCACTGAACAATTTCTCACAAAGACTTAAACTACCCCTCAATGTTCGGACTATCTCTCAATGCGCTAATTTGGCGGTTTAACCATCATGGCATTCGCTTACAATGAGCAACAATTAAGCACAAGAAAATAAAAGACATGACTTACTTCTTCAAGAACAGCAGCCAACTCTTCCCTGGTGGGAGCATCAGGATCCTCAATACCAAGAAGTCTCCTTCGCTCAACTTCTCTTATGTCCTCAATCGCAATAGTAAGCTTAACCTTCACATTTCACAACGTTGCAAAGTGAAATCGAGATTGAGAAACCAAACATGAAAACAAAAACAAAAACAAAAACAAAAAACAAAGAAATGATCAGTACAAGTGTATCATACCTCATTGAAAATCATGTCTCTGTTCTTCTTAAGCAGTTCCAACACCTAAAACAATAACAAGACTTGACTTTAAGCCAAGTGAACAGAAACCCATGATTCTATGAACTAAAGTAGCATACGTACCCGTTTGATTTGGCTGATGTATTCGAGGTCGTCAGGGGTAGGGTCACTTTCTTCTTCTTCTTCTTCGTCATCGTTTTCATCTTCTTCTTCATTGTCCTGGTCTTGTTGGGTAGTCCACGATGAAGATGAAGACGATGAAACTTGCAAGTTCCTATATGGGTTTCCGGCGAGGAGCACTGTGGGCCTTGAGCGATGGCGGAGAGTGAGCTGAGGCCGTGCAGGGTGGCAGTGGCAGTGATGGAACCAGACAGGGGGAGTTTGGGACGAAAGAGATGAAGATGAGGGAGCGTGTGATGCAAGTGGCGCCAGTTGAAGCAATTGGGAATAAGTCGTCATCGTCACTTGTGCTCTCACTCACTCTAGTGGGATCGAGCTGAAATCTTTCTGCATTTGGAGTGTGTGTTTACATGCATCCGGTTAAATTCTATCCTCAGCGGCTCAACCATTCATATTTACATTTTTCTTCGAATCTACTGGTTAAATTTATCACAGAATTACAATTACTATTGTTTTTGGCCTTTTCAAACTCGAATGAGTCTAATCAAGTTTGCGTGTACATACATTTTTTCGACTCGATTCAAATTTCTCTTTTGGACTCTTGCCACCGTCATTTTTTTTTCATAATTTGCAACTATATATCTAAATTTGCTTAGTTTTATATATCCTCAAGTCATTCATTTACCATTGAGTCTAGAAACAACAAGGTCTGGATTGATATCATAACTATAATACTAATGTATTATATGACTACCAGTGTGACAATACTCGCAACGTGTTAGGGAAAAAGTCTAAATCTAACGAAATCATGCCAAAATTTGAAGGAGGTCGAGGCTGGAGATGCATTATCAGTCTCAGACTCGGGACATCAACCAGGATTGATATGGTTGTACTAAGAATGAAGTAAACAACTAGAATTTGGGAGTCTTAATCCACCTCCAGTTTAGCTGAAATAGTTTAAAATTCACTCATAGACGACATCAGCTACTTACGATGGTTGAGGTGTTGTGTATAATGGTCAATTCTGAGTGGATATAGACTATAAACATCAAATGAAAGAGGGGTGGGAGATAATTACAATGGTACCAACCACGCCAAATCTGTCTGCGAATGGCCAATTTATATGTTGTGACTATCTTGTAATTTGCACATAAGTTGGTCAATATATGATGGTATTGGCCCATAGGAAAAATTGCTTTCAAGATTAAGGTTGGAGGCATTAGACGACCAGAGAGGGAATGAACCCTCAAATTGATTACGAATTTATAGCAAGTTTGTAAATTTCAATTGGGATGGAAAGTTTCCACAAATTTGATAGTGAGACAAAGTTGGACTTGGAATGATATCGACAAGAACTGGTAATGAACCTAAGATTGTAGCATAAGGGTGGCATTCACTAGTTCTAATTGAAGCCAGATTGCCAGACACCAAAACCAGGACCTATTCGAGTGTTGATAATTTCAATTGCATGGAGCATGAAAGAAGGAATTGAGGGAGTTATTACAGTAGAAACTTTGATAATTAGTGGCACAGGGCGGTAGGGCTGGGCATTTGGTCCCGAAATCTCGGTCCCGTCCCGTCTTTAAATTTGCAGGGACGAGGATGAGATTCATGTTTGAAAAATGTACATCTCATCTCGTCCTGGTTCTGTTTTGAAATAACTTGACGGGATCAGAATTAACTTAATAAGTCACGTTCAATCCCGTCTCGTCCCGTATTAATATAAAATTAAAATAACTAGTATATATATAATGTGATTTAATCTCGACCGTTAAATTGACTAAGAAATATTAGGTTGATAACAACTACAACCCCCTAAGAGTTTATTTTACCCTTTCAAACAAAAGAGAGTTTATTTTGCTTCTCTACACATTAGGTAAACCATTGTTAATTAAGATATATAGTTTTTATTAATTATCTAGTAATGGATTTAAGCAAGATATGCATCTAAAGTTAATTAGCAAGTAGAATTAAACTTATTATAGTGTATATGGTAATTGATTAATTTTATATTTTCATTCTGAGATAATTATTGCATTATTTTACAAATATCATTTTAGGCCCGTTTTAGTCTCGATCTCGTCCCGATCCCGAACGGGACACGGATCCGGCGGGATCGCTTTTATAAATACTTAATCCCGTCATGTCTCTTATTTTTAATTACGGGACGGGACCGGGATTCACCTAATCCCGACCCATGCCCAGCCTTACAGGGCGGTCTGTGCTTACTGCAAAAGAAATTTATTTAAAAAAAATTAGGAATGCAAAAGAGTTTTTAGTTCCCCTAAAAAAAGAGTTTTTAGTTTTTACTACATAGGCTTGTGACTTGTGAGGAAATCTGAGGTTTATGAAATTGCTGTTTTTTTTTTAATGTTTGCTTTCGAGTTCTATTTTGTAGTTGTTCAAGTCCAAGTCCTTTATCCAGAGTCGATTCCGGGTTCATTATGAAATTGTTGTTTGTCAAACTGCCTGATGCAGCCTGCATTGTAGACAACTATCTCTTTCGTCTGGATGGTCGAAAGAGCAAGGGTCGTAACTGATATGTTAAATGCATTTAATGTTTTGTCTTAATTAGCTGAGTCTTTTATTTTCCTCTAAATCAGTTTTGGTTTACTGGAAGCCTTAAAGCTTCTGTAACTGATTTAGATTTCTGTTTAAAAGCTATGATATAGCTTTTGGTATGTAGTTTTTTGGGGAGATTAAAATAAACAGAGAAACTTTCCCTTCTATCAACTTGGTATTCTTTAGGAATCAACAAGGCATAGTTCTCTTATTCTTGGCTATTCTCTTCTGTGAGAATCAACAAGAGTAAGAATCAACAAGAGTAAGAATCAACTCTATTTCATAGAGTTTGTCATCTTACCTATCACGCACGCTGTCAGTTGGTATCCAGAGCTCAGGCCATTATGCCTCCAAGGAGGGGACGTGGAGGAGCGACTCAGGGACGTGGCAACGATGAAGAGGTTGAGCGTTTGGCTCGACAAGTTAAGCGCCTCACCCAACAGGTGGAGGCCTTAGTTCAGCAACAACATGATGAAGATGAATTTGATGACGAAATCAATCCTTTCAGTGAAGAAGGTGAGAGAGGAGAGCGGAGGCTGGTTCAGAATGTTGATACAAGGCGATGGGAGACGGGCATGAGGATTGACATTCCTGAATTCCATGGCAGTCTTCAGCCTGAGGAATTCGTGGATTGGCTAAATTCTATGGAGGAGGTTTTGGAGTTCAAGGAGGTTCCTGAAGACAGAATAGTGTCACTTGTAGCTACCAGATTTCGTGGGCGTGCCTCAGCTTGGTGGCGACAATTGAAAGCAACTCGTTCACGACAAGGCAAAAATAAGATCACAGTGTGGGAGAAAATGAAGAAGCACATGCGCAGCTCTTTCCTACCACCCAACTACTCCAGGTTGATCTATCAGCAGCTGCAAAATCTGAAGCAAGGAAACCGAACAGTGACAGAGTATACCACCGAATTCTATCATTTGATAGCTCGTTGCGATCTTGGGGAAACAGATGAGCAGCTAGTGTCAAGGTATATTGCAGGTCTCCGTACCGAGTTTCAAGATACATTAAATTTTCTAGATCCATTTACTGTGGCAGAAGCACAACAACGAGCCCTACAATTGGAGAAGCAAATCGCTCGAAAAACAGGCAGAGGTGGGACCTGGTCCCCTAGTAGTCCAAGTAATCGAGGTGCTGTCAGCAACTCAGCCCCTAGTCGCACACCAGCTTCACAAGTTCAGAATGTGAAACTACACATGAGCGAACCTCCAGCCAAAATACAAGATGTGGGGGTTGGACGTGCTGGTACTCGCTGCTTCAAATGTGGTGAGTCTGGACACTGGATGGCTGATTGCAAGAAAGAAGGAAGGGCTGGTAAGGGCTTGTTCATTGAGAATGAAGAAAATTCACTACAAGAATATGCCGATTTCGCACAGGCTCCTATTTATGATGACTATGGTGGGGATGATGATGTTTCTGAGGAGTTTGTGAAGGGTGATGAAGGGCCGTTGCTTGTTGTACAAAGGACATGTTTTACCCCTCGAGAAGTAGAAGGTAGTGATGGGTGGCTTCGCAATAATATTTTTCAGTCCACTTGTACAATTGGTGGAAAGGTGTGTAGGTTGGTAATTGACCCAGGCAGCTGCGAAAATGTTATCTCTGAGGAAGCAGTTACCAAGCTGTGCTTGGAGACACAACAACACCCTCATCCTTATAAGCTTTCATGGCTGCAGAAGACTAATGATGTGAAAGTTTCAAAGAGGGCTCTTGTTCCTTTCTCTATTGATACAAGCTACAAAGATAAGGTGTGGTGTGATGTTGTGCCGATGGATGCTTGCCATATTCTTTTGGGACGACCATGGGAGTATGATAGACATGTGACACATGATGGACGGAAGAACACATACAGCTTCATGTTCAATAATACTAAAATCACTCTCCTGCCAACTCGGGAACAAGTCCCAAAGCCAACCCATGGTAAGTCTTCGATGATTTTATTATCAATGAAGAAATTCGTGGGAGAAATTCATGATACCGGGGTGGTCTACTTGTTGGTTGGTAAAGAGAAATCCAGTGATTTGTCTCCTATCCCTGTCCCTGTACAAGTTTTATTAGAGGAGTTTCAAGATGTCTTTCCTGAAGAAATGCCGGCAGGACTGCCACCTTCTCGTAACATCCAACACAGAATTGATTTGATCCCTGGAGCAGCCTTACCAAATAAGGCGCATTATCGGATGAGCCCCAAAGAACATGAACAACTGAGACGACAAGTAGAGGAGTTATTGGCAAGAGGATACATCAGAGAAAGCATGAGTTCTTGTTCAGTTCCGGCCTTAATTACGCCAAAAAAAAATGGGACATGGCGCATGTGTATAGACAGCAGAGCCATTAATAAAATCACGGTACGTTACCGTTTTCCCATTCCTCGTTTGGATGACTTGCTAGATCAATTGTCAGGTGCTACTGTTTTCAGCAAGTTAGACCTTAAAAGTGGGTATCACCAAATTCGGATCAAAGATGGGGACGAGTGGAAAACAGCTTTCAAAACTCGTGAAGGCTTATACGAATGGTTGGTCATGCCTTTTGGCCTCTCTAATGCTCCTAGTACTTTTATGCGGGCAATGAATGAGTTGCTTCGACGGTTTATTGGAAAGTGTGTGGTGGTTTAGTTTGATGACATCCTTATTTACAGCCCAAGCATTGAATTGCACCTACAACATCTAAGAGAGGTCCTAGAAGTCTTGAGAAAGGAGAAGTTTTATGCAGCAGTGAAGAAGTGTTCTTTTATGACTGACAAGGTGTTGTTCCTTGGCTATGTGGTGTCAAAAGATGGGATTCTTGTAGACCAGTCCAAAGTGGAAGCAATCAAGAATTGGCCAATGCCGAGAAATCTACAAGAAGTCAGAAGTTTTCATGGGTTATTATCTTTCTATAGACGCTTTATACAAAACTTCAGTTCTATTATGGCGCCTATAACCGATTGTATGAAGAGTGGGAAATTCAGTTGGACTGAGGAGGCCACTGTAGCTTTTCAAGCCATCAAGAAGAAGCTAGTTACTGCCCCTGTTTTGACATTGCCGGACTTTAACAAACCATTTGAATTGCATTGTGATGCATCCAAAGTCGGCATTTGGGCTGTTTTAAGCCAAGAGGGGCGACCAGTAGCTTTTTACAGTGAAAAGCTAAATGGCTCCAAGGTGAACTACAACACATATGATGTGGAGTTTTATGTTGTTGTTCAAGCCCTCAAGCATTGGCGTTCTAATTTAGCTCATAATGAGTTTATCTTATATTCTGATCATGAGGCCTTAAAACATCTCCATGCACAAGATAAGCTCTCTGCTAGGCATGCTAAATGGGCATCATATTTGCAGCAGTTTACATTTGTGATTAAGCACAAATCTGGTGCCTTGAATAAAGTGGCGGATGCTCTTAGAAGGCGAGCGAATTTTCTCACCACCATGAATACTCAGGTGCTTGGGTTTGATTCATTGCGTGACTTATTTTCTACAGATTCCTACTTTGGACCTATATTGAAGGATGTGGAATCAGGCCTACGATCTGACTTTATCCTTCATGATGGTTTTTTATTCAAAGAAAATCGATTGTGCATTCCGATGTCCAGTTTGCGTTTGAAGATCATTAGTGAGCTGCACAATGAAGGTCATATGGGGGCGAGATAAGACATTGCAGCTGGTGATGAATTCATATTATTGGCCAACCCTACGACGTGAAGTCACTAAATTTGTTGAAGGTTGTAGGGTGTGTCAGTTATCCAAAGGTGTAGCAACTAATGCTGGCTTGTACATGCCATTACCAGTTCCTGAACGACCCTGGGAGCATGTCAGCATGGACTTTGTGTTGGGACTTCCTCGCACTCAGCGAGGTAAGGACTCCATTTGTGTGGTGGTTGATCGGTTTTCAAAAATGACACACTTTATTCCATGTAAGAAGACCACAGATGCTGTTAATGTGGCACTGCTTTTCTTTCAAGAGGTGTATCGACTTCATGGATTGCCAAAATCCATTGTTTCTGACAGAGACACTAAGTTTCTTAGCCATTTTTGGCGGTGCTTGTGGAAGCTTGTCAACACAAAACTTAATTACAGCAGTGCCTATCACCCTCAAACCGATGGACAAACTGAAGTTGTCAACCGGTCGCTTGGTAATCTGTTGCAGAGTTTGGTAGGAGACAATCTCAAGTCTTGGGATCAGAAGTTAAGTCAGGCTGAATTTGCTTTCAACCATTATGTCAACAGGAGCACTGAATTCAGCCCATTCTTCATCACTTATGGCTATAACCCAAGGTCGCCTCTAGACCTTGCTCCTACTCCGAACCTGCAGCATGCTCATGTGAAGGCTGAAGACTTTGTGGCTAACCTCCAACAAATCCATACCACAACAAAGCAGCGACTTGAGGACGCCAATACAAAGTATAAGCAAGCAGCTGATTTGAAACGGCGACATGTGGAATTTGAGGTTGGTGATTTTGTATGGGCTGTGTTGACAAAAGATCGTTTTTCAGTTGGGGAGTAAAACAAGTTGGCTGCCAGAAAGGTTGGACCAGTGGAAGTTATAGAGAAGATAAATCCGAATGCATATCGTTTGAAGCTTCCCAGTCACATCCGCACTGTTGATGTGTTCAATGTTAAGCATCTATCACCTTATCGTGGTGACAATAGTGAGGAAGAAGAAGTAAAATCGAGGGCGAATTTTTCACACCCTGGGGAGGATGATGCAGCCTGCATTGCAGACAACTATCTCTTTCGTCTGGATGGTCGAAAGAGCAAGGGTCGTAACTGATATGTTAAATGCATTTAATGTTTTGTCTTAATTAGCTGAGTCTTTTATTTTCCTCTAAATCAGTTTTGGTTTACTGGAAGCCTTAAAGCTTCTGTAACTGATTTAGATTTCTGTTTAAAAGCTATGGTATAGCTTTTGGTATGTAGTTTTTTGGGAAGATTAAAATAAACAGAGAAACTTTTCCTTCTATCAACTTGGTATTCCTTAGGAATCAACAAGGCATAGTTCTCTTATTCTTGGCTATTCTCTTTTGTGAGAATCAATAAGAGTAAGAATCAACTCTATTTCATAGAGTTTGTCATCTTACCTATCACGCACGCTTTCACTGCCCTACTCAGAATAATGATAAGTGTTTCTGTCATGGAATTCAATCAATTCATGGCAAGGCAGTTTTCTGTTAGGACAATTAATATGGCAAGCAATTTCCGAAATTAGGCGTCCATTACCGGACAATGAAATAAAACAAAAGCTAAGGATAAGAACCAAGCTGCCAAGGTTGGAACATTTGTACAGTGAGTAGTTTTATATTCTGGTATCAAAAAAAATTGACGCCTGCATCTGACCTCATTTAACTCTTTTACTCGACCCAAGTCAAGAACAGAAAGCAACATCCAAGAAAAAACCAGAGAGAAAGCAGTATAGTACAGAGCTCATAGTCAAGTGAATATTGAATACGTCTCTGCCTTCTACTCTCCTATTTAATCCAATCACTTACCGTACTTGATCATTACCCAATCATTTCTGTAACAAATCATGGAAAACAATTTTAACCTAAACCCTACCTCTCAGCTCAGTCTTCTCCTTTTGCTCGTGCTATTTTTAGCTTCTTCAAGTTCCGGGCATGCAGTTCCGAGTTCATGTTTTGAGGAAGAGAGGCAAGCTCTTCTCAGCTTCAAACATGATCTTGCCGATCCTTCTGGCAGGCTCTCTTCTTGGGAGGGTCATGCACTCATGCATGCTGTCAATGGCAAGGATTTCATGCAACAACCTAACCGGTCACGTTGAAAAGCTGGACCTCGGAAGCCAGTATGAGAACTCCTTGACGGGTAAGATAAATCCATCTTCGCCACATTTGAAACATTTATCTTACATGGATCTAAAAAGTCAGAACAACTTTCAAGGCGTTCAGATCCCCAAGTTCATTGGGTAGCTTAAGAGTTTGAGGTACCTCAATCTTTCAAATTCCAACTTCTTGGGAGAGATTCCCTCTTCTCTTGGTAACATCTCAAACTTGAAATATTTGGACATCCGTGGTCCTGATTTTGTCAATGTTTATTCCAAAAACTTGAATTGGCTTTCTCCTCTCACTTCGCTGGAGTACCTCGATCTTGGAAGTGCGGACATTAGCAGAACAGGGGTGACTTGGCTTCATGTTGTTAACATGCTTCCTTCACTCTTAGAGTTGCATTTGTATAATTGTCAGATCGATGGTAGCCAGCTTCCACTCTCGCTGCGATACTCCCTCAACTTATCATCATTTTTGGTTCTTGATATCTCTCTTAATTATTGCCCTTCATTCCCCATATGGCTTTTAAATCTTACTAGGGCAAAAAGGCCGATTTGCACCCCAAATTTGGTCATAATTGTCACTTTGCACCCTGAACTGCATTTGAGTCAATTTACCTCCTAAACTTGGTAAAAATTGCCGATTTGCACCATATCCGTTAAATTTAATGTTTTTCATCCAATTTTTAAGTCACATGTCATGCATTTGAGGGGCAATATTGTCATTATATATTTATTCATATTAATAATGAAATAAATTAATGAAATTACTTAAGATGAACACTTGTTACACTGTTTTTTTTTCGAAACATGTTATTGATTTATATATTTATTATTTTACGTGATATGGTATGTTAAAAGATATTAGAAAAATATAAATAAATACATTGAAAATTAAAAATAAATGTGTGTTTTGGGATATTACTATTCTACCATTGTGTGTGTCTTAGCCTTATTAGGTTTCATGTTAGAGATAGATTCACATCTCTGTAATAGATTAGGACTCCGAATCCTACGGGATTGTGGGTATGTAATGCCTATATATAGGCCATATTATCAATAATTAAACAGTTACGTTTTGTTCCATTACGTCATTATTATTCTCGTTTCGTGTCTCCTCCAACAATGTGTACATATAAATATATATATATACGGTCTTTATCCAGAGTGAACCTTCACTATGAAATTACAGAGTGAAGTTTCAATTTTGGCACACTTTTCGGTCAAATTTTTTTACCATAAGAAATTCAATATTTAGGTATGCTATTCAAGATCATCTCTACAAAATTTCATCTAATTCAGACATCGTTAAGGTATTGAAATTGGATTAAATCAATGAATGAATTAAAACTGTTCAACGTGAACCGTTCGTGTAAATCTCAATTTTCAAAGCTCAAACCATTGTCAAATTGGATGAAATTTTGTAGAGATGATCTTGAATAGCATACCTAAATATTGAATTTCTTATGGTTAAAAAATTTGACCAAAAAGTGTGCCAAAATTGGAACTTCACTCTGTAATTTCAGAGTGAAGCTTCACTCTGGATATAGACTATATATATATATATATATATACACAACACACTATATTTGAATGGGTAGGTATGTTGAATATATAATTCGAAGTAGGGTTAAGTATGTAGAAAAAAGATGTAAATAAATAATTTGATTAAAAAATAATCCTCCTTTTAAAGAATATTTTTATTTATTTTTAAGAAAAATATAAATAGCAAATGACAACATTACCCCTCATGTGCATGACATGTGACGCAAAATTGGATAGAAACAGTTAGATTTAACGGATGGGGCGCAAATCGGCAATTTTTACCAAGTTTAGGAGGTAAATTGACTCAAATACAAGTTCGGGGTGCAAATTGACAATTTTAGCCAAATTTAGGGTGTATTTTGGCAATTTTGCCATCTTACTAGTCTTCAGTCACTCGACTTGTCTAGGACATCCCTCCGACTTCAAACTCCTCAAGTTGTAGGACATATGTGTCAGCTAAAGATGTTATATCTTAGGCAGAACTTGGTAGCGTGAGTAATGGAGGGACAAATTGAGAGACAGCTTTGTGAGCTGTGTGAACCATGTTACTCATGGTGGTAGAACAGCTAGGATGCATCATTAGACATAGTGTTACAACAATGCAATTATGCAAGCTCATTTCCTATAAATAACTAGTTTTAGCTTTGTATCAAAAACTTAATATCAATACAAATCTCAATATTCAACTTGGTATCATAGCCTTTTTTTTCTGGGTTTGTTTTTATCATACTTACTTGGTTGGTTAAGCAGCAACACCAGCATCACCCAGCAGAAGCTCAAGTTGCACCGGTCTTGTCCAAGTGCTGCCCTCCGCCATCGCCTATGCTCTCCGACGTCGTCTGCTCCCCGTCGCCATTGCCCTCCAACGGTCGCCACTGCCTTTTTCGGTCGCTAGCTCCGACGCCGCTTCCAATCACCTGGACATCGTTAAGATATTGAAATTGGATTAAATCAATGAATGAATTACCTGGACATCCCAAATCGGCCCTTCGGCCTCCGGTTGTGTGAACCCGAAACAAAAAAAAGGGATTTTATTAACTTGGAGACCCGACCCGAGACCCGACCCGGCCTTTTTTCTACTGCCTTGTCAGTGCATTTTCACCGACAATGCTTGTGCACTCGAGGCAGGTTCCTATAAGTTTTTTGTTTCCGCTGCATTATTGCTGATTTGTGATTTGATTTGATTTACAATGGTTTATGGAGACAAAGAAGAGAGTTCTCAGGTCAATGATGTTCAGAAATTTGAAGTATCTGTCAAGAATTCTGAAAGTGGTTCTTTTGGGGGAGTCAAACTCAATGGGGTCAATTTCCGTAAATGGAAGAGAATTATGACAGCCCATCTCCGAGGAATGCACAAGATATGACATGTAACCGGAGTAATTAAGGCTCCCAATGAAGATGTTGTTGTTGCCTACACTAAATGGGACGATGATGATGGTCTTGTAATGTCTGTCTTGTTCAAAGCTATGACTGAAGAGATACTTGACCTGGTGGCAGAATGTGATACCGCGCATGCAATATGGAAGACATTGGAAGTCCTATTTACTAATGACTCTGATTTTATACATGTTCATGAGTTAATGTGCATTATTACTCCCACAATAGAGCATCACAATATGCTATATGTACCTGTTTTATCTCATTATTTGATATTTGTCCCACAATTGAACACTGAAGCTAAGTGCTCTGTGACATTTTTTCCCATGTATGTGATATTTCAGGATCTTCTCACCGGGGAGTTAATTGGTCGGGGGTATCTAATGGGCATGTTGTTTCATCTGGATCAGACATATGCAGGGGAGAAACCAGGGGCACCATCCCGGATCGCTTTACTCTCCATTTCTCATAAGCTAAGTGAAGTTTGGTTATGACATCGTCGCTTGGGGCATCAATATTTAAGTGTTATGAAAAAATTCATGCCTACTTTGTTTCTTGGTGTGGATGAGTCAGTTTTTCGTTGTGAAACATGTATTTTGGGCAAGAGTCATCGATCTACTTATTCCCCTAGTACTTCTAATAAAAGTACTCTTCCTTTTGAATTAATTCATTCTGATGTTTGGAGACCCTCCAAAGAGTCTACTTTGTCGGAAATGCGGTATTATGTGTCATTTATTGATGATTGCACACGACTTTCGTGGATTGTTCTTCTGAAAACCAAAAATGAGGTTTTTCCGGCTTTCAAGCCTTCTATACCACTGTCCAAATACAATATAATGTCACAATTAAAATTCTTCGTTCTGATAATGGGAGTGAATATGTAAATCGTGTCTTTCAGGAGTTATTTAACGCACACGGAATTGTTCATCAAATAATGTGTCCTTACACACCTGAGCAGAATGGAGTTTCTGAAAGAAAAAATCGTCATTTACTTGATATGGCTCGGTGTATTCTCTTTAGTGCCCATATGCCTAAATACCTTTGGGGTGATACTGTCATAACTTCTGCTCACCTCATTAATCGTCTTCTATCGCGTGTCCTTGAAGGCAAAGTTCCATATGAGGTGCTTGCATCCCATGTTTCCTTACCCTCTTTTCATAATCTTCCCGCCCGTATTTTCGGTTGTGTTACTTTTGTCCATCTTCCAAAACATCAGAGGTCTAAGTTGGATGCCCAAGCAGTTAAATGTGTATTTGTTGGATACAAAGGACATCAGAAAGGGTACATGTGCTATCATCCACCTACCAGAAAGTATTATGTCACTATGAATGTTACTTTCTTTGAGGACATGAGTTATTTCACGTCTTCTAATACTTGTCTTCAGGGGGAGAATTCATATTTTGAAGAGTTGTATCATGGAGAGGGGAGACAAGTCAGCCAGGAGATATGGTAACAGGTTCGATTGAGATTACTAATGTGTCAACTACACATGCACCACCAGATGATTCTGGTATAGTCACTCCAGAGATTCAGGTACCGGAAGCTAACAGCACAACTGCCCCTCCTGCCTCCCCTACTGTTATTTATACCCCTGACCAACG
Source organism: Argentina anserina (assembly GCF_933775445.1). Lineage (NCBI taxonomy): Eukaryota > Viridiplantae > Streptophyta > Magnoliopsida > Rosales > Rosaceae > Argentina > Argentina anserina. Next base: position 7,469,260 of record NC_065874.1, read on the forward strand.
TTTCCCTGGTACAGAAAATCACTCATTTGAGGTTAGTCAATCTACTGGGGCTAATACTAGTGAAGCTAATAGTAAACAATATGTCTTGCCAAATAGGTCTACTCGGGGTCAGCCAACAAAAAATATATTTATCTACCCTTCAGGCTAAAGCTAAGTGTCATGTGGCAAATTTTATGTCTACCGAAATATTGTCTAAGTCATATGAATCATTTGTGAATCAAATTTTTGTTGTATAAATACCTAACAAAGTGCAGGATACATTAGGAGATCCAAAATGGAGGAAAGCAATGGAGGAAGAGATTGAAGCATTACAGAAGAACAATACTTGGGAGCTTGTATCTCCACCACATGGCAAGAACGCCATCAATTGATCTACTAACAGAGACATGTATGTTAGATTGCACTCCAATTGATACTCTTATTGAGCAGAACCATCGGTTAGCAGAGTACCCACATCAAGTGCCCACTGACAAAACTCGTTACCAGAGGCTAGTTGGACGCCTGATTTATCTGTCACATATCAGACCAAATGTTGCATATGCAGTAAGTGTAGTGAGTCAGTTCATGCATAATCCCAGTATGGATCACATGGATGCTGTTGTGAGGATTTTGAGGTACTTGAAGTCAGCTCCAGGGAGAGGAGTAATGTTTTCGAATCACAACAATATCCTTGAGGTTTGTGGCTTCACAGATGTAGACTGGGCTGGAAATATTACAGATCGGATGTCCACATCATGGTACTTTACTTTTGTTGGGGGTAATCTTGTTATGTGGATGAGTAAAAAACAAAAGATGGTAGCTCGATCTAGTGCTGAAGCAGAATACAGAGGTATGGCTCAAGGAGTGTGCGAGTTGTTATGGCTTCGGAACTTGCTACAAGATTTAGGTGTTAAGCCTAAGTGTGCTACACAGTTGTACTGTGACAACAAGGCAGCTATTGATATTTCACAGAATCATGTGCAACATGATCGTACAAAGCATGTGGAGGTTGATCCTCACTTTATAAAGAAGAATCTAGACGCTAAGATCATTTTCTTTCCGTTTGTTCCTACAGAAGAGCAACTTGCAGATATGCTCATAAAATGAGTGTCTAAGAATGTCTTTTATGACTCACTTAGCAAGTTGGGCATGGTTGATGTGTATGTGTCAACTTGAGAGGGAGTGTTAGCGTAAGTAATGGAGGGACAGATGGAGAGACAACTTTGTGAGCTGTGTGAACCATGTTATGCATGGTGGTAGAACAACTAGGATGCATCATTAGACATATTGTTACAGCAATGCAATTATACAAGCTCATTTCCTATAAATAGCTAGTTTTAGCTTTGTATCAAAAACTTAATATCAATACAAATCTCTATATTCAACTGAACTACCTTGGAAGAGGTCTTCAAGAGCTTTTGAGTGGTTTCTCAAATTGTTGAGAAAATGGGGGGATGGCAATTGAAATGCAGCATCTTGACTTTAGTGAAAACTATTTTTCTGGATCATTCGCAGGATGTTTTCGACACGTTCCATCCTTGAAAACACTGGATCTCTCTTTCAATCTTTTGAACGGTTTCATACTTCATCAGGGATTGGGACAACTGTCTCAGCTAGTCCATCTATATCTATGTCCGAATTCATGGCAAAGAATTCTAAGTTTCTAACTGAAGAGCATTTCATGAACCTCACGAGATTAGAGAGTTTTCATATAAGCACAAACAAACCAGCTTCGCCACCATCCTCATTTTCAATATGACTTATGCGTGGCTTCCCCCATTCAACCTCCGTGAACTGTACATTAAAAACTGCAGAGTGGGTCCTGGATTTCCAGCATGGCTTCGATCTCAACTCGTTGAGGTCTTCCTTAAAAATACTGGAATTTCTGGTCGAATCCCTGATGAATGGTTCTTGAAGATATCTTCTGAGGTTAAATCTTTGTGTTTACCAATCAATAATATCAATGGAAGTTTTCCTTAACTATTCAAGTTCCCGAAATTGACTGTCATGGATTTGACTTACAATCAATTTGAGGGTACACTCCAGCTCTCGCCCACTACTGCGCCTCTAAGACTTGTACCTTTATGCTATTCATTTTGAAGGAACTATTCCACCTTCAATTTGCCAGGTGAAAGATATGAGAATCCTGTCTCTAAGAAACAATCAGTTTTCTGGAGGGTTCCCTCACGAATGGAGTCTGTGGAGCAACATATGTGTCGTGGATGTCTCGAATAACACTCTCTATGGTAATATTCCCAGTTCAATGGGCATCCCAAGCTCACTTCTAATTTTAAAGATGGACGACAATCATTTTCGAGGAGAAGTTCCTTCTTCCTTGCAGAATTGCTCTTCTTTGTTTGATCTTGACTTCAGTGGCAATAAGCTCAATGGAATCCTACCTACATGGATTGGATCAAAGCTATCTAATTTGCAAGTTTTACAACTGGGATCCAATTTTCTAAACGGAAATATTCCCCAAGAGTTGTGCACTCTTCAGTTCCTTCATATCCTAAACCTAGGCCGGAACAATATTTCAGGAACTATTCCCACATGTTTGAGTAATTTGACTAATCTGGTCGTTGGCTTATCAAGTTCGTCGTTTTCAGTAAATCATCGTGCTAATTACGACGAGTTTACAAGAGTTTTCATGAAAGGAACAGAATTTGGATATACCGGTGATCATACATTAAATTTGGTGATGAGCATTGATTTTTCGTCTAATACGTTAGAAGGTGAAATCCCTGAAGGTATGAGCTCTCTCGTTAAATTGATTTCCTTGAACTTATCGAGGAACCAATTGATCGGAAAGATTCCATGGAAGTTCGGAAACTTAACCAACTTGGAAAGTGTTGATCTCTCACACAACCACATCATATGAGAGATTCCCCAGAGCTTGTCTGCTTTGACCTCATTGTCTCACTTGGGCTTATCTTATAATAACCTGTCTGGAAGGATTCCTTCAGGTTTCCCACTTCAAACGCTAGATAATTCATCCTATGTAGAAATCCATAAACGGTTTTCTCTCTTGAGTATATAGATTGATGAAAAACTGAGTACAAAGGTTTTGTATATATATACTAAACTCTAACAATTACACAAGTATTGGCAGCCATGCTGCAAAACCAAGATCCATGAAATCAGGAGATCCCCAAGCCATGCTGCGCGTGAATAAGATCCCAAGCCATGCTGCTACCATACTTCAATACTCCCCCTCAAGCTGGATCTAGGAGGTTTGTAGATCCCAGCTTGCCAAGAATGGAGAGAAATCGAGCAGAGGATAGAGACTTTGTGAAGACGTCTGCAAGTTGATCTTCACTCTTAGTATAAACAGTGGTAAGGACTTGAGATTGAACCTGATTTCGAACATAGTGGCAATCGACTTCAATATGTTTAGTGCGCTCATGGAAGACTGGATTTGAGGCAATGTGGATGGCAGCTTGGTTGTCACAGTGAAGGGACATTGGCACTTGACAAGGAAATCCCAGATCACCTAGGAGACCTTTCAACCAAATCATTTCGCAAGCTGCAGAGGCCATAGCTCTATATTCTGCCTCGGCACTTGAGTGAGCAACAACACTTTGTTTCTTACTCCTCCAAGTTACTAAAAACCAGTTGTACTTTTTCTGTCAATAACATTACCAGCCCAATCTGCATTAACATAAGCTGAAATATTTGTGTGACAATGGTTCCTGAGAATAATGCCTCTGCCAACCGATCCCTTTAAGTACCTCAGAATGCGTTTCACAATGCTCAAATGAAAAGAGGTAGGAGCATGCATGAACTGAGATACAATACTTACAGCAAATGAGATGTCAGGCCTGGTTATGGTGAGGTATATTAATCTTCCAACCAGTCGTTGATAAGAGCTGATATTGGAGAGAGCAGTACCAGGAGTGTCCAACATGATTTTACTATCAAGAGGTGTGCGAGCAGGTTTGCAATCTGTCACTTCTGCCTCTGCAAGCAAGTCTAAAACATATTTCCTTTGGTTTAGAAACAGGCCTTTAGATGAAGTAGCCATTTCTATGCCGAGGAAATATTTAAGAGCACCAAGGTCCTTCATGGAAAATTTTGACAAAAGTGACTGTTTGAGAGCAGTAATTTCTTCAAGGTTATCTCCTGTGACAATTAAATCATCCACATAAATGAGAACAACCAATTTTCCATGATCACCATTTCGGACAAATAAAGATGAGTCTACATTGCTTCTGCAAAAACCAACTTCTTCCAGTATAGAACTGAGCTTAGCATACCAAGCTCTAGGTGACTGTTTTAAACCATAAATGGCTTTATGCAGCCTGCATACCAGGTTAGGATCAGTATTAGCATGTAAATAACCTGGAGGCAATTTCATGTACACTTCTTCTTGCAATTCACCATGCAAAAATGCATTTTTCACATCCATTTGATGGAGAGACCAGTTCTTGTTGACTGCAACAGATAAGAGAACTCTCACCGTATTCATTTTTGCTACTGGGGCAAAAGTCTCTTTATAATCTACTTCATATGTTTGCGTGAATCCTCTAGCCACCAGTCGGGCTTTGTGCCTTTCCAAAGAACCATCTGCATTGAATTTATTTTTATAAATCCATCGACAACCAACTGCTTTCTTCCCTTTAGGAAGCTGAACAATGCTCTAAGTCTGATTGTCTTCAAGAGCCGAGAGTTCAGTTTCCATAGCTTGCTTCCAAGTTTCATGCTGACATGCTTCCTCAAAATTTTGAGGTTCATGGAGACCATCTAGGTTGCTGAGATAAGCACAAAAATTTGATGACAGGCTGTGGTAACTCAGAAAATCTGAAATGGGATATTTTGAAGTGCAGGCCACATAATCTATCATTTTTACAGGAGGATTCCGAGTTCGAGGAGGATTTCTCCTAGGCTGAACAGGAGCTGGGGAATGATGCACATGCACATCTTGATCAACAACATCTGTAGTATCAATCTGCAAGGAGCTATCAGTGTTACCATAAAAATCATCAGGGTCAGGATTGGCAGAAGTAGAATCTGTGGAAATGCATTCTGCTGAAATAAATGAATTGTCTGCATTTTCTTCAACTGTTGTACTCACATTTAAGAAAGGAAATAGATCACTGTAATTCTCCCCCTGACTAGGAAACTGGATTTTTTCTAAAAAATAACTCATGGATTCCTCAAACTTAACATCTCTTGATACTACCATTTTCCTTGTTAAAGGATTGTAACATCAATATCCCTTTTGAGTAGAGGAATACCCTAAGAAAATGCACTTTACTGCTCTTGGATCCAATTTATCTCTGTGATTGGACTGAACATGAACATAGCACACACAACCAAACACCTTCAAGTGTGAGAGATCAATTTTTCTATTTTTAAGAACTTCCAAAGGTGACTTGGCTTTTAAAACTCTGCTTGGAAGCCTGTTTATGAGATAAGTAGCAGTAAGAACAGCTTGTGACCAATATTTCTTAGGCAGATTGGCATGAAACATTAGAGCTCTAGTTTTTTCAAGTAAATCCCTATTTTTCCTTTCTGCTATGCCATTTTGCTGTGGTGTGCCAACACAACTTGTTTGGTGAATAATTCCATGCAGCCCCAAAAACTTAGCCATGTTTCGAGACATGTATTCTGAGCCATTATCAGATCTAAGGATTTTGATTTTGGATGAAAATTGAGTGAGAATAAGGTTATGAAAATTCTTAAATATTTCATAGATTTCACTCTTGTGTTTTAGGAGATACAACCAAGTAATCCTTGTAAAATCATCAACAAAAATTACAAAGTACTTGAAACCATCAAATGACTGCTTAACAGGACCCCAAATATCAGAATGGATGATTTCAAATGGATTACAAGCTCTTGACACAGAGGAATTGAAAGGTAATCTAGAAAACTTGGACTGATGACACACATCACAATGCTTGACTCCTTGATTGAAAAAAGGAAACAAGATAGATAATACTTTGTCTAAGGGATGAGCTAGTCTCTGATGCCAAAGATGAAGATCTGAGACACTGCTAGAGCTGACTTGGAAGGCTTGTGATTTTTTTGACAGATAATACAAGCCATCCAGAAAGAACCCTTCACCAATCTTCCTCTTGGTGGTGATATCCTGGAAAATGACACCAACCGGAGAGAAAATGACTAGGCAGTTTAGAAGCTTAGTGATTTTACCAACAGAGAGTAATTGAAAAGGAAACGATGGAATGAATAAAGCTTCAGATTTGATATTTTCTGAGAAAAAATATATTTTTCCTTTTCCTAAAACATGAGCACCCTTCCCATTTGCAACAGATACACAGGATGACATTGTTTCAAAATCTTGCAAATTCTTAGAGCAATTTGTCATATGGTCTGTGGCTCCTGAATCAATGACTCAATAATCATGCTTACTATTAATATCAATGGCAGTCTTAAAGGATTTCATGATACCTGGAATATCACTGTCTTTCACCATGTCTGTTTCAGCCAAAAAACCGGCAAACTTGCCAAGGAGTGCTGTATGTGGATTTTTTTCATTATTGCTGCCACCCTTGCTTTGTTTCTGTTGTAGATAAGCTGCAAACTCATTGAGTAGAATAGCAGGATTAGTAGTGAAGTCAATCAAACCCTCAGAAGCAGTAGAAGAAGATGAAGTCACATTAGTAGCCACATTAGCTTTGTGAAATGGACTGGTCCAATTCCTTTGATTTTTCTTGCTCTCTCGTTCCTTCATAAACTTGGCTTTTAACTCAGGATGTAATATCCAACAAGTTTCTACCACATGGTTAGTTGCATTACAATGAGTGCATTTAAACAATTTTGACTTTCCTTTGAAGTTTTTAGACTCAGAGGATGATTGACTTGCAACATAAGCCCTTGAGTTTGACATGTTGGTGTTGATTTCAGCATTCATAACTTTCCTGCGAAGTTCCTCTCTCTGAACAGTAGCACATACTGACTTGAAAGATGGCAGCTCCGAATTCATAAGAATGTGACTCCTCAGATCCTCATAGTCAGCATTGAGATTGGCCAAAAGTTGGAAAATCTTATCCTCTTCAGCCCTTTTCGCCAAAATCAAAGTATCAGTGGTATGAGGAAGATAGAGAGATAACTCATTCCACTTAGCTGTGAGTTTTCCAAGATGCTGAACAAATGGAGCATCTTCTTGCCCCAGGTTGGCTATCTCCTTCTTGAGTTGGAAAACTCGGACTGAATTGTTCTGGTTGCCATACATCTCCTTGACATTGTTCCAGATGTCCAAGGCAGTTCCAGAATAGCTGAAAATCTCAGCTAGACCAGGTTCCATGGAATTCAGTAGCCATGACTGCACCTGTTGATCCTTGCTCATCCAGACATCATAAGCCTCAGATCCTTCTTCTGGCATGGGAGAATTGCCATTAACGAAACCAAGCCTAAACTTACCACCAATTGCTAAGGTGACTGCCCTAGACCAGTTAAGATAGTTGAATGGAGTTAACAAGGTTGAGCATAATCGTTGGGATGTGTTTGGATCAGCTTCAGAAGAACTAGTCATATTAGAGTTAATATGACCAGATGAAACAAAAGGGTTTTCCTCAACTGATGAAGAGCTTCCAGTCATTTTGAAACTAAAGGAAAATTTTCAATCAACACAAAAAGGAAACAAGAAGAGAAGAGAAGATAAGCAGAGGCATGACACTAAAGTTCCTGCTCTGATACCATGTAGAAATCCATAAACGGTTTTCTCTCTTGAGTATATAGATTGATGAAAAACTGAGTACAAAGGTTTTGTATATATATACTAAACTCTAACAATTGCACAAGTATTGTCAGCCATGCTGCAAAACCAAGATCCATGAAATCAGGAGATCCCCAAGCCATGCTGCGCGTGAATAAGATCCCAAGCCATGCTGCTACCATACTTCAATATCCTACTTGGAGAATCCATCTCTCTGTGGTTTTCCTCTTTCAGCCAAGTGCCAGGGAGATGACCCCCAAAGCAATCAAACACTTCCAGCAGGAGACAATGAAGATGATAATGGAAAGCTTGGTTTCTATATCAGCATGGTCCTAGGGTTTGTCATGAGCTTCTGGGGCGTTTGTGGCACGTTACTCATAAATAAGTCTTGGAGGTATGCCTATTTTAAATTCTTTGACAACATCAAAGATAAAGTAGGACTGGCAATTGCTTTGCAATTAGCTTGTTTACGAAGAAGACTTGAATCAGGATGAGACTCTTGTATCATTGTAAAAGTTATGTCTGTTCTTTTTTCTTTTTATATCGTAATGTAATTCCTACTATAACTTGTACGATTGTTAATCTTTTGGGGTTTGACTTTGGATTGATCCTCCACTCTGTTTCTATTTTCTGATTATTTTCAATAAAATTTTGAGAGGGGAACCTTGAGTTAGTCCCTTTTCGCTTAAAAAAAATCAGGGTAGTATGATGCTAATTTGATGTTTTTAATTTTTTTATGGAATCCACTAGGATTTTTTTTATGTTTTTAATTTATTTGCTATGTTATTTTGATACATATAATGTGATTTAAGACTCCATTACCGATATTCAAGTCATTATGCATAGGTTATCTAGATACGCGCTTTTGTTCCCTGCATTTCAAATTTGGGTAGAGGAAGGACCACAATGGCTTTCCGATATTCTACTATTTGATGTATCTAACCGATCTTATCAATGCAGTATTCTTATCTCAAAAAAAAACTCCAATACCATTTGATCTATGCTAGTTTCATTGCATTCTTTGATTCATTATTTACATAAACGACATTGCTGTTACATGCAATGTGCAATATTCACATATGGAAGTTTCTTGAATCATAGCAGTCGAAAACAAAGCATACAATGAGCAATATGCCAAGGAACTTAAAAGGAGGGACTTACTTCTTCAATAACAAAGCTAGCAATGGTGAGGTTTACCTAATTACCTCCACATGACAGACACAAAGCAACACAAAGTCAATTGAGATTGAGAATGAATGCTCAACGACATTGTATAATACATTCATATATACCTCATGGAAGATCATGTCTCGATTTGTTCTTCCAACACTATCAACAATAAGAGGGAAAACAAAGGCAAATCAAATGAAAGTAAATTAGAAACCCACCAATCTATTATCTATGAACGAAAGCAGGCTAAGCAGCTTACCCTTTTCATTTGGTTGACGTATTCGAGGTCGTCAGGAATTGAAACACTTCGACAGGGTCCTGATCTTCATCGATCATGGTCTAGCTTGTTGGCTAGTCCGATTAAGGTGATGATGAAGACAATGAGATATGCAACTTCCTATCTTGGGTATACACCAAATTCTCAAATAGAAATTAAACTTGATCTCATGTGTGCAGCTCCCAAAACTACATGTTGAAATATATGAGTAAAGCTAGGGACGAGGCCAAAAGCTTATGATATGCAGATAGAATTGTAGGGTTTCACTGGTGGGCTATGGCGTTGGAGGTAAAACATCCAACAAGAATAGGCCAAAAGCCCAACATAGGAAACCAAAAAATAGAAAAGAAACCCAAACCATATATACAAGTCCACTTAATGGTGGTACTCTTTCCTTGATTTGAAGTGTTCCCAAAGGTTTTTTTTTTTTTTTATCCGAACAAGGTTTTATGAGGCCAATTTTAGAATAGGTTTGAGAAGAATTGATCGATATATCTTCCCCTTCGTCCTAGGATGCGGATACTTTTTTTAGAAGAAGAACCAATTTATTAAAACCAGAAAAATGATTACATCATAAGAGACCTCTCGGTGGTAAAAAAAAGCAACAACTCAGACATTAACTCTATAGTTGTAAACTTGCAAAGAGGTTACAAATATTTGATCAAGCAGACACTACACTCAGTTTTATTTTTTGTTACATAATTTGCATTCATATCCCACATGATTGTAATCGGGCGGCGCACTTTGTTGCGAGAAATGCGCTTATGATTCATATCTTTTATGTTTTGGGCCATTAATAGTCTTTGGCCATCACATACTGTGAACTCAATGTACATTATTGTTGGTTATCAATAGACAATATAAGGGAAAAGAAAACAAGCGATGGACCCTTCTCGTGACTTAGCGAAGTCCCAATATCCTCATATGTTTGTTTGATTAAGAGATTTAAGTTTAAGGGACAGAACTGATGTTGATGCCATTATGTGATGCTAGTAGAAGATTAGTATGCCCGGCCTTATTGTGATGCTATATTCTGTTTTCTTACGTAATTTTTATAGCACTCATTCGATTGACGGATTGAGTTTCCTAATTTACAAAGTAGTGGAGATGGCGAAATACATCCGATGGAGTTTCACTAGAAGCATTTCTCTCCCTTGATGTATATCGATATTTCGATAAAGAAGTACAATTTTGCTCAAGACGGGATGTGATTAATTGTGGTCATCGATCTTGCATAAAGATTGCACATTGCGTTTTACAATTGTACGTGTGTCAGTTTGTGTATGTAGCTAGCTTTTACATATATGAATTTTGTGCGCGATACATGTGTATGCAGAAAAATCAGGGGATATCATTCAAAGAGATATTATTCCAATCGCGAACGTACTGCCCCAAATGCACTGCTATGGAATCAAATTATATATAAAAGCTTTCGAACAACAATGACATCTAATTCCCCCATTCACGTTTCCTCGCTCTCTGTGTCTTCCGACTAGAACAAGAGCATGCAATATGACCTCGAAGAATTTATGTCCGACAGGTAGTATCCGTACCATTGCAGCATTCCTGACCATTGCTATTTTCTTCTCTTGGGGCCTTAGCCTTTAGAACCCTAGAATATTATTGGATCTACTGTATCTGATCGAGATGTTCTCCGAGTCTTCAACTTCTCTACTTTTCCAAATGTACGTATATCACCTCTAAATACACCCATATAGTATGCACTAATTTTTCTCTCAAGCTCATGACTTGCAGACTCGGTAGTAAACTACTAATTACAAGATAAACTAATAGAATAGTAAACTTCATTTTGTGTGCCCAAGAATTATCTTACTTAAAATTCTGTGATGAAAGATGGATATAGAGGTGTTGTAATCGACTATGATCACTCGATTGATTCCCGAAATTTCCATGTTCTCTTTTATGGGAATGAGTAATGTTAGTGGATTTTATTATCTCTCGCACAAAGCTTTTGGAGTTCATGTGCGTAATACAATCTCTGTTGTTTATTAATTAAAGAGAAAATAGAGTGATGCTTTTACCATAATAGAAATAAAAATTAATGAAGAGATATCATGCAACTGATTAATCAATAAATTAGTCACATTGTGACAAAAAGAAGAAAAAGTTTGCTTTCAACACCTTTTAACTATGATTGGGTTCATATAAAGTACTAATTACCTTGTTAATTATGCAGTTCAAAAAGTTTATACAGTATATGACTTGTTAATCACGAAAAGCAGACATATGGACACAGCACAGTCAGTAAGTCACAGTAGCTCTCCATTCATGCCTCCTCTATTTATGTATACATTAAGCAAGGACGAAGTGCATGTCCTTGTTTGTTTGGTAGTATCAGTGACTTATATGTGGACTAATCCGACCAATGTAGAATTAAACTACTTTGTCGTACCTTTCATGACATTATACTAAAGTGTAGTGTATTGATCGATGCATGTGTTTATTTTCGTATGATTCAAATACATAAAAATTTAACATATCTTGTTTTGTGTCATATATACTTGTTCAAAATGAACTATTACATGAGGAAATGAGATAGCTCAAGTGGTAAAAGTATTATTGTTTAGGACCTAGTTTATTAGGTTATATGTTCGGGCAGAATAATGACGTATATGTGAAACCCTTTACTATTACATAAATATCACCGTGCGAGGCCATCAAATCTGGATTTGAATGACAATCATAATTAACCGGGTAGAACTGGAATCTTTTTAGGGGTTGGGGGTGTGTGAAAGAGAGATGGATAGGTCCTTCAGTTGTACGTATAAGAACAAATGACGTTAGATATATAGAAACGATACAACCTTGTTGATCATTTCACTTGAACATTGGTTGATTTAAACGGGATACTAACTTGCAAGGTTTATTTTAAACTATAATGGAAAGAGAGAATATCGCCTTCTATCACTATCGTTCTATTTTATATATATCTTCGACTTTGTAGTCTTGTACACTTTGATAGTTCGATTACGACCTACTCACCCACCTTAGCACTAAACCGAAAAGCTATGAGGAACAAGAGACAGCCTATGAAGAGGAAATTGTTTCAGATTTTACTATAAAGACAGGTTAAGTATCCCACCTAATTAGGTTAGTACTATCATTTAGCAGCCAATACACGTATGTAGAACTTATGAAATACATAGCGAAGCCCATATATGGCAATATGGCATGGCGGGAATTGTGAAAGAGTTAATTACCACCAGTCATCTCGTAGCCAAACAACTTCCTTGGCAAAGGGAATTCTCTTTCAGTAGGCTAGGGATGCGAACAATAATACAAATGACATCTGAAAACGTACAACTAAGTGAGAAATTTGAAAGTTTTATAAGTCTAACAGGTCAATATAATTCATTATCATCCCTTAATGATGCAGACATGTACAATTCATCATATATAGTTTGATCGGGAGTGTTCATATGAAGATTTAAACAAATTTATGGCTCCTCAGTATATGATCGAGAGGAACCACACTAAATTGTTATATATGCATATACGGACAGAAACGAAAAAAGTACGTGGATCTCTAATATGCATCACCTTTTGCATGTTTTCTGTTTGTCTTGTTCATTATATTTAATCTCTTTTTAGAAGAGAGGGACGATATATATATACTATTGATATGGAAATCGTATAGTGGCATGCATACCTCGATACGTTAAGACGATAATATGTCATCAAACTAAAGTCTAAATCACAGAGGGCAACTCAAGCCGATCGTGATGAAAACAACCCAATAAATATATGAGTTGAAATCGCTATTGAAGGCAATCAAACTATCATGATCCTCTACCTCCTCCTGCATACCACGGTTGTGCGAGGGCCGTGAGGATTTAATCCAAAGTTGGCTCCGCACACTGCATTACTGATCGATCGCATACAGTGGGGTGAGAAAACACTGTGGGCGAGATTAACCAGTTAGCTACTAAGGCAGGACACCTTAATTATACTTAATTTGTTTCCAGCTTCATCGTTACTTTGTAGCCGTCATTCTTGCTGATGATTGGATTTGGATTTGATTGTTATGATTGATATTGACTTCGATAGGTATTTGTGAGTTTGCTCGAAATTATTGTCCGATTGCTAAATTGTCGGATTGTCGATTATTAATATACGTAGACTTTAAAATAAAGTTCCAAATGAATTACACTTGTGCGGACGATTAATACAATTGATGTGCAAGTGCAACCCATATACACATAAAGGTCAAACTAACCATCAGACTCACAGTAGAGAGAGCATAATCTATATATCTCTAAGGATTTCTGATTATATTTAGTGGGTGTGAAGTGATAATTGAAATGACCATTTGGAAAGTGACTTATATCATTTTTTAAGTGGGTGTTAGCATGACAATTTTGCAACAATGAAAGCACATATAATAAGTTAATATTCTTCTTAGGAATGGTTTCCAAACTCCCATGCTAATCCCCTCTGGTTCTAACCTCGCCTAAAATCCACATGCACCTCCAAAAGTAGTTAGTAGTTACACAAACAAACGCAACCGCGATTACGAACACTCTTACAGTAAAATTTCTATAAATAGATAATATCATGATCTGAATAAGTTATTAATATAGTTAAATTCTTATATTATCGATAAATAAATATGTATTGATAAATTAATAAATTATTATTTTATAGAGAGTCTTGTTGTTATTTAGTTTAACTAATATATCTATTTTTAACTTGAATTATATATTTATTCACTTTCTAAATTTAGTATAATTTCATGCTTAAAAGTAACTTCATAATGATAGGTTTAATAATTACTTTTCTTACTTTGTATTATGAATTTGAATCACTATTTCTTCTAAATATTTGATCAATTATTAATTATTTTAACTGATTTTTTTAAATTTTATTAAATTAATTATTATTTTATATATTCGAATGAACCAAAAGAGATTTTTTTAAAAATATTATCGTATGTATTTAACAAAATTTCTAGTAATATACATTAGTTCTTAGTCGAAACCAGAAAAAATTATTATTTAATTAAAATTATTAATTTATGGAATATTCATTTATAAAAAGCTCAAATTGTATTTTACTATTACTACTCTCACTCGATCTCACAATTTAACATCGAATCAGACACAGTTTTCACCGTTATGTACACTCGGATTTCTACTCACCTCTATCACCTGAGTGCGGTCCTCGTCGTCGTCCTCCTCCCTAATCTTCTTCGAGTTCATGTAAATCCCGTACACATAAGAACATAACCCCCATACACATAGCACAGTGGAGACCACTTTCACCCCACCAAACTTATCCCCGTAAACCACCACTCCTCCCAACACGTTCATCCCCATCAACGCCGTCATGCATACCCCGCCGGTCAGCGACGTCGTCAAGAAAACCATCCCCGCAGTCCCCATAAAGCACAGCTGCCACGTCACGACGTTAAAAAGTACCGTCACCCAATACACCCTCTCCCCCTTGTCAAACACTTCCCTCCCCTCCCTCACCATGCCACCAAATGCACCGGTCGACACCATCAACACCGTCGACAGTGCCGTCGCGGCAGCCTCCATCACCGCCTGCATTTCCATCATCATTGAATAGCAGTCGACTTTTCTATAGACTTTTTCCATGACAGGGAGGTAAAGAGCAAACAGCAAGCCGGCGCCGATGGTGGAGAAGAATCCGACGAAATATTTCCCACGTGTCAGACCGGGTGGCTTGTCGTGGCTGGAGCCAAGGGCTAGGAGGATGGAGCTGACGGTTAAGAGGATGATGCAGTTGAGGTTGGAGAATGTGACCTTCTGTTTGACGATGAGGACGGAGAGGATGAGGTTAAAGACGAGTTGTGAAGAGAGGATGAGAGAGGAAGTGGAAACCGGGAGGTTGGAGTTGCCGATAGAGAAGAGGAGGTTATTGAGTCCCAACATGAGGCCGACGAAGATGGAGATGGAGAAGATTTTGGAGGTGAATTTGGTGAAGGGTCTTCTGGTGGTGAGGTTGAGAAAATAAGGGAGGAGAATTGGGGGGAGAAGAAGAGGAAAGCCAGCACACTGAACCCATGTAGCCACCCAAATGTTTGAACCCTTGTGAATGAAATAGTATTTAGAGAGGATGGTGGACGAGACTGATCCAACAAACAGGAGGAGGTAGTTTATGACCAACAGGATGAGTGAGCCTTTGTTTTTGGGAGTGTGGGTGGTCATATCGGCGGAGGGAGGCATTATTAGTAGTTCAGGCAGGTGGAATAATCTCGCCGTTAATGGTGATTAGAGTTTAGAAGGGAGGTGTATAAAGGGAGGAGAGGACGGGGGTGATAGTTTGATAGGAATGTGGATCTAGAAAGAGAGGAGAGATGAATCTCTGATTCAAGGAAAAGGAAGTTATGGGTGGACTCTTCACACTTAGTTGGTGCAAAGCATTTATCTTGTTTTCAAAATCTGAATTTAAAGAGGATGTTTTACATAAAGACATGAAATGAGTTTATATTCATACATCTTAAATCGGCAGTTGGACATCCTTGCCAATTAGACCTCAATTTTCTTTTTATGACTAGCTAAAATGCTAGTTACAACTCCATAATTTTTCCAAAATGCCTATAGTTGAATAAAATTAATAAAATTTTATTTCTTACTTCAAAAGTTTATTCCACCGGTTTGAATAATAGCTATATTGATTCTCTTAGGTGGATTTAATCATAATCAATCACAGTATAACTAGTAGATTAAATTTATATGCAATTCATTTACAAAAAAATGCATCAGACGAGGGAAAATAATAAACTGGAAGAATACGAAAAAAAAAACGTATAAAAAGTGAGAAAAATATTTTTGTTAGAATACATGTGAATTGTTGAAAAAGATCACATCATAGTTTAGTTAGATGATGCAGAAGTCGATTTGAAATTATTGCTATAAGAAAAATAAATTGAGACATCAATTAAATGTATGGTGTTGAATTTTTGTGTGTATTCTTATATTTGTTTTTTTTTATAAATAATTTCATATAAGTTGACAAAATCAATCCTAAATTGAAAAAACAAAAAAAGCATGTGTGTTGTTTTAAGAGGTATGAACATAAGTTTTTTAACAAGAACTCGACTCTTATCCTAAACTTTTCTTGATGTATCGAGATGGCAAAAGAGACAAATATGATGAATACATAATTTCAACAAAACGAAAATCACCTTTGGAAAAATATCGATTGTTTTTGCTATTTTGGTATGCATTGCGGTTAGTGGTTACCAAGTAGTGAAATTTGCAATATATATATATATATATATATATTGATTTTTCAAAATCACTTTTCAAAATCAGCCCGGTACGGTCTGAGCCAATTATTGTAATGGACCGGGCTAGGTCGAGATATTTTGGCCCATGGGCCCGACACGGTCAGGAACGATAAATTCATGGGCTACATGTTAAACACATAATTTTATATTATTTTTATAAATATTTAAACAATTATCATTATTAGACTTGAATATTAGACTTTTGAAATTAAAATATCTTGATTATTTTATTATTTTAACTACAATATTTCACAAATATTATCAAATTAGTGAATAAAATGTCATTATTTTGACGTACGTAACGTTTTAGAAATAAGATTATGAAATATGCTGTATTATTTTATTTATTTTACTATTCTAAATATGTATATAAAATAAATATTCTAAGTACATAATTTGGTTAAAAATTGTGTCATTAATGCTAATGGGCCGGACTTAATATTTAAGCAAATGGACCGGCCCGAACACAACACATGCACAATTTTGGCCCGTTTAAAATGAGCTGGGCCGGTCGTTTGCCACTTCTATATCAAGGTATGGGTGGGGTTTCGAAAGGTTTTCAAACTGATATAATGAGAAGCTGGTCGGATATATCCAATGATTGTTGAAGACCGTAGCTAGATCTCCTCTCCATCTATTTGTGTTACGAGTCCCAACTGATCTCAGTTTCGTATTCTAAATAGAATCCATATCTAAATGTGATTAATAGCGATATCAGGCAAAGAACAATGAAATGAAAAAATGAAAAAGAAAAGTGAAAGAATTAAGCTCATACATATCCTCTTGATGTTTTATATCCTCACGCGCACCTTTGATGGCGTTATTCATGATGGAGAAATATCGGGATGAAACTCAGGAAGGTGTGATAAAAGCAGAGTCATGAAGTGATGAAACGGCTGCATTCGTCCAAGAAGAAAAAAATAAAATCAAAACGGCTATAGAATTGCGAGCTGTTTGCTGCGGATAGCTACCACTTTGCAGAAGCTAAGCCCGGCTTTTACATGCAGACTGGGGTGAAAAGTGCGAGTCAGAGACTCCAATGGAAGGTGGCAAGTGCCAGGTACACTGGCCACGTGTCCAAGGGCTTTGGTTGGCTAGGGTTCGTTGGGGGTTAGCACCATTAAAGAGGTATAGAGAATGGAGTTCCTAATCTGTCATCTATAAGAAGAGCCTTGTTCTGGTATTGCTTGGTGGCCACTGGGGGGGCGGTGTGTTAATAAGTCACATTTGTGAGGGGTTTTGTGAGATTTTAGCAGTTGGTCACACCATTAACACTAACAGCCACAATTGACATGTGCTGAGTACTCATGTTTTTTTTTGTAGTGAGTGAATAAGTAGCTAGGCTAGGGCTTGATCGGAATGGATTCTTACTAGCTGTAGTTGACAGTTTATGGATAGATTAGTCCAGAAATAGTACGCTGGGTAATACCTTGCATTTTCTAATGACCTTTTTTGGGAGGGGTTGGTGGATCTAGATGTTTGCTTTTTTTATAAGAAATGTTTCTAAGAAATAAAATTCCATTCTAGCTTTCTTAATTCTCCTTTCTGTTTTCTAAAGTTTTTGATTACAAGCATTGGAATGCATTAATGTCAGTTAATTCATAAGAACGTCACTCACATAAATGAGATTTTATATATGCATCCACACCATTTCTGTTTTCTCAAGCTTTCACCCACTAAAATTGTAGTTTCGTGTTTGCGTTTTATCTAAATATATTTTACGTTCAAATCTAAAATGATCACATACTAAAATTGTTGTGCACGCAATAGAAAATGCTAACAATAATGGATAAGAATCACCATTATTCTTGTTTTTTTGTTAATCTATTAGACGGTGATTGAATGCTTTCTCTATTTGCCCCTCGCTATGTCATTTCTTCCGACCACGCGGGCAACGTAATTTGTGTAAGCTGTCGAACTAGTTCGCCGCAAAAGTATTTGTGTGATTCTGCTGAGCGGCTCACATTAAATCGAACTTACGGATTAGAGATTTAGAGCAAAGTAGTTTCATTAGTCCATAAGTTTGGCGCGACGTTGTTTGTGTGATTTCGGCGAGTTAATCATCACTGTTGTGTAAATCGATCCCATTGGTCTGATACGTTTTAGCAAGATATATTAGGCGACAAATATCTTGTTGACTCGAGGAGGCCCGATACTCGTTACAAAAACTATTAGTCAGTGAATCAAAACGTCAATAGCTTGACCAATTTCATCAGGTTGGCTTGCAATATTATAATTTTCCAATTATTTTTAATAATTCGAAATTTTGAATTCATAACAATTCGAAAATTGTCACAGCTATAATGCATTTGTCCCCGGTAGTCTCTCTCGAAAACAATATCCTACATGAGCATGCTTTTCCAAGGACATACTTGTTCATCTACGATACCATTTTAGGACCAAGGATCTTAATGTCCTACATGTGTACAGTATTTCCCATCACAATCCCACAATAATAGTCTACTCTCTCAGCAGTAGTCTTGGAATTGAATAACCTTACCTTCATTGCTATTGATGTACACTACATATGTGGTATAAATCTATTTCATATGATGCTACATTTTACTCTTGGTTATAATATGATGATGATACATTGTAATTGTGTGCGCACCTAAAACCGCTCAAGAGCGCCAAGAAATCAACTGTCGTTGGGCCTATTGTGTCCTTTTTCAAAGCCCGTTTATGACGCTAGCCCAACAGTCCATTCTGCTTTTTGGCGGGAACGAGTTGGGGTCAGTCCTAATTTTGGCGCCATAAAACCACAAAAGCCCTGAAAGCGGCGACTCAGATACCAAAAACCACAGAAGAAGAAGAAGAAGAAGAAGAAGAAGAAGAAAGAAAGAAAGAAAACGATGGAAGCCTTCGGCGGATTCTTGGTGGACGAGAAGGCGGTTCGGGTCGAGAACATCTTCCTCGACTTCCTCCGCAGCTTCCGCCTCGGCGGCGAAGGCGAGGTCTACTATGAGGCCGAGATCGAAGCCATGATCAACAACGAGTCCTCCACCATGTTCATCGACTTCTCTCACGTCATGGCCTTCAACAACCTCCTCCAGAAGGCCATTTCCGACGAGTTCTTGAGGTCCGATTCGTCATTATCCCCCTCCAAACCCTAACCCTAGCCCCCGCCCCTTTTTTCTCAAAATTGGGGAAATTGATTGCTGATTTGACTGAATTGATTGGCTAATTGAATAGGTTCGAGGCGTATTTGAAGAACGCGTGCAAGAGATTCGTGATGGAGCGGCGGTCTAATGCGATGCCGGATGACGTCAACAAGGACATCAATGTGGCCTTCTGCAATCTTCCGGCGTCGAAGAGGTGATGTCATTGTTTGTATATGATTGCGTAAGCGTTTCGTTTCGTTTGAGGAAGTGTGGAAGGCTTGATATTTCTTATTTGTTGCGGATTGATCGTAGGTTGAGGGAATTGACGACGGCGGAGATAGGGAAGCTGGTGTCGGTGAAAGGAGTGGTGACGAGGACGAGTGAGGTGCGGCCGGAGCTTCTGCAGGGGACTTTTAAGTGCTTGGATTGTGGAGGTGTTATTAAGAATGTTGAACAGCAGAATAAGTACACTGAGGTGAGTGTGCATTTATTGAATCCTTTGGTATTTTTTTGGAATTTGTTATGTTGTTGCGATACTGCTGTATGTTGATGATTTTTTGGTGATTCTGATATGTGATATGTTGTTGTTGTGATTTTGGGGATAAAGCCGACTATTTGTGTCAATGCCACTTGCCAAAATAGAGCAAGGTGGGCATTGCTTCGGCAAGAGAGCAAATTTGCGGATTGGCAGAGGGTACGAATGCAGGAGACTTCCAAGGAGATACCTGCGGGATCCCTTCCCCGATCGCTTGATGTTATAATTCGCCATGAGATTGTTGAGAAGGCCAGGGCTGGTGACACGTGAGCCAAAGCCATACCCTTTTCTTGTAGACTTGTAGCAGTATGTTCTCTCCAGCATACTAATTGTATCTAATGATGTATTTGCTGTCTTCTATGTGCGCTTTCAGGGTCATATTTACCGGCACAGTGGTTGTGATACCAGACATATTGGCTTTGTCTGCTCCTGGAGAGAGATCCGAAGTTTCTCGCCAAGCGTCCCAGCGCAGTAATGGTGCGACTGGGCAGGAAGGAGTCAGGGGTCTTCGAGCATTGGGAGTGAGAGACCTCTCCTATCGCCTTGCCTTTATTGCTAATTCCGTTCAGGTTGGTTAACGATTATATTGTTTTAGCATTAGCACTTCTCTGAACTGAACTGCTGTTTTCTCTGATACATACCCTAATTGTTTTTTTTCATCCAGATCTCTGATGGTAGGCAGGATACTAACATCCGGAATAGAAAGAAGGATGCTGAAGATGATGACAACCAGCAGTTTACTGTTAGTTCTTTTGCTGCACATATTGTAGTTCTTGTTTCTTTTCAACTGCCAGGCTTGAGTCATTTTTGTTCATTTTTCTATCAGTTCATGTTTTATTATTTCCTGTTAAATGGAATACTGCTTTAGCGATGTTTAGTTTTAAATTTGCAAGGTCTTTGTACTTGAGTATTATCATCATAGAATCTTATTGTCAAAACTCTCACCATATGGTTATGCCCTTCAAATTCTGTCTCATGATAAGGATGCCAGACTAATGTCAAAAAAACTTGCAGCTCATGCAATTTGATATTGTAACTTGTTTGCATATATGCCTGCAAATCATATACTTGTTATTTGCAGCATTCATAGTACGTTTCTTAATATATTCCTTCTTTTCAATTGGACTTTACAACTTCGACTTGCTTCTTGTGTGATTTTCATTGGAAATCAGATTTAAACTTAGTTCTTTCTTGTCATACTCTGGATTTCTGGGTAGGACTCATTTAAATCACTGTTTTTAATTTATCAATATGACAGGCAGAAGAGCAAGATGAAGTTCAAAGAATGAGGAATACTCCTGATTTCTTCAATAAGATTGTTGATAGCATTGCCCCAACTGTATTTGGTCATCAAGATATCAAGCGAGCAATCCTGCTTATGCTTCTGGGCGGTGTCCACAAGTGTACTCATGAAGGTATCAACCTGAGAGGAGATATCAATGTTTGTATAGTTGGGGACCCCAGTTGTGCAAAATCTCAGTTCCTCAAGTACGCTCCTGCTAACCATTTACTATTCTGTAGTTTACATCACACGCAAATTTTAATACTGTACTCTATCGACTGCAGGTATGCTGCTGGAATAGTTCCAAGATCTGTTTACACATCAGGGAAATCATCCTCTGCTGCTGGTTTAACTGCAACTGTGGCCAAAGAACCAGAAACGGGAGAATTTTGTATTGAGGTATCATTAATGTTCATTATGCGTCCTTAACTATGATACCTAACAGCTCCAAAATTAGATTATTGATACTGGGATTTCCAGCTTTTAGGTTTTTCCTTGTCTTGCTGCTATACAAAGTCATTATGTTCAAACCAAGAAAGAGGGGTCTCAGATATGACTTTATTTCATTTTCGGCAAGCATAGTTTGAAAAAAGTGATCTCTTAAGCCAGAGTTTTTTTATTGCAGTCATTTGTTGTCTGGTTATTATATATATACAATTTTTTTTAATTTTCTTAACAACAAGATCTTAAAATTGTTGTTGAAGATGCCCATTACCCCATTGTGTCAAGTTTTTTCAACTCCAAGTAATATGAGAACTTCATTATGTTCCACCACATATGTCAAAACATAGTGGCAATTCTTGTCTCCAAACTCATCAGCTTCACCATCTTATTCTCATGCTACTGTTTTCTTTTAGTTATTATTACAATTTAGGAATGAACTATGGTTTTGTTGCAAGCCAATAGTCAGAAGAAAAGTACCTAAAGATGCAATATTTGCTTATTCAATTGAAATGTTTGGAATTTAGTTTTGTGCAAGTTATGGTTATACTTAAGAATCTAAAGAACACACATCGGTTCAAACTCCAATTAGAAGGTAAATGAGGGAAAATCAGTAAGACCTCAGAAGACTTAGTGCTTATATTCGATTATAAGACATGATATGCCTAAGAGGACTGAGATCATAGTTCAATATTGTTTGAGTCCAATGTATAATCCGAAGTGCAGATGTCAATTTTTGTTTTTTGTTTTTAATAATAGTAAAGATCTACATGAGTATGGAGAAATATATGTTTGACATGGACATAATTGACCACCCCAGAGATGATCTCATAACACATCTGTTATAAAATAGCTGATATATCACTTTTAATCTTATTTTAGGCTGGCGCATTAATGCTCGCTGACAATGGCATTTGTTGTATTGATGAATTTGACAAGATGGATGTTCGGGATCAGGTAAATTTTAAGGGGTTTTACTTTTGCCTTCCATTTGACATGGTTTTGCATGCAGCAACTATCGATATCTGAATTGTAATTGGACTCCAAGGTTGCAATTCATGAGGCAATGGAACAGCAGACAATAAGCATTACAAAAGCAGGAATACAGGCAACACTGAATGCTCGGACATCAATTCTTGCTGCTGCAAATCCCACAGGGGGCCGTTATGATAAATCTAAACCTCTAAAGGTATTTATATTCTTGCAACTAAAAGGCTAGTAACTGTCTAAGAATTGCAGGCCAGTTGCCTGGGTGATTACAATCATTTTTGGATAGGGAGGCTTATTCCTTGTTAGAGATGATGTCCTAGTTAGTTACAGTAATTTTATAGATCTTGCAACTTTTCATTACGAACTAATTACATTTATGTCTTTTTCCAGTATAATGTGGCTCTTCCTCCTCCTATTTTGTCAAGGTTTGATCTGGTGTATGTCATGATTGATGACCCAGATGATCAAACTGATTACCACATAGCCCACCATATTGTAAGAGTACATCAAAAGCGGGAAGAGGCGCTCAATCCTACATTCACTACTGCACAGCTGAAGCGGTATATTACATATGCCAAAACTCTGAAACCAAAGGTCTGGTACCTATCCTTCCGGCCACTGTGAACTCTCTTGAAAAGCTTATTGCTTTCAGGTTTTGACAGAAGATATTTGAATTGTGCAGTTAAATTCAGATGCTAGAAAGCTGTTGGTGGACTCTTATGTAGCTCTCAGAAGAGGTGATACTGCTCCTGGTAGTAGAGTTGCTTATCGCATGACAGTTAGGCAACTAGAGGCACTGATCAGACTGTCAGAGGCCATCGCTCGAAGTTATTTAGAGCTTCAGGTGCCAAATTGATTTATTTTTCTCCAAAATTCAGATTGATATGCATGTGTTTCTTAGACTTAGAGAAAACTATTCTTACAGGTTAAACCACATCATGTCCGTTTAGCAGTGAGATTACTGAAAACCTCAATAATTAGGTACAAGAACTTCGAAGTTGAATATCCTCTCTCTCTCTCTCTCTCTCTCTCTCTCTCTCTCTCTCTCTCTCTCAAACACACACACGCACACACACGCACACATTTTGTGATCATAATGAGTTTTCTTTTGTCATCCAGTGTGGAGTCTAGTGAGATTGATTTATCAGAGTTTGAAGACTCTCGTGACAATGTTGAGGGCAATGACAATGGAAATAATGGTACTTATCACGGTGATGATGATGGAAATAATGGTACTGATCACGGTGATAATGATGGAAATAATGGTACTGGTCCAGGTGGTGATCAGACAACCAATGGCAGAGCTTCCGTGAATGGTGGTAAGATTATAAGACCTATTTGTATGTATGTTTTTTTCAAACAATCTTACATGGCTAAAGTAAAAGTATGTTGATATGATAATGCAGAAGGTGGGGCAGGTTCCGCAACCCAACCAGGAAAGAAGCTTATAATTAGTGATGAATATTTTCAGAGGGTTACCCAGGCCCTCATCATGCGTCTGAGACAGCATGAAGAAGATATTAGACAAAGTGGTAAGCCGTATGCTCTGTGTAATATTTTCCAGCTCTATATAGTCATGTGCTTTTCAAATATTGGTTTCAGTTATTAAGGCATTTCTACAAATCTCAAGTACTCTTCATTTTTTGCGATGGTGCATACTTGATACCCCATTTCTTCCAAAATCACCAAGCTGTATACTTCTATAACTGTGATGTATTTGTTCATTATCTAGCAATTCATGTTCATTTACATAAATCCCTTAGAAAAAAAATGTTCATCTACTCGAAATGTTTCCTTTTCTCTGCAGGGACAGGGCTGGCTGGAATGAGGCAGAGGGACTTGATTCAGTGGTATGTGAGTCAGCAGAATGAGAAAAATAATTATGATTTTGTGGAGGAAGCAGCCGCTGAAATTTCTAAAATAAAAGCTATCATAGAGGTAAATTTACCATTCTCTCGCACCCAAATGTGAATAAAGAACCATCATATGAGACTGGTATAATAGCTGTTTGTGCTTGCAATGCAGAGCTTAATAAGAAGAGAAGGGCATCTGATAGTCCTAGATGATGAGAGGCCAGCAGCAGAAGGTGAAGGACCACCACAGCCACCATTATCCAGAAATGACAGAATACTGGCTGTGGCTCCTAATTATGTCATCGATTGATGTGGTCATGCTATTCAGCAGCAAACTTCAAAATCTTTCCATAAGTTCAAAACCTGCTGAATATATGTTGGTTCTCCTTTCTTCGTAAAGCTTGGCTTTTTTCACATCACGGGAGATCTGTTGCAGAAGTAAAAGCGCTCGTACATTCAGTAGAGATGAAAAGTGGTAGTGTCAGAACATTGCTACTCACCTAAGTTACCAATGAAGAGTGTATAAATGTTAGCTTGACTGCTTATTCACATTGTCTTAATGTTCCTTGAAGCCATGTCTGCACTATTCACTGAAAATGAAGCCTAGGAAGACAGAAATGTCTTACATAGAGATGCTTGCTGAGATTGGAGAGTACCTAGAAGTTGGATAATGGATGACAGAAAAAGAATCAAACACAAGTGGACATTAATTAACTTGTCTTAAGGTTAATGTCCTTCGTTTTCAATGACATAGATAGAGTACTTGATAAGTATGCTAATGTCATTTTCAGTGAGTTTTGCACCCAAACGCAACTGTATGTCATCTTTTTGTTTCTTCAAGGTTTTGATTAACATGTTGTGCTAGCAGAAGCAATTGACCAAAGACCATTTGATTTACATGATCCTAATCCCCAATTCTTATGTTTGGTGTTCTGTGGGTACTTACTAGTCACTAGCACCCGAATCTGCCCTGTTAGAAACTTTCTTGATCATCACCTCTGATGCTGAATTGGTCCAAATTTTCATCTCCAGACAAAAACCTACGGACACCTGGACATAGACATCTCAACATTTGATCACTTCTCTAATTCCGGATAATTGGATATCTATAAGCAGTCTCATCCTTTGTCAAGTATCAGAAATTTAATTCAATAATTATAATTTGTTATGCATAAATATATTTGATTAGCTTACTATGACATAACACCCTTCTCCTCAATTATGGTATTTGGGACTATTCCTTAAAGGAGAATACTAAAACCCCACCAAACTTCAAGATACCTCATAACCGGTAGATATCAGGTGTATATAGTTTAATTATACTTAACATATAATTGATTATTGGTTGGTTTGGTTTGATTTTTTATATATTAAAGATTCAATTTATATAATATAACTATAAAGATTATGTTAGAATACCATTATTTAAGGCATCAAACATAATGCTTTAACAGTTGTGTGAGTTTGATCAATCATGATTAGCTTTCATTTAGCATACATATACTGTCATAAGAACCAAATAGTTTTGGCCACTATCCTGATTCTGTATTTCTGTTCACACTTTTCTTCACCTCCTTCCCACAACGAAAGTTATTATAATTTCTTTGATATTTGCAATCATGGCTGTTATACTCCTTTCACTTCATCATCGTCTGAAGTCAATAGCTTTATTATAGAGGCAAGTAGCTAAAAATGGTAATGGTACATATACTGTTGAGTTCATTGATCAATTTATCATAATTGGTAGAACATTATTGAATAAATCACTTCATGATGAGGTTGCTTACCAGCCTTTTGTTATATTAATTAGCTAAGAAAGACTGGATTTGGATTGTTCACGGATTCTTTCCATTTATCAAATCACTTTAGTTTTATCTTGGAATAGATTTTTCTTCTACCTTATATGACATCATTATACAAACTAAGAAGAAGAAGAAAATGAAGGCCCTGTATGACCAGGTCCTCCATATCATCTTAATCCTTTTTCCTAAACTTGATCCACTACTGGATTAATATTGACCATTCTTGATTAGGAGGATAAAGTTTGAAGCTAAACCGATGATGTCTGCAACAGGATGTAGGGGGATTTTACAACAGTCAAGTTTCAACCTTGTTAAGGGAGATGACAAGAAGGCTGTAGCAGAAAAAATCTGATTTCTTAAATATGAAGAATACCTCAACGCTTCAAAGATATTATTCTAACCTAGTGATACTGACCTTGAAATTGAATATAATATCAGACATGTAAAGAAAGGATTGTTGTCTTATCAATCAATGAAGCTCTTATATGTTGTATATTCTAAAATCTCTGTTGTTCCAGTTGCTGTATTAGTTTACGTACCCACTACCCACAGATTCAAACAAATATGCAGCTGTGCAATCTTTGCATAATCAACCAGAATATCATGATTCATTTGTAAAATGTCATCTACCACACAATCACTTGGGAAAGAAAAAAAATTCCAATATACTATCACTCTTGATATAAGGAACCAACTTGAATTCCCAATATATAAATGCAGCGACATCTGCTTAATAATTTTAAGGGACCCTAAACATAAACCCTGTCAAGTACCCTACCATAAAATTACTAACCCAAGTTTCTTGTCTTCCACTCCTTGTTTTAGCCCCAGCAAAGAAATATAAGCAAAGCCCCCCATGTGGGTGCAAGCTAGGCTATCCAGCTACTCATCTATCTACATATGCATTTTGAATGCATACATTACATGGTTTCTTTCTCTTGATTCATCATGACCCTTTGTGATTGATTGTATACACATTACATATTCAAACAACGAGTAACATGGCATCAATTTCTGTCTTCTCATGGGGTCATGGTATTGAGAAAACTACGGCTCATATCATATACACTATACTCGTATATAATGTATCGTTTCACTAAAATCTCCATTGTGTTACGAAAAGAAAACTATGACAGCGATGGTATATAATGTATCGTTTCACTAAAACTGGAATGTTCAGAAGATTAAAAAGAAACTACATTGGAGTGGAATGATACACGGGCGGCCGAATGATGGTGTCATGAGTTTGTGTGCGAAAACTCACCTACAAAATGGCTCAATGACAGATTGACGGCGTGATGTAGCAGAGCCCCATGTGGAATTGGGAAGCTTGTGGAGTTTTGGAAAGGTTGGAGAAGCCAAAAGAGAGGAGAGAATTGCATGTACGTTACAATTAAAATTTTCCAGATCACATCGGCCAACACAAATTGGCAAAAATCCAATTGGCAAACAAACTCAAGGGCCCAGATTGAAGATTATCATAATCTTCCTCATTGGGTGATCGCCAGCTGTCACTCTACCCAAAGGGTCCCCAATCACCCCTGATATTCCTGATTTATTTACACCTCATGCCACTGACCACCCTGGCCTTGAATCATGCAGGCAAGAACCAACCAGAAACCTTAGCCACCTTGAAATTTTGGTTAGGGACTGTTATGCCCCTGAGATAATCAACCTGGTGAGGGCAGTGAGGTCTTTTGCTCAAAGGGAGGTTGGGTGGCGTCAATGAATAACTAAGTAATTTTGGTAATTAAGGTGGAGTAGTGGGGGTTTTTAGAAATGGAGCACGTCTATATGTTGAAGCCAAAGTCCAAAGCAATATTGTGGATTGTTTTGGA
The DNA here is from genome assembly GCF_933775445.1 of Argentina anserina. Lineage (NCBI taxonomy): Eukaryota > Viridiplantae > Streptophyta > Magnoliopsida > Rosales > Rosaceae > Argentina > Argentina anserina. The sequence goes on from NC_065874.1 coordinate 7,497,482, forward strand.
GAGACGGTTGGCTGCTACAGCAATAGTTTAATATTGAGGTGGACTTTGATAGTTTTGATTGCACTCTTCAACAAACAGGGAAGAAAGATCAGAAGGAGAGAAAGAGACATTCAACTAAGTAAGTAGAGATTAGTAGGCATGATTATTCTGAAGAGCTTCAGGAGTTCCTTGTTTGATTCAACAAGCTGAAGCATATGTGTGTTTTGAGTTGTGTGGGTTTTACAGAATTTTCATGATCAACTTTTCATGTATATATAAGATTCTTGCCTTTGTTTAGCTTGTTCTCAGGAGTATTTGAAGTTTGAGAAGAATTCGAAGATGGGTTACTGGAAAACAAAGGTGCTTCCCACAATCAAGAAGGTTTTTGAGAACAAGACCAGTGTCAAGAAGGCTGCTGCTGCTGAAGCTTGCAAGTCTTTTGATGAGTCTAAGGTTTTTGGCTACTCTTTATTTTTTCTGTAATCATAATTTTTTTTGGTTACAAGTAATCAGAATATTTTAGTTCCATCACAAATATTTAGTTTCTTGAAATGAATATATCAAACTATATCTCTGTGGTTGCAGGAGAGTTATGACAAGGAGTTTGAAGAGAAGAAATCTGACTATCAAGTAAAAGTACTTGAATTATATGAAAGTTCCTCTGCTGAACTCAAGGTTAGATACATAAAAATCTTTCAAGGAAATTAATTTAAAGATTGAACTTACCAAAATTACTGAAGTTATTAACATGTTAAATTACTATCACCTTAAAACAGACTCTGGTTAAGGAGAGGAAGGAGGCAGCTTTGAAGAAGTACTCTGCTGCAGTCGATAAGTTCCTTGAAGAGCTTTCCAAAATAGGTAACACATATGTACTCAATGATAAATTATTATATTTTTCATGTTCATATTGTGTTGGTTTGAGTTTTGTAACTCTCGAGTGTTATACTGAATCAAGTATATGAATATATGGATGTAACAGAATTTCCAGGATCAAAACCAGTCTCAGAAGCATCATCAAAGTATGGAGCTGCCTACGTCTCAGGTCCAGTGTTCTATGTGTTTGAGAAGGTCTCAACGTATATTGTGACAGAAGAGAAGGTAGAGGAGCCAACGCCAACAGAACCAACACCAGCTAAAGCCGAAGAGGAAACAAGTTCCTCAAAAGAAAAGGAGATAGTGATCGAAGAAGAGAAAAAAGAAGAGCTTGTTGAGGTGAAGAAAGAAGAAGAAGAGGTGGTGGTGGTGGAGAAGAAGAAGGAAGAGCCTGAAGCATGTGTTGAGGAAAAGCCTAAGGTTGAGGAAGCTGCTCCTGCTGCTGGAGAACCAGCTAAGCCTTGAGGACCAATCAAGGACATGATGAAGTAGTAAGACCCCAATTGTTTGTGAAAAAGTCCACTTTGGAGATTTGTTATTCTTTAAAATACCTGTAATCTATTTGGTAATATTTGTTCGTGAAGATTTTCAGAAAACTGTGTTTCAGTTTATATATCTCTCTTTGTATGTATTGGTCGATCAATCAAATGAAACCTCTGTGAATTAATATTACTATGTAATATTTCTTACAGTTCTGCAAGGAAGAATGAAAGTTCTGTTTGTTATTTATTTGTTCATTGATTGAAATATATGATCGTCCTCCACCCCAGTTTGTTTCCTGCTGTCATAAATGGAAGAGAAGAGCTCTCTCCTCTGGCTTGAAATCTGATTTGGTTGGATCTGAATGTTGTGGGCTATCATGTCACATTGTCACTATATGTCAGTGTTTGTTCATTTAATACATGTCCTACTTTCTTAATGTTATACCTAGCTAATGCATTTTGATCGGATAGGAATCCTCGCCCTTCCTTCGTTGATGGATTGTTGTTCGATATGCGATTGCTACTAGTAATAGACTAATAGTACAATAAGTAGAATGAAACATATTCTTGATCAACAATAATTTTCCACGTAAAAATGTTATAACGGAGAATTTAATAACTACCATACGTAAAGACATTAATTCCTTTCAAATGACAACTATATCTAGGGACTAGGGTTACAGAACTTAAACCGGTATTTATTTTTCGAGCTTATATTGTCACTATGTCTAATAGTCATCAGTCATGTTCATCATTTAATTATAATTATCACGTCAAAAGATACAATAACAGAAAATTTAATTCTTAACATCCGAAAAAATGACTACTCTAATCATGAACTGTCACTAACATCCACATAATAGCAAATAAAGTAATCTTTAACAACAAAAAAGATTTGAATTCCCAGTAATTTCCAAAAGCATTTCGTCTCCAATTTATGAATTTCTCTTCTTTCTTAAAGTGATGTTGGGCCATGAAATATTTGAGCCCAATGAACCAACACAAACTATAAATACAAGCCCGAAGCTCAGACTTCTAAACCGACCCGATTCACAACACTCTTCTTCTTCTCATCAATCTTCCGACTCATTATGCAACTCAGTCTTTCCAGGTACAGCCATTATCTCCATCTACGTATATCTATATGTTATGATTGTTAAACAACCAATGTTGCAATTTTAGGGCTCAATTACTTTTCCAGTTCATAAAGTTTCAATCTTTTTCAACACATTGGTGCAAAAGCAAAGGGTTATAGGGTTTAAAGATACCCTTTCGATTTTTCGATAGCTTCTTATATTCTGATCGATTTGAGTCAGTAATCTCTAATATTGCTCATGAATTTGACTCTTTTAGCTGAAGATGGAGCCAATGAGTTCATCAAACCCGAATTCTAGAAGTGCTGGTGCGGCTGAAGTGGAGGGTTTTGAGAATTCTGTCAATGAAATTTCAGCTAAAGTTAATACGGTGAGTTTTACTGCCCAGAATTTCGAAAATGATATAATGCTGATTTGGTTATGTCAGGGGATTGGTATTATGTGCTGTGCTATTGCATTCGGTTTTCACATTGATTTCACTGCCTTTTTTTTTGTCATTATAGCCTTATATTGGTTCTTTATGTATATGGTTTTGCGTTTTTTTGGCAAGTTACGTTTGTGTAGAATTTTAGAGGAATGGAGATATTGATTAGTTTTTGGTGGAGTTGCAGCTTGAGAAAAGAGTGAACGAGGTAGAGCAGTATTACTTGAGGAAAGTCAGTCAGCAACCAACCACTTCGAAGGACAGGGAGAAGCACTTTAACACCATCAAGAAGCAGCAACAAGATGCAGCACGTAGGGAAGCCGCTGCTGCAAAGAGAATGCGGGACCTGCTGAATAAGTTTACTGCTGTCTTCAAACAGGTATGCACGAATCTCATGATATAGGTCACGGGCAATGGTTGAACTTATTAGGTGTCCATTGGTGAGTATTTTTTTTTACATGTCCGGGGTTGGTTAATGGGAATGATTATTTTATATGTTTGTTAATTATGCTCACTATTGATAAAATTTTGAACTTTTTGATTTTAAAATCAACATCTAAAGTTGTTTCCTATAGGAGGGGAAACTGAGCGGATGAAGTGTTGGGAACACATTTGAATATGGATTGTGCAATCTATCTGCTGTTATCAAGTTTGAAAGATAATGCCAATTTCTCTAATCAGTTTGTTCATTTTTATCTCTACAATCACAAGCTAAACAGGAAATGTAACTTGTCCTAAAATAGATTATCTCTTAGGCAGATATTGTGTTTCAAGAAAGGCAAAACCTGAGGAGCTTGTATAATGATGAATTTTTTTTCTTGCTGCCAGAAAATTATGTGTTCCTTCATATAATATTATATTGTTGCATATGTTATATTCTTATTTTATTTTATTTATATCTAATGCTGATACTCCTGGATCTGTCTGTGAGGTTACAGACTACATATGCTTGTAGACTTTAATTTGTTCTCATGGTTTACTTTGTATATGGATTTGCTTTTCTTCTTCCAGTGTAAAGCTTTGCTGCTTCTTAAGTGATGAAAGTATTTGTCCTGGGGTTTATCTAGTTAATATATCTCTTTTGGGCAATTTGCAGATCACTCAGCACAAGTGGTCATGGCCTTTCATGACGCCTGTAGATGTTCAGAAACTGGGATTGCATGACTATCATCAAGTAAGGTCTTCTTACTCTTAAGGAAGAGCGAGTTTTTTTACCTGTTACTACGGTGTAGTTGTTATTGCATTGCTGTGGACAGTGTGGAGGTCTTGTATGATGTATACCTACTAAAAAGTAGTCCTTGTTAGAGTAGTAGAAATGAAATGTCATAGAAACTCACAGTTCCACCTTCAATTTGAATAGATCTTGTATCACAGTCTTTTGCTATTGATAGCACTATTCACTAATTGATTATTCTAATTTTTTTTCTTCATCCCTGATGATTATCAGGCTATATACATATTTGTACTACAGAATAAAAATTCCCTTTGATGGTCACCTACTTGTTTCGGTCTCTTACATTAGGTTATTGAAAAGCCCATGGACCTTGGTACAGTACAAAGGAAAATGGAAGCTGGTGGGTATAAGAGTGTTAGAGAGATATATGCTGATGTGAGGTTGACATTCAAGAATGCAATCAAATACAATGATGAAGAAGATGATGTCCATCTGATGGCTCAAACGTTGTTGGAAAAAATAGAAGAAAAATGGCAACAACTCTTGCCAAAAGTTATTGAAGAGGTAAAGCTTGGTCAATATGTGTATCTTATGGGATTCCTGGATATTGTTACCATCATGTGATAAGGAATTCATTAGTCATTTACTATATTTACTCTGACTTATGTCTTTGTAGGAGAAAAGACAAGCAGATGAGGAAGCACAGGCTCGTGTAGACATAAAACAAGCTGAGGAGGTTGCTTATGCCAGCATGGCCTGGGATCTTAGCAGTGAGGTTAGTGAGACTTCCTCCTTTCAAACGTAATAGAGCTTCTTATAGTTTGCTTCAATTCTCCTAGGCAACATTTATTGACTTGCAGAAAGCTAATCGGTAGTTTTGGTCATTTCTGATTAGTAAATTTTTTAACACATTTCTGGTCTGATTCATTTTCTTTCTGTTTAAATTATTTTCAGCTTTTTGAGATAGATGTATATTTGAAAGACCTCAGAAAAGTGGTGGTTCAGAAGTGCAGGTTTGTTCATTGGTTTAATTTTTTTTTCAATACTTTCTTATCATCAGTTATATATACTTGCAGAAATATTATAAGCACAGACAAACCTGCTAATGAAAGGATAGCATTTGGGTCTGGGATTGTACTGTGTTAGAAGCTTAATGCAATTTCCTTTAAATTCCATTTTTTCTAGGTATAGATAACTACTGTAGTTGGACAGTTCAGAAATCTGAGTACAAAATCACAGAAAACAAGTGTTGCATGAAAGTTTTAGTACACCGTTACATGTTCGTTTTCATAGCATGCTTAGTTGCATTCATTATCTTACTTAAGTTGGGTCACTGGTCTCATGTAATACATAATCACATCAAGAGTGCAAACTGGGATATGTGCCTTACTGTCTTGGGTCTTAAACTTTGAATCGGCATCATTGAATCCAATATTTTTTTTCCAGCAGCATGTCCATGTCCAGGGTACACTACTTTTATTCATTGTTTTGGCTTCTGTGAAGAAAGTATTTTGACTCTGACTTTTTGCAGGAAAATGTCTTTTGATGATAAAAGACGACTTGGAACAGCTCTCACACAGTTATCTCCTGAAGATCTCAGCAAGGCTTTGGATATAGTTGCTCAGGATAACCCTGATTTCCAAGCAACTGCACAGGAGGTGGATCTGGACATTGATACTCAGGTAATCTTTATTGCACTTGGTTGGCTGTGTCGTGATCTCAGCAATCATTTTAAGTGAATGTTGTACTGCATGCAATTGATGTTTATTTTTTGTTTTCTTTCCAGAGTGACTACACATTATGGAGGTTAAAGGTTTTTGTCAAGGATGCATTAAAACTTAAGGCCCAAGCTGCTGCACAAATTCCTGAAGCCATGGGTGGCAAGAAAGTTATTACCAACAAAAGAAATAGAGAGCCGTCGGACGCCGTTGCCAAGCCTGCCATTAAAAGGACCAAAAAGATCTCTGCTATGTAATCTTGCTTGCATGTCGTGTGACTTGATTTAGTTACTAGAAAAATCAGTGTAAATTTTGTGCAGCTTCTGACACTAATCCTGTACATCACCCTAATGTCAGAGCCATGGATCTGTTCCTGTCTAGTTATATAATATAAACAATCAAACTCTCATTTTGTGTAAAGATCATTTACATGGGCTGCTTTTCTTCTGCTGCCTACTGTTCTGCTGTCTTCTGTATGAGGTCACACTTGCCGATGGGGCAGAAGGCAACTATCACAGGCACAGGCTGCAAACTAAGCTATCATTTACATGGTCCAGTAATCTCCGCTGAGCAATGCAGACCTGAAACTTCAAAACTGCACATGCCTTCTAACAAATTGGCAAACTTAATTGGATATACTAGCACACCCATAAAGCAGAGACTCAAAGGCTTTGCTTTAGGTAGTTGAAACTTGAAACCCTCAACCTCAAGCAAACAAAGGAACATAAATCTGCATTCTGCAAGTTATACAACTGATCACATTCCATAAAATATTCACAGAAAAGATTCTAATCGATATATTTAACAAAAGAACAATAGGGACCTTAGCTCCTACTGAATATACCAAGCAAGTTGCATATCTAATACATCTTCTGAGATCTCACATGAGCAGACAATTTTACAACTTTCTACAGATCAGGGAAGAGGTACCAAAATTCATGATGATGTACCAAAATTCATGATGTAACACTAGGAAAACCTTTTGTGTTACCTTGTCTACTCCTCAGCTCTTGTTGCTGTTATTGCCTCCCAGAAACGGCATTCTAGGAATTTGTGAGCGCAAAGACTCCATGACCCTTGATGGAACTGTTTTGATTGTTGCCACATCCTTTGCTTCTAATTGAGGATCAACATCCCGCCAAAACTTGATGATCTGGAGATTCTCTTCTTCTGTCAATCTCTGGACAAGGATTTTGGAAGCATAGCCCTTCTCTCTCATTTGGAGGCATATTTCTGAAGGATTGTTTTCTGAAAGCGTGACCATATACAACCAGCCTTTCTCTGACAAAAGACTGTCGGCAACAGGTAGTATCTTATCAATCACAGCACGACCGTTCTCTCCACCAGCCCAAGCAGATGCAATCCCTTCACGACCCACTTCATCTTCAGGGGTAGGCACATAAGGTGGGTTGACAACTATTACATCAACTAATCCTGCCAGACGCTTATCAAGTCCTGATGCAATGTTAGTGTTTATCAATTCTGCATGAACCCCATGTGCTTCCATAGTTTCCTGAGTCACTCTCACTGCATGGGGATTGATATCAGTTGCAATATAGTGCCCCTCCTTTCCGAGAATAAGAGCTAGAGAAGTAATAACATAGCCACTACCACAGCCCAATTCCATGCACAATTTCGGTTGATGCTGTAACAAGTTTGCTTGATCAGCCAAAAGAGCATCTACTAAAGCAAAAGAATCATCACACGGTTCATAAACCTCTTGATGTGAGCTGACAAGGTGGATTTGGGCAGTTCTTGGGGACATCTTGTACAACACCTATCATAACAAAGTAGTTTCCAGTAACTTACATAGACACTAAAACTGATGCTACCACCATAATCAAATCTCCATATTGAAATCATCATTCTGAAGCCATTTTACCTGCCCATCACTCCATTACGCGCCTCGGATCGTAGTTCGGATCGAAAATGAAGAATCTTTAATGGTTTCCAGCTCTAGACAGCTCAATTGTCCCTAATGTGTGATCAGAAAAGTTTCTCAAAATCTCACAAAATTAGCTTCTATCTTGAAACACAATGGGGTTATACACATAGTATGCTAACACTATAACTACACTACCAATCACAGAAACAAGAAACTCTGATTCCCACAAAAAATCGAAATTTTATTATAACAACAAAATCAAAAGATCACATCTTCAATAAGTACAGGGTAAAAGTTATTCAAGAAAAACTCAAATCAACCAAATGGGTCTCTCAAATTCGATGACCAAACATCAAAACTGAACCAAAGCACATTGCTTTAGGATCTGATATAAGACATTGCATCCAAAACAAGCACTCCTTCACAAAAAGCAGACACCTTTCAACACAAAAACTAATGAAATTGACTACCTCGAAAACCCAATTGAAGACAAGAATCTGATTCTTGTGCCCTCCTCCAGTTCTCTTCTTTCTTCTGTTGGCACTCTCCTCCTCGCTCTTAAACTCTTTTAGGTTTAGAGAACCATCTCTTCACTCTGTTCACCTCAAAGCGGGAACTTTGTTGGTCATCAGCTATATGGGCCTGTGCTTTCACATCCAACCCGGCCCACTATCGGCCCAAAATACATAGCCTACCTATAAAACCGGGCAGTCCCCTCCTTTTACGCAGACGAAGGAATATATTGGCGGCAAGAGTTGTGATCGCGTTGAACGAGCAATCTGGGCTTTCATAAATCCTTAGTTTCCCGATCAATTTTCCGATCGAATTCAGACCGAATCCAACGACTCTGTTGACCCAGGTTTGCTTTGACTTTATGATCTGTTGTTTCCTCTGATTCAATTCAGTTTCCAATTTAAAAGAGGGGTTAGGGTTTTTGTTTGGATAATATAAAAATCGAAACTTGATTCTCCATAATTGTGTATTTATCGTAATTGTTTTGATTATGGTGAAATCGGAACTCGAGAAGAGCAGAGGAGGTCGGGGATTGCATGTTCGCGGGACGGAGAGAGTTGTTTTCCGGCCACCGGCGAAGAAATTAGGATTTGACGGAGGTGTTGAGAGCTTCAAAAGTAGCTATGGCTGTGAAATAAGAGATTACAGAGATGGTGGTGGTGGTAGGAGTAGGGTGAGGCGGAGAGGTGAAGAAGAGGGATATAGTGGTGGTGGTGGTTATGGAGGGAAGAGAAGCGGATGTGGAGGTTTGAAGACGGAGCCGCATTCGGTTGTTTCTGAATGGGATTGTAGTTCTTACTCTCCGGTGAAGATACGTGCTTCTGGAGAGGTGGTGAGGTCTTTGGATTCGAGAGGAGGGAGGAGTGAGATTAGTGAGAGCATGGTTTTGGAGATGGAGTATGAGTGTGACCACGCATGGTATGATAGAGAATAAGGGAGCAATGTGGCTGATATGAGTGGTGATTTGTGTTTGTTTTATGGGGATGATGAGTTTTGTCGAAAGAAGGAAGTGGAGTTGGCGAAGAGGATGGTGCAGAGAGATGGGAGTAGGATGAGCCTTGCTCGGACCAGGAGGTTGGCGCAGCGCAATGCGGATAATGCTCAGTGGGAGGACAGGCAGCTTCTGCGATCTGGTGCGGTTAGAGATACTGAGGTGCAGAATGAGTTTGATGATGAAGATGAGAGCAAAGTTATGCTTCTTGTTCATGATACAAAGCCTCCTTTCTTGGATGGTAGAGTTGTTTTTACCAAGCAAGCGGAGCCGGTTGTGCCAGTTAAGGATCCCGCATCGGATATGGCCGTGATTGCACGCAAGGGGTCTGCTCTAGTTAGGGAAATCCATCAGAAGCAGAGTTTGAATAAATCACGTCAGCGATTTTGGGAGCTTGCAGGTTCCAAACTTGGTGATATTCTTGGTGTTGAGGAAACAGCAGAGCATATTGATGCGGATACTGCTGTAGTTGGTAAAGATGGTGAAGTTGATTTTAAAGAAGATGCAAAGTTTGCTCAGCACATGAAGAATGGGGAGGCTGTTAGTGAATTCACAAAGTCAAAAACCATCTCAGAACAACGCCAGTATCTACCTATATATTCTGTGCGGGATGAGTTACTGCAGCGAATTCGAGAAAATCAGGTTATTGTAGTTGTTGGAGAAACTGGTTCTGGAAAGACAACTCAACTGACACAGTATCTGCATGAAGATGGCTACACTGTAAATGGTATAGTGGGTTGCACCCAACCAAGGCGTGTGGCAGCCATGAGTGTTGCAAAAAGAGTTAGTGAAGAGATGGAGACTGAGCTTGGTGATAAAGTTGGCTATGCAATTCGTTTTGAGGACGTGACAGGGCCAAATACTGTGATAAAATACATGACTGATGGAGTACTTATGCGTGAAACACTAAGAGATTCTGACCTTGATAAGTACTGTGTAGTTGTAATGGATGAAGCCCATGAAAGGTCACTATATACAGATGTGTTGTTTGGGATTTTGAAAAAAGTCGTTGCCCAGCGTCGTGATTTTAAGCTTATCGTGACATCTGCTACTTTAAATGCTCAGAAATTCTCAGATTTCTTTGGAGGTGCACCGATTTTTTCCATTCCTGGAAGAACATTTCCTGTAAATAAAAAATACATAGGCCCATGTGAAGATTATGTTGAAGCTGCAGTGACACAGGCCATGAAGATTCACATTGCCAGCCCTCCAGGTGATATCCTCATCTTTATGACTGGGCAAGAGGAGATTGAAGCAGCCTGTTATTCTCTTGCGCAGCGAACGGAACAACTTATCTCCTCCTCGAAGAAAGGTATGTCTAAACTCTTGATACTCCCTATGTACTCACAGCTGCCAGCTGACTTGCAAGCAAAGATATTCCAAAAGTCTGAAGATGGGGCTCGTAAGTGCATTATAGCAACAAATATTGCTGAGACATCTTTGACTGTAGATGGTATCTTTTATGTCATTGACACCGGCTATGGTAAAATGAAAGTATTCAACCCTAGGATGGGTATGGATACCCTTCAAGTATTTCCTAATAGTCGTGCTGCTGCTGACCAACGTGCTGGGCGTGCTGGTAGAACTGGGCCTGGAACATGTTATCGGCTGTACACTGAGAATGCCTACCTGAATGAGATGCTGGCCCGTCCTGTACCAGAGATTCAGCGGACGAACCTTGGCTATGTGGTCTTGTTGCTCAAGTCTCTCAAGGTTGATAACTTGCTTGATTTTGATTTCATGGACCCACCTCCCCAGGAAAATATTCTTAATTCAATGTACCACCTGTGGATCTTGGGAGCACTCGACAATGTGGGAGGTTTGACTGCCTCCGGCTGGAAAATGGTGGAGTTCCCATTGGACCCTCCACTTGCTAAGATGTTATTGATGGGTGAAAAGCTAGGATGTGTTGATGAAATTTTGACTATTGTCTCCATGCTTTCAGTGCCGTCAGTATTCTTTAGTCCCAAAGATAGGGCAGAGGAGAGCGATGCTGCTCGGGAGAAATTTTCAGTCCCTGAGTCTGACCACCTGACATTGTATAATGTTTATCAACAGTGGAAACAACATCAGTATCGGGGGGACTGGTGCAGTGACCATTTTTTGCATGTTAAAGGGTTACAAAAAGCTAGACAGGTTAGGTCCCAGCTGCTAGAGATTCTGAAGAAGTTGAAAATTCCGCTCACATCTTGTTGGCCAGATACTGACATTGTGAGGAAAGCTATTTGCTCAGCATACTTTCAAAATGCAGCAAAGTTTAAGGGTGTGGGTGAGTATGTTAATTGCCGGACTGGGATACCATGCCATTTACACCCAAGCAGTGCCCTTTATGGCATGGGCTGTACCCCGGAGTATGTGGTTTATCATGAACTGATTTTGACAGCAAAGGAGTATATGCCGTGTGTCACAGCAGTGGATCCACAATGGTTGGCTGATTGGGGACCCATGTTCTTTTCTGTAAAGGAGTCGGATACATCAGTATTGCAGAGTAAGAAGAGACAGCTGGAAGAAAAAACAGCTATGGAGGAGGAAATGGAGAATCTGAGAAAGGCTCAAGCACGGGCAGATGCAGAAAGCAAGCGGATGGAGAGGGAAAAGAGGTCTAAACAGCAGCAGCAAGTCTCGTTGGTGGGTTTGCACCAGGGCTCTTCTACATATTTCAGGCCAAAGAAACTTGGCTTGTAAATGTAATTATAGGTTATGCAGTTACTGGTTTATGATTCAGTCCTCATTTCTGAAAGCACAGTTGCAACATGTTGAAAAACAACAGTATTTTTTTGCCACTGAAATCTTCAATTGCCTGCTTATTTTTGGAGATCACATATTGCACTTTGCAAAATGGGTGAATAATGCAAATACTAATTTTGTATGCGCAAGATTGATCTTATTTCATTCTGTTTTTATCATGATTTCCTAAACCTCTACGATTATAATTTAATGTTGATGTTTGGAGAAGATGGCTGGGGACTTCAAGATTGAAATGTTCAAATGGCAGAGTTTCTGGTAGCTTTTCGGTTGGACGCTTATATTTCTTTCAGTTAGCTGTCAATTTGTAGCCGTTGCAACTTGCAAGGTAGCTAGATACACTATTCGATCCTCAATTAGATGTCTTATTCGATAAAACAGAACATAATTGTTTGTGAGAGCCTTGATTATGAACTATGTAACTGCAGTATTAAGAGTTTCAGCTTGTGTTTTCCTCTCATGGGAGGTTCATCCATTCAAAAGTTAAGTTTCAGTGTTGGCACATATCTAGTTAGGAAAAATTTACCAAAATATATTTGGTTCAATTGGTTGTGTGATTTAGCACATGTTTAGTTCATCTGTACTCTTATTCCTATTGGAACTAGGTAATGATGTCGCCTATATAAAAGTCATCCAACGTGTGTTGACAATAATGAACCATTAGGCCTTCAGGAAGGTGCCTAAGTTTAGTGAGTTGGTGTGGCGTGTATCTGTGATTCTATTGATATAAAAGTTGGAGATTGGGTTGACGAGTTCAATGGTGAAGAGTGAAGACTTTGAGTTCTGGAAGGGTCAGATAGAAGACTACATATGTGTTACTGGTTTTAAACTCCCTCTTTCTGGAGTAGAACCAGAAAGTATGGACGATGCAGAGTGGAGACTCCTCGATAGAATGGTCGTCAGAACCTGTAGAGCGGATTTGTTGAAGAGCATTGCTACTGTAACAGCGGACGAGAACACTGCGGTTGGCCTTATGGCCACTCTGAGATACCTGTATGAGCTGAAACCTACTGTGATCAATCAGGTCCGTTTTAACTGTCTCAGCAAGATGGCAGAAGGTGCTTCTGTAGTTGAGCATCTGGGCAAATTCAACGCCATTATTCATCAACTGTCCTTGATAAATATCGATTTTGATGAGAGGACAAGGGCTTTGATGGTGTTGTGTTCTTTGCCATGCCAGATAGTTGGAATGATTTCGAAACTGTTGTGACTCTCTGCAGGAAAGAACAAGCTCATGTATACTGATGTCAGGAGTTTGGTTTTGACTGAAGAGAGTCGCAGGAGATATTCAAGTGAATTCTCAGGTTATCTTGGCTCAAAGGGAAAAAGGATTTCATAGCCGCGGTAGATCAAGTCCAGGAATCACATGTACTAAAGAACGAACATGTACTAAAATGCAACAAGGACGATTTACTCCGATCCTACATATATTTTTGATTTTTTCAAATAACGTTTGAATTCGTTATGTGCAGCATCACAAAACTTCTAAACTATAGTACAGTATGAATCGTATGATACATTATTGGTAAATGCAACATTGCAAGTGTGACGTAATTCACGAAAGAAACAAGACCTTAAAGTTTAGGGTTTACAATAGATATGACTCATATGAGAGGTGCGACTGTAAAGGTTTGATAGCTTCCATCCTAAATATTGCAGACCTACAGAGGTGGCGAATTGTACCCTAGAAAACGGTGAGGAAGAAGAGGTGGACGTTGTTGATTACGGAGGAATCCCAGGTAATAGTACTTCTTTTGAAAATCTTGGTTTGGGATTTGGTCATTTATACGATTTGATAGAATCTGAAGTTTTAAGTATGAGATCATACTATTCTTTGTTATTCTTTTTTGAGTTTTCCCCTGCAACTCTGTTTCACTCCCCTTCTTTTGTCTGTGTCAATTCCTGAATTCACTAATCAAGTCCTATTAGCATGCTGGGGTTTACAGATTTGACAAAAGCACAATTGAATATGAACAAATCTAAACAGTACAGAACAGACAATTTCACATCATTTGGTAATGAAATGTTATGATGACACAATAATACAAACGAAGCACTGCCACTTTTACAGTAACCTTGACCAGTTCACTTTTGGTTGCCATTGATGACCACAACAGAACTAGCTCCAATCTAACAAAATACAAGAACAAGGAAAAGATGCTACGTTAACCACTCATAGAGAAACCAATCAGAAAAGAAGAAGAAGAAGGACAGTGAAGGCTAGCTACATCTATCTATACCATTAATCACCCATACTTTCTCACCTAGAACAAAAATTTATCTATTTATGCAGTCATGAAGTTTTAGTTTTTGGCTCATCACCATAATATTGCTCCATGAAGCCATTCTTTCATTGCATGTGAAATGTGTTTGGCTGCTTAGCTTGTGCGAGCATCTGAACAACTTCTCTCATGGTTGGCCTCTCCACACTCTGCTCTTGAACACATAACACTGCTACAAAGAACACCTGCATTGCTTCATCCAAAGGAACGCTTCCTAGCCGTTGATCTAGGATCTTAATCACCCCTTCTTTGCGCGAGTCAGTCTGTACCTTAGTCCATTGAACAATGTCCATGCCCTCTTCTCCGAAACCCCCTACTGGCCTCCTCCCTGTGATCAGTTCCAATAGTACCACCCCAAAGCTATACACATCGCTCTTCTCATCAACTCTCAATGTGTATGCATATTCTGTGTAATAAAATACAGTGACATTAATCTCATTTTAAACTCCAACATATATAAGACACATAAATTGATGACAGAAGTGTGACTGTTTTATATCACATTGGAGTAAAACTACATTACTTGAGTAAAGCAGGAGTGTGTGGATAAAAGCAAAAGGTAAATGGGGTTTATATCCTATTGTCCTATATAGCTAAATTCTTTACAGTTGTTTGTAACCCTTTCTAGGGTTTAGGGAAAGTAAAGCTTAGATCCCAATCAAGATTCTTAATGGGTATGCTCAGCCTCTGGTGTTTTGTGGATTTTGCTGTTGGGATTTCTGGATTTTGGTCAAAAAGGTTTATGTTTGATTGGGCTGGATGAAATGGGTTTATAGTTTCAAGACATGCAAAAGTTCATAGCACAATACTGTGTGTGAGAGAGAGCAATTGGAAAAAGCAAAAGATGAAAATTCCTGTGTGAGTGGAGCTTTTACCAATCTTGGCATGGCAGAGCCACTTACCACCTTAGTCCAAAGTAAAGTATCTAGTATGCTAGAATTGATGTAGCAGTTCAAAAAAAAGAATGAGAAAAATATGTTCAAGCTGAAGAAATGAACCAATTTTAACCAATTATTAATTCAACCTGTCATTGTTGAAGCTACCTGACTTATTTCACCTAGCTAGTCAGAATAAACATTTGGAATATGCTTCATTACCCTATCTAAGTGCTGCATCAAGTAGGTGTATTGAGCTATAGGCCTATTTAGCAGGTTATTATTGAATTATATGAAGCATAGTACTGTGTCTGAAATGTAATGTACCTGGAGCAATGTAACCATATGAGCCAGCAATTGCAGACATGCATTCTGATGTTCCAGTGTCCTGCAAGAACTTGGCGAGCCCGAAATCTGCTACATGAGCCTCGAACTCCGAGTTGAGCAAAATGTTGTTGGACTTGACATCCCTATGTAGAATCA
Organism: Argentina anserina; assembly: GCF_933775445.1. Taxonomy (NCBI): domain Eukaryota; kingdom Viridiplantae; phylum Streptophyta; class Magnoliopsida; order Rosales; family Rosaceae; genus Argentina; species Argentina anserina. The sequence goes on from NC_065874.1 coordinate 7,513,003, forward strand.
AAGGGGAACAATCATGGTGCAAGTAACAAAGCCCTTTTGCTGCTTCAATGGCTATGTTAAGCCTAGTCTCCCATTTAAGATATCCACCTCTCTTCCCATGCAAAACTTCACCCAAGCTGCCGTTCGGCATGTACTCATAGACAAGCAGATTGGTCTCTTTGTTGGAGCAAAATGCTAGCAACCGGACAATGTTCCGGTGCCTGATTTTCCCAAGTGTCTGAATTTCTGCAGAGAGGCCATTATCATGAGAAGAGCCTTTGTTAATCCCCAACAGCTTCTTAACAGCTACTTGCTCGCCGCTTAACATTGTTCCTCTATATACAATCCCAGCTCCACCTCTCCCTATAATATTGTTGTCCTTAATGCACTCCAAAATGTCTTCACTACCAAATTCTAGCTTCTGGAAGGCGGTAAGCTTCCATGTATTTGAATTCTTCCTCACCTTTCTGGTCTTTATGATTGCAAAGGTTGCAAACACAAATGAACACAACAAGAGGCCTAATGCAAAGACAAGCTTAAATTTCCCTAGGACTTGAGACCTTGTACCATTTTGGTTGTGGGACTCTAATGGTGAGTTTGAAGAGTAGTTGCAAGGATTTACTGAAGAGTCACATAAATCAGGGTTGCCTAGAAAAGATGTGGAGTTAAAGAATAAGTATTGACCTGTTTGTGGTACTGAACCTGAGAAACTATTGTGGGAAAAATCAGCAGAGGTTAAACTCTTCAAGGACCCAAGTTCTCTTGGCAGGCTCTGGTTTAAGTGGTTCCATGACACGTTGAAGTAATTCAGTATGTGAATTTGAACAACTTGAGGTGGAATTGGACCAGAAAGTTGGTTTTGGCTCAAATCTAGATAAGTCAGCAAGGTACAATTTCCAATTTCTGGTGGAATGCTGCCTGAAAAATTGTTTCTGCTCATATCCAACTTCAGAACATTTTTCAACCGGCCTATGTCGGATGGAATTTCACCAGTAAATTTGTTTCCACTTAGCAGAAGAATCTGCAAGCTAGAGAAATTTCCGATAGATGCAGGAGGTGACCCCGATAAGCGATTGCTTGAAAGATTTAGCTGTGAAAGCTTTGAGGGTACTTGGCTTTTTTCCTGCATATCAAGTCGACCACTTAGATAATTATTCTGCAGCTCCATAAGAGTGAGCTCAGGCAAGTACAGAAACCCTCTTGGAATTGATCCACTCAGGTAATTCTGCCCCAACCTAACTCGTACTAGAGTGTCACATTCACCAAGATCATCAGGTAGAGGCCCAAACAGGAAGTTGTTGAGCAGAATTAAAATCTTCAGCTTCCTTCCAAAGCAAAGAGATTTTGGGACTTCCCCAGTGAGCTTATTAGTAGACAGATCAAGCTCAACCAGTTTACCATTCTGACCAAGCTTTAAAGGAATTGCTCCAGTGAAATTGTTTTGCCACAGCTTCAAGACCTGCAGGTTAGGTAGGTCAGCAATTTCATGAGGGATTCCTCCATGAAACTTGTTGATGAACAAGTTCAAGAGAGTAAGCTCGCGGAGGGCTGAGAACTCAACAGGGATGTCTCCCGTTAGTGCATTGTTTGAGAGATCAAGAGACCTCAAGCTACTCAAGTTCCCAAGCTGAGCAGGAATGGAACCACTGAGCTGATTGGTTTGCAAGAACAAAGTGTCTAGCTTCTTAAGATTTCCCAGCTCAGGTGGGATTGAGCCCTCCAAACCACAGCTTGCAAGGTCTAAGTGGAATAGATTGGCCAGTTTACCAATCTCAGATGGGATACCTCCATCGAAATCATTGAAGTACCCCAAGAACAGCTGATTGAGGCTAGTAAGATTGCCAAGCTCACTTGGTATGAAACCACTGAGATCATTGCCTGCAACTGAGAGATAATTCAGCTGTGACATATTTCCATAACTTGGAGGGATGCTGCCACTGAAGTAATTTCCTCCGAAGTCTAAGCGCTTCAGCTTAGGAAGCTGAGTGACACCTAATGGGAGTGAACCATTGAAGTCATTGTTGTAAGCATCAAGCAATATGAGCTCCTTTAGCTGAGCAAATTCCCAGTCTAAGCTTCCACCAAAGCCATTGTTGGATATGTTGAGGTATTGAAGCCTCGGAAGCTTGTGAATTCCAGCTGGGAAACTACCTGAAAAATCATTCCCAGACACTGAGAGATTGACAAGAGTTCTCAGTTCTGTGATGACAGGTGAAAGAGAACCGGAGAGGTTGTAATTCGATATGTCCAAGGAAACTACTGATCTACTGAGGTTGTCACATTTGATACCAGCCCAAGAGCAGAGGAACTTATAGTTTGATACATTCCAGCTACTAAGAGAAGGATCTGAGGCTTCAAAACCTTGTTTGAGAGAAACCAAGATGGAAGCTTGTCTCCTAAGAGACTGATCATGTGAACAAACACAATGGAAGCAAATGAAGAACACCAGAAGAGAGGAGAGGACGACAGACTTCATCTCAGAACTGGATTTTGGAAGGGTGATGGATTAGAGAAGCTGAGTTCTACAGAAACAGATTGTTTTCATTGATTTATGACCTTGATTTCACTCACATACACAAAGCAGACATATAGAAATAGAAGGCCTTGGGTGCTGTTAAACTTTGGCTAGTAATATTTTTAGTTATGTGACACAGTATTTTTGGTTTCATCTCCAACTTTATAAAAAGGAAAAGCAAAAGCAGCACTTGCATTTGCATTTGCTGAATTGCATATAAAGATTCATAACAGCAGACCGTTTGATCAACCAATATTTAAAATTCTTTTTACCTTTGGAGCCGAATGACATAATTGGCCTCACTTTGCTTTGCCTATAATTGAATCTGATTGAGGATGAACAGAACCCAGAAATAGAATATCCAATACCTGAGTAGGTCAATGACCCAAGTGAAAACTGAAAGTAACTATTATGAGCAGGAATAACTTCATCAGGTGACGAATTTGATATAGATTGCCACTGATCTTTGTTTGAGCTATAATTAACCCTTAAAATGATGAAGCTATATATATCGAACTATGTCCAGGGCAGTGATGTCATCTGATCCAACATTAAAATTAAAATAGGAAAAACAAGAAAAAGGAGGAGAAGATATCAATAATGTATATTGAACTTGTGATGAACCTTGTATCCCGGCTTTTCTTCAGGTCTCACTTTGTTCTTTGATGGGATACTTTAACTCTGTGTATGCTATGTAAATTCCTTCCATATTGATTCAGATAGCTGGATGTTCATCTTACCAAAGCTAATGCTTTATGTTTCAAGAACAGCCTGAACTGGATAGCTATCTATGTTATCCATTTTCTTCTCTTTAATGTGGTCTTATTTTCGTAATTATCATACTAAGGGACATTTAAGGCTCACGCATGGAAAATAAATCAGTCTAGCAGTGTAACTTTTTATTATTATTATTATTATTATTATTTAAAAAAAAAACATGTTTTCTACTATCTGGCCCCATTATTCCGTGAAGATTACTTTTCGATTCAGAATTTGCGTCATGGTTTTCTGAGACAATTAGTTGAAAACCTAGCTAAGTCTCTTTCAGACATCTTTAGGAATAGCATTTTGCCCCCATACGTGGCATGCATAACCACATGAGCTCCTCAGTACGTTAGACGTACGCATACGTAGACGGTTCCACTACAATCGATCACATTGCATTTGCATTGCAGCATAAGAAGAAAACAAATATGAAATTAAGAATGCAGGGGCTAGTCTGCTAGAATTTCTCTATGAGTTTGATTAACTTTGTATTATATATTTACATATACATGAAATTTGGACTTCGATGGCTGCAACGAACATTAATGAGGCGGGCTTTATGTGTATAATGATGAACAATAATTATGATCCAAGAATCAACTTGGGTTGTGCAGATAGAAATCATAGAAACACCATTATTCTTTGCTTTTAAAGTGGACACATGAATCGGGTCTTTTAGACCATCTCCATTCTTCCTCTGTTATTTGATAGAAATAGTCAAATAGATATTACTATCAGAGCTAAACTATTCTTGAGAGGGAGCCCTCTTCCCTCTTTTACTTTATACCAGAACGTGAGAAAAGATAAAGCATATATGGATTGATTCTGATCGAAGTAGTGTTGTTGGGATTCATCACCGGTACTTTAATCTCTGCTGCCTTCTCTTTGTTTGTGGACCTTGAATCTTCTTCTTTATTTTTATCTAGTCAATACGTCGAGGACTATATGTCCACAGGAAGCACAGTTATGAATGAAGTGAAAGCCTGGTTTCGTGTTGCTGTATGTCGACCATGGCCGCCTGAGAGTTTACGAGCATCTAGGGCAACCCCATTTTAGCTATGAATCGAAGCTAAGTAGTCTTTCATATTAATTTTCACCTGAAATCAAGGACTCTAGCTAGGGCGCGGTGAAAGCTATATGTATATATATAAATTATACAAGAACTGCAAAAAGATTTTTTTATTTTTTATTTTTGTTTATAAACCTAAAACGCTATCTCCTTGACGAAAGAGCCGCCACAACAACAATTGTCATAGTCATCCCATCCGGTGAGGCTTGCCTCGTTGTTGCCGCTAGACATGTGTCTTTAATTTGGAGTCATTTGTCTTTGTGGATCTGTGATGGTTTGATTTAGTTGTGTTTCGTCGGATCAGTTCCGGGCGTGGCACGAGAGGATGCTCTGTTTCTTGACGGCGACATAGGCGTTGTTTCTTCATCATAGTGGTGATGATACTCTTGGGGCACATGACTTCTCTCTTTGGAGTGGTTTGGTAATCATAGAGTCTCTTCTTCTCATTCGGGTAGTGGGGAGACATGCGATCTGATCTCCTGAATGGCCGGCTTCTTCTGGACAGTTGGGGTCATGGACCAATGCGGCGGTGGGATTGTGCTCGAAGAAGTGGAGTTTGTAACAAGGTTGGATCAACTGTTGGGCTTAGGGTTTTGTTTTTCTGTGTGCCTTGTGGACTTCATATATTATGTTAGCCCTTAGTTTTTATTTTCTCTAATAATGCTTCTCATTTCGGGTAGGTGTGTAGGGGGTTTCAAATATATATATATATATATTTCTTGATTTATGGTTAGTGTTTACACAGGGTGGCTTGTCATCTTTATGTATGACGCTTGTGGTTGTCAATGAGTTTTGAGCTTGAATCGCCCGTAAACTAAATGAATTCGTTTTATTATTATTATTATTATTTATTTTTTTTAAAGCAAGGAATGAAACGGCGCGCGAGGTTGCTTTGGCTTAAAGATAACACAATAATTGATCATGTCGCCATAAAGAGCACAATGCGATGTAGCATGAACTGATTTGCTAGGTGGGAATGACATGTAGAATCAGTTTTGAGATAAGAAATACAAAGAATAAAATGAATATAGTCAATATACTCATTGAGACTCCCACACTATGGTGACATTTTCTGAGTGAATACGTACGGTGATCGATTCATGGCTTCTACATATGTTGATGATGCTGCTGGGTTGTATATGGTCCTTCATGATTAGCTACCAGAGGAATCTTCGCTGCTCCCGTTTAGCTATCCATGTTAGTTATCTGGATCAAAGTTTTGGCTTGCAGAGTTGCAGATATAATAATGACACCCTAAAGTCACCAAGATTAACTTATTCAATTCTTGATGATCGATGTTCACAAGGGTTTTTGGATAGATAAACAGCTTATATTGTAAACATCTTAATTTACTGTTTTGTTTACATAAATTGCTTGTAAACATCTTTACATTCAAGCTTGCATATAAGAATGAACGTACTCTTATCAACTTCATGCATGTATATATGCTGATATGCACCACTTAATCGTAATCTATGGGTAAACTACTAAATGCATGCGGCTAGCTAGGAGCTTCAGCGACGATAAAGAAGAGGGTAACGAAGATGCTTGTTGATTCCTAAATAACTATGAAACTTTTAAGTTTACACCAAGATTATGATAGCATGTTATTCAAGAACGATCAAGATATACTTTGTCAATGTTATGAATTGAAGCTGAGTTATCTGAGTAAAAGAAAAAATAGACTACAGATAAAAGATATCTAGGGTTTTTGTGTACGACCGAAGTAGGCCAAGACATGCGCGCAAAGAGGAAAGCATGCATGAAAGTGATGACTGATTCTGTTGGCTGACTTGGTTCCATGACTCATTGTTCATAAGAAAGAAACAAAAACTGATATGGCCATTTGATTTTGAGTGCTGTAAATGAAAGAACACCACATGCTCTAAGTAGTTTAGTATCTTTCTTTGGATAATTTGCCTTATTAGTAATTAGGCACCCAATATTGACAATTAATGGGATCATGCAAGCATGGGGATGACACAACTTAAGAATGTTCATATGAAAGGATATGCATTGATGTTATTGCAACATTGCATCACTCGATCTTCTTATGAATCGCCATATCTGCATAAAAGTGGCTTTAGATATATCACCTCTTTAACTTTAGTCGAAAAACCAATGGACTAGCTCTAAAGTGCAATACATATTGCTTGACGATATTTTGATGATGGTAGGTGCCAGCTAGTCTCCCTAATTAGTTTATAGCTCATTACATCCTCCCCTAAGTATGAATCAAACGACCGCTATGATATTATCAGCATCTGGTCACCTTAATTATACTTTCATGATCGATAAATGTACGTACGTAGGATGAAAATCTGTGTATTTGAATTATGTAAGGGACCATCATTTTAATACGAAGGAAATTTATACTTATATGACAATACTCTACATATATCCGCACTCACAACATTGTACGTCTTCTTTTCCTAATAAATCAACTCATATATGCTGTTATTCAAAATCACTCAATGATCGAGAATAGATCAATTTGAGATCGATATATTTGGTTATGACTGCTCAAATTTTCTCTACTTGGTTTAAATCATGACAATCTAAGTATGTAATTATGGTATTTGACTATTGTATCGTTATTGCGGGTTTGTTGTTTAAGTATATATGATATATCGAAAAGTTACTTCGACGATGAAGCATTTGAAAATTGCTTTTCAAAACCACTTTCAAAAGCTTCTAAATTCACCGGGTCACACTCTATTTCACCCCCCGCAGTCGATCATAGAACTATTTAAGCTTCCGAACGAGAATAGCCGACGCATCATTTCTAGTCAAGAGTAGGGCTTGATTGGATCATGAAAATCATCTTTTAGGACAAACCCGTAGCTTCATCAAGTAGTAACGAAGAAGCGAGTGAAACATTTCTGTCTACCACCGATAATCCCCCTTTTTATTTCGTTCTTGGTTAAATAAAATTTCCATTCTTTGGAAAGGCGCCTGCCTAGTTCGGTATCCGACCAAGTGACCAACTATAAGTGAAGCCCAATCCACAAGACCCCCAGATGAGATTGGGCCTCCCTCTTTCCTTTAGATTTTTTGGGAAACCTATTTAAGGGACACAGCCTCTCTCTTAATTTCAGTTCAGTTTAAGAATGAGGCCCCAATCCAAGGACCCATTCGAAGCTGCGTTCGAGGAGCAAGACGACTCGCCGCCCGATTCTCCCGCCGGCGTCGACGCCATACGCGCCGCCCTCGACGAGGACTACGACGAGGGCCTCCCCCCTGAAGACCCCCCGCCGCCAGCCTCTTCCACACTGTCCCCCTCCGCCGCCGCAGCTTCCGCCGCGTTCACCACCGTAGCGGCTGTAACTCCGGCGACCAAAACCGTAGCCAAGAAAAGCTCCGCAAAGCCGCCTCTGCCTCGCGCCGCGAAGCAGAGCCAGCAGAACAAAGATGAGGATGATGATGAAGACGAAGACAACGTCGATGTTGAGCTCGGGAAGTACCCGGCGACCGGTGACCCTGTGAAAATGGCCAGGATGCAGTAAGGAACCAACTCCCTGTTTTGAGTTTAAGTAATTTGTTCGTGAAATTAGCTGAATTTGATTTACATTAGTTCAAGATCTGATTTTTAAGTTTTCCAAACCCTAATTGAAATTGAGATAAAGATTGGATGGTTAGTAGATTAATACTTAGTAGATGGTATATGATTTGGGTTTGCATGATCAGTTTGATTTGGGTTAGAGTTTGTATGCTTGCTTTCCTCGGTGTTTTGGGGTTGATAATGTAGGATTAGTGTTGCCCTTTTAAACTGACTAGTGTATCTGAATAAACTTGTTAGGGCTATTTTGTCGCGATTCTCGGAGGAGCAGATGAGTAGATATGAGTCGTTTCGAAGAGCTGGGTTTCAGAAGTCCAACATGAAGAGGGTATGCTTCCTTTTGTATTTTGCGTGTAGAGGAAAATTCTGGAGTTACTGAGCTGCATGTCTGAAATTGGTTGGCATTGGAGTTTTTGAGAGTTGTTGCCGCTTTCTTTTTTCACATTGATGTGTTTGTTTGTTGTTTATGTGCAGTTGCTAGCAAGCATCAGTGGAACCCCAAAAATATCAGTGCCAATGACTATTGTAGTGTCGGGGATAGCAAAGATATTTGTTGGAGAACTTGTTGAAACAGGTGTGATGGCTTTTTCTCACATTTCAGTTAATAACAGCAGCATTGTGATGCATCTTTTGTAGCATTGTGATAAATCAGAAATTAGTGTAACATGAAGTTGAATGACTTGGGGTCTCATGTCTTTACTAAAATGACTTTTATTTTTATTATTTTGCAGCCAGAATGGTTATGGCAGAGAGGAGAGAATCTGGACCAATCAGACCATGCCACATTAGAGAATCCTACCGGAGATTAAAGCTGGAAGGCAAAGTCCCCAAGAGATCAGTCTCAAGGCTCTTCCGGTAGATAGACCGGATTCAAATTCTGTACTAATTGACAGGTTACAAACCAAACCTTATGAGATACTTGGATCATATGCATGGTAATTTAGCTTTGTACTGGTTTAGGTTTAATGTTGTTTTTTCCACAACTTCTACAAGTGAATTGAGACCTCCAAACCCTTCCAATTATTTTGGAGACTTAAGAACTTGCATTTCTAGTAGGCTTTTCCTTAATGGTAAGTGTGGACTATGTAGCAATTGTTCTTTTCATATAGTCATTCACTAGACTCTCCCCATCCCATTTAAAGGATTAGTCCAAAAGTGTATGGTGGTTGGATAGAGATTATCGGAAGGCTTTGAATCATTACCCTATGAGCGAAACATGTTGAATTGGTTTGAGCTTTCATTTGTGACAATTTGAAGAATTTAAAAATTTTAGTCTTGAATTGAACATTGTACTTCATTCTGGCCGTCTGTCTATGGATTCAAGAGGAAAAGATCCTGATCTCCTGGAGTATATGTGACAGGGACACCTACACTGTTACAACAATTTTTTTTAGGAGAGAATTCATTTCTACGATGCTTTGACTGATATATGGGTGAACATTGCTAAACACGTTATTTAATTTTGAAGCGATTAGTACATAATATTATTGGCTTTTGCAATTAACTCGTGGCTGGAAACTGTTTATGAGGTCTGGAAGAATTTGCTCAACAATTCTTTCTTCTGGCCTTATTTCTAGGTCAGCTTATCTGTATCTTGGATATGGGATGTAGACCCACGGAGGGAGGCACTTCTTAAGGTGCACTTAGTTGGATGGTCTTTGGGAGAAATGAAGAGCTCAAATCACTGCAAGTTGCATAGTTCTGTTCATTTCGTACATTATGTGTACAATATTATTCTGGAACTGGTATCCTATAAATCTTGTGAGGGAATTCTGAATATGAAATGCCGTTGGCAATTGAAGCTTTCTGGGAAATGAGTTCATAATAATCTGGAACAGGCGATATCGGATATGTTTAGCAGTTATGCCCTCCTGCGAGATCATTGAGCTCCATCTCTTTGCTGCCCAAGACTTTGGGATCATAGATGGTTAAGCTCTTTATTAAAATTACATCAAACCCAATTGATATTCGCCCAATAATGCATAATGGTGGCCATTTTTGGTGCAAGCAATTATATAATGGGGAGTTAGTGATGGCTTAATCGCATTTTCTTTTTGGTTAGACAGGCCCTTTCGACATTAAACAATGGCAAGTTGCATTTCTAAAAGTAGCTGAATGTTCTTGTGTTCAATTTTCGGTTTATTGCTCAAATGTGACTTTTAGATTCGTCTAGCCATTGGTGATTATTATGTTTATCATATAAGTAAGTAATCGTCAAGTATTTTTATTCAATCATTTCTTTTAGCCTCTAACGACCGTTGTAAATGTATTTTCAGGGAATAAAAGTTTACTGGCCACAAGCCTCATAAGGAAAAGACTCAAAAAAGGATGTAAGAATATACAATATACGATTTGTTTTTCCATGTTTTTATGTTCATTTTGGGGATGGAATTAAGTTTCATGGATAACGTAAAACACATGAGCTTTAATGTTCAAACACATGAGTTTGTATGATTCGATGACATTCCAAATAGAAATGGCCAATTTGTCCATAGAAATGACCGGTCACGAATTTTCAATCTTGATGCTAGAATGGACATTTGCCCCCTCCAAAGCCACTGCTATTTTAAATATACGTACTGCAAATATATATGAACAACTTTCTTTTACTGCTATGTCAAAGCGCATGGTATGGCTCCCATTCTTTGCTAATTTGTGTATGTTATAACAAAGCCTTTACAAGATTTATTTTTATTTTTTTTATTTTTAGGTTTTGGTGGAGGAAAAATAGGATGTGGAAAGTTATAGGTAGTTATCCTATAGTTTTCAGCTTTTTTTCTAATTTATATATTTATATATCAATTTATTAATTACTGTTATAGCCTTTAAATTTTAATAGATGTTTTTAAGTAACTTATAATATATGGTTATTAATATATTTCACAAGCGTTTTGATTGACAAAGTTTGTTTGAGTTATTAATAGTATAGATAGAAAATGTATGTAAAAAATCTTGGTAATTATTTCCATTGTGGTATAAATTCAAGATGTTCCATGTGCATATGTGGTATAAGAATTTTTAGATGAAATGTAATCGACAATTATTTTATTCCCACACTGTATCTCATCTATAGTAGTTACTAATCCATCTTAATCTTAAAATTAAAGAGTGTGATTTCTTATTTAACTCACTATTCGGTCACATTTCTATATTTTCACGTTCCCGTTTTAAAACATATGCAAACTCTTATTCGATATGATGATCTTTTGAGCTTTTATTATCGTGATTTAAACACAGTTCAAGTATTACTATGTATCGAATAACTCATGGTGAAAATATACGAAAGAAAAATTAGTAAGAATCACCACATTTTAATTTCAAAACGGAACTCCAACCTAAATCTTTTAAAACTTAAAAAAAAAAAACACGGTTTGGGCATTTGGTTGGATGGAGGAGATCAAATACTTGGGGTGGTGAAATAAAACGTAGATGGGCCTAAAGTGCAAATTAGAAACCAACACAAGGAAGCCCTATTAGTCCCAAGTTCCGAAGTCTCAGCCCTCACCATTGTAAACCAGTACTAGCTAGTAGTACAAACAAGAGCTCCATCACTTCTCCTCCTCTATCATCTTCCAACACCCTTCTGTTCTCTTCCTCTTCTTCTACTATATAATTCATCCCCATCACCCACTTGGGATCTGCCTCTTGTTCCCTGCATCCCCTTACCTCTCTGTTTCTCTATCTCCTTCTCTCTCTCTCTTCCTTGTCATATTGTTTCTGGAGAAAACTTTAGATTCTGTCCAACACCAACTGTCTGAGCTCCTTCTTCGTTTCTCACTGCCCATTGTTGATGAATAAGAAGAGGAGCCATTCATTTATCTGATGTTTTCGATGAGAGAGTGACTGGATTTTTAAACCCTCAGCGGATGATGATGATGAGGTCTGCCTGTGGCTCCTCCCTTTACATTTTCCTTGTTTTTTTTTATTCTCTCGACTTTGACCCAGTGATTGCTTGATTCATGGGATCCGATTTCCCGTCTGTTTTTCGTAAGTTTAATCTGTAGTTCTCTTTTCAATACTCGATCGGTTTACTGGATGAGATCTTCTTCTCTTTTCAATCTTTCAACTTGGGTTTGTGAAAAACTGATAATACCAGCCTCTGTTTCCAATGAGATTTTGCATGAGCTCTTTGCTGTTTTGATGAAAATGAAGTTTTGAATAAGCCAGATTCATCTGTTTGTTGTTACTGGTAGAATTGGTTTTCAAAGCTTAAAAATGGTCTGGCTGACCCAACATTCAATCCAATCTCAGTCCTCAGCTGTTTTCGAACAATTCTGATTTTCTGTTTTTCATATTCACAAACTCATCTAGGATCTTCAATGGAGAGCCAAACTCTCCTCAAACATTTGACTCGACTCTCCAGAGTTCATTTTGATAAATCTGCATTCGATTTTCTTAATCCGGGTTGTTGGTCAATTTTGTTTTACAGGTACCAGAGAGTGAGCCCGGATTGTGTTCCTCTAAGCAATGGCAAGAAACCAAACATGAGAGCTTCGCCAAAAGAAGAGATGAACATGATGACCGAAAACACCACCACCACTACAACAAGCAGCACAGTCTCCTCGTTGGAATCCAAACCCTTCAGATTCCGATCCCAAGACCCAAGTCCCCTCTCCCAATTCGGAGGCCTACCCACTTCTCCCAGCCCCGAAAGCCGCTCCACCCACCACAGCCCGGGCCGCACTCCCAGCCCCAGCCGCGCCGGCTCCGGCGGTGATGTCCTCCTGCAGTGGGGCCACAAAAAGAGGTCCCGGGTCTCGAGAACTGAGATCCGGGTCTTGGCTGATGAGTCCTCCTCATCAGCTCAAGCTAGACAAGCCAAAGTGCAGAGGAGAGCGGCGCATGCTGCCGCCATGGCAGACAAGTCCATGCCCCCGCCGCCTCCTCCGCCACCGGTCCCGTCTTCGAGCTCGACGTCGTCGTTTTCCAATGGTAAACTCCGAAAGGAAGCCTCAGGTTTGCTTCCGAACAGGTACGACCAACCTTCTCACACCTTCTGCTTCTTTTCCTAATTAGATGGTGAATATTTTTGGCCTTGGTTAAATTTTCCTTTTTTTACTGCTGGGAATTTATTGGTTAGATCTTGTATGGAAAAAAGTTAAAGTGTTTGACCACCAATCACGGTAGTCTTGGGTGAAGCTTCAAACTGGTGTCCTCATCTTATGCCAATTTTGGGTTTGCAGGCTTTGAGGTTTTGTTCTGGTGCGGGCAAGATCTAGTTATAAAAACATGGGTTTATCTTGTTTAACTGGTTTGTTCTGTGTTCAATTTTAGCTGCAAAAGAGTACATCTTTTTTTAGCTGACCCTTTTACCCTTCGGTTTGACCTACAATTTCATAAACTCATCTCTTGTGTTATTAGTGGTAGTGGGTATCCAAACTAAAAGACCCCAACAAGATTTGGTTTTTGGCTTTCCTGTGGGTTTTGCTTTGTGTTTTCAACTCTTCCAGTTGTGTTAGGTTCAAGAGTATTGTTCATATTTCCCTCTGTCCTTTTGTCGTGATCTTAATTGGAAGGGCAGTCGATCCTTCTCATCTCTTAAAAGCTCTTGTCTTCCTCAATTTTTTGGTTTTGTTTTTTATTAATTGGATTTCGTAGGACATGGATTTTTCTTTGGAGGTTGTGAGTGTTAGTAAATTAGAGCTAAATTGGAATCACATATATGGTGTATGATTAGATTAATAGGGTTTTTCTTTTACGTTGGGTATTGGATTCTGTCTTTTTTTGCTTCTCTTTCCCTTTTTGATTTATCTGCCTAGTCTTCAAAGTGTGGAACAACTCCATCTACCATACAACTCCAAAGACTCCACCTTTTTCATCCAATACCAAATACACCACCAGCCATTGATTTAGTCTCTTCTCTTTGGCCATGACCAGGAATTTAGAAGATCGATCTGCTGTGGTTAGTGGGTCACCCTCGAGAAGCACTCTGGTCGGGAACGGCCGTGCTGCTTCTAGATCTATAGCCGGGAAAAGGTCTCCTCCTCCTGAAAAAAGTGAGAGAAAGATGCCATCTTGCTCAGGAAGATCAGCCAAAGATGACAAGGCAAATGGGTCATCTGATCACCGGGCAAACCATGTCGATTCCACCTCATTACAATCGGAACAAATAGCTGGAGGTGCTAACCATTCTGGTGGAGCAGGAGCTGAAAAAGTGAACTATGAAGTGGCTGAGTGGCCGAGAATTTACTTGGCTTTGTCAAGGAAGGAGAAAGAAGATGATTTCCTCGCAATGAAAGGCACCAAGCTGCCGCAGAGACCCAAGAAAAGGGCCAAGAACGTTGATAGAACCCTACAGGTACAAATATCCGATCACCCATCACTCATTCTTGTTCATCAATTTGGTTTTGGTTTAACAGTGAAGAAATTGAAACATAAATTTATAAATTTGTGTATTGTTTGTTTTTGGCAGTATTGTTTCCCAGGGATGTGGCTATCTGACTTGACAAGGAATCGCTATGAGGTCAGGGAGAAGAAATGTGTGAAGAAGGTAAATGCTGTGCCCTCTGCTCTTTGTTGTATTCTATGTATTTTCTTTGTGTTGGATAATATTTACCTAAAATGAATAGGATGTGACTTCCAGCTTGCTCGTTAGCTACACTCTAATCTTTCTTGTTTCACCTCAAAAGCTCCTCCCCACCAAAAACCCTCCTTAATTAAATATGGGGGACATCATTTATGCTAAACAACTAGATCCCACTAATTTTTGTGATCACTATTTATATGTTGGTGTATTTTCCAATTAATTTCTGTTCTAGGGTTTGTAGAAACTGGTTTACTGGTCTATATTTTGACTGCTGAAGATGAACAAACATGTAAAATCTGATTCGCCTTTACAAAATTCTGATCTGCCTTTAATAAAGTAGAGAATAATGATTTCAAGGGTCCCAAAATTCCAAAATGAAGTAAATAGTCACGAGGATCCTTTGAGTGCCATGATAAACGGCAGAGGTGAAAATATCCTTTGGATTTTCTCACATTATTTAATTATAACTTCATTAAACCCTTGCCAAGGGTCAATTCTTAAACCATTATTTATTTGAAATATGAGGGTGGCAAGCTGGAAGCTAGGTTAGGGCATAACGCTTAAACTTGGGAGAAATTATATTATTGTAAGTGATAGATAGTATCACAATTATTAGATATAAATGGAAATTGGTACATATATAGTGAAATTTTATCCTATACATTATGTTGATTTTGGATTGTGCAGCAGAAGCGAAGGGGACTGAAAGGGATGGAGAGTGTGGAAAGTGAATCCGAGTAGCAGTAAATCCGTCCCCAATTGATTTTAAATTTTATGTTAAATGTAAACAAAACTTGTGGGAAATGATTTAAAAGGAAAAGTGTGAGAGAGAGACCTGTCTGAGCACCACAAAGCAGAGACAGAGACCTTTCTATAGTCCACCTGCCCTTCTTTTGTGGGACAAATGCGTCTTCCACTCTTCCCCCGTCTTCGGTGATCTATGAGTTTTGTACAGTGGACGACATGTCGCTAATGACGTTATGAGCCAACGACAAGTAGTAGAGGTTCTTTGGTTTCTGTCATTTAGTTAGTCTCTCGTATTTTCTTGCCAAAGCCTAAAAGCAATGACAAAAGCTTGTTCCCTTTTTCTTTTCTTTTCCTCTTGGTTTTTATCTTTGGAATTTTCCTTTGAATCCTGGGGAGATAAGATGAAAAGAAACAGAATTACTGTATTCCGATTTATGATCTCATTTAGAGATTATCGGAACAAAGAAAGAAAGCAAGTGAATTGAGATTATCGGAGCATTTTGAGCTTTAAGCACACACGTAAAACGGCAACAGTTAAACTTCTCATGGCTTCCATCTTAAATTTACTTATGTAAGTTTACAGACTAGTTGTAATTTTAGTCTGCATTAAGCCCTTTATAACTGGCAAGTCTCAGAATTGTACCTAAAAGACTTTTGAGTGGACTTGGAAACTTGTAAAACGGATGACTTTGGAAAATCTGGACACCATTCATTTTAGTCTAATCGGTCTGTAATGTTACTCGGTTTTAGACTTCTATACATTTCCACAAATTTGAAAAAAGCGTCTGTACAATCATAGATAGCTTCTGTGCTAAACTCTTCAAGCCTCCCAGCTTTGGCTTCCTCATGAACTATGTTACTCATTACTTGCTCTTTGTTTTTCTGGCATCTTCATATCTGCACACTACCCAACTATGCTTGGGAGATGGACTTCAGAGTAGTGTGAGATCATCATCATGCATCGAGGAAGAGAGACGAGTTGCAAAGATGGACCTTCGAAGGAGATATTATTGATACTTCGGGCAGGCTTTCATCTTGGGTGGGTCTGGATTGCTGTCTATGGAAAGGGATTTCATGCAGCAACTATACAGGTCACGTTGCAAAGATGGACCTCCGCAATGATCAAGGCAACCACCAGCTGGGAGACTTTTTGGAGGGTAAGATTAATCCTTCTTTGCTTAGTCTTAAGAACTTGTATTACCTTGACCTAAGCAGAAATGATTTTCACGGACATCCAATTCCTAATTTCTTTGGGAAGCTTACAAGTTTGAGGTATCTTAATCTCTCCCATGCTTCATTTGTGGGAGAGATTCCCCCAGCTCTTGGCAACCTCTCAAACTTGAACTACCTTCCCCCAGCTCTTCAGCTCATCTTTATTATTCCAATAACTTGATTTCTCGTCTCTCTTCCCTAAAGTATACCTCAATCTTGGAGGTGTAAACCTTAGCAGCACAGAGGTAAGTTGGCTACATGATGTGATTGATGTCAACATGCTTCCTTCCCTCTTAGAGTTGCATTTGTCTTTTTGCCAAATTCAAAACCTTCCGCAAACCCTTCCACCCTCCCAGCTGTTGCATCCATTGAACCTTACATCCCTATTAGTTCTTGATATATCAGACAATGATTTTTCTCCTTCATTTTCCAGATGGTTTTTTAGTCTTAATCTTACCAGCCTCAAAACCCTTGATGCATCTGATAATTTTATCAATCTCATCCTTGTTGAATTTGCAAACCTTAAGTCTTTAGAAGATCTTGATTTAAGTGCAAATTTTCTCCAAGGTCAAATTCCCCAAGTCATTGGTACTTTGTGCAACCAAAGAAAATTAGATTTCTCATGGAATTCGTTCAATGGCAGTTTGGAAGAGGTTTTGAATGGTTTCTCAAACTGTACAAAGTATAGATTAGAGTCCCTTGATTTGTCCCACAATATGGTGGAAGGTAAACTGCCTGCCACTTTATTTGGAATGCTTGGAACTCTGAAGAACTGTACCTCAGTTCAAACCAGCTTTCGGGTTCTATTCCTGAATCTATTGGTAATATATCATATTTGGAAACTCTGGACATGTCTCGTAATTATTTGAATGAGTCCATTCCTGAAAGCTTGAGGGAATTCTCTCATCTAGTTCACCTAGATCTATCTTGGAATTTGTGGGAATGCATTCTAACTAAAGCGCATTTCCGGACTCTCACAAAGTTGGAGTCTTTTGCAGTCAGCACTCAGCACAGACCAACCAAGGTTCCTCTTTTTAAACAAGGCTCATGATTGGGTGCCTCCTTTCCAGCTTAAGAGTGTCACAATTGTGAACTGCACAGTAGGTCCTGCCTTCGGGGCATGGCTTCAATCTCAAACTGAATTAACGGAGCTCACACTTAGTAACACTGGAATACGCGAGTCCATACCAAAAGAATGGTTGTTGAAGATGTCTTTCCAGCTCACATGGTTTTGGATTTATCTTACAACCAAATCCGTGGAAAGCTTCCATTTCACATAAACTTCTCATCTTTGCGTCATATAGATTTGAGCCATAGTCAATTTGATGGCCCTCTACCACATTGGTCTAGTTATGCTGCGACAATACTCGATCTTAGAAGCAATTCTTTTTCAAGACCGATTCCCTCAAATTATGATCAATTGTTGCCTAACTTGAGAGTATTGTGTCTATCTGAGAATCATTTGAATGGCAGTATACCACCCTCTTTGTGCAACATGTCAAGTTTATCCGCCCTCGTGTTGAGAAGCAATCACTTATCTGGAGAATTCCCTTGAGCATGGAGTCTGTGGCCAGAGATAATCATTGTAGCTGTCTCAGACAACATTTTGTTCGGTAATATACCCAGTTCAATGGGAGTTCCCAGCACATTATACGTATTGGCTCTAAGCAATAATAATTTTGTGGGACAAATTCCTCCTCCTATGTTCCTAAACTGCACCAATTTACAGAGTATTGACCTCGGAGGCAATAGATCGACTGGAAGCATACCTTTATGGACAACATCATTTGTATCATCTAGATTATACAAGCTACAATTGGGCACCAACTCTTTGAGCAAAGATATCCCCCGGCGACTTTGCTCTGTGCCATCTCTTCATATCATAGACCTTGGTCACAACAACTTTTCAGGGACCATTCCGAACTGTTTGTATAATTTGGCCGCTTTGGCCTATGGTAATGACACTCTTAGACTTGGTTTTTCTGAATATCTAGAGACGGCTAGCTTGATATTGAAGGGACAAGAACTCGTATATAACACCACTCTGGAATTTGTGAATAGCATCGATTTCTCATCAAATAACTTAGAAGGTGCAATCCCTGAAGGACTAAGCAGCCCCATTGGGGACGTTGAACTTGTCCAGAAATCAACTGACTGGAAACATTCCTTCAAAAATTGGAAATTTGGGGTGGCTGGAAACTCTTGACCTCTCGCACAATCATCTATTCGGGCAGATCCCTCATAGTTTTTCTTCATTAACTTCTATGTCTCATTTAGACTTGTCTCACAACAACTTGGCCGGAAGAATTCCTTCAGGCAGCCAACTTCAAACACTCAATGATTCCTCCATTTACAAAGACAATCCATCTTTGTGTGGGCTTCCTCTTCCAACTCTCTGCCCTAGAGACGGCGAACTCACACCAGCTGACCCTGACGATGATGATTATAATGATGACCATGATGAGAAGTTAATTTGGTATGTATGTTAGCGCTACACTCGGCTTCATCATACGCATTTGGAGTATTTGTGGCACATTGATTATGAAGAAATCATGGAGGTATGCCTATTCCGGATTCTTTGATAATGTACGACAGAGGGCAGCACTGGCAATCGCATTGAGAGTAGCTCGCTGGAAAATGAAGACTTTGAAGATATTGGATGTGTGTGAATTGAAGAATCAATTAGTCCACATCCGTGTGCTGCGTAGTCCACATCCGTGTGATGCGTAGTCCACATCCGTGTGATGCGTAATCCACATTTGTGTGCTATTTAGTCTTAAACTAATTCTAACATTCTCGTTTTGTGTATATATATCAGTAAATGTAGCTTTGCTTCATTCATGAAATATATCAAGAGAAATACAATAGAGTTGAAACTCTAAACTTTCATCTTTTTGTTTCATCTCAAAATTCAACATGGTATCAAAGTAGGTTTCATGGCCTGTCTCTTTTACTCTGCATCTTAAAATCAGAGTAGGCTTCCTTATAGGACTTGTTTCTGTAATCTTGCTTCCGCAAAACTTCATCTTCATCTTCATTGTCCATTAATTCATAATGGCTGGAGGAAGTAACTCTCTCTCCATCTATCTCACTCATTCTCGATAAGAAGTAGATTCAAATCGGAGTCATTATCTAATTTATTTCTTCTTTCATTTTGAAGAGAAATCAAGTTCGAGGTCATACCTCAATCATTCCTCATTTCATTTCTGATTCGTTTGGGTCATTTCCCAAATTTTTTTCTCTTTAGTCAGCGAATATGTTTGATTTGACCCCTCTTATTCCCTTGCTAATGGGGCTCGGTTGATCAGTCTATATTTTCCATTCTTGACGCTAGTGTTCTCCTTTGCACTAACTCAGTTTGATCACCTTTAGTTCAAGCTTGGTTCTGCGGTTTCCCTTGATCTAGCTTGAGGGGGAGAATTAGAGCATTGAGGTGTTTATGAGCTACATGGTGATGTAGGGGATGCAAGAAGTGTTGCAGACCCTACACAGAAACAATGTTGTTTTCTCTTTTGTCATTCTGATTTCTTCATCCTTCTCGATCGGTTAGGAGGTCATACCTCAAATCATTTCCGATAAGGAGTAGATCCAAGTCGGTCTCATTATCTGATTTAATCTTCTATCATTGGGAGAGAAATCTGTTAGAGTTCTTCTAAGACTCCTCATTTGTTCATTGTCATTTCATGATTCCACTTTTCATTTTGAAGAGAAATCAAGTTCTGATATTTCCATCCCATTCCATTTTGGAGGAGATCGGTTTAGAGTTCATAACTCCTCATTTCATTTCTCCTTGGCTAATTTATTATTTCTTCTTTTATTTTGAAGATATTTATTGTCCATGGTCAAAATTCAATTTCTTCATCTTTCATATGGAGGAGAGATCTGTTTAGAGGTTTTGTTTTAACCTATGCTGCACGAAATCGGATACGGGTACGTGGAAGCGAAACGTTTGGAAACGCGGAAGCGTGTTTTTCAAAAAATTTAGGAAGCGGGTACGTTTTGGAAACGTCGAAATAAAAAATATATATAAATATATATAAATTATAAAAAAAATATAATAACAAATTTCTAGTTTAAGTAACTCAAAATCTCAAATAAAAAAAAACATAAAAAAAACCTTTATTTTTTGGAAACTCGCGTTTCCACCGCGTTTCCAAAACTCATTTTTCTGGAAACACGTTTCCGGGAATTTCCGGCACGTTTCCAGGCTTTTCCGGGCGTTTCCGGCGCGTTTCCGGCGCGTTTCCGAGCGTTTCCGGAGTGGTTCCGCTTCGGAAGCGGGAAACGTGGGTGTATGCACGTTTCTGTGCTTCCTAGGTTTTAACCTCATCATTTCCGATGTTGGACTATCAAAGTTTTTTCTTATATGTTGGTTCCAATTAGATTTGTTCCCTTATAGTAAAAAGGCCAGGGTCATATCCCGATTTGACCTCAGGGGGAGCAATTTTGAGCAATCGGCCATTTGAGTAAGCAATTGCTATGTATTTTTATTGACCTTGTTGCACTAAAACAGAAAGTGGGATTGACTCCAACCTCTGACCTCCGAATCCAATTATGTAAAAAGGTACAAAAAATAGACACATAGAGCTTTCCCGACATATGTGGCTCATGGTCTCAGGTTGTCTGAGCAGAAAATGGGAGCCAGCCAAAGTGGACGGACAGAGCTGCCATAATTTGTTTCACTTATTCCTATTAACCCTCTCATCTATAACTTCTTTAGCTATACTTGGAGATTGTTGGTCAAGCTCGGCTGTCGTTTTTCTTTCAGCCTTCGCTTGAGGAGGAGTATTGAAGATATTGGATGTGTGTGTGAATTGAAGAATCAATTAGTTCACATTCGTGTGATGCGTAATCCACATCCGTGTGCTACGTAGTCCACATTTATGTACTACTTAGTCTTAGAGTAATTCTAATATTCTCGTTTTGTGTATATATATCAGTAGGTGTAACTTTGCTTAATTCATGAAATATATCAAGAGAAATACAATTGAGTTGAAACTCTAAACTTTCATCTTCTTGTTTCATCTCAAAATTCAACAATTGGAGAAGAAACTCAAAAAAAAAATGTAATGAAGGCGATCAATATGATAATATGCATGGGGCATATGTGGTCTTCTTTTCAGAGACGGTTGTACAACAGTTGCTCTCCATCACTCCATGTGACTTTTCTAGTTTCCTGTGTCAGAGTTTCAATATTACTATTGGATTTTCTAGTGTCTCTTTATTTTGGGTTCTCTAAATTTTATTGTTGTGAGAGACTAACGTTGCGTGTGGGGGAGCTTTTCAGCTCCATTGCTTATAAGCGAAGCTTATGCATGTGTTCGGTAAGGCTTAGCAAGTTGCTTCTTAGAGAAATCCCAGTTTTTTTATGGCAAAAACAGAATGAGGGTACTCCCGCCCCTCTAAAGCCTCAGTCGGCTTTTGTGCGAAATACTGTAGCAACGATTAAATGAATTTTTCAAAATACCGTTGGGTACCTCTCACAAATTTCAAAAATTACAAATGGAAAATTGCTCTCTTCAGCCTTCATCTTCGTGGAAACAAAATTTGTTCCTTTACTTGTCTTTCTCAATCGTCTCGCCCTCGATGCTGAGTTAGAATAACATCGTTCCAACTCTGCTCTCCTATGAGGCTCACTTTGAGTTCGGTGAGGATCTCATTCATCTATGGATCTTATTTTATTCTTCCATTTGATTTCATTTTCCAATTTTGAGAACCAAGATTGCTTTTGAATTGGGTAGTTGGTTATGAATCTTGTTCAAACTGAATTGGGTTTTGAGACGATTTGGATGTGCTTGTTGATATTGTATTTTTGTCGTGATCATTTTACATGCCCATTGCTCTTTGGTTCTACAGCCTAATCTGCAAAGCTTTTTGCTTCAAGTTTCTTCGTTTTGAAAGTTTTGTCATAGATTTAATTTACGTACTGATTCTTGATTAAACTCGAATTGGTTCAGAAATAGCTGGAAGAGTTTGAGCTGTAGGAAAATTAAGATTGGTGATTTTGATGTTTTTGTTAGATAATAAAATCAGACGTGGAGATAGAATTGAGTTGTTTGATTGACTTGTTTGTGCGGCCTTTTTTAGTTGTTGGGATTTCATGTTTATATCTTCAACCAGAGTTTAAAAAAACCCAGTAGCAGTAGTAGGCTGATTACTGATTTGTTTTCAGATTCTGTCTATTGTGGCTTATTATCATATGAGAGTATGAACCACTGATGAAATCTCTCTCTCTCTCTCTCTCTCTCTCTCTCTCTCTCTCTCTCTCTCTCTCTCTCTCTCTCTCTCTCTCTCTCTCTCTCTCTCTCTCTCTCTCTCTCTCTCAATATGCAAATAAGGATCCACAACTAGAGCCGGCACGACCCGGTTTGTGAAAAATCAGCATGACACGGTCCGAGCCTATTATTGTAATGACTCGAGCTGAGCCGAGATATATTAGCTCATGGGCCGGACCCGTTTTGAGCTTGTCACGCGCCATACACAATAAATTCATGGGTCAGCCCGATAAACACATAATTTTATATTATTTATATAAATATTTAAACAATTATCATTATTAAACTTGAATATTATACATTTTTAATTAAAATATCTTGATTATTTCATTATTTTAACTATAATATTTCATAAAATATTATAAAAGTAGTAAAAAAAGTCATTATTACTTAACATTTTAGAAATAAGATTATAAAATATGTTATAGTATTTTATAATTTACTATTCTAAATAGTTACATAAAACAAATATTATAATTACATAATATTTAATTTTAATTGGGTTAAATGCTAATAGGTGAGGCCGGGTCGGCCCATTTCATGGCCCAACATAAGTTTGGGTCATGAGCCGAGCCGGGCTGAGCTTAATGTTTTAGCAAATTGGCCGATCCGATAAATAAATGTGTTGGTCCGAGCACGTCACATGCATGGTTTTGATCACGCGGCCTAGCCCATTTGTCACCTCTAACCACAACACATGTTCTGCTGGGAAGAAAGGACCTGAATTTAATTGCCTTACATACCAGAGAACATTAGTCTTAAATTTTCACCAAAATAAAGAAAAATAGAAAATCTTCACCATATGTCAACCTTGTTTTCCTCATACCTTTGGAGGACACTTAATATAAATTGATGAACACATTGTGTTAAATTTATGCATATTGATCAATGTGATTTTTTTTGTTTGTTTGAAACTGAATAATAGTTTGTATGTAGAAGTCAATTCAATTTATTGAATTAATGTACAATGTACAACATTATAGTTGAATTAATTGAAAGATTTTTCGTTAGATATCCCCTACAAGTTCAATTTAATAAAATATATCGATTACCTTCAAAAAAATTGACATGTTGTTGAGGCTTATATTTAAGAACAGTACATGACAAATGACCCACTCTAATTTTAGTACATCAAGTTTTAAAACAATCAAAACATTACATGTATTTGTAATTTCAATTGAAGATATGTAAATGTGTTATCTTTACCGTTATTGAGCGTGTTTTCCGTCAAATTTTGAGGGATAAAACTGTCAATTAATAATTAGTTATTTATATATCATTAGTATTAATAATTAATGTGTGAGATATCTGAAAAAGAAGAGAGATTTATCTCTCTCTCTAAACCCAAAAGGCCTGATAGTTATGAAACAAATAAGAAGAGGGAACCTCTAGTTGAGCCTAAGGTTCGTCCTCCCACAAGATATCAATCAAAAGCACTTGCTTTTTTTCCTCAATCAACATGAGATTTTATAATCTATGATTTCTAATTTAGAATTAACCAATAGTATCAGTTTTCAAAATCAATACTCAAATCGCCCAAACATTGAATTGCTGACTTGCTCGTGCTTTTTGGAGTTTAATTGTAAGTATGGGTTCATGTTTATGGCAGAGAAACCTTCTTCATATATCAAAACCCTGGAGCATACCCATATCTATGCCTAAACTTTCGATTTGGCATTTGAAAGATTTCATTGATTTTGATTCGAATCAATCCTTCATTTCTAGTTGTAGTAGTAAGAGAGAGAGAGAGAGAGAGAGAGAGAGAGAGAGAGAGAGAGAGAGAGAGAGAGAGCCATGGTTTGTAGTTTTGCATTCATACTGTTCTTCATGGTGCTCGACAACAGTGAAGCATATGTCTTCTCTTAGCTCAATTCTGTTAAGATAGAAACGGCCCAATTCATATTAGCCCAACATCTAAGTAGTATAAGTAGAGATATTCACCAGAATTAATGTACTGAAAAATCATTTTGTAAAAAATATCAATATTATCAATACCAGTTCTTCACTTATTCGTTCCCTGCTTCTTCTTCGTTTGAAACCTTATCATCTTCATGAGTTTATCAAAAATCTTAACAAATTTTTGCGTTTTTTTTTTTTAAATATGATTCTTTGCGTTCTTTGGTGAAACCTTGAGTTGATTGAGGGCGGAAATCAAGAGTTGGTGAATCAAAGGAAGCTGAGGGAGGATTCTACTATAACAAAGCATCTTGCTATCTGGAGTTATGTGGTTGATAAAGGTAAACTCGAGGTTTTGGAGTTGATAACCATTACAGTAGCTAGTTCTTTGATTAATTTGGAGTTAGACTTGAAACATGTGGTATTCAATTGGTTGAAAATTCCTCTGGTTCATACAGAGAGACGAAGATGAAAGAGATAATGCAAACAGGAGACTGAGTTACTGAGAATAGAGAAAACCCAAAATTACCCTTTCACAAATGACGAATTGATAGTGTTATTGACGTCATACACTAAGATTCGGTAGAATTTGAAATGGTATGTACCAAACTAAATACTTTGAAACTTGATGTACTTTAGAGTGGGTCATTTGTCACGTATTGTTGTTAAAAAGTTTCCTTTTGTTGAATATGCATTTATGCAGTAATATCAAAATTGACCGTCACAAGAACATGTATATAGTTACTAATTATAAGAATTGATATTTTCTTATTACAGTGAGATGATGTTAAACTCACTATAAGAGAGCAATTGATATACCCTAAAAAAATAAGTGTAATTTACTAATTTTAAGATAAAAATCTTATCATGTTTAAATTGGTTATTCTACAAATTTAAAGCTCGTCAGTTTTAAGTTACAAAACACTCTATCGCTGCTTTTGCTTCTAATAGCATTCTAAAAAACTCAGTTTATCAAACAATCAGTTATTTTACTTTTCAACACTTTATTCTAAAAAACAAGCAAAAATTAACCTTTTAAAAAGCTTAACTGCACCAAACACACCCCGAGAGATGTATTTCCTCACCTTGTCGTTCGCCATTAAAGAGCTTACTCTTTTAGCATCATCCCTCGTATCACCCGATATAAGGGAGCTCCAAATTTTGCAGAGCAAGTTGAGAGGGCAAAAACTAGGTTTTGACCTAGGTTTCGTCGTTGCGATGGAGACATTATTTAGAAGGTAAAATTAGGGGTGTTAATTGAAAACCGAAAACCGAAAAAAACCGAAGAAAAAAAAAACCGCACCAAACCGCAAAAAAAAACGCACCAAACCGAAAGATTTGGTGTGGTTTTGGTTTGGGACGTTTGGAAACCGAAACCGAACCGAAAAACCGAATATATATATATATTATAAAGAAATTATATTATTTATAGATATTTTTAATATACATAATTAAATATGTTATCGATCGAGACCCAAACTTTATCAAAATTCAATGAATTTTTTACCATATCTGTATTTATATATGCTGATCACATCCGACGGTCGAAATTTCATAATTTGAATTTTAGATATTGGAACCACAACATGTCTACTAATGTGGTATAACTTGTTTAGTGGTTTTTTTGCAAATGTATGCAGTTGTGAAGCAACTATATCTTATAAATAGAATTTTGCAAATTTGTCCGCATGATGCGTTACATATAGTGAAATATGGTTATGATAAAAAAATCACATATTTTCGATAACGTTTGTGTCCCGATCGAGGCGGTCAACCCTTTTTACGCTTATTATCACCTATGAGTAGCCTTATCCATGGAACGTAAAATTTTTGAAAATTTTACACTAGCTGCTACATCACATATATGTGAGAGTGTGTGCATGAAAAAATCCACCAAAACTAGTCAAGAAGGAGGGGGTAAGAACAAATTCACTTAATTAGATGAAATTAAGTTAATGTTGACCACATCGATCGAGACCCAAACTTTATCAAAATTCGGTGAATTTTTTACCATATATGTATTTATATATGCTGATCACATCTGACGGTCGAAATTTCATAATTTGAATTTTAGATATTGGAACCACAACATGTCTACTAATGTGGTATAACTTGTTTAGTGGTCTTATTGCAAATGTATGCAGTTGTGAAGCAACTATATCTTATAAATAGAATTTTGCAAATATGTCCGCATGATGCGTTACGTATAGTGAAATATGGTTATGGTAAAAAAATCACATATTTTCGATAACGTTTGTGTCCCGATCGAGGCGGTCAACCCTTTTTACGCTTATTATCACCTATGGGTAGCCTTATCCATGGAACGTAAAATTTTTGAAAATTTTATACTAGCTGCTACATCACATATATGTGAGAGTGTGTGCATGAAAAAATCCACCAAAACTAGTTAAGAAGGAGGGGGTAAGAACAAATTCACTTAATTAGATGAAATTAAGTTAATGTTGACCACATCGATCGAGACCCAAATATTATCAACATTAGATGAATTTTTTACCATATCCTTATTTAAATATGCTGATCACATCTGACGGTCAAAATTTAATATTTTGAATTTTAGACATTGGAACCACAACATGCCTACTAATGTGGTATAACTTGTTTAGTGGCTTTTTGCAAATGTATGCATTTGTGAAGCAACTATATATTATAAATAGAATTTTGCAAATATGTCCGCATGATGCGTTACGTATTGTGAAATATGGTTATGGTAAAAAAATCACATATTTTTGATAACGTTTGTGTCCCGATCGAGGCGGTCAACCCTTTATACGCTTATTATCCCCTATGGGTAGCCTTATCCCTGGAACGTAAAATTTTTGAAAATTTTACACGAGCTGCTACATCACATATATGTGAGAGTGTGTGCATGAAAAAATCCACCAAAACTAGTCAAGAAGGAGGGGGTAAGAACAAATTCACTTAATTAGATGAAATTAAGTTAATGTTGACCACATCGATCGAGACCCAAATATTATCAACATTAGATGAATTTTTTACGATATCCTTATTTAAATATGCTGATCACATCTGACGGTCAAAATTTTAATATTTTGAATTTTAGATATTGGAACGACAACATGCTGACTAATGTGGTATAACTTGTTTAGTGACTTTTTGCAATTGTGTGCATTTGTGAAGCAACTATATCTTGTAAATAGAATTTTGCAAATCTGTCCGCATGTTCTTTTTATTTCGTTAAGAATCAAGTAGGTAGACAAGGAAAGAAACTCCGATTTTCTTTACAAAATAACCGAAAGAAAAACCGATATAAACCAGAGAAAAACCAAACCGAACCAAACCGAACACAATTGATTTTTTAAAAAAAAATTGAAAAACCAAACCGAATTAAACCGAATAAATAGAACGGTTTGGTGTTCGGTATCACCTATAAACCGAACCATTCAAACCGATTAACACCCCTAGGTAAAATTCCTGACGAATTGACTTTATTATCATCAAGTAGACTAGACTTGGAATATGAACTATTCAATCATACCACAAACTTAATATTTACAGTTATCATCGAGCTGACCGCAGTTATCATGAAAGGAAGCGAACTTGAGTATACCACTTCAAAGACATTACATTTGGTAATGAGCATAAATTTTTCGTCTAATAATTTAGAAGGGGAAATTCCTGAAGAATTAAGTTCTCTTGTTGGATTGGGTTCCCTGAACTTGTTGAGAAACCAGCTAAGTGGAAAGGTTCCATGAAAGTTCGGAAAGTTAAGCAAGTTGGAAACTCTTGATCACACGCACAACCACCTCTATCGAGAATCCCCCAAAGCTTGTCTTCTTTGACCTCATTGTCACACTTCAGCTTGTCTAATCTATCAGGCATAATTTCTTCAGGTTTTCAACTTTAGACACTGGATAATTCATCCTACATGGGGAATCCATCACTCTGTGGTTTTCCTCTTTCAACCAAGTGTCAGGAAGACGAAGATGACAGCCAAACGAAACAGACTTTTCAAGCAGGAGACAGTGAAGATGAACATGACTAGAGGCCACGCAATGCGATGGCCTGTTGTGATTGAGTCAGCAATCATCAATCATACGATGGTACACTAAAAATGAAATACTGATATATTTATTAACGATACACTAAAAATGAAATATTGATATATTTTTTAACAAACATAGTTATATTACATACATTTATATAGAGACATGAACAACTTGCTAGACAAATGCTAACTACCAGACATAGAAGTTTAGACTCTAATTTACAGATTTGTAGTATGTGCTCTGGGGAATTCTGGATTGAATATAATAGATGGGGGATTAGTCCCAGTTGGTGTAATTTGACGTGTACATCGGTCAAAGAAAAAGATGCGTTTTGACATAATAAAATTTCATTGACTTGGACTTTGTCAAATTAGTTTATTTGTTACAACCATGCACGATTGGTGACAAACATTAAGTGATTTCAAATATGTAAACAGCTTTCGGCATTCGCATCTTAATAATGGGTCATCCTTTAGGACATATTAGTGGTGTTTTTAGTTTACCGGAAATTCTGACAGTCAAACAAGGTCTGAATTCAATGAAATTTAAAAAAAATAGTCACTAATATATATACCGATCAAATCAGATGGTGTCGATCGATTCCAATAAGTTTCCTTCATATAGTCGCTTTTATAATGCGATGATTTTATTATAAACTTTATATAAAAGTTATAATACATTAGTAGATACTTCGACGATCGACAAACTCCAGTTTAAAATATGGTCGATCGACACCAGCAGATGTGATTGGTATATATATTTAGGGAACCCGTAAAAATTTCATCCATTTTGGACATGGTTTGACTATTCGTACTTACGGTTAACCAAATAAAAGGCGTTTTGACATATTAAAACCCACATTGACCGGAACTTTGCCAAATGAGTTTCCTTGGTGCGATCCCGCACGATCGGTGAAAAAAAATAGGTGATTTCAGATATGCAAACGACTTTTAATGTTTGCATATTGGTAATAGGTCTTCCATTATGATATATTAGTGGTGTTTTTGGTTTACTGAAAATTCTGACGGTTAAACGAAGTCCGAATTGGATGCAATTTTTACAGGGTCACTAATTATATATACCGATCACATCGGCTGGTGTCGATTGATCCCAAGAAGTTTCCTTCATATAGTCGCTTCATAATGCAATAGTTTTATTCAAAAACCTAATATAAAGGTTATGATACATTAGTGGACACTTGGGCGATCGACAACTCCAGTATGAAATATGGTCAATCGACACCAACAGATGTGATCAGTATATATATTTAGGAACCCTGTAAACATTTCATCCGTTTTGGACATGGTTTGACTGTTCATACCTACGGTCAACAAAAAAATAGGCTTTTGACATATTGAAACCCCATTGACCGGGGTTTTGCCAAATGAGTTTCATTAGTGCGACTGTGCATCATAGGTAACAAAAATTAGGTGATTTCAAATATGCAAACGACTTTCGGCGTTCGCATCTTTGTAATTGGTCATCTCTTTAGGCATATTTGGGGTATTTTCGGTTTATCGGAAATTTCGACAGTTAAACGAGGTCTGAATTGGATGAAATTTGTACAGGGACACTAAATATAAGTACCGATCACATCGGCTGGTGTTGATTAATTTTGAGAAGTTCCATTCATATAGTCACTTCATAATGCGATAGTTTTATTTTAAATTTAGTATAAAAGTTATAATACATTAGTGGACATTTTGGCAATCAACAACTCCGGTTCTAAATACGGTCGTTCGACACCAGCAGATGTGACCGTTATATATATTTAAGGACTCCATAAATATTTCGTCCGTTTTGGACATAGTTTGAATGCTCATACCTACGGTCAACAAAAAAAATAGGGATTTTGACATATTAAAATCGAATTGACCGGGGCTTTGTCAAATTAGTTTTCTTGGGGTGCGACCGCGCATGATCGGTGACAAAAATTAGATGATTTCATATATGCAAACGGCTTTCGACGTTCGCATCCTCGTAATGGGTCATCTTTAGGACATATTAGTGTGTTTTCGGTTTACCTGAAATTATGACGGTCATACGAGATCCGAATTAGATAAAGTTTTAACAGGGTGTTTAAATATTAGTACCGATAACATCAGCTGGTGTCGATTAATCCCGAGAAGTTTACTTTATATAGTTATTTCATAATACTACAATTTTATTTTAAATCTAGTATAAAGTTATAATATAAAGAAATATAAAATTTTAAATCTAGTATCATTAACATATATAATATTTTATGTATAATTATTACTAAAAAATACATATAATTGATATGTGTATAATATATTATATGCATATATAATATTTTTTTGGCGTGCTTTTACAGGCCGAGCATTGCTGGCTTTTGGCGGGCCGGACCGTATTTCACACCTCTAAACTAAGCCATGTCCAACTACCAACAGAAGCGGGCTTTGAGGGGTTTTCTCGCGGGCCAGGCCGAGTAAAAGTTTATCGGGCTTTCAGGCGTCCGCGGGCTAAATGATGAGGCATACATTGCCCTCCTTTTTGGTTTAATTTACACATTTATTTACGAAAAAAAGACCTAAATTTCATACAACATCTAGAAATGAGAAATAATTGAATTTAACTAATTTTGGACCAAGTCCAAGCTCCAAGTCATTTAATTCCCCATGATATGGAAGCGCCAAGGAAGATCCTTGTTCCTTGTGTAGAAATTATTTAACATTATCAAATTAAAGATTAATTTCATTCTTGTCAATTCAACTTGTGGCCACTCCCGTTCAAGAGCAAGTAGGCCGAGGTCTAGGGCCAAAAAAAAAAATAGGGGTCTTTTTTTCTCAATTTACATGTCAAGTTTCAATAAAAAATTAATATATAATTAATTATTAGGTCTAAAATTTTGATTTTTTTTCCATCTTTGTAAATCAAATATGATATTTAACTCTTAAAATCATAAATTTAGTATGAAAAAATAATACATTATATTGCATTATGAATATAAGGATCTTAATAATATTTAATTAATTAATAATATTTTTTAATTAATAATTTTTTATTTTTCGTCTAGCACTTTGATAAACACAGGACGGGCCCTGCATGTGGCCATTGAGACATGCAGATAGGTTCCAAGACTCATCGTTAATTAAACTTGAAATTAATGAGTTCTTGTACAACATTAGTGTTTTCAATTGAAATTTCATATAACATCGAGTACAAAGTACAAACTGAAAACAAATGAGGAATAATTGAACTAATTATTAATTATAAAGTTTGGACCAAATCCAAGTTCCTAATCATTTGAATACTGTGAAATTAGGATGACTTTTCAACGGTTCTACCCAATTCATTTTAAAGCATCAGTTGAATTCAACTAATTATTATTTAACCGCACACTAAACACAAGACACCTGGACACAAATTACACTATGATTTGAACCACTGATCCTATTTAAATCAATCATTTTATCGTGCTCTATGCTAAGTCCATCTCTGGAACAAACAGTAGATCAAATTATGGAGTACTATGTTAACTTCAACCCTATTGTGTTCCTCTGTCTTCATTTTCTACTTTTGCTAAATTCATGTATGGGGGATGGGCTTTCGAGCAATATTGATTCACATACATGCTTGGAGGAAGAGAGGCAAGCACTTCTCAGCTTCAAACAAGATCTTGCCGATCCTTCGGGCAGACTTTCCTCTTGGGTGGGTCATGCATGCTGTCAATGGCAAGGGGTTTCATGCAGTGGCGGATCCAGGATGAAATGGCTATCCGGGCTTCAAAAAAAGTCTATTAGATAAAAAAGAATATAGTGTATTTTTGAGTCTATATGGCCTTACGGTATGATTTTTTGAGTTGATGAAATTTTCATTTAGCCAATAAACAATGGAAAAGTGACCGACATTCAAATCTTATTAGCAGGTGACAATGTTTTTTAGTCAAGCGAAACTTCATTTTGTTATCAAAGTACTGCAACACCACAAGAACAATAATGTAATCTAAAACTAAAAACCAAAACCAGATGCAAAACAACAAACAAGATAAACTTCATTACATGCCCAAGTTCTAATCGGTAAGACTAAGAGGGACTGAACAAGAACAAAATAAAATACTTTTAGGGAGAGTTGAATCTAGCACTCCTGAATTAACATAATCAAGCCTAACTAATGAATGCAAGTAGGTATGGTAGGTTAATTTATGTTTTACAAATATCCCACCAGGGCTTAAGCCCTTGCAAGACTAGCCTAAATCCGCCACTGGTTTCATGCAACAATCGAACCGGTCACGCTGAAAAGATGGACCTCCGGAATCCATATCCAGATGCCTACCCTGATGATTGGCACTCCACAGAGTATAGGCGGTCCTTTTTGAAGGGTAAAATAAATCCTTCATTGATTCGCTTGAAACATTTATCTTACTTAGATCTAAGTTGGAACGATTTTCAAGATTATCCTATCCCCAAGTTTATTGGCCAGCTTAAGAGTTTGAGGTATCTCAATCTCTCATATTCCCAATTTGCTGGAGAGATTCCCTCTTCTCTTGGTAACCTCTCATACTTGAACTATCTTGATCTTTATCTTTATGAATGTTATTCGAAAGATATGAATTGGCTTTCTCATCTCCCTTCCCTAAAGTACCTCAACCTTAGCTATGTGAATCTCAACAGCACAGGAGTACGTTGGTTACATGATGTTCTCATGCTGCCTTCACTCTTAGAGTTGCATTTGTCTAGTTGCCAGATTAATGGAAGGCTTCATCAGCTGCCACCCCTCGCGATCAATTTCACATCGCTTTTGGTCCTCGATTTGTCTGACAATTTTCATATTTCTTCATTCCCCGTGTGGCTTTTAAACCTTATAGGCCTCAAATCCCTTGAATACCTAAACTTATCGGATATGGACCTTGAAGGTCAAATTCCTCGAGTTATCGGACATCTGTGCAAGCTAAAGATGTTAGATCTTCGGTTCAATAAATTCGACGGAGATCTTGAAGAGTTTTTGAGTGTTTTTTCAAATTGCCAAAAAAATGGGGAGATGGGAAGCCAATTGCAGCATCTTGACCTCTCTGCCAACTCTCTTTCTGGATCATTTCCAGAATCTTTTCGACACTTATCATCCTTGAAGACACTGGACCTCTCTAGCAACTCTCTTTCTGGATCATTTCCAGAATCTTTTCGACACTTGTCATCCTTGAAGACACTGGACCTCTCTTATAACCGTATGAACGGTTCCGTTATTCCTCAAGGTCTCGGACAACTCTCTCAACTTGTTGACCTAGACCTGTCTGGGAATTCATGGGAAGGAATATTAACGGAAGCGCATTTCATCAATCTCACGAAATTGAAGACATTCCGGATAAGCAGAGATAATAAATCAGCATCTCTCAGTATCAATGTGACTTATGACTGGCTTCCCCCATTTAACCTCAGCACACTTTACATTAAAAATTGTAGAGTGGGTCCCGAGTTCCCGGTATGGCTTCGTTCTCAAACTCAATTGGTTGATGTCCTCCTTGATAATGCTGAAATTTCTGGCCGAATACCTGAGGAATGGCTCTTGACGATATCTTCCCAGGTTCAATATTTGCAGTTACCTGACAATCACATTGGCGGACGATTTCCGTTCCATTTCAAATTCCCCAGAATAACTGTCATGGATTTGAGTCATAATCATTTTGAGGGTACACTACACATTTCCCCCATTAATGTGCCTGTACTAACAGAGTTGCATCTTTCTGATAATCATTTGAAAGGAACCATTCCACCTTCAATTTGCCAAGTGCCAACAATGATAATCCTCTCTCTAAGAAACAATCAATTTTCTGGAGAGTTCCCTCAGGAATGGAGTCTATGGAGAGACATAGTTGTCGTGGATGTCTCGAACAACACTCTCTCTGGTAAAATTCCCAGTTCAATGGGCATTCCAACTACTCTCAGAGTTTTGAAGATGAGCAACAATCATTTTGAGGGAGAAATTCCTTCTTCCTTGCAAAATTGCTCTGCTTTGGTTGATATCGACTTAAGTGGCAACGAACTCGCTGGAATCATACCCACATGGATGGGGTCAATGCTATCTGAATTGCAAGTTTTACAATTGCGATTCAACTTTCTAAGCGGAAATATTCCCCAGCAGTTGTGCCATCTTCAATCCCTTCATATCCTAGACCTCAGCCATAACAACATTTCAGAGACTATTCCCAAGTGTTTGGGTAATTTGACTGCTCTACGCTCCAAGGTGTCCATGAGGACATTTTTTGGTTCCTACGATGAGTTGACGACAGTTATCATGAAAGGAAGAGAACTTGAATATACGTTTGATCATGCGTTGGATTTGGTAATGAGCATTGATTTTTCCTCAAATAATTTAGAAGGCGGAATCCCGGACGAAATAAGTTCTCTTGTTGGATTGGGTTCCTTGAACTTGTCAATGAACCAACTAACTGGAAAGGTTCCACGGATGCTCGGACACTTGAGCATGTTGGAAACTCTTGATCTCTCACACAACCACCTTTCAGGAGAAATTCCCCAGAGCTTGTCTTCTTTAACCTCACTGTCTCACTTCAACGTGTCTTATAATAATCTGTATGGCAGAATTCCTTCAGGTTTTCAACTACAGACACTGGATAATTCATCCTACATCGGGAATCCATCACTATGTGCTTTTCCTCTTTCAACTATGTGTCAAGGAGATGAAGATGGCGGCCAAACTCCAGCAGGAGACGTTGAAGATGAACATGATAATGGAAAACTTGGTTTCTTTATCAGCATGGTCCTCGGGTTTGTCATAGGCTTTTGGGGTGTTTGCGGCACGTTACTCATAAAGACGTCGTGGAGGTATGCATATTTTCAGTTCTTTGACAATATCAAAGATGAGATGATAGTAGCAATTACAGTGAAGATAGCCCGCTTGCGGAGACGATTGTGATCAAGAGATGGAACAATACGGACAAGTTGTGATACAGTTATTACAGTGTGCATGATCGAATCATGTTCTTTCTTTCAGTTACTGTGAAGTAATTTTTACTTGTAAACAATAAATCAGATCATGTACTGTATGTCGCTAAGTTGATGTTCTTATTTTGTTTATGTTTTCATCTTCGAATTATCGAATATATTTTTCACATTTACAGTATCAAATTGCATCTATTGTCATTTTAACCTTTCTTGTTTCACATAGGACCAACTACTAACTGTTGATGACAAAATGAATTCTCTTTTACTAGTTGAGGGATAAAAGTACAAGAACTTGCACTCACTTGCATTTACAGCAGACAGACCTGCATATTCTCGAGCCATTCGTTGATGACAATCTGCCATTGCATCCAAGGTCCACTTCCTTCTCAGTATGTGGCAATGACACATTGTTTAATTAAAAGAATGTTTCCTAGCTTCCTTGAGGCTCTGCAATCCAGTATATATATAGATTTGAGGAAAAGGTATATGTTTCACCAAGAGTACATGATTTGCATCGCTTAAGCATAAAGCATTAAGATTGAGATTGAGTCAAACCAGCCGCTTAAAGGATCTATTCTGAGCTGCATTCTTCCTTGCATTCTCCACTCCAGGCTTAGCACGATCAAGAGCCTAAAAGAACAACAAAATGAATACATGACTTTTATATATGAAAAGATCAGACAGTGCAGTACAATGTAAGCATCACAAAATTGGTTTTGGAAAAGATATAACTACAAGGCTATGAAACTGAGCTAAAACTCAAAAACTCAACAGACAGACACCTGGACAAAGATGCTGCACCTAGCAACCACCAAGGAATGGAAGTGTGCCACCTCATCATAAACTATAACAGTCTAACCCTATGGTCGGATGATTTAACGTGAGCAAAGAAATGTAGGAGACGGGTGATGAGACCAGTTGTCAGTAATTCTACACTTATAACTCCCCAAGGTTCCACCACAATCACCAACAAAATTCTCTTAAATTCATCTCAATCCTACAAGTTGAAAGAAGACCAACAGGGAAACCCTAGACAGCACCAGATGAACATTTTTCACCTCAGATTGTTTAGCTTCATATAAGCGCATCACAACATGTATGCTATATATTGGCATTAAGCTACACAAAAGGAGTCCAGCTCAACAAGCATCTAATCTAGTATGCAAGCATGTAGTTGAGTTAGGTGTCCGTGTCACCATGCATTCAAGCATTGAGATAATTCAATTATTGTTGTTACTCAAGCTTATAAACTAAAGAAAAAGAAAGGTCAAGCTGGAGAAAGACTAGAAAAGAAAAGAGTACCTCAATCAAAGATTCTACACGACGTCGCATCCTTGTATGCATGAATCCCTCTGAACACTGGAAGAATAT
Organism: Argentina anserina; assembly: GCF_933775445.1. Taxonomy (NCBI): domain Eukaryota; kingdom Viridiplantae; phylum Streptophyta; class Magnoliopsida; order Rosales; family Rosaceae; genus Argentina; species Argentina anserina. Next base: position 7,549,865 of record NC_065874.1, read on the forward strand.
GTGCAGAGAAAATTTAAATCAAGCAAATCAGAAAGAAGAATTAAAATGCATTATGAATCAATAAAGAAGAATGCTACCATGCAGCAGTCTCACTCAGGAGAAGAAAGGCAACCATATGATTGTGTCAGCAATATACCAAGGACCACAATTTCAACAACATTTGTTGTACATCAAATTAAAAACTAATTTAACCTTCAATGGTGAGCTGTGAATATTAGAGTGAATCACGCATGGAAGAATCATCAAAAAGATATTAATTAACTTTAACCATCAACAATGCATATATCTTACCATGTGCAGCCTAACAAAATCTTCTAAACCATTTCCAACTGATACTATCAAATAAGGGTTCCATAATGAATTTAAAAGAAACAGATACTATTCAGACCAAAACTCTACATAATCTAAAAGCTAACTAAACCTTCCAACTAACTAAAGTTCAGAAGGTCCCGCACCATTTTCTCCTATATATTGAAAAACAATCACTGTATGCCTGTGAAAAATACATACCTTAACATGATAACTAACATATGCATGGAAAGTTGATAAACTCCAAACTGTTCGATCCAGCTTCTTGCCTTCCACATGACGAGGTAAGATTACTGCATTGGTACATGGTACAGGATTATTACTGTGAAAAAGAAAATCAAACGAGCTGCATTTCCATGAAATTACCAAAAGTAACGAATCCCGCATTGACAGATAGAGCTTCATCAGGAGCCCCCTTTAGTTCTAAAGGAGGGATCGGCGACCATATACAGTAAGGAGCATTATTAAGTCCAGCCGTACGTCTTGCATCCACAAATTCCTACATGATGACAACCGATTCAAAGTTAAAACATCACTTGCGGCTGCATACTTGACAAGTACCGATAAAAGATCTGGCAGGCTTGGACTACATACGATATCAAATGACTCTTATTAGCCACATCAACATAATAGTTATGACTGACTTATCTCTTACAGGTAAGATATTTATATTTACAAATTCATTCGGTAGTTCAACATATATCAAAATATACACAGTATACCTGCAGGAAGGAAGTTGCAAGAGCAATATCAATAGAGTCCTTGAATCTCATAGGGAAGACCACGGTCAACTTTTCTGCCTGTCACAGCAATACTAAAACTTTACCACCAAAATTTCCATGTACTGTCCTTCAAAGTAGCTAGACTAGAGAATATAGAAAACAGATAGCATTGATTTATAACATGCAACATTACCTGAGGTATAAGGAAATAAGACTCTTTTGGCCGATGCACAAGAGCAAGAAGTGGATCAATATCGGAAGGAACAGTCCTTGAAGCAAGCTGCTTCAGAACTACTCTCAATGGAGCTCCTAGCACCACTTCCCTAATGGATGCAATCTTTACCAAAAGAGCATGTTTGTACTCTACACATCAATCAACAACACAATAAAAGGATAACTCAGAATATAGCGATATATATAAATGTATATATATTACACAAAACGTAACATGGACATTAAAGGGGACTTTTAAAGACTATAATCCACTAAAAGATGATCTAAACCAATCCACACAATGCGAAAGAACTTGGCGGGTTGTATACTTAAAAATAGCCATCAGAAAAGCTCAAGAACACTATCTAAAACAGTTCAAGCAAGCCTCTCCAAAACATTCATCATTCCACCTATTACGCTCATGTACCTAAAATGTGAACTGCATTCAATAAGACACGGTCCTAAAATGTGTGAGCATATACATGGCAATATATAGCAAGCTAACAATGACCTTAAAAAAGGAACTCGTTCATTGAACCTTCATCTGTAGGAAGTTTAGAGAGATTGAGCTTCAAAGTAAGATTGAACCCATCTCTAGGTGGGTCCAGAATCTGCACCACTGATCCATAAGCAGTCTTGATAGCTTCTATAGCCCCAGCAGGCAGCCCACTCAAGAACACTGTCTCCGGAGGCGGAGTCGGCAGCGAAACCGAAAGCAGCACAATGTGTGGGTTCTTCATCGTCACCTGAAAACCCACCAAATGATCATCACTGTCTCCATTCGCAAACAAGTCAAAATCCTCAATTGGGTTATTGGGAAAAAAACAACAGATACCTGAATGTGGTAGCGGACGTCATCGAACTCGGCCCAATGGTAGTCAAGCTCCACAGCTTTTTCGATGCTGCAAAAGAGAATAAGTGATCAGAAACAAGGGGGGAGTGAGAAAGATGAGAACTTGAGTGAATTTTGGGAAGAAAGGAACGAACTTTTGGAGGCGATTGAGCAAGGTGTCGAGGAGGAATCTTGAATGGGATTGGAGAAGTATCATTGAAGATTATTGAAATGGGTTTTTGTGGGGGTTGTTTTGGGGTTCTGGGGTTTGGTCTCTGTCGGTCGGAGAGAGGTGAGAGAGTCGGAGATGGGTGGGATCTACAGTTTGGGGGGAGAATAAGAGGTGGCGTGTCAGTCCGAGAGTTCAGACAAGGAAGGAGACCGGCATGATGGCTTTTGGAATTTATACTTGTTGTCTTGTTTTTTTGTTCTGTTGCTGTTTGCTCCTTCAGTTCTGATTTAATAACGGTTGGAAACTCCGGAATTGGTAACAAAATGGAATATTTGCTGAATTAGAAAAACGATAAAATAATCCTACAACCATGCAGTGTGATTATCATAGTTTTTGTTAACAAGAAGAAGTGTTGAGACTTGAGAAATGGAGGTTATCTTTCGTCTCTGCACTAATACAAACTTAAAGTCTTCAGATTCGAGAGATAATGTGAAACATTACTTTCTTTTTTTTTATAGTCATTGGCCACAGTTATAAATTCTTGCAAGAGTCTTACAACTAATGAATGTTAGAACTCTGGCAACATATGTCGAACTTAAATTGGGAACTCAAACAAGTGCCCATGTACCAATTAAACCAACCATGTTAGATGATATACCGCTTCTTTATTATAATGTATATGAGAAATGACTTTTTTCCGGTGAGGATCACCTATGAGTTGAATCCACCTTCCTAAAGACATGAATCACATTATCACATGAATCCACGTCTAACATAGCCGCCGGCCGACCGTAGCAGCTACTGATTGTGGCCGGGAATCCGGGATACAATGACACTGCTTTGCCAACAAACCAGAATTTTCACCAATTAGTGCCACAATCGTAATATCACAAAACCATTGTGGTCAAATAATAAATTTTCATTCCCATAAACCAAACTTGCAAGTACCAAAATACCAAACTTGGACCCTCCTCGTCTTCTGAACGAGCGAGAAAGACACCAGAAAATCTCACGCCTTCTCTTCTGAAGAGCCTGCTAGACTCCAATGGAAGGAAGCCGATTCCTTCGGTTCGTTATGCCAAGAAGAACCCCACAAACCCAAAACCCCACTCTCCTCCCCACCACTCACTCCCTCTCCCACTCCCACTCTCACTCCACCGCCACCGTCTCCTGCTGCTACTGCGACTACAAACTCTTCTCCTTCAAAGACCCCATCGTCCACTTGGGCCACAGCCACTCCCTCTTCCTCCAATCGTCGGCGTCGGCTTCTCCCTCTCCGCCCTCCTCGCCGTCTCCCTCCTCCTCCTCCTCCTCCCCCTCACTCTCCTCCCCAACCGCCTCTTCCCCTCATCACTCTCCTCCTTCTTCTCCACCCCACTAAACAACGCCGTCTACGTCGTCGTCGCAACTCTCTTTTCTGTCTCGGTACACGAGTTCGGCCACGCACTTTCTGCTGCCAGGTCATCTGATGTTTCTTTTTTAACTTATTATGTTCCAGTTTGTAAAAATGTTGATGCTTTGTTTTCGAGTTTTGTTAGTCTTCATGTTTGATTAGATTGAATGCGGAATTTTAGGCAGTGAGGGGATACGTATGGAGTATGTGGCTGTGTTTGTCGCGTGTTTGTTTCCTGGGGCTCTGGTGGCTTTTGATGATGATGTAATGGAAGCATTGCCTTGTTTCTCGGCGCTGAGGGTTTATTGTGCTGGGATTTGGCACAATGCTGTGGTGAGATTGTGGTTTTTGTGTTGTTTAGTGTAGGGAGTTAATGTGGTTGGTGGAAGTAGTGTTGATTGGAGTTGAATTTTTTTACTCCTGCAGTGCTGTGTGGTTTGTGGATTGGCGTTGCTGCTTCTGCCGTTTATGTTGTTTCCGTTTTACGTACACGGTGAAAGCCCCATGGTAGTTTACTCACTGCAAGAGTTTGTTTTGTGACATTATTGATATGGTGTTAAATTTTTTTTGTGTTGTTGTGATTGTCTGGTGTAGGTGTTGGGTGTGCCTTCTACGTCGCCCTTGTCTGGTTACTTGTCTTGCGGGGATGTGATTGTATCGGTGGATGTGTGCCTATACGTAATGCGCAAGAGTGGATGGATATGGCGGCTTTCTTGAATGAGTTGTCACTTAATGATGGAAAGAGCAACATGGATGCTCAAAGAGTTGGGACAAGCGGGAAGGGGTACTGTGTTACTAACCCTTTGTTGGAAGAAAGCAAACGGATGGTTGGGGGAAAAAACCAGTCTTTGTGTTCTGACAGTCTTACATCATTTACAAGTGTTCCATGTGCTTATAGAAGCATCTCCGGTGAAGATCACTTGAGAAGTATTGAGAAAACGTACTGCTTGAATGCTAAGGATGTAGTTAAGCTTAGTAAATGTGGTGATGGATGGCCGCCTGCCGTAACCAATGGAAACAACTGCTTCTGTTCGCAGGTTGGTATTTGTATGTTAATGATGAAGGGTAGTTTGAGAAATACAATACTTTTGTGTTTCTGTTCAAATAAATATAATTCTCTTATAGGATGAGTCTTGCTTGAGTCCAATTCAAATTCCCGGCTTAATATGGGTTGAGGCTTGAGGTCACTTGTTCAAGGCCTTGTTCTCTGGAATGCTTGCGAGCTAAAAGAAAATCTTTTGCAGACTCGGGAAATTCTGATTCCATGGAATCTAACTGTGGGGGGACTTTTGTCTTTGTTGGTAACATTATCTCCATGGCACGGTCAGTCCAGCTAACTGCATATTGACCTCGTTGGGCATTTCCTTTGGGTACATATCTTCCAAATGTACTCGAAAGGATTTTGAGATGCACATTCCAGGTGTCTCTAACACTAGCTCTTCTCAACAGTTTGCCAGTAAGTACTTTTTACCATGTCTTGATAGCAAGTTGATATCTAAGACTTCTGGAGCTATATGATCATTAAGCATATTATTTTTGTTGACGAAGAATGTCCTCAAGCAAGACAAAGTGTTCCAGTTCCAGCTATTCTCCTTTTAATATTGTCCCTCTGTCTTTTTTGCGACATATCATTTATTTAGCTTTTGGAGTATATACTGGCCAACTTTGGTCATGACTGTAAGGCCAAAACCGACCTGGGTTAGACTGGACTAAGCAAGCCTTGTTTAACTTGATTATGCCTGATCCCATGTAGGACAGGTGTTTATTCTTTGTCTTCTTATATGTACATTGTATTACATATTTAAACTAAAGATTAGCTAGTAAGTCAGTGACTAACGTTCTGTTATCAACCCAATTGCGTTCTCATAAAATGAGTGGGAAAGTGTGTTCTTTGTAACATATTATCTTAAAGCCCTATTGGCCTGAGCTAGCTAAACTCATGCTCCTACATGTTTGGATGATCTCAATTTTGAACCTTTGGCCTAATGAGTACCTCAAGCTGGCCATGAATATGTATTTATGAACTTAGCCGACTAAAGACTAGTTCTCTTTCTCCTGTGGGAGGGTCTATGATGTTTTAGTTAATCCTCTTAAGTTTACGCAACTCGATAGTAATAGTCTTTCCGACAAACTTTGCATTCTCGATTTATAAGCAGATAAACAATGGTAGTGTTGTGTTTTCTATACTCACAAATGCTTCTTTCCTTGTGGAATGATATATATTAGGTATACTTGTTGGATGGTGAATCAATTTTAGAGGCAAGTCTTCTACACTTCACTTTGCTGTCCCCAAGGAAAAGAAGGAAAGTTGTTCAAGTTTGTCTTCTTGGGGGCACACTCATGTCCATCCTGGTCTCTTTGAAGATTGTTTTGTATGGTTTGTAGGCAGAAGGTAGCAAATTACTTGAAGCCATTTTTTTTATTGTGCCTTCTATATCGCATATTAGTTTGTATGTCATACGAGCTTCAAGATGATACTTTACTATTATTCATACCCCATCAATGTGCAGTGATTTTCCTTTGGACTTTAAATTTTAATACAAATATTGAATTCAGTTAGTAAGTGCATGAATCAGTAATATGCTGCTTAGGCAACAAATATTGAATTTTGTTGGTTGCTTCCCTGTTCTTTAGTGTGTCATATTTTCTGTATATTTTTCTATCACCAGCGTTTCACGCTAATTATTGATTGCTATATACTGAAACGTTTCAATTGTTGCCTTGCTCAACGTGGATATACAACTTGCTTTGCTTACACGGTGAAAGCCCCATGGTAGTTTACTCACTGCAAGCGTTTGTTTTGTTACATTATTGATATGGTGTGAAATGGGTGCGAGTTTGAACCTTTTTTATTTTTGTGCTGTTGTGATTGTCTGGTGTAGGTGTTGGGTGTGCCTTCTATGTCGCCTTTGTCTAGATACTTGTCTCGCGGGGATGTGGTTTTATCGGTGGATGGTGTGCCAATACGGAAGGGGTACTGTGTTCCTAACCCTTTGTTGGAAGAAAGCAAGCAGATGCTTGAGGGAAAAAAACAGTCTTTGTGTTCTGACAGTCTTACATCATTTACAAGTGTTCCATGTGCTCATACAAACGTCTCTGGTGAAGATCACTTAAGAAGTATTGAGAAAATGTACTGCTTGAATGCTAAGGATGTAGTTAAGCTTAGTAAATGTGGTGATGGATGACCGCCTGCTGTAACCAATGGCAGCAACTGCTTCTGTTCGCAGGTTGGTATCTGTATGTTAATGATGAAGGGCAGTTTGAGAAATATAATTACTTTTGTGTTTCTGTTCAAATAAATATAATTCTCTTATTTATAGGACGAGTCCTGCTTGAATCCAATTCAAATTCCCGGCTTAATATGGGTTGAGGTCAGTTATTCAAGGCCTTATTCTCTGGAATGCTTGCGGGTTAAAAGAAAATCTTTTGCAGACTCAAGAAATTCTGATTCCATGGAATCTAACTGTGGGGGGGACTTTTGTCTTTGTTGGTAACATTATCTCCATGGCACGGTCAGTCCAGCTAACTGCATATCAACCTCGTTGGGCATTTCCTTTGGGTACATATCTTCGAAATGTACTCGAAAGGATTTTTAGATGCACATTACATGTGTCTCTAACACTAGCTCTTCTCAACAGTTTGCCGGTAAGTGCGTTTTAGTTTTTACCATGGCTTGATAGCGATATGATATCTAAGACTTCTGGAGCTGTATGATCATTAAGCATATCATTTTTGTTGCCGAAAAATGTCCTCGAGCAAGACAAAGTTTTTCCAACTCCAGCTTTATTCTCCTTTTAATATTGCCCCTCTGTCTTTCTTGCAGCATATCATTTATTTAGCGTTTGGAGAATATACTGGCCAACTTTGGTCATGAGTGTAAGGCCAAAACCGATCTGGGTTAGACTGGACTAAGCAAGCTTCACTCAACTTGATCAGGCATAGGACAGGTGTTTATTCTTTGTCTTCTTATATGTACATTGTATTACATATTTAAACTAAAGATTAGCTAGTAAGTCAGTGACTAACGTTCTGTTATCAACCCAATTGCGTTCTCATAAAATGAGTGGGAAAGTGTGTTCTTTGTAACATATTATCTTAAAGCCCTATTGGCCTGAGCTAGCTAAACTCATGCTCCTACATGTTTGGATGATCTCAATTTTGAACCTTTGGCCTAATGAGTACCTTAAGCTGGCCATGAATATGTATTTATGAACTTAGCCAAGTAAAGACTAGTTATGTTTCTCCTGTGGGAGGGTCTGTGATGTTTTAGTTAATCCTCTAAGTTTATGCAACTCGATAGTAATATAGAATCTTCCCAGACAATTTTGCATTCTCGATTTATAAGCAGATAAACAATGGTAATACTTGTTGATATCTGTGTTTTCTATACTCACAAGTGTTTCTTTCCTTGTTGAATGATATATATTAGGTATACTTGTTGTATGGTAATACAATTTTAGGGAAAATTCTAGTATACATCAATGTATACTATACATTCTACATCCGACGGTCGATATTGTTTTATGAGTGGGGTCAGAAAAATAATATCCGTTGTCAACCGTTGGATGTGAGATGTATAGCATACATTGATGTATACTAGATTAAACCCAATTTTAGAGGCAAGTCTTCTACAGTTCACTTTTCTGTCCCAAAGGAAAAGAAGGAAAGTTGTTTGAGTTTGTCTTTTTGGGGGCACACTCATGTCCATCCTGGCCTCTTTGAAGATTGTTTTGTATGGTTTGTAGGTGAAAGCTTAGCAAATTACTTGAAGCTTATTTTTTATTACCTTCTATATCGCATATTAGTTTGTATGTCATACAAGCTTCAAGATGATACTTTACTATTATTCATACCCCATCAATGTGCAGTGATTTTCCTTTGGGCTTTAAATCTTAATACCAATACTGAATTCTGTTAGTAAGTGCATGAATCAGTAATATGCTGCTTAGACAACAAATATTGAATTTTGTTGGTGGCTTCCCTGTTCTTTAGTGTGTCATATTTTCTGTATCTTTTTCTATCACCAGCGTTTCACGCTAATTATTGATTGCTATATACTGAAACGTTTCAATTGTTGCCTTGCTCAACGTGGATATACAACTTGCTTTGCTTACTATAAATTACAAAGGTTATACTAATACCGAACTTTGGCTTTGTTTGGTCTGTCACTAATATCTGTTAATTACTGATTACAATTAATACAAAGCACAATAGTCACCATTCTATGGGCACTCATGTTGTACGTGTTCCCACATCTCACTCTTTTTTTATCTTTCTTAGGTAGTTGCCCTCGGTTGGACAAAGCACCCTGATTAGAATGCTGCGGAGCTCTGGAGAAGCAGCTAGTCCATGCTGTTCTGGGCATTCAAAGTACTACAGTTGTCTGGTTTGGCAGCCTCTTATGAGATGCATTACCTATTGAAGCACTGCAATTGCAGCCGAACTTCAAATCTAAGAGGTAGGGCAATATTATTAATGCTGAGGCCTGCCAAATGAAAAGTGAGGGACATCAAATCATCGGCTAGCCTTGGTACCACCTTCCAGAACTTTAGTTGCACTTGCAGACAACCGCAACCTTGTTTTGTTGGACTATAACACATTTCAAAGGGTTGGATTTGTCCGTTTGAAATGAGCTTTGATTTTCCTTTGATGAGATGTGAGAATTACCAAACAAACTTTGTAATGAGAAAAATCAGTTGAATATCGAGTGATGAAAAAATCACATGCCGTAGTATATATAAACCAAATTAGTTCTTGTTCCAGTGGTCACCCATTTCACTTCGCGAAAATTGGAAATATCTGTCTTTTCCTCCACTACCTATCACAAGGAGTCGATTGCACATCGTCCCTTGTAATTTAAGTTCGAAACTGAATCAAGGGGTGCTGTGCCTCACCCATATGATTAAGGGGGAGTTTGGCTTCGAGTTTTTACCAGATTATGGTTTAAATTTTCAAATAATCTGACTGAAGTGTTTGACAAATAGAAATTATATGTGATTATATGAGAATTTCACACCGAGGCAAATTTTAAAAGCTACAAATTAGAGTTTCTGATTCTGTGAGAGATTATAATCTGTCTATTAGCTTACTACCACACTTTTTTAAACTCACCACACTTTTATATCAATATTCACAAACACTTCAAGTACTCATAGTTGATTATTTTCACATCTCAACTACAACTGATTATTCAATCAGCTCAGCTGAAGCTGATTATAAAAAACTCACATTGAGATCAAAGTCGCCCTAACACTAACATCTCATTGTACATTCAAGATTATCAAGATGACATACCAAAACAAAGTGAATTGATATAGTAGAGGCCTGTCACCCATCCTTATTCAAATGAAAGCAAATAAAGGCCCAAAACCCATGACATTAATCTTGTAACTGACAGGTTATTTCTGAGATTTTTTCCTCTGCCTCCAATCCATCTAGAGACTTGTCTTTCCCCAATTTGCTGCATATGTGTGGGAGTGGCGTCCACTTTTTGAAATTTGGAAGATGCAAAAGGGGTTTTGTCACATTTTCAAATCCCACTTAAAATACCATAAAAAGCTTTAAAGGGTTGATTGTTGCTTCCATACTAAATAGTGTATATGTTTGTTGTTGCCAACCTCAAATTTGGATAAAATTGAACGAGTCAAATACCCGCCATAAGGTCATCATCATCCATGAACTCAGCAGGCCAATAGTCTGGGTCGGAGGACACATCACATAAACCCCCAAATTGTAAAAGCAACATAAACAAAGTGATATTAGTTAACAAATCCAAACAATAACCAACACCTGGCTTAAACGGTGCTCGTGGTCTAACCATATTGGAGGACTTCTTGCTTTCTTCTCCATGATTATAAACAACCTTTGATCTATTCGCATGTCTAAAACAATGACATAATGTACATACTGTGATGTCTCGAAAGAGAATAGTCATTATAAGAGCTTCTTCTTTCTTTAGCCGGCCAATAAAAATGAGTTTTCAATTGGCCGGAATGCTTCGAGTCAATGACTAAAATATCGATATTTTCTTCAATATTTTCCGCGAAATTTTCTATTTTTCGGCATATTGATATATCACTTACATATCAAACATTGTTCGATGGAAATTTTATATGTTTCCCAATATATCCGGAATTTTTAATATTTCTCAATATATCCGGGAACTTTCGAAATTTCCATGACATGTCAACTTCAAATTAAAAAAATCGTTGGTTAGGAGAATCAAACCTCTAATTCATCCATTGCAAATACAAAGTTGTAGTCAACTCTACTACATCAACTTGTTGTCATATATGGCTCTATTTAATATATATATATATATATATTGCAATTCATGTCATAATATTCACCTAAAATTGAAATAAAACCGAACTATTTGTTGAGTGGAATCGAACATCGTTCACCTCATTACAATTTTCACAAAGTTATGGTTATGCTCAGTGTTGAGAAATGCTTGATACGAACAGAAACTACTAGTACCACAATCCACAGTCAATCACCCACGACCCTTACGGTTAACATATAAGTCAGTACATGCAAAATTATAAATGGGAGGTATCATTTAATGACCATTATTGATAATATACTCATGGCTCTACTCAAAGACATGATGAAGATAGTGAAATTTTTGTACCTCATAGATCCTCTATGTGATTCTAAATCACTCATATAATTTCATGTTTAATGTATCATATGTAAATAAGAAGTAATGATATACTCTCATTTTGGGTTCTCAGTCACAAATATATATATATATATGTTAAGTAGATTATTAATAAATCTCGACGATTATTTCACCTCAAATTATCACAACTCACTATAAACTAATAGTTATATAATAATTTTTTTATGACATATAGTAGATAATTGATCGAATAAACATCTCTGAAATTTTATTCAAAATTTTCATATTTTTATATATAAATTTCTATCAATTTACTCAATTATTTTAAAAAAAATCGAAATTTTGCATAAATTTCTATCAAAATTTCTAATTTTTAGACTCTTAATATTTCCGTTATTTCCAAAATGTTAGTCTTTGCTTTGAGTTATGCTTTTATCATGACAGGTACTGGTACGTACTATATTAACTTCCATAACTACCCTGGTAAACTTTCCCCATCACTCATGATCACATGCACTTGTCCTGTGTTCCAGGTCGTCTGTGTCTCTCAAGATTTGACTCCTTCAATTATTCAGCATGTTGCAAAGTGTCAGATGCAGATGCAGGGATTACAGGGTATGCAGGTCCCCTCTGATACACCAAATCTTGCGATTTACATTTTATGTTCGAAAAGTCACAGTCGGTTTGGTGCTTCTTCTGTTTTACTGCTTTACCTACACTCATCTATATATGTCCTCTTGATTCGTTGTTAATATATATAACTTTCGAAAGCTCGCATTTGTTGAAATTCTATATCTATATCTGATCGATCATGACCAAGTAACGTACTTATAAATACGAAATTAAGTATTTTATACGTAATTGAGGTGTTATACTTCAAGTGCACCCAACTGACACAAGTGACACACCTCCTTAGTTAATGATTATAGTTAGAAAATGATTGAAAATGACTAATTAACATGTTAACCAACCAATTAAGTTTTTAGTTATTCCATGTTACTTTGTTGTAGACTATTCATCGGGTAAATTTCTCTTAATTAGCATGTACCATAGTGTTTCTAAACTCATCCTAAGTCTTAATACACCATACTACCTGATGTCAATTATATAATTCATCACGTCGGTTGGAAATTCCCCAATGTGCAAAAGTTTGGTTAACTATAGGGCTCTTGACCATTAGAAAGAATGACATGTGAAACGCATCATTCCATCAATTACATGCATGTTATGAATGAAAGGACTAGCTAGCATTATTAAAACATGTCAATGGTGAATCATTGCCACGTACATTGTCGGCATATTACGAATGAGACTAGGCAGCAAAATATGTCACTCACATGGCCCTTCTTTTATATTTAGTATCTTTCTTCCAGCATAAACTGATAAAATTATCCCTTCCTTTCCCTCATGATAAGTGCATTGAGCAAATATCAACGAGACAAAATTTACTGGAAGGAATTTCTACTGAAACAAGCTGTGTATACTAATTTTCTAGGAAACTACACCACAACAAATGTGAGCAACTACTACACATATGTAGCCACACTAGGACAAGATTGTGGGTAATTTGGTCATACCGCTCCTTTTGAACGAATTATGTACATGTATCAGGCACACACAAAAAACAAAGTGTGGCTTATATATTCTTTATATTTGTTCAACTCTATTTTTCTATGACTGAGCCCACTTTTGATCTAAATTGTAAGTGTTTACTAATTCTTTTACTTCAAAATTGATATGACACGTTTTCATATTTGTAAGTCGATTTAGACTGCTTTTTTTGGCCAAACAAAAGAAAATAGAGCCGATGACCTAGAAGCCCTCCTTTCTCTTTCCCTTGGCCTTCTATCTTTTGTACGCCTGATCTGCTGATCATTTGGCCGCTTTCCTTAGATCCGCTAATCGACCCTTGAATTCCTATTCTTCTCCTTCCGATCTATTGCTCAATATCACTTTTAGTCTTTGGATTCACTCCTACTACAGTAACTTTCTAACCATTTGAAGGTAAGCTCCGATAAAAAACCGTCTTGTATTCCTCGTGTATCTGCTTCCAAATCATCCTAATTGAGCGGAATTTCTCTTCATCAATCAAGATTATAAGGACTTTGGGTCTTTGATCCGGTTCGATCTCAAACTCATTGGATTGTTGTTAATCAAGAACTAAGCCTTCTAGAGTTCTAACCAAGAAACAAAACAAACACCAACTAGCTCAACCAGTTAACAACTCTCAATTCAACAAAATTGACCAGATTTTACGGATTGTTCTTTCGATACCGGTGATTGACAACCGATATATTTTGTGGACGAAAAGCTTTAATTATAATAACCCTAGGCATGAGAACAGGCTTTGTTAGTGTCTTTTTTCATCGTCCTTTTGCCAATGTCTACCCAAGAATTCCCTTTACATATGCTCTCATATCAATTACCAAAAGAAATCAGCATTTCTCATGAGCTTAAGACTTTAAGAACATAAACCTGCTTTTTGCCGAGTTTGATTTTCCAACTTCGATTGTGGTTGAATCATATCATAACTAAGTAGCAGCAGAGTATGAACGCGACTGATTGAGGGAAACTGTGTCATAGAGAAAAGAAACAAGGGTAAGGCAGTTACGCAGGGGTAGTCATATCCGCATAATTTTGCCTACAGAAAGCACAAAATCTTCAACCGCAATGGCAGGGCCGGCCCTGTGTTTATCAAGGCCCTAAACAAAAAATAAATAAATAATATTAATTTAAAAAAACTATTAACTAATTAAATAAAATTTAAGATCCTCACATTCATAATGAAATGTAATGTATCATTTTCATATTAAATTTATGATTTTAAAAGTTAAATATCATATTAGATTTACAAAGATGGAAAAATCATAATTTTGGACTTAATAATTAATTATATTAATTTTTTTGAAACTTTTATATGTAACAAGAAAAAAAAAGGCCCCTATTTTTTTTTGCCCATGGCCTACTTGCTCTTGGCCCAGGGCCGGCAGTGCGCAATGGGATAGGGTTAGGTAACGAGCTGGGCAGTTTAAACGTCCAGATCCTCTCTTTTTAATTGTATGAATGCGTCTCTAATTCCTCCGCTGGACTCTGAAGAATTATACACTAGCACCCAAAAACTCGGTGAGACACTGAGACTGATCGAAGATCGATGATGTCGACTTGAAGCGCAGTCAAAACACGTACGCGCATGCAGCAGCATGAAGAAGATCAACCGCTAAGCTGTGCTGTCGGTGACTAAGCGTCTTTACCTTCTGGAAGAAGAAACAGATAAAAACCCGAAAGAGATCGTTCAACAAGGTGGACCTATAAAATTCAACATTATCCAAAAAGATGCTAATATAACAAACAAAATATACACAATGCAAGTTCGCCAACTCTTTTAAGGAGCCAGTGGTACTTTAACAGTTTAATTTGCTCTTAGTTTTCAATACAGCTTCTTGTCTATTTAATCAGTTCATCATATAATCGTCTTGTGCTCTTGCAGCCAGAAGGATCCAAAATTTTGGGTTAAACATAACCCTAATTAATGTTACAGTGTGCGTCTATTCTTAAACCACGTACAGATATCGTTTCTGTGCCGCACTCTTGTTTTTTCTATGACAAGTATCAATCTCTTTCCAATTAATTAAGAGTGACGACCGACCTTGAACTCAACTGCTAAAGTAGATAAAGCCTCAACGAAATTAAGGAATGTATCTGAAAGATGAATTATAATGAGAGCTCATGCTATTGAATTAGGTGCAGAAACGTGTATATCCAGATTTGAAATAGACATAATTGACATGCATGCATCAACGTGGCTTCATCGTAATCCAATCGAGCCAAAAAAAAATTGAGCACGATTAATTTCTCAATACTAATTGGTGTTCTTGAAAAGGAATCTCCTCTAATTGTCTCACCCACTCGCTATCTTTGACTTAACTAGTGATTAGGACAGATCCAGTGATCACCAGTTTAATTGGCCATCGAAAGTGAAATTATAAAGTTATAGTTGAGAAGAAAAACGAAACAAGTTATGATGTAATGGAGTAATTATATACATGTAATACAGTAGCTAGATGGCAATGCAAAATATTGATTATCACTTTCACATAAGAACTTCAGAAATATTTATTATGTTCCAATAGAGCGCAACAAGGAAACCTAGCACCAGCTGGTTTGCTATGGTTAGAATTGAAAACCTTGGTTTGCAATCTTGCATCTTCATCCATGGTTTTGGTCCTTGTGGATGCTTTTCCGGTTTTGGGGGTCCATACGTTCAGAATTTGAGATCACGTTGTAGACTAATCGTAGGTGTGATTTTGGCTGATGGCAATAATAATTAAACTTGTACTCTTCATACATACAATATCATCATATTATTAGTTATTTTCGTGTTCTTGTCTTATAATTTAATAATTTTCAATATCTTTCAAATTTTGGCTTAATATTACGTACGTACTAACTTTTAAATATATATTGACTGAATGAGAATCATGAACTTGAATACTTCTCATTGTGTATTTTATCTAATTACATGACCATAACTTGGTGACACGATACGTATTAATCCTTCTTATGATTGAATGCATGATCTTCTGATTTAACGTCCCATCTAATGCATTCTGCCATCAGCATTTTTTTTTTCTTTCGGATGCAAGAAGGTTCACTTCTTGAGTAGCTGCATACTGTATTTCTTGGCCGTTAAGAATGGGAGAAGATCGATATATCACTTTTTCGAGAGTGTATTTCGTGCTTCAGCTGTGTGTGCACACTAGCACAACTTTAATTCTCTGTTTGACATGTGGATTTTGAGTTTTTACTAAACTAATGTTTTGTTTCAATTTTCCATTTTTACCCCTTTTAAAATTATTTTCTCTCTTCAACCTTCAAACCCAGCGCCAGATTTAATGGTTGCCTCAATGATTCCGGTGATCCCCGGTGTGATCTTATTCATCATTGAACTTTTATTCTTTCTTTAATTTTATTATCTATTATCTAATTCTAACTTGTGTAATATGTCTCCAAAACACCGAAGAAGATTGAGAATAAACTCAATCTAATCTATTGAAAAACCAATCCAAGTCAGACATAATCAGTATCCATCCTAAACTCCCAGTTTGACCTGCAGCCTTTGTGCTATTTTCCTTATCTTTACCCTTAATATTGAAGAAGAGAGATCAGATGAATTAGTTAAATGAAACACATGAAACCAAATGTAGTTTTTTTAATGAAACAAACCGTGGACAATGCTTTGGGAAATATTATACCCCCTTCATGCATGTTGTTGGAGTCTTGGAGACATTACCTCAGAGATCAAACTTGTTGATGGGTCATTATTGGATAGATTTTCAAAAGTACTACAAACATGAATCCAAATCATCCAACGATACAATCTCTCACGACCCTTCTTCACCAACCACCTTATTGCATAGCTAAATTCATACGGGGGTGATCCAGATTAGGCTCGAGTCCATCAAATTCAATGTTTTTTTTCGGCGAAATTTTTTTATTCGAGAAGTGATGCAGATACAAACGTTCAAATAAAGAAGAACAAGAGGGGTCATATAAGGAAGAAACCGATGAAAAAAGGAGGGTAAAAGAGTAAAACTGATGTAATGATTAAATAGTGGAAATCAAGTGTCACATGCACAATGGTAGGTGTCCAAACACTTGAAATATTGAAGGTGCATACAATCCATTTCCCACTTTTTCATACAAGACCATGAGTACACGATAACGAAATCGAAATCATCAATTGCAATGTGCTCAATTGTTTTAT
Organism: Argentina anserina; assembly: GCF_933775445.1. Lineage (NCBI taxonomy): Eukaryota > Viridiplantae > Streptophyta > Magnoliopsida > Rosales > Rosaceae > Argentina > Argentina anserina. Next base: position 7,566,894 of record NC_065874.1, read on the forward strand.
CATAATTCGAGTCTATGGGCGTTTTGACAAAGTTGGAATTAAGCGCACGCTCATAAGAAACAATCATGCCGGAGATTTTGGGGTTTCTATTGATCCTTGAATCAAGGGCCAACTAGCACCATCATCTATGGCACTGTGTCTGTCTCCACGCCCGACGACATCTATCAATCTATGGATAGCCGTCAGGATGCTAGGCATCAAAATGCATCTATATTTGTATTCTTGTAAACTTTTTCACAAGCATGCAACACAGGGACTAGTCAAAAGCAGCAGATCGTATGGTTAAGTTGACTAATTTTGTGTCAAAAGTTCGTAGAGTTACCGCCCTAGCTAGTAGTTTCTCCCTTACACGTAATTCAATATTAGATGTAAAAATCAAAATAAATGTGTATGAATCTCTCATCGATTTCATGTAAAACAAGGAAACATGAGGAAATTGTTGAAGGATTGAATTAGTGTGATCGACATAAGTAGACATCGGGCAAGAAGTGACAATTAAACTAAGAAGGTTGATCAGTTGTTGGAAACTGACGGCAACACTCAAATAGTCGACTAAACCACCAATATTGATATGTGTTGTTACTATACATGTCTAATCTTTTTTTATTTTTAGAATTAACATGTCTAATCCTATTATTAAAAAAATAGATTTCTGATCCCTCTTTTCTATGTTTGCAATTCTTTGGCCACTTTCAATCTAATTTTTGCCAAATTATTCTGAAGTAGAAGCCCACCCACATATTTAATTTAAAAAATTATTGTAAGAGATCGAATACATAACGAATGTAAGGGGCCCAAGGGGGGCATGATCTGTAATGACACAAATAACTCTCTCAAAGTCGTATCAACCATCAAACTGAACTATTTTTTTTTGTTGGTAATTTTTCTTGAAATCAATCGATACCAAATATTTACTAACCTCATAATAGTGACTCCACCAAATATATGAGTTGGTACTTCATTTTTGACATGTATTTTGATAAACAAAAAAAAACAAAAACAAAAAGACATGTGTGTTGGACCGGGACGGAAATCCAAGCTTATACGCTAAGTTTGACATGGTATACAACTGCCTACAGAACATGACAACAAAAATGTCACGTCTAGCAAGTGACTGTATTTCAGGATAATATTAAGGATAAGAAAATATAGTGACATTGATCGAGCCCTGAGCCAGCAAATTAATAAATCACACCTCCTTTAGAGACTAAGTGACTGCTTTGACTGATCTAGCTAGCTAGTTGAGAAACTAGACGATAGAGACTTAAGAATCTGAGATGAGCGAGCCAACCCCAGTAAAGTGTCGGCTTTACGTGCTGCTTCTAGTAATTGCCTCAAATCGACGTCCTCAAGCACTCATAGTTTAGTCGACCGTGGTTCTTTCCGTATCAAAACTACAACGTTCTATTTAATATCTGCCATTATAAAACCAGCGGTCTACACTGAACTAAGTTAAAAAAATTAAGAACCGACTAATCTGCTCCACTATATCTTGTCCTCACTGAATTTCACACATAGAGAAAAAGATGATTACGTAAAAAATTAAATGTTTCATTAACGTGTTTTGTTAAAATTATATTTTGTACAGTATTAAACATAATTACATAAATATATTACATTTTAAAAAGACACTTAAATAAAATTTTATAAACTCATGCGATAAAAACACGTGCATCGCAAAGATACGAGTCAAGTAATTGAAATGTTTTTAAAAATAAGATTATATATATAGTTCATATCCAGAATTAAAGTTTATTTTGAAATTAAATAGTGAACTTCGTTATTTGACTTATTTTTTGGTCAAAAATCACATCTCCACCGTACATATTTTAAAACATAATGTATATATCACTCATGTAAAGTTTCACACAATTTAATGATCATTAAGACGTTGAAACATTACTTAACGAACCGAATTTGTTCAAACTGAACCGTTTATATAAATCACGATTACGGAATGTCAAACAATCATCAAATTTGATGAAATTTTACAAGAGTGATTTATACATTATGTTCTATGATATATACGGTAGAGATGTGAAAATTTGAAAAAAATGAGTTAAATAACAAAATTCACTATGTAATTTTAAAGTTTCACTCTCGATAGAGACTGATATATACACACACCAAACACTTGATGCTCAATTATATAAGTTTTTTTCGTTTTATTTTCTCCCTTTTACCATGGCAATATTGGATTGAAAGATTGGTCAAAAATTAAAACCTAAATTGTGTTTCTAATATTTGGGAGCTCCACCTAACTATGAACATGCGTCACAATAGATTTTTCTTCTTGATGAAATTGCAATACACACCAATTCACACCAATAAATTATTTAACCACATTGTATGTTAATTCAATTAAATTAAACTTTCAAGTATTTTAGAACATATACATGAAGGGTGTTTCTTAAATATAAAGACATGTAAGGGTGTAATTTATTGAGCAATTGAGAATGCTTTAATTTTGAGGAAAATATAATGATTTTAGGGTCACAGACTCACAATATATATTATACAGTAATGTATCACTCTATGTTTTATTATCTTTTTACAAGAACAGCTCATGTCAAAGTAAAAATGAATTTGAAGACTCGAACTACCTGCCAAGCTTAAAGATATGGTTAAACAAATGTTGTCGGCAGCAGTTGAGATTGGTAGGGTCAATTACCGTTCGCGGGAACGGTCAACCGTTAAACAGAGCGGGACCATGTAACTAACACCAAAAGATATCAGCACGTGTCCCTAACGTGGCAACTGCCGTAACCGACAATAACTGTGACTTCGTCCTCTGGCCTCAGCTCACGTGTAGGCCCTGCAAGATTGCAGTTCCTTTTCTTTGGTCCGGTAAGTCTTCTTCTAAGTTGGGAATTAATGGAAAACTTCACTAATAATTACGTACTCGAGTGATAAACCCAAAATCGGGGACCAGAATGCCCAAATATAATCGACCAACAGCACAAATGAATGCCGAAATGTAAGTAGTTTTCAAGAAACACTGAAAATGGCTCGAGAAATTGAGTGGTAACCTAGTACGATCGGCTTTGAACATAAGCGAGAAACAAAAAAAGAACATACGGTTAATAGGGACTAAGCATTCATAAACCTCTGGACAACTGATAACAAAACCAACACAATTAAATCGAGGTACACAATATTACTTGTATATACCATTTGCGATATATCTCATTCCTCTAAGTCATTCTATGCCCCGACATCGATACAAATAGTTAAGGAAATATAAATGAAACCCAACATTTGTGTTCTGGCGATGTATGGCAATAATTTTTGGCGACAATCCAGCAACAATAACCATACTTGAATTGAGCGGAATACTTGTTGATCAAACTCTTGCTCATTCACGTAAGTGCCACGGTTGGAAATCCTATTGGTATCTCATATGGTTACAAAACTTGATCTTAACGCGAAATTATAAGTATTAATAGTTACATAACAAAATATTTTCTAAAAAATATTAATACCCATCTTGGAATCGGATTCTATGCACCTTTCGTTTTTCCAGTGTTTGCACACTGACCATTGTGCATGTGACACGTGATTCCCACTACTGAATTATTCTATGAGTTTTCCTCTTTTACCCTTTTGGCATCGGTTTTCTTCTCTCTCTCTTTTTCTCTCTCGGATTCTAAAGATTTAAGTTTGGAGGAGTGGAGGGACAAAGTAGATTTCATCAGATGAAGAATAGAGGAAGCTCCATGGGTTTTTCATAGATAGGCTTTTACATGGTAAATTTACATTAGTTGGTTAGTATACACGTCTTCATACACCCCTAATTCTCAAATACATATATTTAAAATTAATTAATTTAAAGATTATTTTACTAAAAACAAAAACAAAGTCATAGTTAATTTAAAGATTTCTAAAACTAAAAGGATTAGGATCTAGACTCAAGTATGAGATGGTGCAGACCCCCTAGCTTCCTAAACAATCCAAATAAATTTCATTACTTACGTTAATTTTACCTTGTTTCGTGCTAAATTTTATTGATAGAACCCTCTTAAATAAGAAATAACATCGTTTTAAAAAAGCTAATAAGAAAATAACTATAAATACTTTCATTTATAATGTATTATGACGATTATATCACATTTGAAATGTATATTTTCTCTTTTTTCATCTCTTTGTATTTCCTAATTAAGAATAATGAAAACATCTTTCATTTTTTTTCCTATCCAGTTTAATGGTTTCTCAAGAGAAAAAATTTGGACTCCCCTTATACTGAAATCATGGTTCCTCCCCTGATCACACCTACGTACAACAAAAAAGAAGAAGACGAATTTCACCTATTGTTTGTTTTTTCCATTAGCCCTTGTAACCACTTCAAAACATAATCTGGCATTGTACTATTGAAGACGGAGACAACCGTCTCGGTTTCAAAATTCAACAAATGCATAGCCACACGACGCACTGGTCACGTTATGCCTAACCAAAAGAAAGTTCTTGACTCAACCATATTTGCTCATAGCCTGGCGAAGAGTGTGTTCGGTGATCAGGTGAGAGAGGCGGCTGATGAAGAGAGTGCAGTAAGGGTCGCTGATGAGCTTGGGATCGCCGGAAGGGTTGTAAGGGATGGTGAAGGAGCAAAGCCAAGTTCAGAAGATGGTGTTGTCGTGGGGCAGACTGTCAGTGTCGTCGATGCTTCCGGCTTGAATCGGGTGGTACGTCTCCACGTAGGACACCACCTTCGTTTTTCTCATTTTTTTGCCAACATTAAAGAAAGAGAATGATTATAAAAAGAAAAAGATAAAAATGGAAAATTGACGCAAAACATTAAATTAATACAAAACCAGAAACTATGTGGCAACCACATAATTAATGTTGTGCTTGTGTCTACACACCGATAGAGCACCGAATAATCACCATACATCTCTACTACTATAAAGCGAGTAGGAAAATACCACTAAATTACGAACCGACTAACTTATCTTTCTGTTATCAGTTTCTCACAAACAAAGATAGTGGCTATGTGGTAAAAATAAAAATGTTTTACAATGGATAGTGGGTAGTAGGAAGTTATGATCAAAATTAACTTACGTGAAAATATTCACGAGTAAAAGCTAGTATCTTTAGTTAGAGTAAATTCTATTGGTTGCATATGCAAATCTGCTATAGCAAGATCCAAGGCAACATTAGAATAAGAAGTTAAAGAATGTATTTCAATATTTCCTTGATAAATCAAATAATTTCCGGGCACGCACGTATATAGTGCCTTTTCTTCTACCACCCAAAGTCCTAAATGACCATTTAGAATCAGTCATGTACCAATCAATCATCCTCTGATCCTCATAATCAGATGCAAAAGCCACAGAGTTAACCCATTACGGCTAACGGTATACCTATTAATTATAACAACTTTCAAAATGTTATAATATTTAGCCATACATGATTTTTAACCATGTAGACATGAATCCTCCATTTTTTTGGTTAATAGACATGAATCCTCCATGATTATGAAGAATATCAACTTCTTTTCGACCATACATATGTATATCAGCCACACCACAATTAGTGGTATATGTTTATGGCCACACAATCTAAAGATCAGTACAATCTGAGACACTTATCTTGTCTCAAACCTCAAACCTCCATCGGGTCCAACTCTCCATTCAGATGAACATTCATCCAATGAATCTACTACGAGATCTGCCAACTTAGCTTGTGAAAATCTATCTTGTGTCTGACCCTGAATGATCCTTGAGATTAGTGTAGGTTGCACCGAGACACTACCAAGAAAGACCCTTGGTTCTCTTCCTGATTGTATCAAATCAAATTCAGATACAGTTTCGAGTATAATCCATTATTGAACCATAAGAGAAGCTATCATACCCCTTGGTTTCCTGCTCAATGCATCAGCCACCACGTTTTCTTTTCCAGGGTGATACTCAAAGGTGAAGTCATAATCCTTAAGGAGTTCCGTCAATCTCATCTGTCTCATATTCAATTCCTTATGTGAGAACAGATACTTCAAACTCTTATGATCAGAAAAGAGTTGAAATTTCTCACCATACAAGTAATGCCTCCAAATCTTTCAGGCAAAAACAACTGCAACGAGCTCTAGATCGTGAGTGGGATAGTTCTTCTATGGACCTTTAACTGTCTAGAGCCATACACAACCATACCTCCATGCTGCATTAACACACACTCTAAGCCTTGGTACGAAGCATCACTATAATTGGCATAGCCGCCCCCACTAGTGGGAATTGTCAATACTGGAGCCGTGGTCAAGATAGTCTTTAGTTTGTTGAAGGCCTCTCACATGTCTCTATCCTAACATCCATCTTAGTCAACTTGGTCAACGACGATGTAGAAAACCTTTCAATGAACTTCCAATAGTAACCTGCCAAACCAAGGAAACTACGAATCTCGGTAGGGTTCTTTGGACGACTCCAACTCTTCACTGCCTCCACCTTTGACGGGTCTACTAATACACCATCCTTTGAGACTACATGACCAAGGAATTTGACTTTTTCCTTCCAGAACTCACACTTCTTGAGTTTGACATACAGTCTTGCTTCCTTTAGAGTTTGCAATACCATCCTCATATGCACCACATGGTTCTCTTGAGACTTAGAGTATATCAGAATGTCATCCACAAACACTACAACAAACTCATCAAGGTACAGGCTAAAGATTTGGTTCATCAAACTCATAAAGACAGCCGGTGCATTTGTCAGACCAAAGGGCATGACAACAAACTCATAGTATCCATACTTGGTCCTGAAAGCCGTGTTTGATATATCTTCTTCCTTCACCCTGAGTTGATGGTAACCGGATCTCAGATTAATCTTAGAGAATACAGTGACCCCTCTAAGCCGAACAAATCATCAATCCTAGGCAAATGATACATATTCTTGATGGTCACCTTATTCAGCTCCCTGCAGTCCACACATAACCGCAGAGAACCATCTTTCTTTTTCATGAACAACACTGGTGCACCCCAAGGTGAGACACTAGGTCTAATGAACCCTTGGTCCAATATTTCATCTATATGTACATTCACCTCTTTAAGCTTGTTCTGCCCCTATCTATAAGGCGCCTTTGACACTGGTGCCGTATGGGGTACCACATCTATGCAGAAGTCCACAACTCTCGGAGGAGGTAAACCTAGTATCTCCTGGAACACCTCACTATACTCAGATACTACAACAATGTTTGCAATAGTTACTTTATGATCTACAGATTCCACATGTGCCAAGACTCCTGCTCTCATGGCATTATCTGACTTGAGGCAACGATAATGAAAAACGGGTTCTCCGAGACTATGGAAGAACACTACCATGTCAAAGCAATCAATCGATGCGTGTTGCGGCCTCAATCAATCAATTTCTAGGATCACATCATAGGTGTGGTCCGAAATCACTATCAAAGAAACATAGAATTCTCTACCCCCGATCACAATAGGACAAGCCTTGCAGATTGTATCCAGTTCGAGAGACACTCCAAGAGGTGAAGTGACACATAAAGAGTTCCCAAGAGGTGTAGGAATCAATCCTAACATCTCTACTACTGAACTAGCAATAAAATAATGCGATCCTCCTGTATCAAACAGTACTATAGCAAGGTAGTCAAAAATAGATAAGGTACTTTCCACTCATGTATCTCGCTGACCCACTGCAAACACTTTAGCTTGGCCCGCAGGTAACTGCCTCTGCTGATGTTCCTGTCTACCTTGCTGAGGTCGGGTGCAGTCTCTAGCCATATGTCTCACTTGCCCACACTTAAAGCAGCATGTTTGTCACGACCCCAAAATTTAGAGTATGAAACTCAAATTTCGAAGTCATGAAAAACACTAAAACAATCTCAATGAATAGAAATCATTTAAATGTCACAGCGGATCATCTCTGAGTTCAAAATACAACTCAGTCAAACCGATTATTACAAACCAAAATTTATAATTCAACATTATAACAAATAGAAATGTATAATCCTCACAACATCCTCACATGGAAATCAACATAAAGTCCTCACCACAAGAAGGAAATAAATAACTTCAAGTCCTCTGAGCGGTCCGTCGATTTCCGCAAATACACACCTGCGGAGTTATCCCCTACACCATCGAATAGGTGCACCAGGATTGTAAACACAAATCCGGTAAGCTTTGCAGCTCGTATGAGTAAAACAACAATATAACTCGCATATCAATATATATGAAAATCAATGTTCTAAAAATCCCCGCCTAGGACCGCCTAGGCGGCGCCTAGGCGCCCGTAGATCCTTAGCCGCCTAGATTTTGGGCCGATTAATCCCCGATTATCCCCGATTAATCCTCTGGGCGCTGGTTTTTAGCTGTCCGCCCGATTAACGCCTAGCGTTTTTTAGAACATTGACGAAAATCCACAATCAACAAATATAAATGCACTCATGCTTCATTAGACGGCCCATCTGGGTGTCTAATAATATGATAATATATGTACTCATGAGAATTGGGCAACCCCTCTGTATATCCAAATGCATTTATAATACAGGTACTCATGAGCGCTGGTACCCCTCTGTTACCCCTCATGTAGTACGCCGCCGACATTGGACAACCATCTGTCATCCAATATCAAAAATATATATGGGTACTCATAAGCCGATAACCCATTTGTTACCTCATATGCAGTACCCCGACAGACAGACCAGAGCTCTAACTGTATCGTAACTTTCGCCCGACCAAAAGCTAGGTTCCGACATGCCAACACTTCCAAAGACTGGTCCGAAATCATAAACACGTCCGAAGACAAAACACGTTTTAACAAAACTCAATGTTAAAATCATGTACAATAAGCATCACATTATATTGTACAATCAAATCAAAAGCTCAATATATAAATCTCATCATCAAATGATCTTATTCGCAACGAAATCCTGACCGTATATAATATAACAAACTATATATATGTACCTATTTACCATTTATACAAATATATATTCCACTATATCACATACATGTCATATTTCATTCTTTAAAATTCTGCATAATCTTGAATCTCCGCAAGGGTATATTCGTAAATGTGAGATTTTACTCACCGTATAATCTCAAGTGTAATTCCACGATTCCGAAAGTAAATCCGTTACTTGAGGTATCGATCACCTTGAAAAGATAAGAAAACAATTTAGATTCGTTACGTAAACCTTAAATGCCGAAACAATAATATTATTTTATTGTTCATCATTTTTTGGTTTTACGAAATTACTGTTCACGTATTTACTATTCATGTATTACTGTACACATACATATTAATTATGTATTTCTGTATGAGTATATATTGTTTACGTATTTATGTACGTATGTTACTATTCAAATGTAAATACTATCTCAGTAAATAATAATTACCACTTTACCCTTCCGAAATTACTTTTACATTTACTGAATTTAAATAAAATTTACATTTACTGTACGTAAATTACTTTTTAGATTCACCGTATGTAAAAATAAATTTACAAATTATTGTTCCCGAAAACACTATTCACGCGCCGCCGCATTTGGCGGCGCGTAGGGTTCACGCGTCACCTCCGGCGACTGCGCGTGGCGCTCACGCGCCACTCACTGTGGCACCGCGTGGGGCCCACGCGCCGAGCTTACTACCGGCGCGTAGCACGCCACCGCCGCCCGATTTCTCATCCTCTCCTTCTCCTCTACCCCTGCACGGCCCAAGGCCGCCTCCAGACCACCACATGCACTCACACGCACCGCCTAAGGCGGCGGTGTTCAAGACTCCACCTCCACCTCCGATCTTCCTCCAAATTTCCCCAAATCGATCCAAAATCACCACACAATCACACACAACCATCAAATTCATCAATTCATACCTAGATCAGACGGTGGAGGCTTCCATTCGTCGTTGGTGATGCTTGAGAGGCCGGCGACGTCGATTCGAGCAGAGGCGAGGGTGCGCGGTAAATCGAGGTTCAACCCTTGTCGTGGAGGGCTCCAGAGGTGAGAGGAGGCGGAGGCGTGCTTGCCTTGAGCACGGAGTCGGCGGAGGAGCACGACGGAGGAACGCACGAGCTTCGGGTCGTCACGTAGGCTTCCTGGCGGCGAGGGGAAGGTGCGCCGAGCTTGGGGTTTAGTGAGGAGGGCCTCGGGAAGCTGTAGGGCGAGGCGGTGCAAGCCACGGAGGGCTGAACGACGAGATCGCCGGTGGAGAGTTTTTTTTCGGAGGGAGATAGGCTCGGGGGAGAGAGGCGCGGGGGGTAAGGGAAGAAGTGGGTTTCTGAAAATGAAAACCATACTTCAGAAAAGTTTCATTTTATAACCTTTTCTAAATCGGAAACTAACTTCCGTCATTAATAACTTTCACGTCCGACTCCCGATTTAAACGCGTGACGTGTCCCACAAACTCGTATCGACGAGCTCTCCAACTTCCGTGAAAGAAGTTTTCACAAACGAACGACGAAATAAAAGTCGTTTCTCATGTCGCGGAAACGTAACGTTTTTCTAAATAAACGTTCCGATAACGTTTCCGTTTTCCTTTCGAAATGTCGCAAGCAACCAAATGTCGTTTAAATGAATTTAACAAACTTAAAATATTTAAAACAAGCCAATAGTTGGTTCCGAAAAAATCGGATTATTACAATGTTCTCTTCAGTTTCAGACAAGTTGTGGCGTAGTGACCATTTTCGTTGCAAACAAAACACATTACTGATGCTAACGGTCTAACAGGTGCAGTCCTAACAGATGGAGATGCAGCCTTGGCTGGAGTCTGGTAATAGGTTCTCGGCCTCTTCGAAGATCCACATTTAGGTCATGCGGACCCGCTACCTGAACTGATTGCTTTCCCTTTTCCTTGAGTATCCCTATTTTCCACATCTCCTCCGCGGGTCTTATTCGCCTGTTCAAAATTCAGTGCACTGTCATACATCAGCTCCTTGGTAGATAAACAAAGTGCTGATATGATGGTCTTGTACTCTTGTTTAAGTCCCCGTAGAAATTTATGGGCTAAGGAGGTCGCACCCATTGGCCTGACAAACCGATACAACTGTGCAAAATGGGCCTCATACTCCATGATGGTCATATCTCCCTGTTCTAGATCAAGGAACTCAAGTTCTAATTCCTCCTGCACTGTAGTTGGGAAGTACTTTTCTCGAAAGAGTGCCACCAAACCCTCCCAATTCAGAGTGGACAGATCCACAGTCCGTCTTGTACTCTTCCACCAATCCATAGCATCATCCTTTTTAGAAGAATGTGGCTATCATCCTCTTCTCGGTCTCAGAGCACATCACCATCTCAAAAGTAGGTTTCCATACTCTCAATCCAATAATCTGCCACCATATAATCTAGGCCCCCATGAAATGATGGCGCTAACAGACTACTGATGTCCTTAATCAGCTTTAGCACACGACCCTCGTCTCTAATTACTGCCTCTAGGTCAACCCGTTCATCATGTGGTGCCACCTCCTCATAGAGGTTATCCACGTTGCGGACTCGGCCTTCATCCCTAGCTCGGCCTTGGCCTCTTGCCCGTCATCGGCCTTGTGCATGGCCCTTCTCCAAATTCATCCCCTTAAACAGTGAAACACTTAGTCAATACATGTAAAGTCTTGAACCAAAATAAAATATATCCAACATATATTAACTAAGATATTTAGAGAAAAGGTGTATCATTGAAGTATTATCACAACACTTTATTTTAGAGGATCAAACCGTAAGGTGTGGTTTCTAACACTCTTGCGTACCCAGTGACATATCAATAACGAAAAGCATGTGATGGGAGTCCGCTGCAGTCGGGCCATCGCTCCTTGATGATATTGATAGATCACCAAATACGCAACCTACACTCTAATACCAACTGTCACAGTCCCGAAATTCGAAGGATAAAAATTCGAATTCGAAGCAATGAAAACTCTAAAACAATGTCAAATATATCGAAATAATTTTTTCATAACAGTGTATCGAAACGGAGTCCACAACATGACTCAGTTGACTTGAATAATATACAACCAATGGAAATGTAAAATTTACTCAATCTTCACCATGAACAGCAGAAAGAATTCTTCGACAATCTTTAGAGAAAGCCCTCTAATTCTGCTAATCCACACCTGCAAAACTATCCCATACACCATCGAATATGTGCACCGGGATTGTAAACACAAACCCAGTAATCTTTGCAGCTCGTAAGAGTAAACCAACAGTATAACACACATAGTATACAAGAGAAAATACTGAAAACATTTAATTATAAACGCACTCATGAGTCACATGACAGCCCCATCTGGATGTCCAATAATATCTGAAAATATGAGTGCTCATGAAACATTGGGCAACCCATATGTTTACCCAAATTACATTTATAATACGAATACTCATGAGACCCAGGTACTCATATGTTACCCCTCATGTAATACACTGTCAGATACTGGGCAACCCATATGTTACCAAATATCACAAAAATATGGGTACTTATGAGACCCAGGTAACTCATGCAGTACACCGGCAGACAGACTAGAGTTCTAACTGAATCGTAACTGTCACCCGACGAAGACTAGGTTCTGATATCCCAACACGTATGAAGACAGAAAACGTTTTAACATGACTCAAAGTTAAAGCCACGTACATTACAATCCTCACATGTTATTGTACAAAAATCGAAGCGACCCATGCTCAAATAAAATTAATATTGATGCTATAAATAAACTCATTGGAAATCAGAATATGACATTATATAATATAGCAACCCACATATATGTATCGTATTTACCATTTATACACATACACAACCCACTATATCATATAAATATCATAGTTCGGTCTTTTAAATAAAGTGTAATTATGAATCACCGCCAAAGGTAGACTCGTCATAGTGAGATTTACTCACCTTATTTTCCTGAGTGTAATTCCATAATACTGACAACAAATCCTTAACTTTTTTTGTCAATCACCTTGTTGTATAATAAAGTGGTTAGAAACGTTACGTAAACCTCAAATCCCGGATCAGTATTATTGTTTAATGTTCAGCAATTTACGGTTTTTACGTAATTACTGTTCACGTAAAAATGTTCATGTACATACTGTTTACGTATTTTTGTACACCAATGTACTGTTTTATTGTAATTATTGTTCCAGTAAATATGAATCACCGATTTACTATTTAGAAAATTACTTTTATAATTATTGTATGTAAATTACTTTTACAATTTACCGTACATAAATTACTGTTATATTTTTACTATACATAAATTAATTTTTTACATTTACTGTACTGAAATTACTTTTTACAAAAAATTTATTGTTCGGAAATCATTGTTCACGCGCCACCCAAAGTTGCAGCATGTAGAGCTCACGCGCCGCCCAAACTGGCGCGCGTGGCTTGCCCACCGCCGCCCATAACTCTTTCTTTTCTTCTCCTCGTTCCTTCCATGGCTTAATGCCGTCTCCATGCACCTCCACAATCATCCACGTGCCGCCTCAAACGGTGACACGCACACACCGCCTCCTCCGAAACCACATCAAATCCAACAAATTCAACCACAAACATGTAGATCGCACAAAGGGAGACATTTTCGTACCTAAATCGGGCCCGAGGACCACCGGGAAGTCGCCGAAGGAGCTCAAATCGCTGACTGTGCTTGATTTCGTGATGGTCGAAGTGCGGCGCGATTCCGGTCCCAATCCGCTCGTAGGTGGCACCGGGGGTTGAGGAGCGGTGGAGAGGGACTATCGCCGAGTGCTTGCGTCGCCGGAGACGATGCTTGGACGGTGTCGAGTCGCAGAACCTTTAAGTCGTCGAGGGGGCTTCGGCGCGGCGAACGACGACGTGTAGCGTCCAAGGGTGGGAGCTGGAGGCCGTGCGGTGCCTTTGAGGTCGGCGGTGAGGGCTACGGTGGCCGGTGAAGTGATATTGCCGAGAGATTATCGAGAGGGGAGGGGTCGGGGTCGAGAGGGAGAGGGAAGGTTGCGGGGGGAAAAGAGAGAGAGGGTTTCTGTTTTAGGAAACCCTAATTCCCTAAAAATACTTTTTCCAAAATCGAAAGTTAACTTTCGTCGCTAATAAATTTAGCATACGACGTCCAATTAGAACATGTTACATATCCACGAATTCGTATTGATGTGCTTTACAACTTCCGTGAAGGAAGTTTTCGGAAACGAACGTCAAAAATTGAAGTCAACTCTCAAGTCACAAAACGTAACATTTTTCCAATTTAAATTTCCGAAGACGGTTCCATTTCGTTTTGACATCGTCGTGAAGCGAAAAATGCGATTTATTCAATTTTCCAAGTTTAATAAATTTCGAGAATTCATACAATTTGTAGCTGAAAATTCGGGTTATTATAATGAAATAAAGTTAAACGATTGTTTTCAAAATTATACATATTTTGAAAATTCTACAAATTTAGAGATTTTGTTTATTTCTCTTCTAACTTTTTTTATTATAGATAACGATTTAGAGAAGCTGTTGGGGTTAAAAATTAATATTTTTCCTCTATAATAAATATTATTTAAATTTTAGATGAACAGTTGAAAAATGCTCTTAATACATATTTAGTTGTGGGACCCGGATCTAATATTTCAACTAACTGAATACACTGAAGTACGTGGAGAATATTCAAATATGGTCGATGTATTAAACTGTGAATCTTTGACCACGAATTAAGGTGATATTATGATATTCTATAACTGTTAGGGTTAATGTACGTGGTTTGCTATTGGAACGCTACAAATCCTACAATTATGGGTTAACTACGAATCTACGATCGAGCACTACAAACAAAAAGTCTAATCGCACATGTTGCTAATAGTCATCTAATCACAATATATCAGATACACTGAATTCGATAAACTTATAGTCACTTTTTAAACTGCAATCAGGTTATTTTTCTTTCGCTTTTGGATATGCAGTACTGCAACATTAGCAGGTTGACTCTTTTGACTCCCCTAAAATCACGGAGTTTTGCATTAGAAATGCCTATACGACTCTACCAAGCCAAAACCCGTGCCTATTGCTACTCTGATCTCCATTTTCTATTTGCCATATTATACAGTCAAGTAGTCAACAAAACAAAAGCAAGATCTCTATAAGAAGTTGCCGAAAAAGATCAGAGAGAGAGAGAGACCTAACTACCAAGAATAGCTGAATACGTCAAGATGAGCTTCATTGGCATATTTCCACAAACTCTTGGTATGCAACATGTTCTGGCCAGCAATGATCGGCGGATCCGGCCTTATCCGGCGTACCAAGCTGGTGTTAGGGTTTGTTATGCTGTGGCAGCTGAACGTGCATGTTAGCTAGCTAGAGAACGAAGCGGCAAGAAAACTGGTCCATATCCAAGAAAGTAGCTCAATATGCGTGTCATGATTCACTGAAGCAATTTTAAATTTTCACAATTAAGTTATGCGCAACAATTATCAGCCGGCAGTGAAGGAGCTCCTAAGTTTTGGATACTGTTCTACTGTGGACTGAGGAGTTTGATGGGAGCAACCAGAGGGCGTTTCCTTCGAGAAGAGGATGAAGATCGAAGAAGTCTGACACGTAATACTGTCAATGATGACGTGGTGACATGTAAATCTGAGGTGTCGAGTGGCTGCTGGGTCCGAATTGAAGTATAAAATGCTCAAATTGAAACCCTACCTACCCTCCCCGACCAACGCATGCACATTGCTTTCGCAAATTACCCACATTGGTGGAGGAAATTTTATAGTTTACATCGACGGATATGCCTAGTCAGCTCCACCTGTTGCAAATTTATGGTGCCTGTTGCGAATAGGGTTTGCTTGATTTGGAATTTTGATATGTGTTTCAATCGAATTAGACTCATGCTAGTAGTGAAAGTTAACTATAAGAGTAAAGGGATCGATGGATTGTACATCAGGGGAAGTGAAACACGAGTACTTCCGTACCTAACTTGTTACGATGGTTAAGACCTCTAACATGTTACGAGAGTTGCTTTTGTATATGATATGAAAGTCGGAAAAGTCTTATTTTTATACAGTATAAGGAAATAGATGCGACAGATATATGTTGGTTTGATGTATTTCATATTTAGAAATGCCTGAATGCCAGATGACTGATTGTAATGGGATGCTCTTTGTACTAATCCAAATTCTAACCTGACGATTAGATATTTGGCCAAAATAAAGATTATGGGAAGAAAACATTTGCATTGTATAATATTCGAAGCTAGCAGTATAGTGATGATAAATGCTGTTTATATCGCAATGACAACTGGCTCCGAGTCTCTTTCTTGTTGCTGGCCTGCATGGATTGCCTGCCCTAGCCATGAAGTTTTGAGACAAGTATGAAACAAGAAACGTTATCTTAAAATTTATCACTTGACAACAATAATATAAAATCCATAAGGAGTTAATGAAAAAAAAAATGCAGAAGGAGCTAAATTATGTACGCATTTCAGGTATATGTCTGCGGTTTAAAAAATTTATGTTATTCAACGAGCTAATTATCAGATTATCAAGAAGGATTAACTTTCGATTTTTAACAAAACAAGATAGGTCAAATATAGCACAAGCTAGTTGGGTCATATCAACCTGATCAGCATCGGTTCATTCATAAATCGAATTGAATGAGCAGTATCGTAAAACCAACTTCTGCAGAGACAATATTATTCTGTTTCCGACCTGAACTAAGATATATGTAAGACCATCTTTCTGGAGGTACCAAACTGTCCTATATATCCAGCAACGTTGAACAAAATAATCCAACTACACATCACATGTATTGATTAAATTAACAAAAAGTTATGGATAAATTATAAAATTGGCCTGACTGATACTATAAACGTTTTAGAGCAACAAATTCATTGTGCGGCTCTTAAAAATATATTGGATGGGCGACACCACCCTGGAGATCACGTCTTTGTTGGATTGGGTGCTGCGATCGAGTCGGTGAAATAAAGAATTTCTCCAAGGTATGGGATATATGCATTTACATACAATGATACTGACATGCAGACAGTAAAAAAAGAGAAGTTGCATATCCATTTAGATTCATAAATATTTGAGTATATATCTTATAAGACATATAAACATGTGTATATATTCATCAGAAATTCTGAATGCATGTTTTTTTTTTATCATCCTAGCAGCAAAACTTGACTATATACAGAGATATAGGTTTGGTACCTAACAAAACAAATTAAGATTGAACAGTTGCTAAGAACGTACGTACATACTTAAGCATGCTTTGAACAAGCATTATATTTTGAGGAATTAATCTGTTTTGGTCATATGTAATATATGAATAAAATTTGAAACCATAGCGTAAGCTTATTCTGTGTTGATGCCTACAGATCGTCCTTATAGCTGCATACTTTCTGAATATTTATTATCACAATTATGCTCAGATTATGGGAGTTCAAAAATTTCATGCCCAGAATTTTCAGGGCTTTGCTGAAATCAGAAAATGCATGTCTATATATAGGTGCACAAAGAAATGTGTCTGGCCCTTCCCTTGATATGAGAATGTATGTCAGTACATTGTATTTATCTCTGAAGGCGAACCACTGTGGGTGGCGTTAATAGCGATACCCGAGCAAGTAGAGGGATTTCCGGATCGACATTTCTGCCAACTGGATCTTCCAGGTCTCCGGCCACCGGTCCGGTAAACAGAGCAGGAGGAAATTAAGTCGGAGATCACCCCATTCAAGGGTGACCTTAACACACACACACACATATATATATATATATATTGTCAGTTGATATCGAGCTGAATATACCAATTAACGTAGTTTTGCGTACCCGACTCAACAATTAATAACTAAGTTGAAATTGTTTTATAGTTAAATCGGTATTGGTGGGTTAATTATCTTTGTAGATTAGCATATCTAATCTCACGAGAAATTATATTATATATATTTATGGTTCACTAATTCTCCCGCTGTAAACTAGTTGTTCATATTTATTTTAAATCTTGGGAACATAAAAGAAAAAAAAACAAAATGGGATTCGGTGGCCGTTGGTTGAAGTTGGTTGTTAGTAGTTTACTTGAAATGCAAGGATTCTCATTCGATCTTCCTTTTTTTTCTTTTTGGTTGGTACGTTATTTTATCCAGAGTTTCAAACAAAGTCTCCTAATCCCCAAAGAATAATGACCCCATTTACATCTCTTGGTCTTTGTTTTCTCTCAATTTTCTCTTTTTGGTACTTTTCCGAAAGTTCATGGAAGTGGCGAGATAAAAAGTAGATGATTCGATCGATCACCGTTTTATGTATTAATGTATTATTGCATGAGAATATCCTTTTCCTTCTAAACTGTCCAATCTTATTTAACGGTATATAACATGAACACCATTGACCATACCTCATGGGAATAACTTAGGGCTACGTGGTAGGGTCCGTATGGCACTGAGTACGTGGAGTTAATAGGGAAATAACTAATCGACCCAGAGAGATATGGAAAAAAAACTAGCAAGTTGTTGATCGATTTTGATCGGTTAGATATCATTTATGCATAGTTACTATTTTTTTACAACGACATTAAGCTGTAATTTTTTTAAATGATATAATTAATCGGAAACTGGGGATCGAAAATATTCCTTGCCTTAATTATGCACAACTGCAGCGTCGAAACACAAACGGGGAAAACTGAAAATGACAACTATCTTACGCCCATAGATAAAAAGACGGCCGAAAGAGATGTCACCGCCTTGCCATGTTTGAAGAGAATCTCTTCTTATATTTACTTGTATTATTGTACGTTGCATGCGTATAAGTTATAGAGCATGGGAAACTTAATTAATTTATTTGAAACTGTAAAGACAATGTACTAGTGCAAGATATGATATAGATCATTAAGTTTTTGAAAGACCGTCTGTCTATAGTAATAATATCCAAAGAAGACTTTTCTCGATCAAAGTTGATTCGGGTGACTGCTAATCAATCATTTACTTCATTTCGCCATTGAAGTATCCAATAAGTATACGTACTTTTTTTTTTGAAAGGGAAGTATACGTACTTTAATCTTCCTCGTGTGTTTTTCCACTATTAAAGAGAAAGTCTTACGTTAAAAGACATGTTGAAGAATCAAGGAGTCCGGAAAATGACCGAGATCGGACAAATGTTCGACGAATTACTTCAAATACAAACTGAATAATCTAAAAGAAAATTGTACGGTACAATTAACCATTAAACTGCGAGTTAACAAATGAGAAAACGAGACTATCATTTTAATTAAAAAACTTTAAGATGAATAAACTTATAAACATATAACATTCAGTAAACAGATCGGAGTGCCGTACATACATTACACAATTCAATCACTCGTCAAGTAAACAAACCAGCTCCTTGTTTCAGTAGATAATTAACCATCTCGTTTTTAGCCGGAAACCTTTATATTATCGTTACATACTTGGTTGTGCCAAAACAATGTAAATACAGGTCAGCTCTCTTCCATGAAGTGGCCTGTAGCCAAATACTAAAGACAAACCAGAAAAAAAAAATCAATTTGAGCCTATCAAGTGGATATACATATTGTCTATATTAATTGTCCTTTATTATATAATAGGCAATTCAATATATATACATATACAGGCCGGAGATGAGCGGGTTTTCGATGATATGGCATGTGTCACATTAGTTGGTAAAATTTTTTCGTATGCAGTTTTGGTGTATCTAGCATTTTTTCAAGTGGAATAGTCATGAAACCCTAGTTCAGTCGGGTTTAATCCAATTAGTGGAAGCCAAGTGATTACCATAAAATAAAGTTTATGTATTAAGTTTATTTTAAAATACTATAAATATTGTCTGAGATGATCCTTGGATCCTGTGGCCTTCTAAAGTTAAAATTTTTAATGATTTCTAAAAAATATTATCTATAGTAATTATCTTTTATTATATAATATGCAATTTAATAGATATACATATACATATGTACCAGATATGAGTAGGTTTGGGATGATGGTACGACATGTGTCACATCAGTTGGTAGAGATTTTTTTGTATAAAGTTTTAGTGTGTAACATTTTTCCAAGTGGAATGATCCCAAAACCCTAGTTCATCCGGGTTTAAACCAAGTAGTGGAAGCCAAGTGATTACCATAAAATAAAGTTTGTATTAATTTGTTTTAAATACAAGACTTTAAGGACCTAATGTACGTTCGTTAAGGATAATTTAGTTTTCACTATGAGTAAAAACTATATTATCCATTTCGTTGTAACTAAGATTAGCGTACCAACTAATCTTGGCATGCAGTAGATATATGTTTAATGGACGTTATAATATACTTATCATAATCCACAAAATAAAGGCGTGCGACATGGATGAAGTTGAGAAGAGTTTAGTTTGTTTATAGAGAACGTCATGATACTTGTGAGTCCTCAAATCCACCTAGCTAGTGAAGGAAATAGGCCATTGACTTCCCTGTTTTTATAATGTGTGTTTTCTTTTTTTGGATAAGTATGTTGTTTATAATAAGATGTTACTAGGTTTTACTTTACTATGAGCTTTGAGAATCTTTTGATTCGTGATATATCGATCGTGTTCGAAAATCTACATGCATGATATATATAAGAACATCAAACCAGTGAAAGACGACGACGTACTACTGTGTTAGTTTGAATCCAAATTATAAAGTTTCACAACAAAAGCACAAAATGTTTGAAGAAAATGTTAGTAGAATTAAGTATCTACGTTCGAGTAACATTGGAATGCAAGATTTTCAAGCCAAAGAATCAATGAATTAACATAACAAAAACGGATAACGAATGGAGAAAATGTTGCAGTAAGCAAAGGCAGGACGTGAAATAGGTCTGCCAAAGAAGCTAGTGATAGGAGCATTTTGTGCGACGTTCTTAACATGTTTTTACCTCAATTTGTACTTTGCTTAGCCCTTATTATTGTACTATTGAGTCATTGAGTCGTAGTAAGAGTCTTGGGCGGTATTGGATGTATTTTTGTGCTTACATGAGTTAAAAACGCATAATTGGTCTAGAGTCCTAGTTTGACTAGGAATCCTTGTTAGGTTTTGAAACTAATTATCTCTTACTTATGATTTTATTTTCTTATTTTCAGATTGGATTGAAGAGATAATTAAAAAAAAAAGATGGAGCCAAGTCATGCAACAATTAAATAGAATATGATCATTAAAGGCATAAAACATGACATGTTTTAGGGAATAAAACATGGCATGTTTTAGGGATTAAACCATGACATTATTATAGGAAGAAAGAAGCAATTTCAAACCCTCCATCTTTCCTCTATATATACATGGTTTCACCTCTCAAATATCATCACTTCTCATTAGCATTCAAGAGCCAAAACTTTACCAAAACACCACCATAAACTTCCATCACAAATTAGCCAAGCCGTCCACCCCAAAACCATCATCATCTCCACCGAGTTTCACCATTGAAGACACACCTCCAAGGTTCCTACAACGTGTGATTCTCGCAACTCATCTCCATGGCTTCGTCTATTTGTGTTAATCTACAATTCTTTGTCTATGAAGATTGTAAGTTGTTGTTTATGTGGAAATATTGGTTTTGTATTTGTTTTAAAATTTTCAGATTGTATTTGATATTTTTTTGAGACTATGCCGAATCTATGTTCTTATAATTAATGAGTTTGTATTTCTATTGTTGTGTTCTAATCATCTTTCTCATACTTTTAGATAATTTTCAGATATGTGCATATGAATTTAGTGGTTGGATGCAATCCCTAAGATTGTGTTTGAGTGCTAGATTCATCAACCATATTGACACAAATCGAATCATGCCCTAAGTAGGTTCGGTTTGTGTTGATTAAAAGTGATAAAAATTCTGGAAATTTGCATGTGAAACCATGGTGGGTGACGCCACACATGAAACATGTCTCCAACAAAGATTTGGTGCTTAAATGTAATCTTGTTTGATTTCTACTCTAAGTGTTATTGAATTTGATTGCATGCAAATTTAGATTAGGCCCTAAGTCAATCTAAATGTTAATTGAAATCTTGCATGATTAGATGATCCCTAAGGCTCTAATTGTATTGGTGTCTAAAAAGTATGTAATTGGTCAAATTAGAAGGCATGATAGGTTCGAACTTGTAATTATGTGGTATAATGGTAAATTTGGTTTAAGTTTGTTAAAGAGAAGTCGATCATGTAAATAGTAATTTATGTTTTATTTTAGTAGTTAATAATCAATCTCAAACCCCCCATTATTTGTTAACACTAAAAGTTTAGAGTTCCCTTCAATTCCCCGGAAAGAACGATCCCTGCTTATTCTATACTAACGATGATGTTTTACAGGGTTTATTATAGACGTTTTAACCAACGCTCTATCATTTTGGCGCCGTTGCCGGGGAATTGAGAAAATCTCAATTCTTTGAAGTGTTAATTTTGTATTATATTGTATATTTGTGAAAATAAATTCATGTGAATAGTACGGTGAATAGTAACATTCAGTAAAAATAATTACAAGTTTTTTTTACATCTAAAAAAAAAGTAAATCTCTGTAAATTTTTTTTACTTTTTTTTGTAAGTGTAAAAATATAAAAATACTTATAAATTGTAAAAATAAAAAGTAAAAAAAAAACTTTATCTTTGCAAAAATAAATTTTGTGTACAGTAAATAGTAAATTAAAAAAATTAAAAAAATAAATGTATGTGAACAGTACTAGGTAACAGTAAAATACACACAGTAAAAAATTAAACTTTTTTTTAAATATATTTTTTGTGATAAATGTTTTAATTTTGTTGTAATATGCATATAGGATACTTGTTACACTTAGATAATTTTTAAGGAAACTAAATGTTTATTTATGCTTAGTTTATTGTAAGTTATAAAGTGAACGGAATAGGTAAAGTCCATTTTGTTAATATTAGCCTTAACCCTCCATTTGTACCTTGTTAAGGTCACTTGGGGTTGAGGGCGGCTTTTATTAACACTTTGCGAGCAGTCTAACACACAAATTTATTCCGAGCTGAGTAAGGGGCATGCTATTTTCATTACCCTGGTTCAAGGTTTACAAAATTGGATCTCAGAGGCTCATAGATTGACATACATCTCGGTGATGGAGTCGATAGTGGAAACATCCTTTCGAGGGTGTAGCCTCCGTGGTGTCCAACAAATGAGTCCTGCCTTGCGACTATCTCTGAATCTAGCTATCCAGCCTTCTGAAACAAAAGAATGAGTTTGTGTCTAGACAACATACTTAGGCCGCATGTCCACCTCGCTTTATAATTTAGAAAATAATTTTGTATAAATAGATGTATATAGTTTCAAAAGAAAATGATATTCTAACTTTTAAGGTATATCGGATAAAGCAAGACCCTTACCTGGGGCTGTTTCAGTCCATTGCACAGTTAGCTCATCTGCTCCACGTACCTTAAATGTTAGGATTGTGTGTGAATAAAATCAATTAGACTTAGTAATATTTTACGCTTGTAGATTTCGTAACATTAAAAAAAATATTAAAAAAAAGAATAAAAAAAGAGAAAAAAAAAGAATGAAGAATAAAAGAAAAAAAATGTTAGAGGAAAGAAGTTCCAAGTGGGCCAGAAAGTTCTGTTATTCCATTCGAGGCTTATGTTGTTTCCAGGGAAACTTCGTTCGCGTTGGGTTGGCCCATTTGTTGTTACTAACGTGTTTGTTCATGGTGCAGTTGAGATTAAAAGTGATACAACAGGGAAGACATTCAAGGTGAATGGGCATCGACTTAAGCCCTACTATGAGCCATTTGAGGAGCACACGTATGAGGAGACAATTGTGAGAGATGCGCCTAACGGAGAATGAACATGAGAGAGTCTAGGCTGAGAGACTATAAAACTCAAGCGCTGCATGGGAGGCAACTCATTTCAACCGTATCTGTGGAGGAGTCGTCTACGGGATTTTGAATTTTCTAATCCCTTCACTCTTATGGTTGAATTGTATATGTGTTGATATGTGATCTTATTCTATGCTTGTGAATTACATTCTTACTATTGAGCTTACATTGAGGACAATGTAATTTTCTAAGTGTGGGGTAGGGTTGCAAGTTCATTGATTGTTTGTGTCATGATAAAAAAAAATCCAAAAAAAAAAATATTGCTTTATTGAGTCTTAGGATGCCCCTAAAGTCTAGGATGATTATGTCTCTAAAATACATAGATGATGGTTTTGCATTTCAGACGAATTGAATTGTAAGTTTCATTGATGATGTGGATTTGGTATGAACATGTGAGATTTGGATTGATTGATTATGACATACATGTTTTGGTTAGTTTAAAGTCCATAACAACCTGTGAGTTTTTGAGCCTATATGTAATTTTTTTTTTTCATGAGATGTAATTTGAAATTTCCTGATTATTCATGAACCTCATTATTCTTTGCATATTCAATAACTATGTGTCATAGCTTTTAATGGACTCTAGAATTTACTAGAACTCACTTTTGTGATTGTTGAAACATTTAAGTCATAAAATGCTCTGATTTTGAAAATGATTTATGGATCATTTCTAGGAATACCACCACTTTAGCCAAACAACCATGTATCCCTATATGTGCCCTGTTTGGGACCCCTTAGTTGAACCACATTTGAGCCTACATTGAGCCTTTTCTTCATCACCTATGTTATCACCATGCTTAGTATAGTTACCTCTACCTTGTCCTATAGATTTGGCAGAATTCTTATTGAGATGATGTTGTGATGATACATGAAATAAGTGTGGGGTGGAAAACATTTGAAAAAAAAAATCAACAAGCTTTTAAGCAAGCATTGCCGAAAAAAAAAACAAGAAAAAGAAAGAAAAAAAGATAATGATGAACTCGGCAAGAAAAGAAAAAAAAATGTTATGTTGTCTTTCATTTGTGATTTGGAGTTGAGTTGTAATTGAAGGTCTAAAAATTTTTACTTGACCTTTGTCCATGTTCACTTTGTGGTTAGAATGATGATTGTGCTCAACTTGTTATATTCGGCCCCTGATGGTGTGTGGTGTCATAAGGATGATGTTTACTCTGCTAAGTCTATAGGATTACCTTTGTGATTCCTTGATATTCCATGCCTTTAGCTACACCTAAACATTTACCTTATCTAATGATCCTAATGATTCTTAAAATGAGCAAATCTTGGTTTGTGGAGATGATCACAAGAGTTGAGCATATGGTTTTGGTCCATTTGTGCACTTAGTTGTTAAATGAGGTTTTCCTATGTTATTCACAAAGTGCTTTCATTTGTTGAAATATGCAAGTTATTTGATGCCTTAATATCCTTTCTCTTGCATATACTTATGTGTGAATGATAACCATGAATCTGAGTGAAAAGAAGAGAGTATGCCTTGTAAGGAGGATTGAATTGACTAAACATGTTAAATGTTTATTGTCTCGTATCTGACTTATTCATACTATGAAGCATGTTTATGAAACTTGGAATTTATGTGTTTACATTCAAATGCTTAAACTTGAAAACTATGTGTTTTGAGATTCTGAGACAATCATTTAGGGGCAATAGTGTATCATTTAGTTTTATTTTGCTAAGGGACTAGCAAAAGACAAGTGTGGGGTAGTTGATAGGAGCATTTTGTGCGACGTTCTTAACATGTTTTTACCTCAATTTGTACTTTGCTTAGCCCTTATTATTGTACTATTGAGTCATTGAGTCGTAGTAAGAGTCTTGGGCGGTATTGGATGTATTTTTGTGCTTACATGAGTTAAAAACGCATAATTGGTCTAGAGTCCTAGTTTGACTAGGAATCCTTGTTAGGTTTTGAAACTAATTATCTCTTACTTATGATTTTATTTTCTTATTTTCATATTGGATTGAAGAGATAATTAAAAAAAAAAAGATGGAGCCAAGTCATGCAACAATTAAATAGAATATGATCATTAAAGGCATAAAACATGTTTTAGGGAATAAAACATGGCATGTTTTAGGGATTAAAGCATGCCATGTTTTAGGGAATACAACTTTCCATGTTTTAGGGATTAAACCATGACATTATTATAGGAAGAAAGAAGCAATTTCAAACCCTCCATCTTTCCTCTATATATACATGGTTTCACCTCTCAAATATCATCACTTCTCATTAGCATTCAAGAGCCAAAACTCTACCAAAACACCACCATAAACTTCCATCACAAATTAGCCAAGCCGTCCACCCCAAAACCATCATCATCTCCACCGAGTTTCACCATTGAAGACACACCTCCAAGGTTCCTACAACGTGTGATTCTCGCAACTCATCTCCATGGCTTCGTCTATTTGTGTTAATCTACAATTCTTTGTCTATGAAGATTGTAAGTTGTTGTTTATGTGGAAATATTGGTTTTGTATTTGTTTTAAAATTTTCAGATTGTATTTGATATTTTTTTGAGACTATGCCGAATCTATGTTCTTATAATTAATGAGTTTGTATTTCTATTGTTGTGTTCTAATCATCTTTCTCATACTTTTAGATAATTTTCAGATATGTGCATATGAATTTAGTGGTTGGATGCAATCCCTAAGATTGTGTTTGAGTGCTAGATTCATCAACCATATTGACACAAATCGAATCATGCCCTAAGTAGGTTCGGTTTGTGTTGATTAAAAGTGATAAAAATTCTGGAAATTTGCATGTGAAACCATGGTGGGTGACGCCACACATGAAACATGTCTCCAACAAAGATTTGGTGCTTAAATGTAATCTTGTTTGATTTCTACTCTAAGTGTTATTGAATTTGATTGCATGCAAATTTAGATTAGGCCCTAAGTCAATCTAAATGTTAATTGAAATCTTGCATGATTAGATGATCCCTAAGGCTCTAATTGTATTGGTGTCTAAAAAGTATGTAATTGGTCAAATTAGAAGGCATGATAGGTTCGAACTTGTAATTATGTGGTATAATGGTAAATTTGGTTTAAGTTTGTTAAAGAGAAGTCGATCATGTAAATAGTAATTTATGTTTTATTTTAGTAGTTAATAATCAATCTCAAACCCCCCATTATTTGTTAACACTAAAAGTTTAGAGTTCCCTTCAATTCCCCGGAAAGAACGATCTCTGCTTATTCTATACTAACGATGATGTTTTACATGGTTTATTATAGACGTTTTAACCAACGCTCTATCAGCTAGCTGTGTATAGTTTGTTTAATTTCGTGTTGTAGACTTGTGGCGTTGTCCCTGATTTTAATTAGATCCCTGCCAAAATAGTACGGATAGGTGACCGGACTTGGGTTTATTCTCCGGCTCTGACTGTTATGGTTACTTACATTATCTTTAATAAAGCGTAATGGTAGTTCTTCTCCTGTGATAACAGGTTGAAGGTCGCTAGGGGTATACATACGTAGTACGGTGTTCAAGGCCGGCTCTTAACTGGTGCAAGAAGAGCACGCACATAGGGGCCCCAAAATTTAGGGCCTATATATACACCGAGTTAATAGTCACCATTTGGCCCATGGGCGATCTGGCTCGCCCCGGTGAAAGGCACATTCATACCCAATCTCATGGGCATAAGGTTGGGTAAAAGTCTAGGGTTTAAAACCTAAGCCCGGTTGGAGCCTATGGGGCCAATGGGGCCAAAATCTGGCCCTAAAAAACCTGTTCCAAAGCTTATTTATTTTTAAAAATAATAATTTTATATGTATTTATTTGTTATATATATAGATTAATTAAATTATTTATTTATATTTATTATTTTTATATTTAGTTCAATAATTATTATATCTTATTATTTATTTACTTATTTTATTAATAAATATACATTATACTTAAATATAATAAGTACCTATGTGTATTGCTTTTATTAGAAAACCCGACCCATATGTTTTTTAAAAAATAGTTGAGACTTGGACCGAGGCTCATAGTACCCTTACACCCAGTCATGTACTAATTATGCAAAAAGGCTTCTTTTTATAATAAGTAAAGTGGTTGGCAATGGTCTCTCACTTTCTTCTACCTTCCGCTAGTTCAAGAATTTGATTTACATCACTGCATTTATATAAATTTTTTTCTTTCATTCTTTCAGGCCATATTTCATTCCTCGTCTTTTTCTTTAATTTGTAGATACATTTTTTCCAAAAATCCCTCATCATTTTTTTTGTATATTCTGGGTCCTTTTTCCTTGATTTGTTGGGTATATATATATATATATATATATATACTACTTTTCTTGGATCTTTCTTTTATATTTTTTTTCGTCTATTAGTTTGTGTTGAAGAGATATTTTGTTAAGAAGAAAATATTATAGATATACATGGAGATAGTGCCACCACCCCCTCCTAGGGTTTCTTGGCAGCAACTTCGCACTTTTGGCCGGCAAGCTTGGATTTCCAAGTCTTCTTAGTCAATTAGAGGAACCCAATGGTGGTGGAGAGATCTATCATCTTCTGGTTTTGGCAATCGGCGAGTCTCTCATCTTCCTTCTCCTCCTATTTTATCTTGGAGGATTTGGGCTAGCGGCGGTGGGAGGCGAGTCTCAATCTCACGTTGTGTTGGCATCTGCGGCGAGGGTTTGGGCCTTCTCTCATCGGGCATGAGATGTTGGTGAGGATAACATCTCGAGGCAATTGGAGGTGGAAGCGGTGTTTGGTGCTTCCTACTCGCTCGCCGTCGGGGACGGTTCTGGATGTGATGGTCGGGGGGGGGAGTTATCGAAGGCTTGAGAGGCTATTTGATGTGGAGAAGGTTGAATTTGTCGTCACAGTGCCATTGACTGACGATCTGGATGCTTGGGGTGTCCTAGTGGGCTGCCCATATCAATTGGATTTGGCTCTCCTCTTGTAATAGGGTTCAAAGCCGTGAGCTTTTAGTTTGTATTGATCCCGGGGATACCTCCTATGTGTTAGGTGGTTTCGGTTATTTCCAAATAAGTGAGCGCAATCTTGCATTCAGGGCATTTCGTTACTTGGTTACTTATGTGGATCACACCATGGTTGTCGACATTGGAACTGTCAGGGTTAGTTCGCTAGTCTTAGTTTGTTTCACATGGTTCTATCTTCGTGCCCACAAGGTGGGTGTTCCATGTTTATGTTGACTTCCTACATTTTAATATATTGACGACTGGATCGTTCTATTTAAAAAAAATTCATAGTTCATTGTTAAAGAAATGAGAGAATGAGATATGATTATACTCAAATCAAATAAAATAACAATAAAAATTGTATCTTTGGTCGTATGTAACTGAAATTTGCACTATGTTTTACAAATAATTTCTTTAATTATATATTTATGTAAGAATTTCCAAAAAGTTAGGCCCGCGGTTTCAATTTCGGACAAGGTCTTTAAATGTTTTGAGACGGCTCTGACATTGTTCGTCTTTAGGTTTTGATACTTTTGTTTGTTTACGCCAATTTCAAATTTTCAATAGCTATTGTGCGGATCAGTCCGACGTGATAGTTATGTTCACTAGGGCTCTTGACCTTGAGGTGTAAGTCACTCCCCAGAGGGGTTATTATCCGTACGTGGTGGATTTCACTGGTAATCAATGGATTTCTAATTATAGATGATTCTTTCCGAGTTCATATGCAAAAAAAAAATCTGAAGAGAATACACATTTAATTATTTATAAAAGAAAAATAGACCGAAAATACCATCTAATCACTAGACATCTCCCTATCGATCGCCCGCCTACTACAAAACAATTTTCTAAAACAGTGATAAAAATAAGAAGTAGCGGTGATCCAAGATTTGATTATTAGTCATGTATCACAATTTTTATCAGGTATATAATCTATTCAATCCAGTCATGAACCTCATATCACGAGTCATGGGAGGGGAACATAAGATCAAAAGCTCAAGAACCAGTGGTTACATACATTATGAGCTATAACGACATGAATTCTAACTATAATACAGGTCATTTTCCAATAACTAGTACAGTAGTACGATCAACTAATTGAGAATCAAACATAGTTTGAACTTTAAACAAACTCATACAACATCAATGCGTTAGTCAGTAGTGGATCCAGAAAAATTTGCCAGCCAAGGCAAAGAAAAATTTTCTTGTCACTTAAAAATATGATCTAACTCATTGAAAAAATTACAGTATGGAAAATATTTGTGTCCATATCGGTATGGACGCACACCCTATCTTATTTTAATACGTTTAATAGTGTGATTTTATAATGTTAACCATTCAAAAGTTTAATGGTTTAATAAAGATCATCTATGTAAAATATAAATTGAAACAAAAATCGTTTGCTAAGTTGTTTACAACTTTACATCAAACAAATGAACGGTACTTGTGAAAGTTAGTAGTCTCATAATCAGCCGTATGTTTATTTGATACAATGATACAATCGGCTAAGCAAACAATATTTGTTTACATTGATATTTTACAAAAGTGATTTTTATTGATTATCAAAACTTTTGAACGTTTGAGATTTTTTATTCACACTATCAAATGTATAAAAATAAGAGGTGTTTGGACGCACACGTCCATACCGGAATGAATACAAGTATTTTCCATGTTATTACCCATAACATTTTAGAATCAGTTGTTTACATGTCTAAATTATAAAAATAATTCAATAAATTCAATCAAATTTATCAAAATGACACAACATCTCAGACAAATTAATTTTCATTACATATGAATAAAATTATTGAATCAAGAACAACAAAAATTGTTTGTACGTCCTATTTGGGGGAGACAGGAGAACCTTATTCAACTTTGGGAGAACCCTTTTCAACTTGGTTTTAGGGTCTTGGTCTCTGAAAGATCAAGACGCAGAGAAACCTTGTTAGACTATTGGTTATTAGACTTGATTTATATTTGATTTGAAGAGTTGATGGGAAATTTGCGTCTTTTATACACGAAACGACGTCGTTACGGCTCAACTAATAAGAAGCATGGCGTCATTTTGGGTTGCAGATTGGAAAAAAAATAACAGACTACTTCTGCAAATCGTATTCTTCCTCTAACCTTCACCATATTTTGCCCTTTTTACATGGCTTTTCTCAAGAAAAACTCTACACTCTAAGCCTAGAGTCAAGAACCCAGCCTAGGAGTTGCCTAGGCTTGCCCATGAATGAATCCGCCCCTGGCTTCAATTATCAACTTCTGGCAAAAAATCGAGGATATTAAGATAATCAGGGGGTTACAGAATTACTGGGTTGGTTAAATGTCAAAATTTTCCTATCGATTTTCTTCACTTTTCATAGAAAATTTTGAGTGATAACTAGAATTAGGATAAAGAAGTTCATCATTTTATAGTTCTTGGTGGCTATGGGCCTGCCTTGTTGCTCACTGCTGAGTTGAATCAGTGACGTAATTAAAAATAAAAATAAAAAACAGAGCTAACTTTCTTAATTATATATATTTTTAAGAGGAAAAAAGCCAAATGGGTTATTTTCTTTATTTAACCTGACCAAAAAGAAAAAAGAAATTACTATATTTGGAAGATGGCATTGTGCCTATAAAATGCCGGTGTTTGCCTAACCCATTCCGCACTGCATTAACTTCTCTCTCTGTCTGTCTGTCTCTCTCTCTCCCTCTTTTCTTGCTCTTAGAGGCTTTTGATATTTCTTACTTTTTTGTATGATAAATTGATAAGTCACGCTCTTTGCACCTCCCTGTTGGAATTCAAGAGAGAGAAAACCAGATAACGTTGAAAGACACAGCTAGAATTTTAAGGAAACAGGAAACTCAGCAGCTTTGCTTCTGCCCTGAAACACTGGGACTGTGCTGGTGGGTTCTTATTGTTCATACGTTTTGCAACAAAAAGATCCCATCTTTTATTTCCTTGTTCTTCATTGGGGTTTCAATGTTGAGGTTAACAATGTTGCTTTGGTAGTCATCTTTGTTTTTCTGTGTATAGGAGGTACCCAAAACAGGGCTTGAAGGTGTCTGTGTGAAAGAAGAAGCAGGAGAAGAAAATGAAGTATGTTTTGGTCACTGGTGGAGTTGTGAGTGGTCTTGGAAAAGGGGTCACTGCTAGTAGTATTGGTCTTATTCTAAAGGCTTGTGGACTAAGGGTCACCTCCATCAAAATTGGTCTCTTCCTCTTCTTGATATTCTAGTTTTGTTATCAATTCTTGCTTTGGTCCGCATCTCCTCTGTTGGTGTTTTCACCTTTTGCGACAAACCAGAAAGCCATTTTTGTTGGAAAGATCACCATACTTTTCTTAATGGACAAAATATATTGTTAGATTTAACTTTTTCTGTCCAGTTTCTTTTTGAATTGGTGCATGAAATAAAAGCTTCTCAATTTCATTTACTGTAATCTCAGTATAAATACCTGCAATATTCTGATCACCATTTGGCGCTCTTATAATTCAGATCCATATTTGAATACTGATGCTGGAACTATGTCACCTGTGGAGCATGGAGAAGTCTATGTTCTAGATGATGGTGGTGAGGTACATCAAATTACTCTCCTCCCCTCTTTGGTCTCTGCAAGTTGCTCTCTTTCTGTTTGACAAAGCTCAAAAGTCATCTGATGACAAAAGTTGATGAATCTAGTTCTGTTTACAGTTACAAGATTATATAGCTATTGCAAACTGACACTATTTGCAATATAGTGGTTAATCTATGTGAAATTTGGACTCAAGTGTGAAGATTCTGCACAAATCTAGACTCAGTGATTCAAAGATTTTATTTTTACTATTTTTGTTTCTTATGTTCACAGGTGGACCTGGACCTTGGAAACTATGAGCGATTCCTGGACATCAAGCTGACCCGTGATAATAATATTACGACGGGAAAAATTTACCAGGCAAGTCGATTAATCTATGATTCCACAAAAATATCTGTATCAGCTTTTATGCCACAATTGACAAGGGTTTAAATTTTATTTTTGGATCACAGGATGTTATAAACAAAGAGAGAAGGGGGGATTATCTGGGAAAAACTGTCCAGGTTTTTGTCTGCATATGAGCGCTTTTGAATCTGACACCTATCTCTCTTATATTGATTACTTTCCTCTGTATTGTAAAATATGTAGGTTGTACCTCACATCACAGATGCTATTCAAGACTGGATTGAACGTGTAGCACATATATCAGTTGATGGAAAGTCAGGCCCTGCTGATGTTTGTGTCATAGAGTTGGGTGGAACGATAGGTACGTAAATATTGCAGAGTGATCTGTGCTATTTCAATGGATTAGTTCAGAACTTCAGATTACTAATAGCTTTCTGGACTTCAATTAGGTGATATTGAATCCATGCCGTTTATTGAGGCATTAAGACAGTTCTCGTACCGTGTAGGTAAGCATATATTGTGTGCCAACTTCAAATGGTCACTCCTTAATGTTTCAGTTACTCATTTGACTCTTTGTTCATGACTTTGATTTCAGGAGCTGATAATTTTTGTTTAGTTCATGTTAGCCTTGTGCCTGTTCTGAATGTTGTTGGTGAACAGGTAAAACTGAGCTTCTTGATAATAGTGTGTTTGAGAATTGGGATCTTAGAAGGATTTAAAGTGTGTTGAATTTAATTAATGCATTGAATTATTCTCAGAAAACAAAACCAACCCAGCACAGTGTTCGTGGACTAAGACGTCTGGGTTTGACACCACATGTGTTGGCTTGTCGCAGCACAATGGTCCGTTTCTCTCGTTTCTCCTTCTCTTTCTTACACACACGGACCCAAATGCATGTTATTCTTCCAAACTTATTCTGCAGGTGGACCGATAAATATTTCAACCGTTCATTTAATTTATTTTATCTTTCTGGTACTAAAGACCGAAAGTAAATATACTGCAATTTCAGCCGTTTATTTAATTAAATTTTCTAAGACTATTAAAATATATATAATACAATTTCAGCCGTTCATTTAACTTTTTTTTGGCACTAACACCGAAAATAAATATGATGTAATTTCAGCCGTTCATTTAATTTTATTTATTTATTTTTGGTTGAACACCGTTAAAATAACTAGAACAAAAAATTTCTAGTCAAACATTGTAAAAACACATTAAGGTGAGTATTTAATGAATTAAATTACCCATGAGCAGGTGAAAAAAAAACTCAGATGTCGAAGATTCGTCTCTCTTCTTCAACCTCAAGAATTCGGGTTTTTTCTTCAACCCTCATATTCTGGGTTTGCATATAAAAATTTGTACAATCTTTTTTCCAATCCTCCTCAAAATTTAATACCTCAGATAAAGGCCAACATATCTCACATAATTTTCATCTACATCAAAGAGACCTGATCCTCTAGTTGGTAAAAATAAACTTTACTACAACTGGGAGTTTTTTTCCTCCGTTTCTGACGTCAAAGTACTAACGGAGCACGTGCCTTGCACATGGATGGTGCAAGAGCACCTTGGTGCATGGAATAAGTTCCCGTTATTCTTTGATCATGTTGGCCTGAGGTGTAATTTTTTTTTCACAGCCCCTAGAAGAAACTGTAAGGACCAAACTCAGTCAATTTTGCCATGTCCAGGTAAGGTATCTGTTGGATATATATCAATTCAAGCATAGCACTTGTCTATCTGTTTTGAAATATGCTGATTTAGTGAATCTTACATGGTTGCTTGGTATCCAGAAAGAGAACATCATCACTCTTTATGATGTTCCCAACATTTGGCACATTCCATTACTCTTAATGGTAAGTACATCGCTGCAACTTCTGAAATTTATTCAACTGATCTTAAATGATTCTCATATATAACTGTAATGTGCTGATTAATTCCTGCTTATTCTCAAATAGGACCAGAAGGCTCATGAAGCAATCTTGAAAGTGTTGAATCTTCAGGGGTATGTCCAATGAGCTCTTCTCATCTGTTATTAGGTTCACTTCATCACTTATTACCACTTTTTAGTATTCCAACATTCATTTACATAGATATTCCATCATGTGCAGATTAACGAGGGAACCTGAATTAGAAGAGTGGACTACAATGGCTGACGGTTGTGATATGCTGCATGAGCCGGTCAGTCCCAACCCTAGACAATTCACACTCACAAATGTTTGTGTTTGTGGCCATCAAATTGATATGTTATGTGTTTTTTAAATAACAGGTGCGCATTGCCATAGTGGGGAAGTATACAAGCCTTTCTGATGCATACCTATCTATACAAAAGGTGCATTTAGCTATAACTATTGAGTTTCTAGTGCAGATGATTAATATGTTGTTCTGATGTATCTATAAATTTCGGCAGGCTCTTGTGCATGCTTCTGTTTCTCGTGGCAAGAAACTTCTTGTGGATTGGGTTCCATCTGGTGATCTTGAGCTCACAACTGAAAAAGAGGTTATGATCAATATTCAGTTCTTGTGTGATTTTGCAGTTTCGCTTGTTTCAAAACTTGACAAAAAAGAAATTGCACATTGCAGAATCCTGATGCCTATAAAGCTGCATGGAAGTTGTTGAAGGTATGTATCTAGCTCTAATAGGCTTGGTATCTAGAGCTACAATTTTCATAATTCTCCTTCGGAAGTCGTAATTGCTCTCTCTTTTAGCCTTCTCACTGTTTCCTAACTTCTAAATATTCAGGGCGCAGATGGTGTCCTTATTCCAGGAGGATTTGGTGATAGAGGTGTGCAAGGGAAAATTCTCGCAGTGAAGTATGCCAGGGAAAAGAAAATTCCATTTCTTGGGATTTGTTTGGGAATGCAGGTCGCTGTGATTGAATTCGCAAGATCTGTTCTTGGTCTGCAGGATGCTAATAGCACAGAATTTGATCCTGAAACCAAGAATCCATGTGTTATATTTATGCCTGAGGTCTGTGTTAGGTGATTAGCGTATATATCAGTGTTATGGAACTAAAGTCATTCCTTTCACATTATCTGATCTCTGTATTATCATAAGCAGGGCTCGAAAACACATATGGGAGGTACCATGCGCCTTGGATCCAGGAGAACATATTTCCACTCCACAGACTACAAATCAGCTAAACTGTGAGTACCAACTTGGAAAGATATAAATGAACGCATTTATTTTGTACGTTTCACATATATTAGTGATTCATTTTTTAAATATTAACCTGTAATATTAGTAAGAACAAAAGCTCCGTAGGATATTTATTGCCTTGCATAGATTGATCTGTAACTTGATTGAAAATCGGAACTTACCAACATGCTGAATCAGGTGCCAAAGTCATCTAACATGTGCAATTTTTTCAAATGTTTTAGATATGGAAACAAACTCTATGTTGATGAGAGACATCGACACAGATATGAGGTATGTGGCATCCCAATTCAATATAGTGTCTTTTAAAAACACTAGTTTGGCGGAAGGACTAATTTATGTTGCATTTATTATTTAACTTAGGTAAACCCTGACATGGTAGCACGTCTTGAAACTTCCGGCCTCTCTTTCACTGGCAAAGATGAAACTGGCCAGCGCATGGAGGTATAGTTTACACTTTTAATCTGCAAATTTAGATTGATTTGGTTTGTATCACTGCTGAATCTGATCCCATATTTGGAATTCTTATATCATAGATTGTTGAGCTACGTAATCATCCCTATTTCATCGGTGTCCAGTTTCACCCTGAGTATAAATCAAGACCAACAAAACCTTCTGTTTTATTCCAAGGTATGTCTCCTCGAATTTAAACAGTAGAGGCAGGTACCTTTCCTTATACAGTATATAATGTACTTCTTGTCAAGTGAATACTTATTGACCTGGCCAGGCTGACCAATTAACAGTTAAACTCACCAAAAAAAAATGTCCCCAGTTCATGTTTGAGCTCTGAAGGTGGTTCTTCAGGTTTAGTAATTCATTGCTGCAACTGGATCAGTCTAACTTTATTGTATGATATAGCATCAGATTACAGAAGTAATAGTAATAGCGTATGAATAATAATCGGTTTGTAATGTTTTATAGGGCTCATAGCAGCAGCATGCGGACAGTTGGACGCTCTCTTACCAAGCTCTGAGAGGAAAAGGAGTTCTTCATATGGAACAGGCAGCGAAATGTTTGGTAAAGCATATGGGCAGTTGGATGCTTTCCTCCAGGCCTCTCCAGAGGCAAAAAGGAATGTCCCTAATGGTGCAGGGCACGATGTGTACACAGCACAAACATGCCAAAATGGAGGTGCCAAGCTCACTAATAGGCCTCACGACGGTGTATATGGCATTTTCAACGGGATGCACTCGTGATAAGGCATGTTTGTTGTGGTTGCTTCGGTTTCGTAGAGAGTGTTTCTTTGTTAGTGTGGCTTAGGGGTTTTTACTTGCAGGGAAGGGGCCTCTCTTAGGTTATATGTAGCCATGTAGATGTGTTTGTACAGTTATTGGGGTATGGTTGGATGTATTAGCTTTTCCAAAGACTCAAACGTAGAAATGGAGCTGAGTCCTGGTTTTTTTACAAAGGACACAGCTTTTTGAGTTCTCGATTTTGTATCTGGACAATCCTTTCCCTGCTTCCTATCGTTTTATTCTGGTATTTAGATGCAGTAATAAATTACTTGTGCCCATGGACTATCTGTTTTGATGCTTATGAGTTCGTTTTTCTTTCTTGATCCAAAGAGACGAAAAGTGTTAATGAGTCTACAAGAGCCCTCTTCAGTAAAGAGAGGGCAACACCAGCACACTAGACAGTAGACACTTCCAAAACGAGACATGGAGAAAAAGCTACTACCTAGACCCCATTTCACCATTTGTACTAGCCAGCTGAACATGAAATAGCTCGGAGGCATTCCGAAGAATCGAACCCAAAGGATCAATTGGTCTGAACACTCCTTATCTTAATAATAATAACTAAAAAAAAACAAAATTGACATTCATTAACAAGAGTTCAAAACCTCTATGTTTAAGCAGGCCGTAGAGTACTGGCTGGACACATCACATCTTGTACACTCACAGGACAATGCCTCAGGAGACGAGAGTTACAATTGAAACAAACTTATTCATACGAGAACTAGGAAATAATGATACGAAATTAAATTTATTAATTAACTATAAAAGGTAGAACAATCCTAATGTTGGGTTGGATGGAACACGTAAGTTGTAAAACCTGGATTTGTACCAACTCTTTGTAGTTTGTATAACAACCTTGTCGATGGCCCTGCAGCTGCAAACCCAGGCCCAAAACAAAACAAGAGACTGTGTTTGAGTCAAATAGATTAGACCGAAGTAGGAATGGAAACACACCGGAACGGCGGAACTCATGGCTCTGTTAAGTGTTAACAAATTGCTCCCTTCTCCTACCCAAACTACACACTCCAACTCCAACTCAATATCAGTACCCGGCAACTTTTCAGTTCAATCATTCCCGAACCCATAATCATAGCTGTACAGCAGAGTCCTCTGTTTCACTTTGGTTGCATAATGAGAATCGGAAGTTTAAGACCAATTCTTCAACTGCAGATAAGCAAGAAGTGGAAATGAACAAGGAAGAAGAAGAAGAAGAAGAGTATCAAGTTCGAACAGCCATTAGAAGTAGTTACAATGAAATTGTAATTGTGGACACTGCTCAATCAAGAATGTTGCTTCTCGACTCTACTCGTATGTTCTCCAATTCTTTCATCTTAATAAGCACTACCCATCATTTTGTTCTTCGTTTAATTCTTGACTTTTGGTTTAGATAATGTGCAAAGTATTCTATACAAGCACCAGAAATGGACTAATTCGTATTGGGTACGTTTAAAGATTCATACTTTGTTGATGTTATTGAAGATTGATGTTGTTAAAAGGATGGAAGTGTAAGAAAGTCATGGTCTTTATTTTTGTTGAGCAGGATGAGTTTGCTAGCTTGCCTGCTATTGTCCCAGAAGGTCCTATTGCCATTTTGGGCTTGGTAAGTAATTCACTTCAATTTGAATTCATGCGAGATGGATTCTGTGTTATAAAATGTAGTGATTTCTGAGTGAGAGTGGTGTTCAAGTCAGGGTGGAGGAACAGCTGCGCATTTGATGCTCGACTTGTGGCCATCTTTGCAGCTTGAAGGTTGGGAGATTGATGAAATTGTGAGTGTCTTCTGTGTTATGTTTTGATGTGTTCCAGTTTAGTAATCTTTGTCTGATTATTGAAGAGCCTTGAACTTGAGTTCTTTAGATAATCAGAAGAACTGCATTAGTTGATATGCATCTTTATCCTCACAATATATGTTCATGCCTGATCTACACCATAGGTTTCTAAATATCTAAATCTGATAACGAGTAATACTAATCTTAGAAATATTTTGCTCTACTTACATAATTATAACTAACCCTCATTGCTAATGTGGTAAAATTGGTTATAGTTATCATTGTGGCATATCTGTTTGGATTTTGGTAGAATCATTGTTAGTCATAGTGTATCTTTCTTACTTGTACTCATTTTAGTTTATTCACAAAGCAAGAGAATATTTTGGGCTGTCGGATCTTGAGAAGCATACACAAGCTGGTGGCATTCTTAACATCCATATCGGTGATGCATTTTCTCCTTCAGTTTGTATTTCTGGAGGATATGCTGGTGAGATCCTTCATCCTTGTCTATATTTCTTCTTGCATTACACATTTTTCCTTTTTTCGGGACATTGTGAATGATCAAATTTAAGGACTCTTTCTATGATACTAGTCTTCAAGTGAATCCTCTTTTTCTGAAACTCTAGTAATATGGGTATGACGGGATGTCCTACATAAATGAGAAAATAAGTGATACTAAGTTTAATTGTTAGTTTCAACACCGATTTCAATTCAAATAATCAGCAATTATTGTTTATTATGCTTCTAACTTGTTCTTTCAGTAAATATCACGAATTGCCGTTGACTTGTTTCTCATGGAAAAGTTTTGCCACAGTTGGAGGAGGTAAGAAGCCCTAAATGAATTTTTGTTGCTTTAGCAGGCCATAATTTTGTTTAATGGTCTTTGAGGGTTATCAGAGTGATGAGTTATTTCAACAATTTTGTGTTTGTCTCAATAGAGTGATGAGCTATTTCAAAAACTCTTTGTATAGTAAGCTGTTCAATTGTTTCTATAATAACTCCTAATATATTTCTGATCATATTGTCTTCAAGCCAATGTTTTGCATGTTGGTCTCTGAAAATAAAGAGTTTTCAGTAGGTATTTCTGCTGATTGTAATTTAAAGGACTTCAAAAAATGCTTGAGAGAATCATCAGTATATATATATATAATTTTTTTTTTATTAAAATAGATTCTTGTGATTCATTAGAGAAAATGTCTTGAAAGATTATGGTGAAAATGCGATGACAAGCTTTGAAACTGTGGAAATTTTATCATTCAAGAAGCAATGGTAGGTGCAAAAAATAAGGATAGAGAAAAACTAGGAGTTTAGACCCCAGAAGAGCGTCCTGTCATCTGAAATGTGCACACAAAGTTTGCCTCAGAACTGATGTTTGCTGAATATGAGTTTTGAGGAGAAAGATGTCGTAGCGTATGTAGAAAGCCATAATGTTCTGATAAAACATGAAGGGTACTGAGATTAGTGTTTTGAGGCTAGAATAAGGATAGCAATGTTTCAAGTGCACCTCCTTGTCCTAAACCTCAATGCATTAATTCCAATGCTTGAATTAACATGATTATTAGGATGAAACAGTGTTTTGGAAACACATACTAAGACTTTCTCAAGCTTCAGACTAAAAAACTGAATTAATGTATATTGAACTTCTTACAACACTGTGTCAGAGAATTTCAAGTAGATTATATATATGTGTTTTTGCAAGTAAACATGGATCTGAGAAATACAATTTAACAAGTTCTCTGGTAAGAATTATATGTTTACTTTCATGAGTTTGCTGTGATGATTTGGCTTCACTCCTAGATATGTCCACTTTCCAAGAATACCTCCTCTGCATCTTCGTGTTTTCCTTGTCATCCCTTTGGATTGCATCTCACAGTATTTTTATTCGAGTTATTTTGTGATCTATGTGAAAGGTTACCACTTGGTTGAAATTGAAGAATCTGCTGATGCCTGAAGGTCGTCTTATGGTGAATTGTGGTGGTATAGATAGTGAATCTGATGTAAATAATGGAACAGTTCATCCAACTAATTTATCCACTGATAGCAGTTGGGTACAAAATCCAGCTATCAAGGCATTATCTGAAGCTTTCCCCGGACAAGTAGGCCCTACCACCTTGATACATTTTGAATTATCTATTTGATTGCACCGGTGCATTTAGCTTTTCAAGTTTAGCCTAGTTTGTCTGCCTAGTTTGTCTGATATCAGCCTTGATTCTGTTTTTCTTGATTCAGACTCTTCTTTCATGTTTTAGTCCGTTATTTATTATCATAGTTAGCACTTGATTGTCCTCTCCATGTGTATGTGCATAAGCACGGAACACAGAGCACAATTGAGACCAGTGAGTTTTGTTTGAGAAGAAACAGGGCTCAGCTTTTTTTAGAATTACTTTTTGAAAAGGACAGTTACTTTTAAGACGGTACTAGTCCTAATTGTCTAGCCGGTCCTATCTTTAAAATTTGTTGTGTTCTTCTTACTATCTATTGGTGTGATATTTTCTGGGAGTTTAAACATTCAAATATTTGGCATATTTAACTTTAAAAGAGACTAACGGATTTTTATTTGCATTGATAAACTCCCCCCACCCACTCTACAGCATATACTCAAAATATATATCAGTCGATTCATCTTCTCACCATCATCAGAATAAGAGGGCATCTATCAATCTTGTCTCAGACAGGTGTATTTGTCTGTTAAACTGTAATGATTTGTCTGTAAATCAGTCTATTGAACTCTTTTGTGAACATACATGACATTTAGACGTATTCTCTAAGCGTTACATGCAATCCAAATGTCTTTAATCTATATGCATTTCCTCAAATAATCACATGTTCTCATTTAAGTTTATTCGCCAATGTAATTTAAATTGAAGCAAGCTCATTTTTTTTTCTTCTTTGATAAAACAGGTAAGCTGGAAGAAATTGCCAGCAAATTTTGGTGCAAATTATCTTGCACTGACTGGACCTTTGCCTGAAATTACTTCGTGGTATGCTGCAGTACCAGGTCCCTTGACAGCCGGCGTGAAGCAATGGAGACCATGCTAACCTGTTCCTTGATGAACCTATAGCTTGCTATACAGTTCATCAGAGAGCCCGTCGAAGTAGTATTCTTCACTCTACACCCACCATCCATGTTCTTTGAGATCATTGCCACAAAGCATGTGATTTATCCCAAAGAATGCTGCACCTTCTACGGTTTATTTCAAACGCGTTAGGTTGAAAGTCTTGAAACAACCTACATTCAGCAATATGCCTTAAGATGTAAGCATCCATGTTCTAGCAAGTCATTTGTAGCTTATACTAGCAATTAATTTGTTCTGTTCTGCTTGTTAAACCTTGAGACAAGTACATCATCTGTACTTTCCATCATACTTGCTAAGTTGAAGCGTTTGCTACAATGTATCTGTAAAGTTGTTACATCACATGTACTCCAAGTCTCCAATGTATACGAGAACAAGTGCGTGCAAATTCTTGCCGAGTACATATCACGGGAAACTGGAGGAATCCATATTATGCAGTTGATTACTTTTGATTGATTTGAAAATATCAGTGGAAAACTGGAATTCATACTTCCATATCTCCCTCATAGGACACCATGTTGCCTCCCCATGCCAAGTCTCCAGTTGTGTTTCATGTTCCTCTGCCGATTCTACAACGGCATCTTTCGCTTGTAGTTTGGTTTTCATTTCTTTGCTTGGCATCCGGTTTCACATGCAGCCCCTTACTACACCCGGATAGTGATAGAGACAGAAATAAATACGTTACGCCGATTGCAGGTATTTTTGATGTATTCTGCAAACCAACAAAGAAGAAGAGAATGAAGATGGGCGAGGTTTCGAACCCATAACCTATTGCAAGTTTGCAACCACAGCTGAAACTCATCATTTTAGATATATGTGCAACCAGCAGTGCATGACATCAAGCTAGCATAACTGCATAAGCTGATAAGCTCCTTGTGTGACAGTGTGAGGATTGAGTAGAGTCATATAGGGTGGTATGACTATCGAAACACAAAATGCGGTCTTGTATTAAGTACAGAATTGCATGCATCAAGATTCAAGACCATGCAATTGCAAACTGGTAGATGCTGCTTGACCAGACCTGGGTGAAATTAATGATTGTTGGAGATTGTCATATATATATATATATATATATATATATATATATATATATACACACACACACATACATGGAAGTGTGCAAACTGGCACACGATACTAGAGAATAGAAGCTACCATCCTCCATTAAAAAATTGAAATACATAGTAGTGTTCGTGAAGGCAACGGCATCTGTTTTGTTCTTCACCATGCATGATTCATGTCAACAAAATCAGTACAATTAGCTCTCTTAATCTGATTTAGTTGCATGCATATCGATCTGGACATGCAATCAAATTCAGAGCTGACCTGACTTGTATTCAAGAGTGAGTTAATGATTATTGGAGCATGGACATGGAACAGATCAAAATGGCGCATAATGCTAGGGAATAGAAGCTACCATCCTCCATAAGAATTCATACTATATTACTATATATGTAGTTGCAATGTTCGTGAAGGCAACGGCGTCCTAGTATATATCGATCATAATGTTAAAAAGTAACTTAATATTCAGCAATTTTATTATTGACATCCGGATATAGATCGAATGTACATGCAATTTCAATTATAGTATACAGTACATCTGTAGTGTATGAACCATTACCGCTAGCCACAGCAAGAACTATACTTGATCAATGGAGGATATATGGTATGTGGAATTATATATATATATATATATATATATATATATATAAACATGATCTATACTTAAATCTCACAGTACATCTACGTACGTACGTACTTTGCAAACCAACAAGTAAATTCTTAAGGGTGGAGGTATCGAACCAAAAACTTCAGAGAATCAGCGTTATATCATCTTAAAGACGGAAAATTCTAGTATACGTCAATGTATGCTATACATTCCACATCCAACGGTCGATATTGTTTTGTGAGTGTGGTCAGAAAAATAATATCCGTTGTCAACCGTTAGATGTGTGATGTATAACATACATTGATGTATATTAGATTAATCCCTTAAAGACGACCAACGAGAAAATTTACATGCATATTATGGAATAAATTAGTAAGACAATATGCCAAGCTTACATATATTTAATTGAAAATACCATCCAAAAACGTCTTCTAC
Source organism: Argentina anserina (assembly GCF_933775445.1). Lineage (NCBI taxonomy): Eukaryota > Viridiplantae > Streptophyta > Magnoliopsida > Rosales > Rosaceae > Argentina > Argentina anserina. The sequence continues at coordinate 7,610,755 of NC_065874.1, forward strand.
CACTCTCTCCCAATTAAGGACAATCTAATCTTTTTATTGAAATAATGCCACTTTTACATCAGTTTATTCATAAGTTGTACCAAAATTACCCTAGCTACATTTTTATTTCAAATTCGTCTCTCTCTCTCTCTCTCTCTCCTCTCTTTATGTCTATATATATATATATATATATATATATATATATATATATATATATATCTCTCTCTCTCTCTCTCTCAAACCGTAGGTCGACTCCTAACGATGCCGAAGCCTTGCCATCAGATCTCAATGTCTTGCCGATAGATCTCGATGCCTCGCCATAGATATCTCAATTTTCAGTACTTGCTCATTTGAATCGTCAAGGCGTGGGGCCTCGTCCTCAAGCTTGACGTCATAATTCATTGTCGCCGCCATCCTCTCGTCTTGAAGCCTCGGATGAAACTTCTTAGACTCGCCAGTGTGGTGGAAAAGCTGAGACCCAACGGAGTTTGACCTGAGACGGCCAAGACTCGCCAGATCTCACCGGAGATTGGCCGAAGACTTCGCTGAAGAAGAAAAAGTGGTGGTTTTGGTGTTTTTAAAATCTAGTGGTAGTCTGTAATTTTGTTTAATTTTTTATGATAAAATGGCCTTATATGGGTAAAAATGTTTTGGTGTCCTTATATAAAAACATGAGTCATGAATTGACCTTATATGTAATTGACCCTATATTTAATGTGTACATGCAGACTATATATATATATATATACAGTCTTTATCCAGAGTGAAGCTTCACTCTGAAATTACAGAGTAAAGTTCTAATTTTGACACATTTTTCGGTCAAATATTTTCACCATAAGCGATTCAATATTTAGGTATACTATTCAAAATCATCTCTACAAAATTTCATCTAATTCGGACATCGTTAAGGCATTGAAATTAGATTAAATTAATGAATGAATTAAAACTGTTCAAAATGAACCGTTCGTGTAAATCTCAATTTTGAAAGCTCAAACCATTGTCAAATTGGATGAAATTTTGTAGAGATGATCTTAAATAGTATATCTAAATATTGAATCGCTTATGGTGAAAATATTTGACAGAAAAGTGTATCAAAATTGGAACTCCACTCTGTAATTTCATAGTGAAGCTTCACTCTAGATAAAGAGTATATATATATATATATATATATATATATATTTTTTACGGAGCCGTTTAGAAATGGACGTCCGCAAAACAGAAAAAGTGTGGATGATGAAGATCACAATTGCATCAAGCATCGACAATGCTTATGTTCTTACCGGATGTAGACCACAACTATCCCATACAGCGTCGGCATGAAGATGGAGGTCAATGTGATCGAGGTTGAAAATTTTGCCGGCAAACCATCGCACACTATCAAGCTCAACTACAAACTCATAACATATGAGTTCAATTGCAAAATGAAGTTCCAGATCGAAGCTTGGTATCCTTCTAGCAAAAGCTACGCTCTTATCGGTGCCCATTTTAGGCTAAAAGATGGAAAGCAGCGAGGCATCCACACTTTTTCTGTTTTGTGGACATCCGTTCTCAAATGGGTCTATATATATATGTGTGTGTGTGTGTGTATCAAGGTTTTTCCTGTAAGAATGTCCTTATATATTCTTATGATATGGATTTTCATTTTTGACCAACTTTTCTATCGAGTTTTCACATCTCCACCATTCAATATCTAGGTAATAACGTATAAATTATCTCCACAGAATTTCAACCATTTTGATAACCGTTAATGTACTCATACCTTCGATTTTCTACTCAAAAATATCAACGGTTCATGTTCGGCAGAATTCAATCCGTCAATTGTATTTTATTAATTAAATACCTTAACAATTATCGAATCGGCTGAAATTTTGTATAGATTATCTATACGTTATTATGTAGATATTAGACGGTGGAGGTGTGAAAACTTAATCAAAAAGTTGGTCAAAAATGAAAATTTGTACCATAAGAATAAATAAGGACATCCTTAAGGGAAAAACCTTCTGTGATACATATATAGTGCGGTACTGCAGTTGTTTATATAGATTATATACGAAGTCCTCAACAATGCAATGTAGCTTAAGAACTGATCATCGAGACTAAATACATGAAAGTCAGAGAGCAAACTTGTGATTATCGATTGGGGCACAATGCAATGTAGCTTAAAAGTATTACATGCATATCAAGATGAGATTCAAGGCCACGAAAATTGATAAGTGCTGACCAGAGTCGGGTGAAAACTAATGAGTAATGACTGTTGGAGTTGGAACAAGCACGCTGCACTTTGGAAGTGAGCAAAACTACTGGCACGAAGTGCTAGAGAATGGAAGCTACCATCCTTCATAGGATTCCATCTTATTATTACATAGTAATTGGTAAATATTGAAATAAAAGGCGTTCGTAAAGGCAACGGCCCGCACCGGCTTTGTTCTTCATGGTGTTAAACAAATGAATAAGTTTAGGTTAATTATTATCTTATTCAAAACCTTAATCGAGTTATAAAATCCATTCACTCTCTCCCACTTCAGTTGGTGTTAAATACCTGAGCAATGCTCTTTGTAGTTCAAATATTAGACCGTCATATATATCGAAGAAACGTCTTAAGTACGCAGTTGTGTCCAATTGAATTCAGAGCTGACAGGGCTAAGTTAGACAGATTGATTAATGATTGTTGCGGCATGTATCGTGGAACTGAGCAAAATGGCACATAATGCTAGAGAATAGAAGCTCCCATCCTCCATAGAATCAATTTTATATATGTAGACTGTAGTACAAGCGTTCGTAAAGGCAACGTTCCCCTATCCTTCACAATGTACAATATTAGTGTTAATTAATGAGTTAATTAGGATAGCTATGAAGCTTCCTCTTTGTTCAACATCCAGATGTACGTATGATACACATGTACAATTAAGAGTATATAATAATTTATCGTACAATTAATTAGCTAGCTACTGTACAGTAACTATATATGTACTTAATGTATTGCATGCAATCTACAATTGAAAATGCCAGCGTGCATCCAGATACATCATCCTTCTTTCAACATATCGACCAATGATTAGGACAATCTACTATGTGATTCGGGGGTTTTAAATTTGAATCAAAGAAAACAAAGTATAGCTATACAGAGTTGAAAAATAACTTTTAATTCCGATTAGTGAGTTGCATATATATTAAGGATAAATTCAATAAATAGTACCACAATTATTGGTTATTCTAATTTTTAGTACCTCACATTTGAAAATTATCACATTAGTACTTCAAATTTCTATTTCAAGTTAATTTTAGTTCTTTCTGTCAATTAATACCGTTAGTGACTTTATTTCCTACCAATTTTAAGGGCATTTTTATCACTTTATTTTCCACTGATTTCACTTACTTTATAGCCAACATTTTATACCATTCAAATTAACCAATTGTTATATAAGCATTTTCTTTTACTTTTGAAACATTTAAGTGCCTATGATAAATGGTTTAAATAGTGGTTATCGACATCATATCGATTTTGTAAAATAAGGATATAACTGGGATATATCGAGATATATCGGATTTATCGTTTTGACTAGTTTTTAATTAATGCTGGTTTATTTTGTAATTGCGAATTTTAGCTTGTTTGTATAGTTGTGGTAAATGAATAAGACTTATTAATCTTATAATGAAATGATGTGAATTAATTAACTTGGTTTAAAAAAATAGAAGTTGAACTTGAAGGAAAAATGAAAGATAAAATCGAAAAATAATGAAGTGACGAAAAACCCTTAAAATTGATGGGAAATGAAGTCACAAACGGTATTAATTGATGGAATAAACTATAATTAGGCTGAAATAGAAACTCGAGGTACCAATACGATAATTTTCAAATATAAGGTACTAAAAGTTAGAATGACCAATAATTCATGTACCGTGTGTTAAATTCTCCCATATATTAAGTGTACAACAAAAGACTAGACTAGACAGTGGTTGAGCTGGTTGACTACTCTAGCTAGTAGCTAGGTAGACATATTATGCATGGTACAATCTGTGCTATGTGCACTTCATTTCTAATCTTCAGAGGAATTAGGGTACGTATTTCTTTGGTTAGCAACAAGAAAACGAGCAGGAATTTAAGTATGAATATCTAATTGAAACATACGTATTCTAATTTCTGAGATTGTTCATTTGAATCATATGTACGTACGTACGTATAATTATATATGTAGTTTAAAATAAAGAAGGCTCATAGCACTTTCATTGCAAGCATTATCTAGAGGCCTAGCGCTATGCCATGCAAATGGCCTGGAGTCGGAGTTCTGACCATACTGGATTGTATAAATGATTGTTGGAGCATCAGAGCATGTATCGCGGAAACTGAGATAACTGGCACATATAACTAGAGAATAGAAGCTCCTATCCTCCATATGTAGGATTCTCATCCATTAATGTTATTACATAGTATAATCACTATAATGTAATTCAGCAACAGCAGTGTACGTAAAGGCAACGGCACCCAGCTGTGTTCTTCATGTAATTAAACAAATCCGGGATCGATCATATATGAACCTCAGGTACGTACTTTTACCTGTTCATTACAACACGCTGAAGCAATTTATATGGCGTTATTTCCTCAGTAATATTCAATAGTGAATGAATGATACGTCTCTTACATGGTTTTATATATACTTTCGGTGCAATCAACTATGTTTTTGACCAGGAATAAGATTAAAAAAATGTAAGAACGAAAAATACATATAAAAGATTGCGTGGGATTCCATTTGGGTTTGAAACAAATTTCAGCCATCCCGATCGATCACAGCTTTGTAGTACGTAGAATTATAAATTGAGCTAATCGAATCGAGGCCTTGAATTGAGTAGACTGTGTTGGATCAGCACGTGTAAATGCCACGGACTTTCAGGATTCTGCCTATATAATATCATCCCCTCTTGGCCTCTTATATTCTTAATCTTGACCGGCCAGAATAATTACTTTTGACATTATTTGGACTCATTTTACCATAGACTCATTATATTGTAAACATTGCCTTCCGATTGTAATAAGTAAACATAAACAGTAAAAAATGTTGGCTTGTTTTGTCCATTGTTTATTTATTTAAACATTACATATCGAAGAATCTTACATGATAGCAGAGTACTATTTGCATGCATTGCATGTAACTTAATGTATTTAGTTGTATTATTCACAAATTAAACTTTTGTCACACAAATTTCTATCTTATGGTATTTGGCTATTTTCACAACAACCAACCACTTATAAAAGTTACATGATTGGCTGTTGGTTGCAATTCACAAGTTGCGTGTCATTTTGGGTGGTCTGTATCTTTACTTATAATCGTTTTTAAGGTTTGCCTAGGATCCGGAATCTGGACTGAATTGATAATTTGACATGCATCATTTTCATGACCGATTACTGATTATCCCAAAACAGTGAGCATGGTAAAGAAAAACTAAATAAGCTAAGCCGATCGAGGATCTCTAGTTTCTCACTTGCACTGAATTTGATGCTAAAAATTGGCAACTTGCATGAGTTTAAGTTTGACCGCAGCTTTTAAGAAATTTCCTAATTTTCTCTACAAATTTAATGACATGTAAAAGTTTCTACATTAACACAAGTATATACAATAGCACCGTATAATGACATGTAAGAGGTTGAATAATACGACGCAGGTAGTTGTATGAATTTTCAGATTGATTGGACTATAAAGGAATGTAAGAAAATTCCCTAAATTCCTCCTTGACTCTGACCAGAGGAGCATAATTGAAGACAGAGAGATGAAAACGAATAGATGAAGACAAATAATTATAAAGAAGTGAACATGAACTAGGGTAATTGACAGTTTGCTGGTTTCGTTCATCCTAATGAGGCGATATTGAGGATTAAGGTTTCATATTCAACGACATATTTTCACCAAAAACCCTTCATTTCGTATCAAACCCTCATGAGAATACAAGACACCGGCCCTATCCGCCTCAAAAAATATTTTACCAAATCACTCAAAACCCTTATTCATTCACATTTCTACCTTCATTTTCTTCCTTAACTACCTCTTGCTCTCTATTATATTGTTTCTTCCATTCTATATTTCTGTGCCCATCCTCCATTGTCAGACTTTCAGCTTGAACTCATCCACAACTCTCCCTCTCTTTGTCGCTCCCCGTCTCTCTCTTTAAACCTAACTGAGTCGTCGTGCCATTCAAGCCAAGAAATTTGCAATCTTTCTCCGTTTGTCTCTGCGTTTTTCCTGTGCGCTGTTGTCCTTTCTTCTTTGTCTAAGAGGAAAACGGGGAACCTTTCATAGCTACCGTGAACAGGTCTGGTGCTACTCGATATTTCTTCTTTAGTATTTCATAACTCATTGCATGTCTTTGCACCTTCGCTGTTCATCCCTTTATCTTTTCTGCTTCTTCTTCCCTTTCAGCTGCTTCCTTCATGAATATCGCTTACTACTTTGGAAGCTCTTAGTTAGATATAAACAAGAGAAGTTGATTTGTAGGGCTCCATTGATCTGTATTACCGGATCTAAATATTTTTAGGGTTCCAGAATACGTACAATAACTTATTCAACTCAGAGATAGATGGGATTTTCGATTAGGTTACTGTTTTCTGGCTGAACTGTACTCTTTCATTCCTCCCTGAAATATCTTTAAAACACCTTAATTGATGTTGGTTGAAGATCCAGAGTCGACATACATCTTTACATTCTCTAGCCAGCTGGTTATCAAGTGCTTAAATGAATGAATGGGGATCAACATGTATTATATGGCATGGTTAATATAAGTAGTCTTGGTTCATATCAATTTTTCTTTGCTATACAAGTGTAGGTTACCAGCAAAAGCTTATCTTTCTATGAATGATTTAAATATAACTAATTATGTTCATCTGTTTAACTCGTTTTCAAGCTTTATTTAGGGTTTCTGTAGGCAAAGTCCATTTAAACATACCAATGAATGAGTGCTAGCTTAATCTTTGTTCATAAATCAACATGTATGGTACGTAGAAATTCCATGGTTTGTGTGCATGCAACATCAGTTACATATATACGGTCATCTTCCAGCTAGTGTGCATGCATGTTGTTTTTGATCTAAAGTCAATTTTTTCTTTTCCATTAGGGCACAGTCAATCGATCTGCACAGCTAGCTAAAATGATGTCTGCAGGCAATGGACAGTTGACGGTTCCTCCTGGCTTCCGATTCCATCCAACAGACGAGGAGCTTCTCTACTATTACCTCAGGAAGAAGGTATCTTATGAAGCCATCGACCTTGATGTTATCAGGGAGGTAGATCTCAACAAACTAGAGCCATGGGACCTCAAAGGTTAGGCTTTAACTATATTGGCCATATACAAGTCGCACAAATACGCCCTTTAATACCCTAATATATCTTATTCTTATGGGGTTTTACGTGCAGAGAAATGCAGAATAGGATCAGGACCTCAGAATGAGTGGTACTTCTTCAGCCACAAGGATAAGAAGTATCCAACAGGAACTAGAACAAACCGAGCAACAACAGCTGGATTTTGGAAGGCAACAGGGAGAGACAAAGCCATCCATCTCAACGATTCCAAGAGGATTGGAATGAGAAAAACCCTAGTATTCTACACCGGCCGTGCTCCTCATGGCCAAAAGACTGACTGGATCATGCATGAGTATCGCCTTGAAGATCATCATGACAATATGAATGTCCATGAAGTTCAGGTAATAAAGAACAAGTCAGTTAGCTAGCATACAATTATACCAATCATTCAAACAAAACTTAGAATTGATCAACTCTGTGTCTCGGCATATACGTACAGATCTAGGGTGGTGATGGTCTTGTGTCAAAAATGCCAAGTTATGTTATTATACAATCACTTTAGTATGTACCAGATATCACCACAGGAATCCTAGCTTTTAATTAATTTATGCTTACTATCTGATAGTTTCAAATGCTTATTATTTGATTGCAGTAATTAACTGAACATTACCTTTCCAATCTGAAAGAAATTAGCTACACAGAAATAATATGTCTGAATAATTAACTAGCTAAATAGCTAGGGTTATTGGGTTATTTGATTCCTCATTTGCTTGATCAAGCAGGAGGATGGATGGGTGGTCTGTAGGGTCTTCCAGAAAAAGAATCACATTAACAGAGGTTTTCAGCCAGAGTTTAGTCATCATCAAGAAGTAGAACATGACTTGATCACCCACATGAAGGCAAGTGGTTCTCACAGCCAAGTAGTATTAGACCATCATCATCATCATCAGCCAAAACAAAACCATCACCACCATCTGGAAGCTTCACTGTACGACTATCCTACCACTTTTGATGGGTCAATGCACTTGCCGCAGTTGTTCAGTCCAGAGTCAGCAGCTGCAGCAGCTGCAGCTAATAATACATCATCATTTCTATCTGCACCTAATAACAATTTGCCAGCTTTGAAGCCCCTGGACTTGGAGTGCTCTCAAAACCTATTGAAGCTAACCTCCACCACTGCCGCTTCTTGTGGACTCAATATGCAACAGCAGCAGCTGCAGGAGATGAGATCGTTCAATGGTGATTGGTCATTCTTGGACAAGCTCCTTCAATCTCATCATCCTCAGCCTCAAGATCATCATCATGTGACGGCCTCCGCCGCCGCTACTACTTCAACAACGCAGAGACTATTACCATTTCAATACCTTGCCTGTAGCGGATCAACTGCTCATGTCGACATTTTAAAATTCTCCAAGTAGCTAGGTATGCGAGCCTGAAGGTCTTTGATGATCGATCCAATCGACATCCACTTCGTCCCCCTAGCTATCTAGTGCCGTTAAGTTGTTCGTACGCACGGATAAACCTTTTCCACTTTTATTTTGGTAGTATTTGTTTTAGTTCAAACTCTGTGCTCTCCTTGCTCATTAATTTAAAGTTCGATCTTTTGAGTATCAAAATGTATATAAGTTCAAGCAAGCTAGTGACGGTGTTTCCATCGAAGAGACCTTGGAGCTTAATTAAACTAGATTCACTTTCGTTCTTTAGTAATAAACATGGTTATTCAATTTACGTACTGTAGCCTTCATATATGTGTGTGTGTATACTATCTCTCTTTCCCCCCGCTACGTACGTAGGTTTCAGGTCTATCTTCCAAGTTTTACCTACAATTGAGGGTTCGTCTGGGGTACATCGATGTACAACATACAGCAGGTGCTGAGCGGCTGGCAGAGACTGTCATTTTCTGCACGCACTGGTGTTGGTGGGCTTGTAGGGTTGGATGTGGCCGGCGTATACCATACAGCCATGTAGGAAAGATTTTTCCTACAATTGATGTTACTATCTTTTAGAGTACTCATGTGTAGGTCAGCAAGTACGGAACCATGGAGGAATTAAATCAACCAAGCTAAGCATGAGTTGATAACACATTTTAGAATTTTCCAAACTCAAAACCTGGCGATACATGCATATACGGTAGCTATCTAGGGTTTAAGTATATTTGCATGGAGAATGAAATTGATAGATCGATCATCTTTCTTTTCCCCTTTATATATCAAATTGTCCGGAAGATGTAGAATTCCACACCTCCTATAAATACATCTGATAGTGATCGATGATATCATGAGTATGGCAGATTTTTGGTTGTTGCCTACCCTAGCTTGTCTCCTCAAACTTGTGGTTTTCCCTTCCAAACCCAATTACGCGCGCTAGCTAGTCGATCTGTGATCTATATGAGACTAGCTACAGCTGATTAGTGATTTACGGCTCACCTTAGTTTTCTTTTAGCATGGTCTCCTGAGGTTTACAGCATGCAGAACATCATTAAGTTAATTTGCGTCGGTGGCCACCTACTTTGTTAGCCTTTTGTTAGTTTGTTTTATTAATGATACTAAGTATTCTCTATATCTCGGGAACTAGTCGCAATAGAATCCATATGTTTGCCTGGCTGTGGACAAGGTGTACATAGATCAGCTCCGAGTCATATATGTGTCTTCAATACATTTGCATCATACATGAGTTGTAATTGCGATCCATTTCAATTTTGTCTTGCTGATATTAAACCCATATATATCTATTGACCTAATTCGTTCTCAATTGTCGATATACATGCCCTGCATGATCGATCAAACATTTGTTAATTAATTTGTCTTGGGCCTATGTACTCCTGAAAAATTAATTATTTAAATTAGTATATTCATATTCTAAAGCTAGACAAATTAATAGTAGAATTCGAATTCGTGAATTAATTCTTTAAAAAATTATGTTATCTCTCTTTCGGTCACTGAATTATTGAGCTGCTGCAGTGCTAGCTGCTTCTCTTTTAGCAAAAATGGCTCTTGGACATTTTGTGGGCTGAGGTCGAACCGTCGAATTGAGTACAAATATCAACAATTAGATTTTAATTAATTTAACAACTTGTTAAATTCATATCTCATGCATCATGCATAGTACATTCTTATTCATCTATATAAAGTATTGTAGGTTTTTCAATCTAAGTTAATAAAGTAAGCTTCATCTTCTAAACTTCAATGGCATCTAGCAAAGGTTTGGATAAGTGTACGTACGTGAAGCATTTGAAACATTCAAACATACTAAAGGGGTTGTCACTGATGGAAGAAACTAACCAGGTGAGAGATTATTTCAAAGGCATGCATGTGATATATTTTGATTATTTTCCAGTTTTTTCTTACGAACCTATCTCCTTATCCTTACGTAATCAGTTCTCGTTTTCGTTTTTTTTTTTTGAGAATGGTAATCTGTTCATTTCTAGAACGCATGCGCTTTTGTAATTTCATGTTTTTCTGGTAAGTAAAATTCAAGGGGTATTTCATTATACACCCAATTTTCTAACTCCATTTTAATCTAAACTCACTCCCACAATTTTGACAATTAGGCTAAACTATTAGTTTTGTCTTAAGAAAAATTACATAAACTGTCACAATTTTAAATCTGTTAACCACAAGTCAACTACCAAAATAACGTCATAATTAAATATATTAATTGTAGATCTTTCAATTAGTCCTTTTTTAATTGTAATTTTTATTAAATTTGTCATGATTGTCATAATGATGTAGTTTTCCTAAACGAAATATTTTAATAAATTTTATTTTTGGGTAATTTAAACTTTCTATTTTAGAGGTAATGTTTCATCTTATTTGCCTAAGTAAAAGCTGATTTGATTTTTACGTTTTCTCATCAAGCTATTTCTTAGATATAATGTGAGTTAACCATGTACATTAGCTTGAAAGTCTTTATACAATGACTATTCAATAAGGTACCTGATTATCAGACTTTTTTCTTTGTATGATATATTGATACCTGAATAATAGATTTTTTGCTCTCTTTGTTAGGTTACTTACTATGCTATACCTATTTTGTAGGTAAAATTACGAATGTGGTAGTTTAGAGAACTAAAACTACTATCGTGTAATTTATTATATGAATCATAGGATCAGATAATAGACCCAACAAGAGAATAAAGAAATCAAAGAACAAAAGACATACATTTCAAGTAGATTTTTTTGGTGTAAGTAGACAAACACCAAATGTGAGTCTATAAGTGAAAACAAAATCACTAAAAATAATATGCGAACTTCTTGATCTAATCACAAACCCTATTCTTTTATTTCAAAACCGAGATGTTCTTCATAAGCACAAGACCATACTTCTTAATGCGTGCTTGCCTAGACAAACATCTTCTCTCCATATTTTGAAACCATAATTGGATTTTATATAAAGGGTCCTGCTATGCACACACCCCTACCCCATCTCCTTTTACAAAATACCTAAATTACCCTTAAAATTCTTTTTCCTCATTTTTCTTATTTCTTGGCAAGTCAAAGTGTCAAACCTATTATCAATACTTCTCTTTCTCTCAAATGCACGCAGCCCGCAGCCTTTGTCTTCAAAACTCTACTTTGAAGATTTGATGGCAGAGCAAGCAATTCTATAGATCCATCTTTAGAGAAAATTTTACGTTTGGTTTGCAGTGGAGACATGGAAGAACCATCCGAATTCGATGATTCGATCCTTAAAGAATCCATCATTCCAGGTAAGATTCTAATATTAATCAGTTGGTGTATTTTAATCTATCACTCTCTACATTTTGTGTTTCTCACCGATAAGCTCTAAGTTAAGTTGTGGGTTTTGTTCATCTTAGCCTGATTTTCATATAAGTTGCTTGCTAATTGTGGTACGGGACTTGTCAATTGATAACAATAACAAGATGATCCTGCTATTAACAAGAATAAATAGTTTGATATTCTACTAAGGTAGTTGTGAGGATGAGGAATTTGAAAAATTATGGTTAAAGATTACTATTATAGGGTCATTAGGGTGACCTCTTGAGGTAGCCATAATCAACTTTCATTTTATTACGATGAATCAGTTTCACTTGTTAATATAAAGATGAGGTTTGGCAGGATATGAGGGAGAATTAAAAAAAACTCTAATAAAATTTTCGAATCACATAAGCTGCTTGTTCAAGATAATGTATAATCAAGAAGATATTACAATGCTTTTTTGTTTTGATTCTTATTTGTGTCACAATTCAAGTATTTATTTTCAGGAAAATTAATATTATTACTAGTTGTCATTATATATGAATGTTTTAGAATTTTGAAGATCCAGAAAATAAAGGGGAGATAAATGAAGCAGACAACATGCGTTCTTTGCTGGAAGTAAATTTTAATAGTTGGGAAGACCTTATTGTTGTTGTTCATAAAATTTTCATTCATGGAAGGGTATGTAATTGTTATAAGAAGATCAAAACCTGATAAGTGTGTGTTCATCGGCTGTGATAGGGGTGGCAAGTATCGAGACAATATGATGGTTCCATTAGAGAAGAGAAAAAGGAAGACATCATCTTGCCTAATAAACTGTCCTTATAAAATTGTCGGGAGAAAAAAGCTGAAGGGTTATGGAAAGTGGAAGTGAAAAATCTGGCACATAACCATGAACATTCAAAAGACATGTCTGAACATTCATATTGTCGTCAGTTTACAAAAGAGGAGATAGTGAAGATCAAAGAGATGAGTAAAGCTGGCATATCACCCCGGCAAATAATGTCTTCACTTCGGTAAAGTAATCCAGATTTACAAGCAATTACCAAAAACATTTACAATGAGAAGAACAAAATTATGAAGGAGAGCTTAGCAAGTCGTATAGTTATTCAAGCCTTATTGGAAGAACTAGGTCAAGCTGGTTTTAGCTATGACATTGAGTATGATCAAGATGGTCGGCTAACTCATTTGATGTTTGCCCATCCACTTTCAATTGCTTTGACTAAGAGCTATACAAATGTCTTTGTGATGGATTGTACGTACAAGACTAACAAGTACAAGATGCCATTACTAGACATCGTTGGAGTCACAAGTTTCAATACAACTTTCTATTCTTATTTTATCTTCATACAAAGGGAGGAAGAAGAGAACTACGTACAAGCTTTAACATTATTTAGCAAAATTTTGGGAGCCGACGTTCATCTTTTGGTGATCATATCTGATAGAGAATTGGCGTTGATGAATGCTATTAATATTGTATTTCCAAGAACAACCAACATTTTATGTGTTTGGCATATTGAGAGAAATATAGCTATAAATTGTAAGCGCCATATTGAAGAAGAAGCTGATTGGGTCGCTTTATGGTCTACATGGACTTCTTTGATAAATTCTCATGATGGATCGTCATTTAATGAAGCTTGGATTAATTTTGAAGTTGAGTATAAACAAAAGGGTGCTATTCTTGATTATATCAGAGGTACTTGGCTCCCATTAAAAGAAAAGCTTGTGATTGCATGTACTGGTAAGATCTCACACTTTGGTAATCGTGCTACTTCAAGAGGTGAAGGTGCACACTCAATTTTAAAGAAATATCTTCAAGTATCAAATGGAGGTATTCGTGAGGTAAAGGACAAAGTTTGTCTCGCCATTGAAAACCAGTTTGCTGAAATCAAAGTCCAACTCTCGAATGAAAAGATTCACCATCCACATAAAGTTGGTACACCGTTCTTCAAAGAACTTGTTACTCGTATATCTATATTTGCATTGGACCAGCTACAAAGACAGTATGAATTTGCAAAGTCTCGCAATCTTTCATCTCAATGTAAATGTCATTTTTACAAAACCATGGGCATTCCTTGTGCACATATGATCAAGGATCGTAATTTTGAAGCACCGCAATTGAATAGCATTCATGAACAATGGAGAATTGATACAAGATCATTTGGTGTTTGGTTGGATAAGGGAGATGAGATAGATGTTCTTTTATCAAAAGTCAAGAGTAAGTATGAAAGCATGCCTCTTACTGAGAAAGACAATACCAAACGAAAACTTACTTAGTTTCTTGGCGCTTATTTTCCATTGTTATTGGAGCCTAATGTCCAACCTCATAAAGGTCATCCAGTAGGGTCCAAAAACAAAAAGTCATCTAGCTCTACAAAACGTGATCCTTCAGCCTTTGAGATAGTAGAGAAAAAGTCTCAGAAATGTAGCTTTTTTCATGATGAAGGCCATGACGTTCGAACTTGTAAAGTGAAAGGCATAGTTAACTACTGTCTAGTTAGTAATGTAAGTTACCTTTCCTGGTATATTTTATGGTCACCTTTGATGTTCATACTATTTTTGTTGAAATTCATTTGAGACAGATTATTATGCTTTATTGTTATTGAAAATATTGCTATCATGGTTATAACTCAGTGCTAACGTAGATAATACTACATGAATCATTATATGATCTTGGATTCTTGTTGTTTATACTTGTAATACCTCAGTTCCATTGTTCTTTGTTTGTTGATCGTTTACATCATTTTCTTTGCTTGCAGATAGCTCTTTTAAGGCATGATGAATACAAGAAGTCTATTTTGTTTAGAAATGGGAGGACTATCAATCCTGTTTTTGAAGGATTGTTATATTGTCTAGAGCGCTGCTATGAAGGAGATGTTGGTTACTTATATAGTTATATATCCTATAGTGACTTGTATTTTGTTTAGTGTGTTTACAACATACTTCTATAGCAGTTTAGTTTGATCCCAAATTTTCTCTGCACCATATTGGCTATCTTTTATTATCTTGCAATCAAAAACTTTCTTTAGTTAAATATCAATGTTGTGTAAAATTTCATGATTTTATGTATGTGGTTTAATTTCTCATCGTCAATTGGGTTGTTGGATAGCTAGTTCTCACTATATTTGAGTTGAATTTTGGACCCTGGATTTTTAGGATGAATGGAGATGTAGAGTCTCTTTATTTATTAGACTTTGCCCATGTTATGGAAATGGATTTTTATTTTATTTTTTTTAATGATTGATTGAAGCTTGGGAGGTTGATGTTGGTCCTCATTGGAGCTGAAGAAGGCCACATGACAATTTATATATGTGTTTGCGGCAACATTTGTTAAAGAAAAAAGATATGTTTGACTTGCCAAGAAATAAAAAAAAATGAGGAAAAATAATTTTAAGGGTAATTTAGGTATTCAGTAAAAGGAGATGGGGTATGAGTGTCTGCATATCAAATAAGGGTGTGTGCATAGCAGAACCCTATATAAAAAATGGATACTATTGAAATGACTCAATGAGAATATTTTAACACATATAGAGTAATCACCCGAATTTAATGAAGTAATCAATTATAGGAATGAAGATAATAAATTTGAATTACAATTAGCAACTATAAGTGTGGATTAAAACATATATTTTAACACATATATTTGTGTACTCATGTTAAAAAGACAACATAATCAATTTAGAGTTCACATTAGGTGTAGATTACAAAATATTTTAAGTGTGGATTTAGTTTAAAAGGAGGCTCCGGACTTATCTCTAATTTGCTCAAAATTGAATTCTAGCTTCCAATTGATAGTGAAGACAGTACTCATCTAAAGCAACTGTACGTGGATTCTCCAGTCATAGGCGATTAATCTACGGCCGGTATCAAGCTTTGACATAATTACGTAGCAGAGGAGAATCAAACAAATTCCCATTCATGACTGTCGTCGATCAGATCATCAACAATTCAACATAGTCGTTATACCATATGATTCTTCAGTAAATAATAACACATGATTTACATAGTCGAATAGACAGATGAAAAAAATGATATCTTTGAATGAGATTACATGGGGAGGGATTGAGCAGTTTGTTGCGCACCATTTCCTTTACTTAGCAAAGTTCCCTGTTTGAAGATACAGAAGAAGAAGGATGTTTTCCCTTCCCACTAACTATTTCAAGACCTTGATCCAATTGGGTGCTTTGCCTCTTTAACACAAACAAAA
Source organism: Argentina anserina (assembly GCF_933775445.1). Lineage (NCBI taxonomy): Eukaryota > Viridiplantae > Streptophyta > Magnoliopsida > Rosales > Rosaceae > Argentina > Argentina anserina. The sequence goes on from NC_065874.1 coordinate 7,626,944, forward strand.
ATGGAGCCTTTAGTTGCTCAACATGGGCCTCCTAAATTTGCCTTCACACATCTCATATCAACATCATGCTTAGCATGAAGCCATGAATGTTATAAAAGGTGTTTTTCACACTACACCCCAATATACATAAAGTTCTAGCTAGTATCTTTCTCAATTCAACATTTCACTTTGTTTCAAATGTTTGATATATATGATTACGTACCCCGATATATTTTTTTTGATTCAACAACCTATCATAAAAGTCATATAACTAAATCACGTCTCTTGAAAAAGTACGTTATGCTTAAAAGAGCTCAATATAAGAGTACTAAGACCAAATCAACTAGTATGATGTGTTTGGTAAAATAGTTCAGAGGAAAACGGATGTTAATTTCGACTAGATAACACTAGCTAGAGTACCAATCCTCCAACTCCCACCTAACATAACTACCAAAGGGTGTAATACTCCTGTCGAATGAGATAAAAAGAAAGATTAGGGACAGTCCAAAGCATGATTTGGAGGAATGGAAAAATCCAAAACCCTAAATACAATATTTAAGCATGAAAAGGACCATATGTGCACAACATGAAGTCCTGTAAGATGTAACCTAAGTAAGGGATAATGTAGATTAATGAGAGAGGATGAGCATATTCAAATCAACATAGTGGTGAGACTAGTGACCTCTCTCTCTCCCTAGTTTAGAACACGGGGTGGCCAAAGACATATGCATCCACAAGACTTAGGCATATCAGCATATGCAACTGTCAGTGACTCAGTGACCAAAGATATAGAGTCAGTGCCACGTGTCCTGTTTTGTGTCAATTAATATAAAAATCCCAACCTTGTCATGGTGTGAATGAATGGGCTAGAAATGGTAAAAAAGAGAGGAAAAGATGTAACACAATCCCTTAAATCTTTTTATCTCTAATCCTTCGATTCTTGATGCTTGATTTTGCCTTGCTTCCTAAACCTCAAAATGGTTTCACATCTCAAAATCAAGCATATTCTTCTTTTATTGGCATAATAATAAATACCCAAAAATAAAACACTATATATATACGAACAATATAAATTTTCGAGCTTGAAATTTTTTCGTTAATCATTTAACATATATCAAGAAATAGTAGTTCAAATAACACTTGCACGTTTGAGTAATGCATATATATTTAACATTTACTATTAGTAAAAAATGAAATTTTGTATGTATATGAACATTGTGAACATTCAATCGTTATATTTTATTTCACTAATAGTAGTTCAATAATGTCTAACATGTTCAGATAACATATTTATATTCAATTGTATGTACGGTTCAAAATTACACCAGCGCAGCATTGTGAAATAGTGTGAATTCAATAGCGTGACAGGAAGTGGTAATGAAAAACCCTCTAGGGTTTAACTGTCTCATTATATTTAAATCCAAAACAATTAGAAAAAAAAGAAAAAGAAAAATTCCAAGTTAAATAGTGAAGGTATTTTTTCTCTTCTTCGTCTTCTATAAGAGCTTGGTTTCCGCCACCCGCCGCCTGGAGAAACAAAGAACAAAGAAGAGGCCTTTGGGTCCTATCCTTGAATTCCAAAGTCCTCCTCTTTGCGTCTTCCTCATATTCACTGGTCTCTCATTCACGTTTATCACCAAAAACCCAAAACCCACCACCAAAGCAGTGAGAAAGCTTTGAGAGAGAGAGACTTAAAGTTGCATTGCTTTTGTTTCCCCAGTTTCTCTTCGCCTTTTTCTCTCTGCTTCCGTTAAATTTCTCTCCTTTAGGCTTTTGGGTACTTAACTATTTGGTTTGATATTTGTGAACCCACATCAAATCCCAGAAAGAAAAGCTAAAGAGAGACAGGGACCTTTGTATTCACCGCCATTGTGAACAAGGTTTGATTTTTTCTCTATATTTACTTCTCTTTTGTATTTCTAGATTGTGCCCATAAATATCTATGCAGATTAGCATCTTTCACTCTCATTTTTATTTGTTATCCTTTGGTTTTATCAGACTTGCTTTTAGACATTTTAGCCTATAAGTAGTGGTGGACTTGCTTGCTTTCTGTTATTGCATTTAGTCTTCTCCTGTTTGAGTTTGTCTCAGTTTAGTTCTTGGGTTTTGCTCAGATTTTGGTACAAGGAGTTGGGAGGTTGGAAGTTTGGAACTTTATAAACAGAGACAAAATGAAATACGTGTTGGTTACTGGTGGTGTTGTTAGTGGACTTGGGAAAGGAGTCACGGCCAGTAGTATTGGCTTGCTTCTTCAAGCCTGCGGCCTTCGTGTTACGTCCATCAAAATTGGTACGATTCTGTTTTCGAGCTATTAAACTCAGTCTGTTCTGTTTTGAATGTGTTTTTTTTTATTGTCTTGTACTTTTGATATGAGTAAATGAAACAAAAATGCAACTGTTCATTTTTATGTACTTAGATTGCTGTAAATTTTGATTGGTTTTAACTGCCTGGTCGTACAATTTACATTTGGCTGTTGCATTATTAGTGCTGGGATTCTTTTTTTTTTTTGGGTACTGTCTTGAGGGTCAATTTTTTCATAGAGAATGTGAAAGAGCTTTGATTGTATGTAGCTCCTATGACATAGAATTTTACCACATATTTTTGTAGAAATTGCTGGTGTTTGTATTTTTGTAAACAATATATCTGTTGAAGCTTCTTCATAAATCAGTAGGTTATATTGTACTTACAAATGTATTTTTGCATGCAGATCCTTACTTGAACACTGATGCTGGGACAATGTCTCCTTTCGAGCATGGGGAAGTGTTTGTACTAGATGATGGCGGTGAGGTAAATTACCAATATTGTAGGCGGTTGATTAGCCTCTGCGGGTCTGTGCTGCTGTTAATTATTATCTTTAGGGGCAGCTAATGCGCTCAGTTTAGTGGTAAAAGTGAATGTGCATAAACTTGATATTTTTTGTTTGTATAGGTTGACCTTGACCTTGGAAATTATGAGCGGTTTCTGGATCTCACGCTGACCCGTGACAACAATATCACAACCGGAAAAATTTATCAGGTTAGTTGACTTCCATATCTCTGTTTGAGGAGTCATGTTGGTCATTTTGACATAAGTGGAGAAAAAGTTGAGCTATGTCAAATAACCTTTTCTCCTTCTAATTCATGTGTTTGTGACTTCAACAGTCAGTTATTGACAAGGAGAGGAAAGGAGACTATCTTGGGAAGACTGTCCAGGTTTGTTTCTCTTCATTTTTTTAATTTGTGGTTGCAAACTTTAATGTGGTAACTGAGTTATATTTCTCCTTTCAAACTAGGTTGTTCCACACATTACCGATGCCATACAAGAGTGGATAGAGCGTGTGGCAATGGTACCTGTGGACGGGAAAGAAGGTCCAGCTGATGTATGTGTGATCGAATTGGGTGGAACTATAGGTACATTGTCATATATCTATATTTTTATTTTTGTAGGGTGAGATGTTTTTCAACCTATAATTCTCTTTCTCCTTAATGCAGGGGATATTGAATCAATGCCCTTTATTGAGGCCCTTGGCCAGTTTTCGTATCGTGTTGGTAAGTTCTGTGAGCTTGACAAATATAGCACCATATATTTCACATTCATGTATATTTTATACTTTATGCCCTTGGTCTATTCTTTCTTACCAAAGATTTTGTGCATTAGGTCCTGGGAACTTCTGCTTGGTTCATGTCAGCCTTGTGCCTGTTTTGAATGTGGTTGGTGAGCAGGTACTTATATGGCTATACGTAAAAATATGCAGGCTAACTTCAGGCGTTGGTTCCATAAAATATGGTTGAAGGCACGTTCTTACCCAATTTTGACCAATTGATTTCATCCACATTGTAGAAAACGAAACCTACACAGCACAGTGTTCGGGTACTTAGAGGGCAGGGTTTAACACCTAATATTCTTGCTTGTAGGAGTACAAAGGTACCCTTCTGCCTTCCACTGAGGAATTTGTTAGTAGTGAATATAGATCTGATTTTCTTTTTCCTGTGTGTACTTCACAGCCACTTGAAGAGAATGTCAAGGCAAAACTTGCTCAATTTTGCCATGTTCCGGTAACATAACAGCTCTAACTAAAATCTACAATAATTTCCTTATTTAATCTTTAAACTGTTATATACTAATCAAAAAACTTATACAGGCAGAAAATATTGTCACTTTATATGATGTTCCAAACATTTGGCACATCCCATTGCTTCTAAGAGTAAGTATAGTCTTCTCAAATTAACTTCTGTTTTTTTATTTGGAGAAACAAATTAAATTCTGTTGATAACTATTTACAGCAATTTTTTATAATTAAAAGTGGTTTTCTCTTCTATCCAAATAGGATCAGAAGGCACATGAAGCAATCTTGAAAGAACTACACCTTCAAAGGTTTGTCTGTGAAATTCACTTGCTGCTATTATTTTCTCTGGCTGCATATTTGGTCTACTTCCATGGTGCCAATTACATTTTATGTGGTTCTGCAGTGTTGCTAGAGAGCCAAATTTGAAGGAATGGACAACCAGGACAGAAATTTCCTCAAATTTACATGATTCTGTGGGTTTTCAATACCTTTTGATATTTTTTTTGGACAATCAATACTTTCTTATATTAGAAATTGCACAATGTCATATCTTGCTTTTGACTCAATAGTGTTTTGTGCGTTACAGGTTAGAATTGCAATGGTTGGAAAATACACCGGTCTTTCAGACGCTTACCTCTCTGTTTTGAAGGTAGATATTCAAAATGGTCTCAAATTACATGTCTGGTGATGATCAACTTACCAGATGCCATTTTATTTATAAATTTACTTTTGCGTATATGTACAGCTACTTCATTTTGTTCAACTTATTAAAATCATTTTTGCTTTACCGTTGTGCCTTGGTTTTGTGCTTTTTTGAGGTTATTAATGTATCATTGTTTTTCATCTATATACTTCTATAAAACATAAAATAAAGGACTTGTATATTTTATGATCATTTTTATGCAAGTATTAAATTTAAAAATAATTTTATGTTTGAAAATTGATTCAATTACAAATTTACAATGTAAAAAATTACTCAGTGGATATAAAATACCACTGTATTGTCTAGATATTTTACACAACATCCTCATTATTAGTAACCAATTGGTTATTAACATTAAGACATTATGTGGCTATGTGCATGATATGAGAAATGGTGTGTCCAGATTGTAACATTGAGTTTCTTGTGCCAGGCTCTTCTCCATGCATCTGTTGCTTGCCATCGAAAACTTGTTGTAGATTGGGTTGCAGCAGGTGATCTTGAAGATGTTACTTTTAAGGAGGTAACCATAATTTAACTCGTAGAAGCACTTTCCTTTTATATTACATGTAATTTTTAAGCTAATTGTATTACTGCTTCCAGGACCCTGAGGTTCATAAGGCTGCATGGGATCTTTTGAAGGTGATCCTGCTTTACTGATTAATTTGCATTAGCCAAAAACTTTGTTTACATCGTTGGTTGCTTATTCAGACTTTGATTCTCCGGAGGTCTTCATTGCAGGGTGCTGATGGGGTCCTAGTTCCTGGAGGATTTGGCGATAGAGGAGTCCGAGGCAAAATTCTTGCAGCAAAGTATGCTCGTGAAAACAAAGTTCCATTCCTTGGTATTTGCTTGGGCATGCAAATTGCTGTTATCGAGTTTGCACGTTCTGTCCTTGGTTTGTTTGATGCTAACAGCACAGAGTTCGATCCTGAAACTACGAGTCCTTGTGTCATTTTCATGCCAGAGGTATTATACTTTTACATAAGACTATAATCCAATACTTGATTTTTTGTGTTGTTTTCTAAAGTAATTTTTTTTTTTAAAATGAAAGGGTTCAAAAACTCATATGGGAGGTACCATGCGTCTGGGATCAAGGAGGACCTACTTTAAGGTCACTGACTGCAAATCTGCAAAACTGTGAGGACTTGCATCTTATCTACATATATGTATATAGAAGAAGACGCGACCGTTTTCCTTGCAATCTAACTATCTATTCACTCTTGCTGATATTGTTTGTGGATTATGTTTAGGTATGGAGATGTCGCTTTCGTTGATGAACGGCATCGACATAGATATGAGGTGAGTTTTGTTCATGCATGCAATTCAATAGCAGAACGCAGTATGTTTTTCTCCATATTCATAAACAAGCTTGTTGTGGTTTGCAGGTCAATCCGGAGATGATTTCACAGTTTGAAAATGCTGGCTTATCATTTGTTGGTAGAGACGAAACCGGTCGGCGAATGGAGGTTAGCATGTTTTAGAGCATGATAGGTCTTTTTGTATATGATGGCCTTATTTTTGCCTGGTAGTATGTTCTGTATATATGTAATTACCATCATCTAACATAGTAGTAATGCCACAGATTATTGAGCTGCCTGCCCATCCATATTTTGTTGGTGTCCAGTTCCATCCGGAGTTTAAGTCAAGACCAGGCAAACCATCTGCTCTGTTCTTAGGTAATTTTTTCCCCTGCTATTGGAACATGATGCTCTTAACTATTGTTTGACTCAATGTTTTGTTACATTTATGAAAAATGCTTCATATGGGTAAGACTTGCAACACTGAGACTGCATCTAGTCTTGGCCACTCACTTCTCTGACCAATGCACCTGGATGGTATATTAATAGATGCAAATTTCAATTGTGAGCGCTGGGTAGCACTGTCGTAGAATCCTCCAGCTCTAAGTTAATAAATGTTCTCAGATGCATAATCTAGAAAGTATCAACTTTGTTGTCCTCCTGTGCTCCTATGAACGAACGATTATGAAATGTGGTCGTCACTTAAGAAAATTGTGGAGGTCACTTTTACTGTATAATCGTAGTGGCTACAGTAAACAAGGACAATCCTTATTGCTTGTGCATTAATTATACAGGGATTATAGAGCAGGATCATTGTTGATTAATTTTATTGTTGAATCATTATAAATCTCTACATCCATGATATTCCATGATCGAAGAAAAGTTGTGTATTTCCTGAATTTTATAGATAGATGGATCATTTGCCATGCGGTCTCATATGCTCAGGTTTTCTCAGTTTCTGGTAAATTTCATATTCTTTTGTACAGGACTGATAGCAGCCTGCAAACGTTCAGACACGATCACACCAATCAATGGGCATCTGGTGAAGCCCGTCGTAAATGGGACTAGTAATGGACACTTCACACTGAAGTCCCACCAGAATGGATATGCATTTAAGTCATCAAATGGGGCACGAAATGGTGTGTATAGCAATGGTAATGGCGTGCACTTGTAAGAGAGTTTGGGGCCTTTTGGTTATGTTTCTCCGAAGTGCTTTTGGTAGCTGTCGGTTTATGATGTACAGAAGCTGAGTTTGGGTAGATGGCGTAGCTCGAGAGGACTTGTCTTCAGGATGAAGCTGGATTTTGAAGTAGAATGACAAAGCTGGTAACTCCCAAGAAGATTTGGCTTGAAGTTTGATGTTGCTCCATTTAGCTGTCATTTTATTTGCGTTTCCTTTTTAAAAGTATATGAGAAGACTTTTGGCTTGTTGGCCTTGGAAAGGAGGAACTGATAGACGCATTTCAATATATGTTTTAAAGGAATTGACTTGTTTCTTCTCCAAGTATCTATTAGAAAGTTAAACGCTTTGGCCTGATTCCCGTCTGATAGCATCTTTCATTTTCTCCTTTTGGGAAGAATTAGACGTATGCGGGTGGTGGTATTACAATTAGGACATTTTCTTCAGTGGAGGGTGGGGTGGTGATCGACAATCTTTCATTTTCTTCTGTTTAACAAAAGACTAATACCAGTGATATTCTCCAAGCCACTAATGATAACGTGTAATTTCTTCCACAGATTATTCTTATTTCAAGTTTATGATTGTGAAGATTGAAAATGGTGGATATATTCTTCATGTCCCAGATTTGAAATTGCCAACTACGGTCAGTATGATTTTCATATATGACCAAATAGTTGCTTCAGTTGAAGATAATCTTCCAGAGGTTAACAGTGTCAAAAGAAGTGTTCGAGCTGCTGTTTAAATCTGAGTTCCAACAATTGCTTTCTTCTCTTAGTTAGATATTCAAAACCAAGTACCATGGACTCATGGAGGAAGACTTGACATTCTTACAGACATCACAAATGTGACGTGTTCCACTCAACAAATGAAATGCAAAATGTGGCTGATGCATTTGTCAACACAAGGCGAAGGGTTCAGTCTACAAAGTCGTACATGATTTCGCGCAGTCGTTTAAAATCATGAATGAATTGCTATATAGTTGATCTTATGTAAATGGCTGTGAACAACGGAAGTGTCTTTAGGCCTCAACATTAGTTCCTTCGATTCTTCTATCACACTGCTTGATAAATACATTAATGTCACTGATAGCTAGAGCCAATAGAAATGCACAAACCCACGCCATCTGACAGGGATATTATATTATTATTACATACTGTTCTGGGGTTACATTCCAATATATGGTGTTAATACTTAATACTGTGGACCAAAAATCAAGTGACCTAGAGTAAGCCAGGTCAATGTAAAAGAGCTAGGACTAGAGATTTGACAGATTATACAAATTGTCTTGATTGATGGGTTCAACGAGCCAATTTTGTTGGGCATTGCTTGGATCCACGGTGGATATACGCAAGTTCTTGTTGTGGTACTGATATAGAGTTCTCCGATGGCCAATGCTAATATAAGTGATGCCTGCTCTTTCTATCTGCTTGTATAGATGAGCCTGCAAACAGGAAGAAAAAAACAGTTGCTAAAACTTGTGAGGAACAGTATTTGTTCTATGCATTAGTAATGTACAGATTTTGACATTATTTTCTGGCGTTCAAATACATTACACATCTAACACATTAGAACAGACTAATGTCCTACTTTAAAATAGGGCCAATATCTGGAGGTACTCTTGACCGAAAGTCTTCAAGAAAACATTTGTGAAGGAATAAATGATTTGGAAGACAGAAAATGGGTCCTGAGAGTCTATATGGAAATAGTTTGGTAAAACATGTAATGTGCTTCAGCTGAATCTTGATTACTAGACGTGCATCATCAATAAAAGGATAAGATAACTTCTATAGAATGCATACCTCGTTAGCTTCATCTAATGCACTGGTAGATTCATCTAAAAGAACCAACTTTGGTTTTGAAAGCAACAGGCGTGCAAAAGCAAGGCGCTGCTGTTCTCCGAGAGAGAGGACACTAGACCATTCATAAGTAGAATCCAAGTTACTGAATCGGGGTAAAATATAGCCAAGGCAGACATCGTCCAAAGCCTGTATCAGATCCTCAGTTGTGGGTTTAGGCATTGCAGTCTTACACTTTGAGTTTGGAGCCTGCATCAAGAAGGGCAGAGAACCTGCAAGGTATATTCATCGATCACATGATCAGTTTAGCTGATTATACCAGGATATTAGAGTATAAATAATACAGCCACACAGAGAACAAAAAACTAAAGTAAGCAGATTAAGAAGGCGTGTTGAACTATATATCAGAGATTAACACCAGATAAAGTGACTGTTCAAAGACATCCAAGAATACTGATTGCATGCAGTCTGTATAGGAACAATTATAAATAGTACTGTACTTATCAAGATTTTAATCCAAACAGCAATTTAAATTTCATAGGAACTTGAAAACACAAATTTGCACACATGGGGGAAGCACATACCCGTTGATTTACTAGAACCTGATGTGGAAGCCTCATCATTAGCCCATGTAGGATACAGCAATTGTTGCCGAAGTGTTCCCAGAACCATATAAGGCCTTTGAGGAAGAAAAAATATGCCCTTATAATTCCGATTTGAGGGTCTTTCAAGTTCCCCATTTCTATTAGCAGTGGTATCAAGGGGAGCTACATCTGAAGACTTGGATGGTAGAACTAGAAGCTCTTCTTCATCTTCCACATAGAACGTGATTTTTCCTTTACCAGCACTCCAAAGACCAGCCAAAGTTCTTAACAAAGAAGTCTTACCACTCCCACTAGGTCCTGTCACCTGTTAACACATTCAAAAGTTCAGCTTCTACCAGATCGTCATTTTATCAAGTGAACTAGTGAAATTTTAGCATAAATGGATTTACAAACCAATAGATTTTCATTGTTGTTGATCACCAATGATAAATCCCTAACCAGAGTACTGCTACTTGGGGTTTGCACAGTCAAATTCTCTATAGCCAGCAGCTTTTCATGCTTATCTATGGGCATGGATCCATTTGGCTCCAGTTCAGCTAAAGTTTTGACATTACAATACGTAAGACTTATCCCTTCTGCAGGGTCAGACTGGCGTTGAGAGCTGATATCCAAATAGTCATCAAATTCACCTGCATATGTGGAATATTAGGTGGTAAAAGGTTGAGTAAACAACACTAAAGAGATTTTATGCAGAACCAGCACATTATGCCTCGCAGTACCAAACAATTTTCCAAATTACAAGTAGATTTCTGCGAGAATAATAGATTAAACAGAAGGAAAAAAAAAACTTAGAATATGAATGAAGATGGAACAAATCTAACTGGTATATTTTTAGTACTTGTAATTTTAAATGCAATAGAAAAGCTACATCTGAGTAGATAAGTGAGTGGAAGATACTAAAAACATCATATATAATCTAGCTTTACATTACTGAACAATACATATATCATTTGCTGAACTAGATATTAAAAAAAAGGGGAAAAGTAAGTGATGTATGTGTCCAAAGTCTGAATGAAACCATAAGGTGGAAAATGAACAAAAATTGCATGAGAAAGATAGTAAACTATTGCCAGTCTTGTTCTTGGAATGTGAGGACTCTTCTATATTCATTGTAAAAATATATATATACATCATGAATTGTTTTTTAAAGTTCAATCATGACAGACTTCAAAGATTAACCAAAAAAAACACCAAAGCTATAGCAAAGGAGGAGAGAGGGACACGTAGACTGTACCAAGTCGGTCAATTACTGCTGAAAATGCGCTTATAGATTGGAATTGGTACACAATAAGGGAGAAGTCCCCCAGGATATGATTAAAAGCAGATACTGACTGATTAATGACACCAAACTCAATCTTTCCGGTGAAGTACATAGGAGCAACGACGGCAACAGGAAGAATTTGAATAAGATAGCGGTATCCACTGGTGAAAAACTCAAGATTTCTCGAAGATATTAACAATTGCTGCAAGGTATCACAGGAATACAAGGTTAATACAAAATTTATATGGACGACCTTAAAAAATGTGTACGTAGAAAATTTTACATCAGTAGGACTACTAAATTGAAATAAAAAATCATGGCAGAAAAAAATGCTGCAAATTAACCGCAGCTGATCATGTACTTTTCTATGTCTTCAGAATTAGACTCACATAGGAATGATTATTTTAATAATCCAATTATATCTTGAGACAAAATCATACAAGATACAAAATAAATTAAAGCCTCTTTGTGGATATCACGTGTAGCATCAATAATTCTGTTATCCAGGAAACTGCAATAGGGAATGACCAGCGTACAGTATTATTACAATATCAAGAAGAAGGGGGCAAACATCATTGCAGTTTATAGTAACTACTCTATTACAAAAAAAAAAAAAAAAAAAACTACCAAAATACACATTATTGCATACGAGTCATAGAAAGAAAGTTCTTAATGTAAAGGCCCGAAGTGCATGCAAAGAGAAGTTTATATTTGTTCTTACAGTTAGATTCTCAAAAGCACTTTTGAAGCGTTGCAGCAAAAGTTGCATTTCATTGTCTTCACCACTATAGAAAGCAATTGATTCAGCATTTTCTCGAACACGCACAAGTCCATAACGAAAATCTGCTTCCTTTTTCTCTTGCAAGAAGTTTAAAGTCACCAAACCCTGAAAACAAAGATAACATAGTTTCATCAAATCAAAGCTGGCATCATCCCTTATTGTCAAAGACACCAATACATGAAGATGGAAATAAACTTTTGCAACTTGAGTTCCGGATAAGTTACCCTTCCAAGATAGACACTGATCACTGTTCCACCAATGGAATATACTAGAAGAACAACAAACAGTGGAGGATAGATACCAAACAAGATGTTACTGAATGATATGAGATCTATCACAGCATTGAAGAGTGTCAAAGAGAAGGAAAGTGCCGTCCCCGTGAAAGAACTCAGATCATCAACAATCCGCTGATCTGGATTATCAATGATCGATTGGGATTGAATTCTGTAAAATGTCTGGTTGCTCAGATAACGGTCGATGTAATAACGCGTCATCCATGATCTCCACCTCAACGAAAGAGTTTCTCTTGCATAATCCCGCAACACAAAAATCTGCATAGGCAGGGAACAAAAAACATCAATCTGATAAGATCACTTCAACGTAGCCTGTAAAAAATTAATCAAATTGCAACCTAAGTTGACAATGAACCCCAAAAAGGTAACATGCAGCTTTCTTTAATAAACTCTAGGTAGACATAACTCAGCTGTAAGCTAATCCCAACAGTCGACATTACTACATTATGCATTATCAGTATAAACAAAAACAACTAAACCAAGAGGGAAATGATACCTAAGCGAAAGAGCAGCAATTGGTGCTCACCGGAATTCCACCAGCAAAGGCACCCAGGTAGTACAGTAACTGCTTCATGAACTGCTCTTGATCCTTATCTTCACATCACCACCATCCAAAATTTCACCCCAAAACAAAAATACATCAGCAAAAAGCTTCCAACCTCATCACAAATTCACAGCAGTAGAAAAAAAAAACAGAGAGAAAGAGACTGACTGGCGAGGGCGTTGTAAAAGTCGCGGCCGAGGAAGTTGAAGCCGACGCTGATACCGGTGGTGGCGAGGGTGAGAAGAAAGACACTGCCGAGCTGGATCCTGGCCTGGAGTTTGTCGTCGGAGGACCAGTACGGCGCCGCCACCTTCCAGAATCTTCGGAGCAGCGTCTTCAAATCCGAACCTTCTCTTTGCTGCTACCCCGACATTCATTGAAACTAAACTAGTTCAGATTCACTCAAACCAAAACTGTAACAAGTGAAACTAGTCAGAACTAAAGAACGCACCTTTTCCGGCGGAATTGGAGGGACAACTGGTGGCGGCGGTACAGAAGCAGCAGTGGCGCAACGCCAAGAAGCAGCGTGGTTTCGTCTCCTCCTAGGAGTGGGCATTGCGAGAAGCGATGATGGGAATGGTGTCAGTGATCTAATGTGACCGTGGGAGTAGGAATGAGGTAAAGAGAGTGAGATGTACTGAGTTTGTGCTAGTATTATCATTTTTGCTATCTAAATTTGGTTTCTTCTTCTTGTTCTTCTTCTTCTTCTTCTTCTTCTTGTGTTTTAGTTTCTGGTCGTCTTTTGGTACTTTACGAGCTACTGGTTTTTCCCGTTTTAGATTTTTGCTATTGAGTCTACAGAAGAGAATATTGGATTATCCTTGACGAATGATCCCCATAATGCCACGCAACAATTTCTCTACTTCTATTTATCATCCGTAATCTTGATTTTTACCCCAAAAACAATTGTGGTTTGGACCAGATGCATATATAGTACTCAACTATTACAATGTATATAAATTCATTTTCATGCTCACAGCCTCGGTAGGAATTTCTGATCAAGGTTTCCAGCATGTTGACCCAAAATAAAATTAAGAGGCTATTACAAAGAATTTGGGAATGATTTTAAGCACAACAATACAACTAAATGCTGAACTCAATAGATACTCCCAAGTCCTTTTACAAGTTTTCCAAAGGCATCGAACTAATATCAGCAAGTTTCATATTGATTCAGCCACAAAGTTGCTAGAATCATCTGGTATATGACACAGCTCAATTATTTATTACAAACCAAACTATAAAGCTCACAAGTCACAACAATATAGATAATTCAAAATTAAACACTCTGGAAATACTTCAGAACAATACCGGTCTTCATCTTCACCACTACCACGACCAGCACCAAAGGATAGTATATATTAATAGACAGCACCTCATCAAAGAAAGCCACAAGCCTTGACTGCATCTTCTTCTCCAATTAAGCCTTCTTTTGCCAACGAGCCACTCTCCATGCCAATGCCAACCTCTCTTGTATGCTATCAAAGAACCGGAAATAAGCATACCTCCATGATTTCTTGAGAATCAATGTGCCGCACACACTCCAAAAGCCTATGATGAAACCGAGTGTAGCGCTTACATACATACCAAACTTCCCATTCTCATGATCGTTATCTTCACCATCAGGTTCAGCCGGTGCGGGTGCACCGTCTCCTGGCCAGAGTGAGAGAGGAGCCCCACACAAGGATGGATTGCCTTCGTAAATGGATGAATCTCGAGTGTTTGAAGCTGGTTACCAGAGGGAATTCTTCCGGACAAGTTGTTGTGGGACAAGTTCAAGTGAGACAGAAAGGTCAATGACGAGACACTTTGCGGGATCTGCCCGGAGAGGTGATCGTGGGAGAGATCAAGAGTTTCCAGGAGCTGCATGTTTCCAATGTTGGAGGGAATGTTTCCGGTCAGATGATTTATGGACAAGTTCAAAGTCCCTAAGGCAATGAGGCTGATTATTTCTTCGGGGATTTCACCTTCTAAATGATTTGATGACAAATCAATGGTATTTACTAAATACAGAGTCGTGTTATATATAGGGCTGTTAATAGGTCGTGTCGGATTGGGTTCGTGTCGGGTCAATGTATCTCGCGTGTTATAAAATGTAAACCCAAACTCAACCCATTTAATAATTGTGTCAAAAATTTAAACCTAAACTCAACCCATTTATTAAATGAGTTACCCGTTTCCAATCCGTTTAACCCATTTAATAAATATATTTGTCGTTTTAGATAAGATAACTAACTAAAACAATAATTAAATAAAAAAATTCATTGTATTACCCAAAATTCTAGTTCAAAATGAGAAAAAACTTATTAAACCTTTATATATATATAATATTATCATTTTAAATAACTTGTGTACGCGTATTATATATAAAATTTAGTTCGATTTTTTATTAAACGTGTCATGCGGGTTCATTTCGTATTAGCGGGTTAACCCGTCGTTGACCCGTTTATTAAATAGGTCATGACAAATTGACCCACCGCTTACCCTCTTTTTAATCGTGCGGGTTCCGAGTCGTGTTATCGGGTTGTCTTGAAATTGACAACTCTAGTTATATAGGTACTCTCGTCTGCTGATATATAGACGAACCCAAATTCCAAGGGCTAGTCTCACCATTAACATTGGTCAAAGCAGTCAGATTATACAAACACCCGGGAATGGGGCCTGAAAGATTGTTGTGGGCAAGGTCTATGATATGAAGAGATTGAACAGAGCATAATTGACTGGGGATATGTCCGCTCAAAGAGTTGGATTGCAAGTTGGAGCCTTTGCAAGTGTAGTCCCAGTGGAGGTATGCTTCCAGTAAATTTATTGCCTCCAAGATTGATACTGATCAATTCAGAGCTGTTCTGGAGTAGAGCAGAAGGAATTTGACCCTCAAACTTGTTTTTACTCAGGTCCAATACCATCAATGATGTGGGAATTGAAGCGGGTATATTGC
Organism: Argentina anserina; assembly: GCF_933775445.1. Classification (NCBI taxonomy): domain Eukaryota; kingdom Viridiplantae; phylum Streptophyta; class Magnoliopsida; order Rosales; family Rosaceae; genus Argentina; species Argentina anserina. Next base: position 7,642,364 of record NC_065874.1, read on the forward strand.
CAGACAAATTGTTGTCGGATAAATCTACAACGATTAACAAATATGAATTTCATGCTCGAGGAAATTCAATGTTTTAAAAAACTCGCCTCAAGGTTCGCATGAGCCTTAAAAAGCTTAAAGCTACTTACATAACGCCTCTGTTTTTCGGTCTGGACACCGAGGCTCTCCTTTTACGCCTTATGTTACGTTTTTTTACGTATTTTACGCATTTTACTACGCTTTAGAAAATAATATTTTAAAGTATATTTTTTATATTTATTTATATAATGTGTTTAATTTGTGAAAACTATCTAAAATGTTTGGATTATGAATTTCATTATATCTAAATGTAATAAATTGGAAAGTTCTTATGTATATTTATTCTTTTTGTATGTGTATAATTATATATTTACACATTTAATTATTAATTTTTTATAACATAAGGCTTACACCTTATGCTCCTCAAGTTCTAAGACTTAAAGCTCTTAAGAAAACGCTTTAAAGTACGGCTTCGCTTTTTAAAACATTAAAAATTCCCCAGACAAGTGATTGCTTCTTAACAGTTAACACTAAGACTTCCACAATCGACATGTTGCACAAAGAGGGTGGTATACTTCCATCCAGATGATTGCCAGATAGATACACCTCTCCCAAGTTCGGCAACAATTGACCGAAATTTGAGGGAATTGGCCCCGAAAGTAAATTACTTCGAAGATCGAGAAATGCGGCAGCATCACTAGACCAATGTGGCAGGGGACCCTCAAATCGATTATTACTCAATTGTATATGACCCAAAGATGAGAAGTTCATGTGAAATGGAAGTTTTCCACCAATTTGGTTGTGAGATAAATCCAACCGTGTGAGTTTGAAAGATACCTTCACCCACCATTCTTCTGGTAAGGAGTCTCTTATTCCAGTATTCCTAAGTACGAGCCATGTTAATTCAGTTTGAGATTGAAGCCATGCCCGAAAGGCAGGACCTACTATGCAGTTGACAATGTTGAGTGTATCAAGCTGGAAAAGAGGAACCCACTCCTGAGCCATGTTTAAAAAGAGGGACACATGTCGTTGGCCTGTGCTGATTGCAAAAAATTCCAACTTTGTGAGGGTTCGGAAATGAGCTTCAGTTAGATTACCTTCCCACGCATTCTCAGATAAATCTAGGTGAACTAGCTGAGAGAGTTGTCCTAAACTTGATGGAATGGACTCATTCATATGATTTTCAGAGATGTCCAGAGTTTCCAAGGATGATAAATTACCAATAGATTCTGGAATGGAACCGAAAAATAAATTTGATTGGAGGTTGAGTTCCTTGAGATTTTCTAGCATTCCTAAGGTGGTAGGTAGTTCACCTTCCATCTTATTGCGGGACAAAACAAGTGACTGTAGTCTATACTTTGTACAATTTGAGAACCCATTCAAAATCTCTTCCAAACCACCACTGAACGAATTCTTTGAAATATGTAGTATCCTTAGGCTGCAAAGAGTACCAATGACTTTGGGAATTTGACCTTGGAAAGAATTATTTGTTAAATCAAGGTCTTCCAAAGACTTGAGGTTTCCAAATTCAATAGGGATGGGGCCGAACGAATTGCGAGATGCATCAAGTTTTTTGAGGTTAGTAAGATTGAAAAACCAGCTGGGAAATGAAGAATTAATAAAATTCTTTGATATATGTAGAACCAATAGGGATGTGAAGTTGATGGTGGGCAGGGAGAGTGGAAGCTGGTTTCACCAATATGGCAATTAGACAAATGCAACTCTAATAGGGAAGGAAGCATGTTGACATCATGTAGCCAACTTTTGCCAGTGCTGCTAAGGTTCACACCTCCAAGATCGAGGTATTTTAGGGAAGGGAGACCATTAAGCCAATTTAAACTTTTGGAATGAAACTCACCAGCTAAATTAAGGTCAAGAAAGTTCAAATTTGTGAGGCTGCCAAGAGCTGGGGGAATCTCTCCGGCAAATGAATCATATGAGAGATTAAGATACCTCAAACTGGTAAGGTTCCCAAAGAAATCAGGAATTGGAAGTCCATAAAAATAATTTCCGCTGAGGTCAAGGTAGTACAAATTCTCAAGGATAAGCAAAGAAGGATTAATCTTACCACTCAAAGCAGTCCCCACGTCGAAAGTGTTCAACTCTCCAACATAATTCGGGTTTCGGAGGTTCATCTTTGCAACGTGACCAGTACGGTTGTTGCATGAAATCCCTTCCCATCTACAGAAATCTTGACCCACCCAAGATAAAAGCCTGTCGGAGTAAGTATAATCAATATCTAGATCTCCTTTGAAACTGAGTAGCGCTCGTCTCTCTTCCTCGATGCATGGTGCACTCGGAAGGCCATCACCCAAACACATTTGAGAGTAGTCAGCAGATATGAAGATGCCAGAAAAACAAAGAGCAAGTAGTGAGTAACATAGCTCATGAGGAAGCCAAAGCTGGGAGGCTTGAAGAGTTTAGCACAGAAACTATCCATGATTGTACAGACTTTTCTTTCAACTTGTGGAAATGTATAGAAGTCTAAAAACGAGTAGCATTAAATACTGATTAGACTAAAATGAATGGCGTCCAGGTATTCCAAAGTCATCAACGGCGAAAGTTATTCAGTACACCGCCCGTGAATATACACGGGTCATGTGAACCGTTAGATTTGACAGGTGGACAACATTGTAGAACGATGGGGTTGACGCGCTTGAGCTTCCTTAGTGAGGCGAGTCAAGGTGAGCATAACCAACCACCCCAGTAATCATCGGAAAAGAAAAACAATAGCAAGCTTTTCTAGTTCTATGGTTTTGTTCTCAAGTGTGTGTCTCACAAGACTTGGTATCTGTAATTTATCATCTCTGAATTCAGATGTTGTTCTTAAGTTTGCATGAGAATCTTATTCTTCTCATTCTTAATGGGGTGCTTACCCTATTATGTTTAATTGCAAGTTGGGTTATCGTAAATCTTCAATTTGGCCAGGTTTTCGGTCAATTGCTTCTCACTTTAAGCAAAGTTGTCGTTGGTTAATTGGGAATGGAAAGTCGGTTAGTTTTTGAAAGGATAAATGGCTTGAGGTGCCTTTGCTAGAGACTTTGGGTATCTCAAATTGGTCGCATTTTAGCAATCTTCATGTGGCTGATTTTATTTCTAATAATTCATGGCAGTTTCCTCTATTCTTTTCTCACAATTTTCCTGTATTGGCCAAACAGAATTCTGATATTTCCATTCCTCTCTCTGATGAGTCTGATATGCTTATTTGGGAACTCTCTTCATCTGGTGAGTTGTGTTTTTCTAATGGATATGATTTTATGAGGCATCATCTCCCTGTGAAAGTGTGGGCATCTAATTATGGCGGTATTACATTCCTCCACATTACTCTTTTTTGGTTTGGAGAATTCTATTTGACCGGCTACCTACTGATGATAGGCTGCAAATATGTGGAATTCATGTGGTGTCCATCTATCAGCTTTGTTATTGCTTTGTTGAGACTTCTTTGCACTTATTTTTACATTTGTCTTTTTCTCAACGTGTCTGAAGGTGGCTAGCGGTTCAGTTTGACATTTCTTTTTGTACTTCTGCCTCTCTGATAGATTTTTGGGTAAGCTATTGTCGAAAACCTTTCTCCTCTCAGCTTTATAATTTGTGGCCAGCGGCAGACATGTTTACGTTCATGGCTTTATGGAAGGTTCGGAATAGGCTAAGGTTTGACAATCGTCCCCCTATTTTTTATAAGTTGTGTTGCTCAATTTTGGCTTGGATTCGTCAAATTAACCATTTTGCTCTTGGTCAGTTTAAAGGTGTTTTTGTTGCCTGTTTATTGGCCTCTTTGAATGTTGTTCCCAACCGCTATAAGGCTCCAAAAATACATCATGTTTTATGGCAGACACGAATTTATCCCTTGGGTTAAAGTTAACATTGACGGATTGGCTAAAGGTAACCCAGGTCCAACAGCATGTGTGGGTGTTTTTCGGGATTCTTCAAGTGGTTTTTACGGGGTTTTGTCAATCTAGGGTTTTTTTGTCAATCGCTTAGTTGAAATTCTTCATTTTATGCTGTAATTTTGGCAATTGAAATTGAAATTGCTATTGTTAGAGGTTGGTTCTACTTATGGTTGGAAAGTGACTCTGTAAGTGTAGTGACATGTTTTTCTTCCAAATCTTTCTCTCCCCCATAGAACTTAAGAGTATGTTGGCACAACTGTCTATCTAAAATCCGCCTGATGTCTTTTCGATGCAGTCATATATTCAGATAAGGAAATGCGGTAGCTAACAAAATTGTCAATTTATGCCTCACCAATGACTCTTTTGCTTGGTATGATAAACCTTCAGTATGCTCGTTAAGTTCTTACAAGCTGATTACTTGGAATTTCCGAATTATCGGTTTTCATAGTAGAATTATTTACTTTCTTTTTCTTTTTTCTTTGGGTTTTTTTTTCTCTTGACAAAGTTTTGGTCTAATCCCCCTTACTATGTATTTTTGTTTTGTTTTTTATTTATTGAAACCGGCGTGGGCTGAGCCTCCCAACTTGGCTGGGTTCCAAACCCTAAAAAAAAAAAGATGTAATTAACTACGATTGAGTTCATGACTTTTCGAATCTTAAATACTCGCGTTTTATTAAATAGTAAAATAATATGTTGAAAGTCAAGATTGGCGCCAAATAAGACTAGTTGTGACTGTGACATTTTTTCACCACGTAACTACGAATTTAACTACAAAACTTTGAATCGTGTATACTCTGGCCCTTAGCTCCATATACAATGAGACTAGTTGTGACTATGGCATTTTGTCATACGATTTAAGATTACAAGACTTTGAATCGTGAATACTCGGCTAAACATGGTCTATTCTCCTTTTTTTTTTCTGAAATGTTAAGGCTAAAAATGGTGGTATTTGTAGCCTTCTGGCCGGGTGTCATCACAATATGGGATCAATTCTAAGTTTTGAAGCAGTTTTTTTTTTGTTGAAGAATTTTGAAGCAGTTCTTCCCTAACCAACTGACTAGAAAGCTATTTTCATATAAAAAATTACAAAAGGAATCAGTTCTACGAAGCATGAGATTATCTCAAGTTGCTGCTGTATGCACATTTGTTGGTGCTACTCCCACCTCTCTTGTTTCCAGAAGCCCCCTTTATGATTCCATTTTCTTCCATAATTTTGAGCTGTTACAGTTACAATGTAGAAAGTTATCGAGGAAATTTGATTTTTGGGTATCAGCGATTAGGCAAACTCCTCAACACAAGTGCGGCCTATAAAACGTGCGAAAGATTTTTGGGGAACTCTCCCAACGAGCAACTTGTTTCTCATTTTCTTTTGGTAAAAACTTCTGAAGGACGTTATATTGATGAGATGAGACAAATAACAATCTCAAGAAGTAAAAGTTCATGAAAGCCAGATCACCAAAATTTCGCATTGTGCATTGTGAATCTTGCACAATCGACAACAAGATGAATAACAATCACAGAGAGAAGTGAATGAATATGCAATCAACAGGAAAAGGACAGAGAATAAGCTCTTTCCAGGCTGAATATCATCATAGCAGACTGAGAGCAAACTTTTTTTACAAAACCATAGCATTGAAACTCATCAATCTGATACTCCAGATATACAAAGTACATGTAGAGACTCACTTAATGCAGGAGAACAAAATAGCTCATGACATCCAATCAGTCAACACTGGCACCTTATACTAGAGCATAAAGAATGGCTGATTGGAAAATTTTAAACCATGATGCTCATAAACATAGTACACAATCGAACCCATTGCCATCCAATACTTATGCCACAAGACATCCTTTGAGGCCTCATCTATTTTTCATTGCAGCCGGGGTCGGCTGCTGCTGCTGTTTGGATTCAGCTGCTTATGCTTTCGCTCCAGTAGAATCAGACTTTGCCTGTGATGCTGCCATTGCTACAACTTCTCCAGGAGGCGGGTGGTCAAATCTGCATGATGCACCATATTTGCATGTGCCAGTTTTTAAGTAGTATACACAGATAACAGCACCCTGTAAAAAAAAAAAAAAAAAAAAAACTCCACCCTGGTTAATGGTCTAACATGTATAAGATAGATAATACCTAGATGGATACAGAACAAAACATTTTTGAGATACGAGGATAGATAATGGTTTGCAATAGGAAATCCCGTCCCTATTCACTGGAAAAATGGTTTTAACATGTCCTTTTTTCCAATCGTGATTGTGCAAACAGTATAATCATAGAGTTCATAGCTTTATGAGATAAGTGGCAATCTAAAATTGCAAATGCAAAAACTTAGCATGATGTACTCATTCTTATAAAAATTAACCATATGGTATCTAAGTTTTATATAATATACTGGTACCCTGCTTAACACAAGGACAGATGAACCCTACTGATAGAGAATAGCTCCGCCATTCGTACCTCTCTCCTAGGTAGCCCAGCAAGTGTTAGCTTCACATTTTCTTGTTGAGATGGCTTTGTTGTTAACAACGGCGCTGCTGGCCTATCAATGGGGTGATGGAATCTGCATTGTGCGCCATACTTACATTCCCCAGTCTTCATATAGTACTACAACATGGAAAAACCACAATACATAAACATGAGAGAAATCATTATAAAGTTCCGAATGATTCAAATATATGAACAGGGTAATCAAACAGAACCCTTACTGGCAAGATGTCTACCACCAGATTATCTAATGTGGATATATATTAAGCAACACTTCACTGTGGTGTTGGAACTCAAATTCAGTATAATTTTCCTTGGGATAAGTTTCATAGTAGATTAACATACTAATAAGATCTGGAAGGTCAATCATGTACAATTGGAGTCAATATACAAAAGTAGTTGCTTACTTCACACTCAGCCTGTCCAAAGCGCTGAGGATAGACAGTAGGATTCACTCCCACTCCCACCTGCAACAGCATATAATAACATGAATGATGAATCAAAATTATGTGTGTATAGATAGATAGATAGATAGAGAGAGAGAGAGAGAGAGAGAGAGAGAGAGAGAGAGAACAGTTGTTCAATTCAGTTAATGATACAAACGAAAGGCCTTGGTGAAACATAGAATACTGTAGCTCATATTTACCGTTGGTTGCGCCAAAGTTTGATAAGTGAAGGCAGCTGGATTAGCAACTCCTATGTTGAAACCCGCAACGGAAGGCGCTGAAAGAGAATAGCTGAGTGCAGCAACCGGCGGATTGAAATCTGTACAAAAAATTTAGCAATTAAATTCTGATGCACGTTTATTGTCCAAACACATGAAACTGAACTGTAGAATATCTTAAATATATACCATATCTATCAGGGTGGTTGTACCGGCAAGTGGCCCCATACTTGCAACTGATTACAGAAAAAAAAAGTAATTATACTTCTGGTCGTTTATAGTAATCATAATCCAACAACAAAAGAAGACATAACTGACCTTCCTGTTTTCAGGTAGAACGGACAATCAGCTTCACCCTGGTAGAAGTAACAGACAAATGATCAGCAAACAAAATTATCATAAAGCTGATATCACAACTTTGAAGAGGCTCAATCATATCTACTAAGTACATACCGGTCTTACAGGAAGCTCTTTAGAATTATATAATAGTGCTGGACTGAATGAAACAAGAGGCTTCAAAGCAGCATCACTGCCCTCCGTCTTAAGAGCTGTCTCAGTTTCACCAGATTTATTATCTTGAGTGGATGATGGTATCTGGATGTCTTTTGGGTGATTAAATTTGCAGGTTGCTCCATACTTGCATTGCCCAGTTTTCAAGTAGAACTGTGGAAATTTTTTTGGTCCAAATCATTATTACTAATAGATAGATAATGCACATTACAAGAGTAGGGGATATATATCTCACTGCACATGGGGGTTCAGAAGACCTTTCAGGTAAGGTATAAACATCACCATTTTCTGAAGCACCCTGAAACCAGAGTATGTTATCATATCATTATAACTACAGTGAGCACGCCAGACAATAATTATATATTGGCATTTTAGTCTCATTCACACATACCGCAGTAGCCAGTTTGTCCTTTGGATGATTAAACTTGCATCTAGGACCGAACTTGCACCTTTGAGTTTTTAGGAAATACTGCAAAATATAGAATATCAGGGCATATGTGGGCTACGCCAGTACATAAATACATCATCTAGGAAAAAATAAAATAAACTTAAATGCTACTCACGGGACAATCTGGTGCTCCAGGTCTCTCAGGAAGGGACTCACTTGGAGCAACAAGTGGAACCTAAATGAACAAGATATCAATAATGTGTTTTAACAATATACCTTCTTCCGTTCTTTCGCCACAATTGATAAGCAAATTGAAAATAGCACACAAAGAACAAAAACAGCTGCAAAATCATCTTCTAAGCCTAACAGATTGTCAATGAAAAGTTGAAGATAGTTCAAATATGCAGAAAACATAAAACTAAGTAGGCCAGCTGAATTACTTACCAAATAAATGAAATAACAATTTATAATATTGAGCTACTACCAGAACAGAAGACTTGTGTGGTCATGTATGTACATAGGTTGATCATCAGACAGAAGCCCTACCTAACGTGGAAAAAGCCTATATGTTTGGGAAAATGAATCATTATCTTGCAATGGTATGGAACTTAGGCTTCATGAAGAAACTATAGGTATAAATCTTGATATCGCACAGTGGATCAGAAAACCTTTCTCAAATTATGTAGGCGAAGCAAAGGAATATGCCTACAAAGAAGTTAGGGTTAGGGCAAAACAAAACAAAGATGATTGACTGCTCAACTCCACAATCCTTAATGCATTGCGGCAGTCCTCAGACCAACTCATACGAGACAAACACATAAAGGTGAAAGTACCTTCTGCAGTTGTGTACTAGTACAACCCCACAAACAATCTGCCCAGTGGTTCTCTAGCTTCAAGTTAGCTTCACAGCATCTTAATTTACCTCCAAATTAGCATAAGGTCCTTCATGAATTATGATGCAGAATGATCAGACTACCCCAAGAGGAATCCTAAAACTCTTGGGAATATGCATGAAAACCCAAAGCCAAAGATGGGTGCATCAAACTTTCTTATATTCTTATGTTAAGTGAGGGATCTTCACACCAAGACATTTTACTGGACTTTCAAAATTCAAAACCTGGGGAGCTTTCTGCTTAAGCAACGATTATGAGTGAACATCCATCATTCACTCAACCGAAAATGTCTTATAGTTAAATATGCTTCAGACTTGTGAATCGAAACACTTGGGATGCTGTGCTATGATATCTTTCACCTTTCTAAATTTGAGATCTTTGGCTAGAAAATTTTATTTTATGATGAAGGCAACCTTTCCAAGTATATAGAGCCTACTTCAAGATGGCATATGATCCAATGCCAATCATGGCAGACAAAAAATCAAGATACAGTACAAGTGTACAACTTTTAGGGTGTTTCAAACAAACAAGCCAGCAAAATGCTAGACCCAACAATTTTTCTTCCAATTCAGCCGTTCATGAGAGACTAATGAACAGTAATCTGTCTGTTCATTTATAACTAGAGTTAAAAAGAAACCAAGATGACATTATATCTTAGATAGATTTATTGCTGAACAAAAAACAATAAACAGAAGACAGAAAAAATCAGTTATATCACTTAATAACCCACAGGGTACAAGGGAATGACTGGATACGGAAAATTAGGAAGAGCATATAAATTTCCAACACTGGAATATTTGCAGCCTCACTAGCCACATAACCAGACCTTTTTGCAGAAAATGAAGCAGGTTATATCAACTATAAATGAATATACTCTGTAGAACTGAGAGTGAAAAAATCAACTATAGTTATACATAACAGCAATTATTATAGGAAAATAGGATTATATTCGAAAAAGTATTAAAAAAAAGTATCTATCTGCACCTTCAAAGAACTAAATATAGGTATAGGACGTGATCGATATATTCATAAGCTTGGAGACATAATATAGAGTTGATTGTTATTTTACTAAAAGTACTTTATAGTTATTTATACATAATAAGGTAAATGTCATGAAGCTATAAGTATAGGCATAAGATATAATAATAAGCAGTCACCTCTTTCCAATCTGGGATTCCACCCTCAGGAACCCATATAGGATGGTCAAACTTGCAGCCCTCTCCAAATTTACAGGTTCTTGTTTGCATATAGTGTACACAATCTTTCTCTCCTGGCCTCTGTGGATAAATAGGCAAGCTTGTATTCTCGAATCTAGGTCGCTTTGCTAAAGGATTTGTGGAATACCAAGCTTCCAATTGCCCAATCGGATTATGGACACCCAAATAAGCCTGATGGTAGAGTGCTATAGTACATAGTAGACAAGTATATACAAGAAAAGAGGAAATGTATATGTTACCAACTTACCATATAGTATATATATATCTTAAAATGTAATTTGGCGTAATAACGTACACATACTAGAAACGCAAAGATAGACTCTTTCATCTCTTTCTATTATAGCACATATTACGCTAAATGCATATACAAAAAAGCTATTAGCTTTCCATAGTTATTACACATATAAACTCTTCTACACGGCGATGTACACATATACTGATAATAGGTAACAATCTAAACCTTGTTAAACATTCCAACTTTTAACGATTTACATCAAGATCACAAACCACCTCAGACATTACTGACGAAAAGCAAAATGCCTACTCATAATCTGATGATGAAGCAAACTATGAACACACACTAGAAAGCCAGAAAAGCATAAACAAAAGCTACTAGCTTCACATAGTAATTAGACATAAACTCTTGTACTCAGCTAAAGCTTATATTACTTAATTCTAGTGTTACACAAGTCCCACTTTACATAACCACATTTCACACTTACCTAAAGCACCAAGCTTTAAACATACTCACATCTATCTAAGCAATTAAGTAAGCAATTTCAGCATGTATCAAAAACACAAGGCAATCAAGATTCAAACTTTACATCACTAAACAGACAGAAACACTAAAGTGAGAGCTCACCAACCTTCATGGGAGCGTTTGAAGCCGGGCGGGCCGGGTTCGACATCCGGGGCGGGCCATGATGACATCATGTACGACGTGGCCCTGGCGGCGTCCGAGTAAGCGCCGAGGCCGTCGGCGCCGGAATAGTACATGGAGGTGGAGGAGAGAGGGTCGGACCCAGAGAGGTAGCGGTGGGCCGGGTCGGAGAGGTAGGATTGGGCGAGGGTCCGGGGAGTGTAGACGGTGGAGAGAGCAGGGGTGGGAGGCGGAGCTGATTGGGCGGCGGCTCCGTAGGTGAAGAGGTTGCTCGCCATTGTTGAAGTGAGGTATGAGAAGAGTGTTCGTGCCCTAGAGCTTTATTACAGTGAAGAGTGAAGCTCAGGGAAACTGGGTTGTGAGTTACTGAGATTTAAGGGATGGTGTGCCCTTTTGGAAGGTGTGGGTAACTTTTGTTCATCCCTTTTACTTCTTCTACTTTCAACCCAATTGTTTTACTGCTCTTACAGAGGATGGCTTTTAGGTTGATTTCTAATGACAAACTAAGATGATGTCATGTGATTTTGAGTGTTGTTGCATCAAATGAAACGTAAAATTTTTCAATCAAAATATGCTTGATGTGTTAATGTTGATGTAACTGTGACAAAAGATGTATTGTAGTGTTTGTGTTCATCATTGTTCCCAGAGAGATAAGTCGGTAAGTATATGAAATAATTGAATTTTTTTTTATGATAAAAAGTTAAAAACAAAAAAAAAACCATAAAGATACAAAGAGATGCAAAAACACACGGTTAATTGGCACAAGTGATGTGCTCCCTAATAGAGATCTAACCAACTGTCTTAGTGTTTTAAGATGGAACCAACTGTCTTGGTTTATGTTTGCTTTTTACATCCTTTAGTTTTTTTTTGGTTAATTTAGTTGGTTTGTGTGTGCTTTTACATCCTTGAGGATATCCCTGTGAGATATGCCAAAAATTGCCAATAGCCCCCAATATGGTACCCAGACACCCAGGTCATAATTCTTTGGGAGAAAGAACCCAAGGAACCAAGTGATCTTGGACTGCCATTGTTTTTTAACTATCCGTGATTGGATCTGGATAGAATTGCTACAACCGAACAAAAAAAATTACTAAACATACGTATATGAAGGTTTGAGACTTCTTAACTACGGAAGTCCACACTAAAATTTTTAGTGTGAATTTATATTTTTCACCATTTTTCAATTAAAATTTTCATTGATATCGTTTAATATTTAGATAATATTATATAGATCATCTATGTAAATTTTCAGCCGATTTAGTTATTGATAAGACACTAAAAATAAAAAAAAAATAAATGAACATTGAGTTTTGTCAAATATGAACCGTTCATATTATTTTAAAAAACAATTTTTAAGAACCTTAATAATTACCAAATTGGTTGAAATTTTATAAAAATGATATATACAATATTATCTAGATACTAACAATGAAGAAATTTGATCGAAAAATGATGTAAAAATAAAAATATGCATCAAAATTATTAATGCGAACCTCCGCAACTGAGAAAATCGGATCATAACTTCATGCCTTCATGTAACACTAGTACGTATCTTATTTTCCTCTAGAACTCGTGAAGCGCTAGTTTTATGCACACACCAATATACTTATATCAGTTATATACTCATATGACAATATACGCTCAATGAATAAGCATATTTGTATACTATTGATAAAATAATTGAAACCATGCAAGTTTCAATTAAAAAAAAGTATATTGAGATATTAGAGAAAACTAAAAATAATGTGTAGTATGAAAATAAACACAGTTTTCTGAAAACCTTCTGTGACTGCTTTGTCATTTGATAGATGTAAATATGTTGGTAGATTCTCATAAAAACACGAATTATCAGGCTATAACTAATAGCAACATAGTATTAAGGTTTTTCTAAAGACACATTATTAAGTTTTTCTAAAAACACATGAAGTGGTCACTGATAAACACGATATTAAGATTTTTTCAAAGAAAATAGAAGCGGCCACGGATAAACAGTAATACAGATACAGTCTAATTAGTCACTTACCTACTTTCATATTGCAAATTTTCAATATAAGCTACAAATTGTAGATACTATCAACACCAACTAACCAACAAATAAATAAAAAACTAACCAATAAGTACCTATAATGCATACTGATATAGTAATCAGTCTGAAAAAAAAAACTTAAATTACACCAGTTTATCTAGACAAACAACATTACTGAGGTGTGAGTTCCACAGAGTAACAAAACTAACAAGCCGACAACACATATAATTTGCATAAAATGCCCAAGACACATAACCAAGGCACATAATGGTCCAAGCATATCTGCCCAAGAACTAGTAGAAATATTTATTTTTCAACAAAAGCACTGCTGCCTAAATCATCTATGAAGGAGAAGCAAGTGCTTGTACATGTCTGTATTCTCTAGCTAGCCATGAGCCGGCGCCAGTGGCACCTAGGTCGTCTTTAGGGGCATCTTTCCCGGTACCGAAAACCGGCCCGCCTTCTCCAACAGCGTCCTTCACCTTGTCTTGGAGCTTATCAATCTGAACGCTTCCCTGGTCCTCCCGGGAGTGTACGTCAGTCCTGCTCTTGTTCTCTCCAGTTGACTTGTATGTCGTCGCCGTGAATGACCCCGGCGGCTGAGCTCCCTGTGCTCCTGACATGGTCTGTGTATCCTGATAAGTGAGAGTGAGAACTCTCAGCTGACGAGTGTATGTACAGATTGCTATGATACAGCTCTGCTTTGTAACGTTGTCGCATACCATTTTGTGGTTTATATAGCGTTTGGGATTAGTAGGCCGAGTCTACTGCTTGAGCTGATGAAGCCTTGATTCATTGTTTGCAGGACACATGTCGACTACAGACTCTACGTGTCTTAAATCGCAATGTTCCATGTGTCTATGTATCAAGCTTCCTCATAACTCATAAGTGTCGGTTATATTCTTAGGTAATGTACATCATATTCACGAGAGTTACAATACTCCTATGCATTGATACACCAGTGAGACTAATCTGTCTTTGAATCGAAGCAGTCTCTTTATGTATTGTAAAAAACTAAAAAGATAAATGGTAACACAAAATGTATAGTCCAAGAGTACGGTACATTGTGCTGTTATGGTCTGCCCTCTGAAAGTAGCTTAACCCAAAACTTGTTGGATTTCAAGCTAATCCTAGTAAGAATGGGAGATATTTGTATTGAATGAAAGAAAACATGAGCGTCTCAGATCACAGTGTGGTATACACTGCCAAGCTTACTAAGAAACCCAAAAGAGCACCGGCTGCAACTTCAACTTCAGTGTGGCCAATCGTTTCTTTTAGTGGAGTATAACTGTCAGCTAATCCATCAGTTCCTAAGTCAGAAGACTTGATCTGCGTCTGAGTGGTTTGACTCATTTTGGTGATTGACTGGGAAATGCCCTTTTGGTTTGTTGGTTTTGATGAAAAAGACTTTGCAAGGGACTTGAGCCTATCCAACTGTAACGAAGATGACGTTTTGGGTTGGGAATTAACTCTACCTCTATCTTGGGATGGGATTGTGTTTGCCCTTGTAATTTGAGACAATGTTTTGTTCAGTACTCTTGCGTGGTTTCCAGCTTCTCTTCTCACCCCCTGAAATAACAGTAAGGAATTTCCTTCAGTTTAGTCCAGAACTTGAGACCCATGAGCAGGTACAAGGGTAAATAATCAAATCAAAAGACTACATATAGGGCAAACCTAAAGGAAAAGAAACAAGACAGGAATCCCATGAACTAAAGATGATCACATATCAGAAATGGACATATGCAAAGATGTTCCACATTTATGAACAATGTGAATTTGGCACGTTGATCACAATAGGAACTGGGAAACGTTTTCTTATTCAGCATTGATGTAAGATATTTTTTGCAAATACAGGCATGACAGCCTAGGTTGAGGGGTTTACATATGACACCTCCGTAGATAAACCTCTCACCAAGTGTGTATACTGGCAAGGTGCGGTATGGATATCAAAGCATTAAACTGGCCCATCTATTGTTGTCAGCAGAATGGCTCTTGGTCAGGCTTTAAAATGGAAAGCCAACAATAAAACATCCTAATAAGAAGCAGAAGAAGAGGCTCCAAGAAAGAACAAAGTTCTCTATCATCAGCATCTCATAAGAAACTGGTTTCATGGAAAGATAAAATTATTCTTTAATTTGATTGTTTTCTCTTACAGACTAGTTCTATTTATGTTATTGCTAAGTATTCTGAAACATCTGGTTCCTGATGACTAAGATGAAATAGAGATATACTATGAAGTCTCTCACCTTTCAGAATACAAATTTACAAACAGCATGAGCTTACATTACTAAGATATCTAACTGAAACTAACTATTTTGGCAGAATGCTATCTGATAAGCCGGTAAAACATATCCTTCCTAAACCTAATGGAACTATTTGGCAGATTGTTGCAATATTAGACTATCAGAAAGGAAGTACTATATTGTGTTGTGCCCCTGTTGTCATCTGTCTAAAAGTAAGCCATAGAATAAATCTCATAAGTTAGAAGATACTGTTCTGCTATATCAGTGAGCGTACTCAGCAGATATTCAGATATGCTAGCATAATCAAGGAGTACAGCATCACATTATCAGTCCTTTTTAATCAGACCTCATGAAACCAAAAACTAATTCTCAAGTACTTAAGAATGACAAAGCCTGACAAGCAAACAAGCCTAAAATTTCAAACTAAGTACTACCATTAAAGAAAATAGTTTGACCATAATTAAGCTGTCTAAAATGCCAGATACATCAGATTCAATCATGGGCAGTAGTTCAGCTCAAATATCCATTAGTTAAACTATGCAAATCTGTCAAATTTATGAAATCAAGGAATAGATGGATGGAGAAAGAATGAGATAAGCCAGCATCAATACCTGGGCATCATACATCACAATGCCTGCATAAACAACAGTCAAGCCAAATATCGAATCCGACAGCCCCCTGATATATAACCAACACAGTCATGAATTGAATATGAGTTCAATGATACAATCTCCATTCTCCAACCAAATACAAGAAAATAAATAAAATGGGCCATACCTTTCAAGGCCGAGCATTGTTGCAGTAGCCACCATTGCCTACACATGTAGAAAACAGCAAGAAAAGCAATTCCGGCATCAGTCCAACCAATCATTTCATTCTACAATGTTACATGATTGGATCATAATAAGTTAGAAATAGCTTACAGAGGAATGCGAGGAAGGGAAGCCGCCAGACTGAACGGTGGACCTAAAGAACTCAAACTTTTTGCCGTATAGAATCACATTAGTAAAAGGCTTAGACAGCTGTCCAATCACAGCACAAATTCCAGCTGCAACCAAAACCTTCTTAAACACAAAACACATGCCCGATATTTCATTCAGTTACCACATCAGTACAACAGAACAAACAATTCAGATTATGTATTATAGAACCAAAATTTACAGATACCCGGAATTGGTTTAGACCTTGTTATGGGCAAGCTGAGCAAACTCCTCTACTAACTGAGCTTTCACGCAAAAGGGTCCGGATTGTCTTGACTTCTTAAGGGAGAGGGGCTTGTTGAAGATGAGATTATGTTGCTTTAGAGTAAGAGCCCCAGAACTGTGAAATCCACTACAACTTGAAATGCCCCAAAACTGAAGCAACATGTTGTCTCTCTATTTTTCTGGACCAGAGAGAGACACCCCCAGTGAGAGATAGTCAAACTTCCAAAGTACCAATCACTCCTGTCTGATGGATAAAGAGTTAAAAGACTCAATTCTCTTCTCCATTGGGTACTTCGCTTTGTGGTCAAAACAGTCTCACCCAGCTAGTGTAAAACTCTACGACGTCGTTTGGCACTTTGGCTTACACAGAGTATAAAATCTCTAAAACTTTTTTTATTCTATTGCAATAAAGTTGCAAACTTTTCAGCTACACTAAAACCCTAAATCCCAAAATTGTAATGCAAAAATCCCAATTCCTCAATCCCAGATTTCCCAGACCAAAACCACAGAAATCAAACCACTCCAAAACCCTAAAAATTGAATCTTTTTCAATGTGGTTCACACTGAAACAATGAACCTACTCCGCCCCATCTACTACTTCATCCCCAAACCCCCATGGCGGCGCCGCTACTCCACCACCCAACCTGACCCCATTGACCTCCTCACCGTCCTCGACAAATCCGACGGCGCAGAATCCCTTGTCTCCCATCTCTCCAATCCCAAGCTCATCTCTTTAATCAAGCAAAACCAGACCAACCCACAAGTGGCCTTCCGCCTCTTCATCTGGGCCACCCAAAGATCCCACCTTTGCGCCACAAAATGCCGCTCTGCAGTCATTGACATGCTCCTCAGGGACCAAAGCGCGTTCGAGATGTACTGGAGGACGATGCAGGAGATGAAAGATTACGGAGTTGGGATCGGGTGTGGCGCTTTTAGTGTGCTGATCAGAGGGTATGATAAGATGGGCATTGCCGAGAAGGCGGTGGAGGCTTTCACAAGGATGAAGGAGTTTGATTGTAAGGCTGATGTTTTTACTTACAATGAGGTTTTGTATGTTTTGGTGAGGAAAGAAGTGTTTTTGTTAGCTTTAGGTGTGTATAATCAGATGTTGAAGTGTAATGTTAGTCCCAATAGGAATACTTATAGCATTTTGATTAATGGGTTTTGCAAGACTAGGAAAACCCAGGATGCATTGCAGATGTTTGATGAGATGACTAGTAGAGGGATTGCGCCGAATACTGTTACTTATACTATTGTCATTTCGGGGCTGTGTCATGCGAAGAGGGTGCATGAGGCGCATAGGCTGGTTGATACAATGAAGGAGAAAGGGTGTGTTCCGGATTTGATTACGTACCATGCTTTGCTTGATGGGTATTGTAAGTTGGGCAGGCTTGATGAGGCGTACGCGCTTGTGAGATCGTTTGTGAGGGATGGTTATGTTCTTGGGATAGAGGGATATAGTTCCTTGATTTATGGGCTGTTTAGAGGTAGGAGTTTTGATGAGGCGCTTGGGTGGTATGGCAAAATGATTAGTGAGGGGATTAAGCCGGATGTTATCTTGTGTACTATATTGATTAAGGGGCTAGCGGATGGTGGCAGGGTTAAGGATGCATTGAAGTTCTTGGGTGAGATGAGTGAGAATGGTTTGGTTCCAGATGCGTACTGTTATAGTGCTGTAATTAAAGGGTTCTGCGATTTAGGTCTTCTGGATGAAGCTCGGTCGCTCTATCTTGAGATTTCGGAGCAATATGGTTTTCCCAATGCCTGCACTTACACCATTCTCATTTGTGGTATGTGCAGGAACGGGCTGGTTGGGGAGGCAGAACAGATATTCAATGAGATGGAGAAGGTTGGATGTGTTCCTTCTGTTGTGACCTTCAATGCTCTTATTGATGGGCTTTGCAAGGCTTCTCAGCTTAAGGATGCACAAATGCTGTTTTACAAAATGGAGATAGGAAAAAAGCCCTCATTATTTCTTCGTCTTTCTCAAGGTAGTGATCGGGTTATTGATAGTGCAAGTCTTCAAAAGAAGGTGGAGCAATTGTGCGAGTCAGGATCAATTCTTCAGGCCTATAAGCTTCTGATGCAGCTAGCTAGTAGTGGGGTTGCCCCCGACGTCATCACTTACAACACTCTAATTAATGGGTTTTGTAAAAATGGAAACATAGACAGTGCTTTTAAACTCTTCAAGGATATGCAATTCAAAGGGATCAACCCAGATTCTGTTACATATGGAACACTTATCGATGGACTTCAAAGGATTGAAAGAGAAGAAGATGCCTTCGTGGTCTTTAATCACATGGTGAAAAATGGATGCACACCTAACTTTGAAGTTTACAAATCACTGATGACCTGGTCTTGCCGGAATAGGAAGGTTTCATTAGCTTTCAGTCTTTGGTTGAAGTACCTGAGCAGCCTTCCTCACAGAAAAGAGGAAGCAATCAAAGCAATAGAGGAAAACTTCAAGGAAGGGAAAATTGAGAAGGCGATCCAAGGTTTACTTAAAATGGATGAAGAGTCGAAACATTTGGATTTAGGACCATACACTATTTTGCTCATTGGTTTGTGTCAAGTGCAAAGAGTGGATGAAGCTCTGAGAATGTTCTCTGTACTTCAGGAGTACAAAGTCAATGTCACTCCACCAAGTTGTGTGCACCTGATAAATGGTCTCTGCAGAGAAGGGAATTTGGACCTTGCAATAAATGTCTTCCATTATACTCTGGGGAGGGGTTTCATATTAATGCCCGAAATATGCAATAAGCTGCTCAAGTGTCTTCTTCGTTCCCGAGACAAAAAGGGCCATGCCTTTGATCTCGTTCGCAAAATGAGAAATTTTGGATATGATCTTGATGCATGTCTTCACCAGACTACAAAATTACTCCTACAGTGACGATAGATTGTGATGGAATTGGTAATTTTTGTTTTGGTCGTGGCTGACATTAAGGAGCTACTTGATCTTTGATTCACAAATGACAACAATTCTTGGCTAGCCTCAGGCTTGTCCGATGATTGAACTTTGGCCGGTGAACTTCATGATTCACTTCTTCAACAGTTCAATGTGAGTTTACTGTCAGGAAATTGTTTTAGAACAAAGAGCTTGTTGCACAATCTGAAACCCCCTTCCATCAAACCTTGTATTTTTCACTGGTGTTGATGCACAGGAGGGTTGCTGTAGATTTTTTCACACTGCCAGAAAAATAAGTAGGAGAATGCTCCTTATGAAGTGGATGACATGGATCATTGTCTATGCATCCCAATTTTTTGTAAGTTATATAGTTGATACCCTGTAACAATACCGACTTGAGAAACTGGAAGGTCATTTTTCCTTTCATTTTGACAAAGAGCTACTTCTGAGTTTGTATTTGCATGGTGCGCTGTATGTCAGAAAACAGTGGAAACACAGTTTTGATTGCTGAAATGTTTTGGTCATTAGCAATACTGACCTCAGTACATGAAGAAACATACTGGTAGGCATGATTTAAGCGAATGGAGCCAGTCAATTTCTGTAGTTGGTCACCAGGCCCATACGAGGTGGGAGGCATGATTTATTGAAGATTGGTCTCCTAATAAAGTTTCTCAATGCACTCTCCTAGTCTTTGTAGAAGGGCTCAACAAGGACCATTTTTTCCCTGACAAGTATCCTCAGTAGAGGCGTGGATCCTACAGCATCATAGGATTCTCATCCAGCCAAAAACTACATTCCATGAAAATTTACTAGTACACGATGAGCTATACTCTGTACGTCTAATTCGGGCACTTTTTTCTGGCACCCAGTTAATGCAAATAATCTTCAAAGTTTTATATAGGTATTCCCCTTAATACAGTCCATTGTTTGTGGCTTGTTTTGGTTGTTGAGGAATTCGGTTTAGTCCCCCATCTGTCTGTATCTTTTTTCTTAAGAAATTATTACGGTATCTGGTTTCAGCTAAAAACAAATGGCATAGCATCATGACATGCATTTTGAGCTGTTCTCACTAGTCATAGCTGGTGTGTGTCATCAACAAGGTCTGGAAATGGAACTCTCCTAAAGTTTTACGTTTCAAATTCTTTTACTTCTTTCCTCCTCTCATTGGAAATCACATGCATGATCCATTAATACCAACCTAACCACCCCACAAGCTTTGGATTACTCGTCTTCTTCTCATAAATGTGTTTATACCAAACAGACTAACTATTTCTTGAAAACCAAAATCTGTTTAACTTGCAGTAATACTAAACGAGCTAAGCCAGCCGGAAGAAGATTCAAAACTCATGGTTCTATGCTTTCTCTCTATAATCTCATACGTTTTTCCAGTGAAGACCTGATACAGTACACCTTCCTATGAGATTGGCCGGCAATGTGGAGCTCTCGCGCTCCGTTTGTTGTTTCTCTTTTTCTGCTTCACTTGGTAGCTCTGGTCTCAGCTGATCAAAGCTCAACCAGTAATCAGTGGGAAACACTCAATGGTAAAAGATATATGTAATCTGATCTGTTTTTAACTCTCTGTGTTTGAGAATGTTGATTTTGCCACCTTTGCATGTTATGTAAATTTCTTGGTAGTGGAGAATGGAGGAGACTGGAAATCTTTTCCAGTTTCGTTGAAGGTTTTTTGCAATTGGTTCCCAAATACGAAAATGAGAACAATAGAAAGGAGTTGTTCAATAAAAGAGTGTATATATATACACATTTTTTTACAGCAGTTCACTATATTTAAGTTATCCGTAAATTTTTTTCATTGTAAAATTTCAGAAACAAGCAAATTTTTCTTGAAAGATTGTACAATTTCCAGTGGTTATAAATAATCCGAAATATCTGGGTTTGGTTGCCTATGTTTGGAATTCAGATTTTTTTGGTAAAATGTTTGTATTCAACAATCGATGACCATTCTGTAAACGAATCTAAGACATTTGATACATGGATAAGTACTTTTAAAGCTGTTCTTGTCTTTACCGAGCAACAATGGCAACAATTTTCCCCACAGTATGGCTAATGTGGTTAACTGGATTGATTCGATTTTCAGGCAAGCCGCCTGTGGTCATAGCACACGGGGGATTTTCAGGACTATTCCCTGGTTCTACTGAAGTGGCATATGAATTCACATTGTCCACGAGTGTATCAGATGTGTTATTTTGGTGTGACGTCCAACTGACCAAGGAAGGAGCTGGAATTTGCTTTCCGGATCTGCTACTGAATAACAATTCTGATGTTAAAGTTATGTATCCAGAGAGGGTCAAGAATTACACAGTTAATGGAGCTCCTACCAGTGGATGGTTTACCATTGATTATACTCTCAAGGACCTTGCACATGTTTATGGTGAGTAGCATCTTATTTGAATCAACCAATGGAATAGGAAATTCGGTTTTAGATTGTTGCTTATTCATTGAAGTACATAAATGAGTTGTGGAATTGACACATTATAAACTGATTGCTAGACATTACTTCATGCTTTTGGTGTTTATAGACCAGTTTTTAGTCAAGGTCTGATTGTGGAAATTGCTCACCAATTTCTTGTTACATAAACAGTTACGCAAGGAGTATATACCCAAGCTGAAAGGTATGATGGAAACGGGTACCGAATTATCACTGTTGAATATGTGGCTCTGAAATTGAAACCACCAGGCTTATGGTTGAACATTGAGGTAACTGGTCAACTACAAATCATATGTGATCAAATACTTTGATTTTTAAGACTATTCATTCAACTATAGTCTCACAAAACCTGAAATTTTTAATGCTTTTGCAGAAAAATATTTTCTTCTCACAACACAACCTGAGTATGAGAAACTTTGTGCATTCTGTAATGAGGAAAGTGGCTGTCAATTACATCTCATCACCAGAGGTGGCTTTCCTGAACAGCATTAAAGGAGCTGTTAGTCCAAGAACTACTAAGCTGGTCTTTCGCTTTCTGGGACTATCTCAGATTGAGCCTTCAACCAATCAAACTTATGGATCTCTGTTAAATAATCTCACATTTGTCAAGACCTTTGCCTCAGGAATTCTAGTTCCTAAATCTTACATATGGCCTGTCACTAAAGACAATTATTTGGAACCACACACTTCACTTGTTGTGGATGCTCATAAAGCAAAACTTGCAGTGTTTGCTTCCGACATGATGAATGATGCAGCATTACCCTACAATTACAGTTATGATCCATTAGCTGAGTACCTGTCATTCATCGACAACAAAAATTTCACTGTTGATGGTGTCATGTCTGACTTTCCAATCACTCCATCAGCAGCCATAGGTAATCTATTTTCTTGCCGAGTTTCTTGTCATAAAATAGTGTTAAGCTATTTACTGTACTTTTTCTGTAGATAGTTCTCCTTTACTGATTTATACAATGTCGATCAACTACGTTGCAGTTACAGTGAATGATGAGATGAAATTCCAGGAATTGCACATCAATGCATCAAATCCTAAGGAACTAAGAGTGAAGTGGTCAGACTTCCCCAGTGATTTCGTATTTGGAGTCAGCACTGCTGCTGCACAGGTTATTTTTGTAATTCTGGAACATTTATGGTTTCCGACTTTTTGTACATGGAAATGCTAATTATATATGTGCGGTTATACGTTGCAGATTGAAGGATCAGCAAACAAAGCAGGACGAGGACCAAGTGTTTGGGATCAGTATGTTAAGATATTTCCAGGTTCGTTTCTAAAATAGCCTTAGATTCTAGTTTTTTGCAGTAGTTTTGCCCTACCAACAATATATCATGCTCATTATAATCCTTTTCTCCATCACTTTCCTTTCTATTTAGAAAGAATTGCTGACCGTTCTACCATGTCAACAACAATCAATTCTTACAAGCGATACAAGGTTAGATGAGAGCTAGCTAGCCGTTACTTATATTTCCATTAATATTCATTATACATAAATCAAGCCTTTTTTTTAGTCCATTATATTGACTGGCAAGTATTTGTTCGTAATGGCAGGAAGATGTGAAGGCAATAAAAGCCCTTGGAGTTGATTCTTATAGATTTTCCATCTCTTGGACTAGGCTTCTCCCGAGTAAGCTTTTTATCTATTTATCGTCCCCAAATGAAAGTTCAGATGATCTATGTGTTATGGTTTAATAGGTTAATCAAAACTTTTGATGTGTAGAGGGAACTTTGAGTGGAGGAATAAACCAAAAGGGTATTGATCACTACAACAACTTGATTGATGAACTAATCAAGAATGGTAAGAACCTATTTCTCATATACCGTTGTTTCCACGTATACTAATGTCCCTTTTCTCTCATTAGGAAATAGCTCATATACATGCTATTCCTTCTGTTGGTTTTAGAAATTTACATTGATGAGATTTTAATGCAGGCATCACACCATATGTAACCATATTACATTTTGATGCTCCACAAGCCTTGACAGTGAAGTACGGAGGCATTCTCAATCGGTCATTTGTGTAAGTTCTTCCACTCTTTTTAATCAAAATTTCTAACCAATATTGCTCCACAAGACTGAGTGTTTCTATTCATTATCACTTTTGCTCAGGAATGATTTTAAGGATTACAGTGAACTTTGCTTTAAGAACTATGGAGATAGAGTCAAAAATTGGATTACAATCAACGAGCCTTTTATTATAGCTGAAATGGGTTATGATCTTGGGGTTGCTGCACCAGGGCGGTGTTCTGTACCAGGCGGCCCTTTCAATTATTGCACAGCTGGAAATTCATCTACTGAACCTTACATTGTGGCTCATAACCTTCTCCTTGCCCATGCCACTGTTGTTAAGCTCTATAGAGAAAAGTTTCAAGTGAGTTAAACTTTTCACCTTGGTAACATTAATTTCGTAAGTTTTTGGATGACATATATAATTATGAGACTTCATATGCAGCGCTGAAATGTTTCTCATTATTTTGCATATTATAGAAAACACAAGGTGGACAAATTGGATGGAGTCTTGTAGGTTCGTATGTTGAGCCTTATTCAAATTCAGCAAAGGACAAAGCTGCAGCTAAAAGAATATTGGACTTTGAAATTGGATGGTTAGTCACATACTCCGATCCCTATGATCCTCAGTTCACCTGCTTATTGATTTTGCAAAAAATCTCCTTGATTACTATAAATCATTCTCCCTACTAATATATATATATGGTGTTTCTTTTTACTAGGTTCATGGAACCAATAGTGTATGGACATTATCCAAAGAGTATGAGGCGCTTGGTCAAGAAAAGGCTCCCCTGTTTTACCAAAGAAGAGAAGAAACTGATTAAGGGATCCTTCGATTTCATCGGCATCAACTATTACACCTCCAGATTTGGTAGAAACATTCAAGCACATTCACATATGCCACGCCTCGCCCGCAATGATTCTTTAGCGTCATCAGAGCTTAATAGTAGGCTTCAATACTTCATACTACCTTTTATATTTTCTGTGTTGTTTGTTCATGTTTTCTTAACTTCTTCGCATATGATGGTTGCAGATGACAAAGGACTCCAAATTGGTCCTAAGGTAAGAGATATATTACCTGAAAATTTTGACATTTTCTTTAGATAAATATAGGATTACTTATTCATGCTGATTACCTCGCAGGCTGGTGCCAGCATATACATCTATTCTTATCCACAAGGTCTCAAGAAACTTTTGAAGTTCATGAAGCGAAAATACCAGAGTCCTAAGATCTACATTTCCGAAAATGGAATAACAGAAGCAAAGAACAATAAGCATGGCCTCGGTGCAGCACTGAAGGACCCACATAGAATTGAATGTATTCTTCGGCATTTGTACATGATCAAGCATGGCATAAAGTAACGATCCATCTACCCAGATTTTTTGTTTTTGAACTGAATTAAATTTGAATCAACCAATTCATTTACGTACCCTTGTCATTCTTGTTTTGCAGGAAGGGTGTGAATGTCAAAGGATATTTCCACTGGGCTCTATTCGATGACTATAAAAACAATCTCAAGCGCATTCCGAAAGAATCTGCAAGGTGGCTCCCTAAATTCCTCAAGGGCGAGGATGCTTCGTATGAAAAGTTATACTAGATATAAACCGTAGTCTTAAACTATGCAGGGGGGAGTTGTACTGTTAAAGGGGAAAATTGTTAGAGAAACAATCATTGTTATACACGTTTTATAGGCACTCGTACGTTTATGTGTCGGTGATATCGATCGAGTTAGAAAATCTAAATTGCTTGGGAAAAGAAAGTAGGGCAATGAAGTATCTTGCACTTGGATTAATTTGATGTCTATTTTCAGCGTTCAGAATTCAGATCAATGTAGCGAGATATATGAATATATTGTTCTATATGATCCCTAATGGCCTATCACATTTTCCTATCGTAATATTCGTATAACGTATCTATGTGATATATTGGAAGAATCTAAGTGGATTGACAGCTAAGAGTTCATGATACGATTTATTCTTTGTTGCGATGGGTTGTTGCCTTTGATTTGGCAATTGAGGAGTTCTGAACAATGCCGCTACCGGCCTGCTGCTTCAAAACTCGAGAAAATCATTTACATCTGGCAGCTTCTGTTGGAGGATGCCTCTGTGCATTTCATTGTCCTGGTATTTTCGGAGGCTCTTATCGATATGTGGGTAATGAAAGAATATGGGGTGGCTGATTCCTGGTCTAAGCTCTTCAACTTTCAGGTCCCCAATCGGCCTGTGAAAATATATAGATCTGGATGGCTATGTGTTTGGGACAGTAGTATCATTTTTGCGAGTGAGGAAACTCTTGAATGGGATGACAGCCTGCCAACATTTAGAGAGTACCAGTTTATGAGTCTTCATCATCAGGAAGACAAGCAGAAAATTCATACGATTTGAGAAGTGACGAGACGGATACATATTGCATACAATGAGAGACTATTTTAGCTACCTAGCTGATTGATCATAGATCTTATTGATCTTCCTTCATTATTTGCTTTTGATGCCACACGCCCACACATGCAGTGGTTTATTTTGTTCTTCTAGATCTGCCTTGGTAATACCCTTTTGATCGTCTCTGTCGTTTATTGGTTTGGCTTCATTTGTTTCATTAGCAGACGCATTAGCTCTATTGTGTACGTCTCCTTTCTTTCTTCTGATTATTATATCAAAACATCAAATATACTTGCATAGAGTTCTCAACTGAGTTAGACCAAGTGGCATCTGCAAGCAATTGCAATAGATTGTGGAATATAGAGGGTTATAATGATATATATATACACACACGTCTCAAGACACACTCTTCATGTGTGCTGTATTTAGCAGAAATTATGGAAAAATAAAATTAATAATAGATAATTATCTTTTCAATATATTAACAAGTATAATTCATTTGGACTGAATGATAAGATTGTGATTTTCTCCTTCTATTTTTTATATTCACTTTTAGATTTTATAAATTACAATCTTACCTTTCGTATTATATCCGGAGAGAATTGAGATATTAATAAATTATAACTGACTTTGTTAATAGAATATACATGCCCACTCACCTGCGGGACAAGAATTAAGAGACAAAACGGGACAACTCGTTTTTAGCCTTTAGATCTTAAAGAAACACATCTAAGGGCAGGAAACAATTATGCATACGTTCTTGAGTCTACACTAATCATTGTCCTATTTTCTTTTCGTTCCTTCTCATCCTCACCCAGAATCTATTTTCTTTGCGTTCCTACTCTTCCTCACCCATAATCTTACCCTGTTCATGCCAACATAGACATTCAGGTTGTGGTTAGCTTTGCTTATTTTCTTATTTCCTTTGACTATCACTCGATTGAAAAATCATTCAACGAAAGATGATTAAGTTCCAGTGTCAATCAGAAAACCAATTTTTTTTTTGGATACAAGAAGACCAGACTTTGAGATTGAACAATTTTGGGATATTTTCAAATCGGGTGCATTGGGTATTGACTCATGATTGAATTCAAAGGTTAATTAAGGGCTTCGGCTTTTCAAATTGATCAATTTATGGGCACCCAATATATGTGAATTCATATTGCATCAATATCTTCCCCTCCGTAACCTACTTTCAATATCTTACAACTACTTGGAGAGAAATATAGAGAGAAAAGGAGAGAGTTACAATGTTCACTAGATGATGCGAGATGGAGGAAGAAGTAAAGAACTGAAGAACATATACGATTACAGGCAAAGATGAAGGACTTCAGACGGCGGAACTTCGGCCAGAGACGTGTTAATATGCGTTCGTTTTAATGAATTGCTTTTTGGTCTGTCAGATCATTTCAGGAAAAATCTAAGGGTTGTCAAGAGTTTAATTGAGGTGAGCTGGTCTGATAGAAGATATTCAAGATATATATCTATATGAAGCCAACTTGGGATATGATTCCCCAACTCTATTTCGATTTACGAGTGATGTCATCTGCCATTAGTAACAACCTTCAACACAGGATGTCTCACACTCTCACCAAGTCACTGTATAGTCATTTAGTCCTCAACAGTTAGCATCTGATGCACACACACACATATATATATATATATATATTGTGTATAATTATCTCTGCAAAATTTCAGTCATTTAGGTAATCGTTAAAGCCCTTAAAGTGTCGACATCTTAGCTTTTTTAAAGATCACGCGCCGGCGACGGAGTTTCTGCCGGTGTATGGAGTCCAAGTCTCTACTTGGAGCTTATTCTTGCCGGTGGAGCCGCCGCCGACTGGTTTTTGATCTATTCCGACGAACCAGCAGTTTAAATTGAGACTATTGCCCATAAACTTCAAACCTGCTCTCCTTGGGCCTTCATCTTCATGGTATCGACGTCTAGGATGCATCTGTAGTTACTTCGGCAATAGAATCGTCATTGCCGGTGTGTGAACGTGGAAAGAACTTAGACGTCCGCATTTGATGAGAGTTGCAAACATCCATTTGTGATCCTTATATATATATATATATATATATAGCTTCTCAGCTGCGGACGTCCGCACGATTCGCACCTTGCGGATTCGGCTATTCTAGCGACTAGTGACGCACGACGATGGCACAGAAGGTGCCGGCCGCATTCCTCCCCTCCCGACGCTCATGTTTGTACCAACTAGAGTTGCAACACCTGCCCACTGTGGCCGAAATCTCGAAATTTCAAGTAATTTGGCACCGTGTGGAAATTCCGGTTGGCACAGATAGGAGTACTGGGAGGGGGGAAGCATGGCCTGAACCATCCGTGCCATCGTTGCGCGTCACAATAATGGCTGAATCCGCACAGTGCAGACTGGGTGAATGTTCGCATCTAAGAAAAAAAAAAATATATATATATATATATATATATATCGACTTCGTGAAACATCATGTGTTGAAGGTTGTTACTAATGGCAGGCGACATCACTCGTAAATCGTAATAGAGTTGGGGAGTCGTATCCCAAGTGGGGCTTTGACGAGACCAAAATGTGGCCCAATCGATCAAATTATTTTCTCGTCGAAGTTGTATTCTTATCCTTGTTCTCAAAGTTAACTCCTACATACCGTCAGGGGCGGACGCACGTGGGAACTTGATATAAGCACTTTGTGCGACATTCTTAACATGTTTTTACCTGCATTTGTACTTTGCTTAGCTCTTATTGTTGTAATATAGAGTCATTGGGTCGAGTTAGGAGTCTAGGATGATGTTAGTTGAATTTTAGTGTTAAAACATGCTAAAAACGCAGAAATTGTCGAGTGTGTTATGTAGAGTAGTATTCCTTGTCGAACTAAGAAACCTAATTGGGTTAGGATTTTTTTTATTCGACATTTTTGTAACATTTTTGATTTATATTTATCATTTTCTTTCTTTATTTCAGAATTAAATGAGAGATAATGGCTTGGAAATTAAGGAAAGAAAGAGGAGAAGAAAGAAACAAAAGAAGAAAAAAGAAAGAAGTAATTTAGTTTCTGAATGAGATAAAAATGAAGAAGTATGCAGCCTCAAAGAATGGAAGGTTCATCCGGCCATAAATAGAAAAGAAAGAGGAAAAGAAGGAAAGAAAAGAAGAAAAAAGAAGGATATAACTAAGAGATATTTCAGAAGAATGCATGTGGCCTATAAGAATAGAGAATGCACGTGACCAACAAAGATGATCATCATTCAATTGAGAAGGAAAGAAGAGAAGAAAAAGGAAAGAGAGAATCAACTCATAACCATGCAATCCCTCTCCCTCATTCCTCTATAAATAGCATGACATTTTTTCACATTGGGATGACTTCTCATTTGCATTCAAGAGCCGAACCTCTGTCAAAATACCATCACCATCTCCAGCGAGTTCACCATTGAAGCCGTACCTCTAAAGTTACTACAACATGTGATTATCGCAACTCATCTCCATGGCTTTGTTTATTTGTGTTATCCTACAATACTTTGTTTATAAAGATTATAGTTTGTTGTTTATGTGGAAGTATTGGTTTTGTATTTGTTTCAGAATTTTCTGATTGTATTTGATATGATTTTGGATCTATGTCGAATCTATGTTCTTATAATTATTGAAGTTTGTATTTCTATTGTTGTGTTCTATTCTTCTTTTACACGCTCTTAGATAATTTTCAGATATGTGCATACGAATTTAGTGCTTGAATGCAGTCCCTAATATTGTGTTTGAGTGCTATCTTCATCATCCATATTGACAAAAATCGAATCATGCCCTAAGTAGGTTCGGTTTGTGTTAATTAAAGTGGGAAATTCTAGAAATT
Source organism: Argentina anserina (assembly GCF_933775445.1). Lineage (NCBI taxonomy): Eukaryota > Viridiplantae > Streptophyta > Magnoliopsida > Rosales > Rosaceae > Argentina > Argentina anserina. Next base: position 7,672,367 of record NC_065874.1, read on the forward strand.
TACATGTAACCCCATGGTGAGTGACGTCACCGTGAAGTATGTCTCCAACAAAGATTTTGTGCTTAAATGTAATCTTGTTTGGTTTCTACCCTAAGTGTTGTTAAACTTGCTTACATGCAATTTAGGTGAGGCCCTAAGTCAACCTAAACGTCAATTGAAATCTTGCATGATTAGATGTTCCCCTAAGGCTCTAATTATATTAGTGTCTAAAAGTATGTAATCAGATGAATTAGAATTCATGATAGAATCGAACTTGTAATTCTGTGATGCATTGGTGAATTTGGTTTAGTTTGATAAAGAGAAGTCGATCATGTAAATAGTAATTTAGATTTCATTTTTAGTAGGTAATAATTAATTTCAAACCCCCCAATAGCATGATAAGTATTGAGTCCCTTTTAATTCCCCAGACTGAACGATCTCTGCTTATTCTATACTAACAATGATCTTTTGCAGGATTTATTATAATCGTCTTAAGTAACGCTCTATCAGAACTACTGAGGGCAACTACCCCCACTCAAGTTTTTACATTTGGCAACTGACCATCTTTTTATTTATTTAAATAATATATAAGGTTGTATAAGGCAGGTTTTCAACCCACCCAAGTATTACTAAGGCACCAACTTGTTTTTTGTATTGTATGTTGCCTTAGTAATCAATGTCAACTACAAAAGATCACCTACACCTTTTCATTTTTTTTCTAGGACTCCAAGTGAACCAAGTCCCAAGTCACTCAAGAAACAAAGAGGAAGATGCTCTGTATCGGAAAAAAAAAAGAAAGAGAAGCATTCAACCTTGCTCTATCTCGTATTATGTGCATATTTACCAATTTGTGCTTCTATCCTAAAAAAAGGCGAGACTTGGTCGTTGATTATTTAGAAAGCCATGCATGCGACTAAAATAACTTGTATATTATGCCTACCCATTTTCCATCCATATATAACAGTAGAATAGAACCCTGCCTTTCGATCGATACACAATTGAGTGGCCCGATCACAAATGCTTGGCTTTCAGGGGGGGATCTCCAATCGATTCAAGTTAGTCAACCTATTTGATATGCATGTTTGTTCTTTCTTCATCTCCTATGTAATCTTCCCATATTGTTGAATTGTGATTTGTGTGTAGATTAAATGACTCATTTTAATCCTTATTAAAATTACAGATTTGAAAGATCATAGAAGTTGGAGAGATTCTTCAAACGAAAATCATCAAATATAGAGTTGTATTGAAGTTAACTTAGGTGATCTTCTTTCTGATCGGCTCGATTACTCGACATCAATATTAACTATATAAGCATCGTTAGTAGTATAAAGCAAGAGGGTATCGTTCACAAACCGGGGATCCAACCAGGGCAAAAAATCACAAACATTTTCACATAGAGATTTAAAAATTTGAGATAAGTTTCAGATAAAAAACAGAATATAAAACCTAAACTAATATATACATGTGATCAACCAACCAACACACAAACCATTACCAAAACAATTCATATAAACATAACGAAAACAAGTTCTAGTCCTCCTCTAAGATTCATGCCGAGACACTGTCATGAATAACTAAGGTTGGATCATGTAATTAGGGTTCTAAGCAGTAACCTAAACACATAAACACGTAACACGTTTGACTCTTACGAAGCAGTCTTAATCGAAATCTAACATACTCATCCTACCATGTAAATTCCAACGCCATGCATAATGAATTCATTAAGCATGTCACCTACTTAACCAACAATCATGCAATTTCGAAACTTACATAGAAAAGAACAAACATGTTCATAACATAAGACTTTAATCCAACAACCTAAATATCATGCTACAATCGTATACATAACACATAGATATCGAAATCATTCAAAAACATGTCACGGCAGAAATCTAAATTAATAAAATCAAAAACTATAAATCGCAACTTTATATAAATCGAATCAAGTAGCTATTTCATAGACAAAATCGAAACAAGTTTACAATACATAAATCACATACATAACCAAGAACAAGAAAAACCAAAAACCCGAAATTAACATAGAGAGAATCATAGTTACACTTTATTAATCAAGCGATCCTACAAGGTGTAGCCGTGGCTTTCTAAGGGAATTGACTTCTTCACAAGTGTGCTTCGAAGCTAGGGAATGATGGAAGGATGATGGAATCGGTTTTAGGATTTCTGAATTGGTGAGTATGAAATTCGGTAGAGCTTTGGCTAGTATGTGCGCAAGGTTGATGATCCTTAAACAATGAGGCCGTGTCTCTATATATAGGAGTCAAAAACATAGCCTTGCCGTCCCAAATAGGAGATAAAATCGGATTGGGAAGTTGAAATCTTCTTTGATATGGACTTTAATTCATGTACTCCAAATCCAACTTGATGTAGGAAACCAAATCTAATTGGGAAACAATTAAGGGTTGCACGTCATCTCTCATTCTTCAACTAGGAAATAGCTAGGCCGGCTTCTTCTGTCCTTATCAAACTCGGATATGATCTCCTTGTGTCACTAGGAATGCATTACGACACCACTACTCCTTGTCCATATGATTTGTCTTTCCAGAAAAAAAAATCGACGATTAAGGAATAGGAAAGAATGAAAATAGGAAAGTAGAATCCTAGTCGAATAAGGAATCATAGCGCAATAAGGATTTCTAACACTTAGCACGATTTCATCATCAAAACATCCAAATTCGGCATAGCTCTACTAAAACATACAAATAACAAATATGAACCTAAAACAACTAAATAAGAAGAAACAAAGCATACGAATATGACATATATACATTAAGAACGTCACACTTTGTGCTCCTATCAACAATCCCACATTTAGACTTTGCTAGCCCCTTAGCAAACACTAAAAAGGGAAATCAAAACATAAAACAATACCATTAAACTAACGACACAACTACACACGAAACATTCTAATGCCTTCAACATTTTGTTTCAGAGATTTTCAAACTCATAGCATCAAGAATAACACTCAATCGAAATAGATATGATGAACTTAATGGTTAATAAACATGAGATTTCGTTTAACAAGTAAGACATGGCAGAAACAGAGGTGATATTAAGCTCGACATGTTCGAAACAAGTTCAAATTCAACTCACAAGGATATGCACTCTGAATCTTTTCTCTGAAGAACATGGCATATGCTTAAAAGCTTTTCACACACAAGAGTTATGAACACATAGTGAAATCGAAAATCTCATGAAAGATACCAATCATATGCACAAATGAACCCAAACCATATGTTTACTCATGAAACAAACTCTACAGATTAAGAGCTACTCATTTTAATAATCATGCCGATCTTTAGAAAATGGATGGTTTAGGCTCGACATGGATATCATTTTTCAGGGAAAATGAATCACAAAGATCATCCGCAAGACTTAGCAGAGCAAACACATCCACCTTATGTCGCCATACATAAAAACAAGGGTCAAATATCATCATGTTGAACTCATCCTTCACTTTAAACATTGTGAAAACGAACAAAGGCTAAAGTATAACATTATTGAGCCTTCAACATTTACAACATATCTCCAAATTCACAAAAACAACAAGCATGTCGTAACTTCATACTTCTCATTCATTCATTCTTTTCTTTTCTTTTTTCAAACCGTGTATCATATATCTTTTGTTCTTCTTCTCACGGAAATTTTTCTTTTTCTTTCTCTTTTCACGGCACAACATACATACCATAACCCCACACTGGAATCAAATCATCACTTCATATTAATACCACAAATGGCTCTGCCAAGCCTCAAAGACAAGGTAGAGATACAACTATACTAAGCAAGGACATTAACATGTTAGTAATGAAAAAAAGGCTTAATGTAGGCTCAAATGGGTTAAAACTAAAGTGTCTCGAGCAAGGCTCAAATAAAGATACGGCTTTTTGGCTTAAAGTGGTGGAAATCCTAAAAAGATCCAACAATCATTTTCAAAATCAGAGTATATTATGACATAAAGTTTCGAAAGTTTCACAAAGTAAGTTCTAGCATTCTCTAGTTCAATGCAATTCTATGACATATGAATTGATCAAAAATATATGTAATGAGGTTATAAAGCCAAGAAACGAAAGAATAAACTCTCCAAAGAAAGACATATATATGGATCGAAACTCACAAAGGTTACATGAATTCAAATAAGTAAGGAACATGCTCATTATGTACCTAAGTTTCAAAATCATCATCTACTACACGTTCGTACAATTTCTACACATCGATTAACCATGAAATAACAATGAAGTTCAATTCAATATCATGCTCATCTATCAACCAATCATTCAAAGATCATACTCATCCTATACGGTTAAAGGCATACATAAGACTAAAAAAAACATACATAACAAAAATCGAAAAATAAAACATAAAATTCAATCTAAAAATCAGAAATCAAAGCAAGAAAAACAAAAATCAAAGCAATCAAATCAAACAATAGAATATAACGAATGATGTATATCCCACTCACACTTAAAACTTACATTGACCTCAATGTACTATATGATGAGCAACGAAAATTAAAAAGAGATAAGGGATAAGAAAATGCAAACACTCGTCTATAGCCTAGACTATCTAAAAAATATCACTTGCTTGTCATAGGATCAAGGAGAGAGGTCTCCTCCACGTTATGCTCCATAAAATTCTCATAGTACGGCTTCAAGCGATGTCTATTGACCGTGAATTCCTTTCCATGCACCGTACTTTAGATCTGAATAGCACCAGAAGGAAAAAAATTAGTAACAACAAACGGGCCAAGCCACCTAGAACGAAGCTTTCCCGGAAACAATCTATGTCGAGAAATTAAACAAAAGAACTTTCTGCCCAACGACAAAGTGTTTCTTTCTAATCATACGGTCATGGAACGATTTAGTATTCTCCTTGTAAATCATTGCCGAATCATAGGCCTCATTCTGAATCTCTTCAAGCTCATGCAATTGCAACTTCCTATGCAATCCGGCCTCATCAATGTTCATGTTAAAGTTCTTCACAGCCCACCATACACGATGTTCAAGCTCCATGGGAAGATGACATGCCTTGCCATAGACTAACCAAAACGGTGACATGCCAAGAGGGGTCTTGTATGTTGTCCAATAGGCCCAAAGAGCATCATCCAATCGTTGAGACCAATCCTTGCGTGATGGTCCAACCCATTTCTCCAAAATTCTCTTGATCTCACGATTAGATAGCTCAACTTGTCCACTTATTTGGGGGTGATAAGGCGTAGCAACCTTATGCTTGATTCCATACTTCTTCAACAACGCCTCAATAGTCCAATTGCAAAAGTGAGATCCTACATCACTAATGATAACTCTCGGCATACCAAACCTACAGAAAATGTTTAAACGAAGGAAATCTACAACAACTCGAGAATCATTAGTATGGGTGGCTTTTCCTTCCACCCATTTCGAACATAATCAACACAAACGAGTATGTACAAGAAACCATTAGAGTTAGGAAAAGGTCCCATAAAATCAATGCTCCAACAATCAAACATTTCGACATATATAATCGGTGTCATAGGCATTTGATTTCTAGATCCTAAGTTTCCCATGCGTTGGCATCTATCACAAGTTATGAAAAAATGATATGCATCTCTAAAAATCGTAGGCCAAAATACGTGAACCAAAATGTCCTCCACAAGACTCAGAATGACAAAAGGTAAGTATAGAATGATGTTCAGATTCAGAGACACACCTCCTAATGATTTGATCAACACAATGTTTCCAGAAGTGCAGTTCATCCCAAATGTAATACTTAGCTAATGCCTTGAGTATAATCTTTTGAGCATGCGATAAAATATCTGGAAATTGCTAAGAAACAAGATAATTCACGATATTTGCATACCATGACTCACTCACCTCAACTCAAAAGAGTTTTCCATCCAGAAAACTCTCTTGAATGGCCAAGGGCTCGGCATCTCTCACCAAACAGCTCAAATGATCCGCCATAACATTGTCATTTCCCTTCTTGTCCTTGATCTCGAGATCAAACTCTTGGAGTGAGAGAATCCATCGAATCAATCTCAGTTTGGCATCCTTCTTCGTCATTAAGTACTTCAAAGCTGCATGGTTAGTGTAAACAATAACTTTTGATTGAAGTAAGTAAGAACGAAACTTATCTAAAGCAAAGATTACGACAAGAAGTTCTTTCTCGGTTGTGGTGTAGTTCTGTTAAGCATCATTGAGCGTTCGTGAGGCATAATAGATGGCGTAGGGCTGCTTATATTTCCTCTACCCTAGCATGGCTCCACCTGCATAGTCGGAAGCATCACACATTAACTCAAACGGCAAAAACCAATCTGGCAGTGCCAAGATCGGTGCCGACGTCAAAAGCTTCTTCAAAGTCTCAAATGCATGCTTGCAATCAACATCAAAGTGAAAGGGAACGTCCTTTTGAAGCAATGAACTCAATGGTCTCGCAATCTTGGAAAAGTCATTGATAAACCTATGATAGAAACCTGCATGTCCAAGAAACGATCGAACATCCCTCACATTTGTGGGGAGGGGTAAGTGACGCACAAGATCTCTTTTAGACTTATCAACCTCAATTCATTTAGATGAAACAATATGGCCTAAGACAATATCTTGTGTAACTATGAAATGACATTTTTCCCAATTCAAAACCAAGTTAGTTTATTCACAACGTTTAAGCACAAGTTCCACATTCTCTGAACATGCATCGAAACTTTCACCATAAACAGAGAAATCATCCATGAAAACTTCAATTTTAGAACCAATATACTTAGAGAAAATGTGATACATACAACGTTGAAACGTACGTAGAGCGTTGTATAAACCAAAAGGCATGCGACGATAATCAAACGTATCAAAATGACATGTGAATGTAGTATTTTCTTGATCTTCCTCTGCAACACTAATCTGATTGTATCCACTGTATCCATCAAGGAAACAATAGAAAGAATGACTAGCTAACCTCTCAAGCATTTAATCAATGAATGGTAACGACATATGATTCTTCCTTGTCGTAGCATTGAACTTCCTATAGTTGATACACACACGGTGACCAGTTACTGTCATTTGAGGCATTAACTCGTTATCTTTGTTCTTCACCACCATGATTCCAGACTTCTTTGACACAACTTGAATGAGAGAGATTCACCTACTGTCCGAGATAGAGTAGATGATGCCACAATCATGTAACTTAGTGATCTCGTCATTGACAACTTGCATCATTAGTGGGTGAAGACGTGTCTGACCTTCCTTGGTCGGTTTGGCACCATCTTCAAGCAATATTCGGTGCATACACATGGTAGGATTCATTCCCTTGATGTCGGATAGGCACCATCTTATGGCCATCTTGTGTCTTTTCAAAACCTCAATCTGTCTCTCCTCTTGCTCCGCATTAAGTGCAGATGAAATGATCATTGGAAATGTATCCTCATCTTTCAAAAACGCATACTTCAAGTGGTCCGGAAGAACCTTAAGATCAAGCTTTAGAGCTTGCACCACAGAAGGAAGATTTTTGTTAGTGGTTAAGAGAATTGGACTAGGAGAGGCATAACTTACCTCACGTGCAACCTCAAGAGAGGTCATGTTCTCTAGAACATAAGATGACACGACATCATTATAACTCAAGAACGTTGGAACCATCACTCATAAATCGGGCCCCTTGGGAAATAATGAGTGTCAACTCGTCATGTGCCAAGGTATCTAGATAGTTATCTGCAAGGGAATCAAGAATGTCAACTGAAAATCAATCACTCAATTCTGAAAGGGGATACCTCATAGCTTCAAAGATGTTAAAGCTAATCACTTAACTGTCGAACTCAAATGTGAGTTATCCACTAAACACATCGATTTTCGTTCGTGCAGTCCTTATAAAAGGGATGACCCAACAAGATAGTGACCTTTTTATCCTCTGCTTCAGTTGGCTCCATGTCAATGACATAGAAGTCTGCATGGAAAATTAAGCTCGAAACCTGTACAAGAACATCTTCAACATAGCCCAAAGAGACTTTGTTGGAATAATCTGCCAATCGAATCACAACATTATCTCGTTTCAAATCACCTAGGCCTAGATCCTCATAAATATAGTAAGACATTACATTGATCGATGCACCTAAGTCTAGCATTATCTTTTCAAATGTCATGTTTCCGATTGTACAAGGGATAGAAAAACTCCTTGGATCCTTAAGCTTTGGCGGTAGCTTCCTTTGGAGTACGGCAGAAACTGTCTCACTCATTGTGACAACCTCATTCTTTGAGTCATCCTCTTATTGGTGCACAATTCTTTTAAAAACTTAGCATACCTGGGATTAAGTTGTATGCATTCAATAAGAGGCATGTTCACTTCCACATTCTTAAAGATGTCGAGCATGGCTTGATCAGAGTCATCATTCTTTTGTTTTGCAAATCTATTGGAAAAACGAACATGAGGAAGAGCTTTAGTTGAAACCAAACCACTAGAGATAGAATCCTTACCTGTGTCATGCACGACATGATCATCTTGGGGTAGAGGCATGACATCATTAGCCTTAGAAGAGGAAGGGTCATTCTCTAAGTCATTAGCATTGAAACTCTCAGCCTTTTTTCCTTTAGAAGGCACGACCTTCTTGTTTTGCTGCAATGAAGCATCCAAGATCCTCCCACTTCTTGTCATCATGACATTCAGGTTAGGATTTGGCTCAATTTAGCTCGGCAACTTACCTCCTTCATGGATCTTACCCATGAAGTCGATCACTTGTCTCATCTGCTTCTTAATCTTGGTTATGTCCTTAGAATGAGCTTGTTGACCTGTAACTAAATCTTAAGTAGCAGAGTTTAAATTCTATTGCCCTTAAGCAAGGGACTTCAAAAGTTCATCATAGTTAGGTGCAAATGCATTATTCGAACCATGAACATTAAACTTAAAGGGAACATAACCTTGAGGTACATGAGGCTTCATAAACAAACCTGGAGGACGGGGTCCTTGACCTTGAGCATTGGACGGTTGAGCATTGTTGTTACAATTAAAGTTGGGATGATCTCTAGTCCAGGATTGTATGTGTTTGAGTAAGGATTGTACCTAGGCCTTTGTTGCCCCATGAAGTTCAATTCCTCTTCAGTCATTGCACCATTTGGACAATTTTCGGTTGTGTGATCTTTGAAAGAACAAATGTCACACACTTGAGTGTTGATACTCGAACCATTGAATGCCTTGACTAGAACGTCAAGTTTTCTCTCTAAAGTAGCCATCTGATTTCTTGCATCAACATCATATACCCCATGATTCTTGCTTCCTCTCTTCTCCTTGGAACTAAATTGGCGATTGTTGTTGGCCAAGTCATCAATAAAGGTGTAAGCTTCTTGACCGGTCTTGTTTATGAATGTGCAGCCATATGTCGAATCCACCATGCTCTTATTAGTGGTGTCGAGTCCTTCATAGAATAATTGTACCAAGTCATCCAACGAAATACCATGGTGAGGGCACTTCCTTTGTAGTTCCTGAAATTCCTCTCATGCCTCATAGAGTGAATCACCGTCCTTTTGAGTGAATTTATGAATCTCCTTTCTAAGTCTTTTCGTGAGTTGAGCAGGGAAGAATTGCTTCAAAAACCTTCTAGTCATTTCGTCCCATGTGGTGATGATTCCCGCAGGCAGAGAGTACAACCAACGCTTAGCATTGTCCTTAAGGGTAAATGGAAACAAAAGCAAACTCAAGCCTTCCTGAGACAGATGATGAATCTATTGGAGCTTGCAAATATCCAAGAACTCCTTAAGGTGAACATTAATTAGGGTCTTCCATTGAGAAACCAGAGTACTTAGGCAATTGGTCAAACAATTGAACCGGAATGGAGAAGTTGGCTTCATCAGGTGGAGTGAAAGTAATGCATGAAGGTGATTCAGGGGTGGTGGGAATGAAAGCATTCTTGAGTGCCATTGGAGCACTGACATGAACTAGATTACGGTCCGCAATTGTGTCTGTCTCTGAATCGAAGATGAAGGGGGAAGAAGGATCCTCTTCTTCTTCTGATCTAGGTGAAGAGTTTAAGATTGAGTTGCTTGGAGACGATTCAAAATCTAAGAGTCTACTCGAGCTAGAGTCTTGTAAGTCTTTAAGCGCTTGAATTTGATCTTTGAGCTCTTGTGTTTTATTAGATATCGCAGACATGCATAGTTCTTGTAACACAAAAGTGAAAGGGTTAGCATTGAAGAATACAAAACGAAGACATGGAATGTGCCCTTCCTTAGTCATATACACAACACACTTATGGAAAAGGCATGACAACTATGTTGTCATGTTATAAAGAGTTAGTTATTTACGTTTACAAAGGTCATACAATTCATAAGTTCATTTTGTCGTTTCAATGTTTGAACGATCGATTGATTCTAAATTGTAAATCGAGGTGGACGTGCGGCCTAAGTATGGATGCCTAGACACAAGATCAAGTCTTTGTTTCAGAAGGCCGTGTAACTCGATTAGAGATAGTGAACATGGTAGGACTCATTTGTTGAACTATGGAGAGCGCCCTATCGACTCCATCACCGAGATGTATATCAGTCAATAGTTCTCTGAGATCCAATTTTGGTCTCATAGACCAGGGTAATAAAAAAGTGTGCCCCTTACTCAGCTGGAGTTAACTTTGGGTGTTAGACAAATCTCCAAGTGTTAATAAAAGCCGCCCTCGACCTCATGCAAACCCGAGAGTTAACATGAAAGGTTAAGGCTAATATTAACAAAAGAGATTTTACATATTCCGTTCGATTTACAACCTACAATAATTACTCACTCAAGCACCAAAACAACAACCTAAGATATATTTTAACAGTGAATTCAAAATTAAAAGTTAGGGATCCATCTTTTTGGATCCCCGGCAACGGCGCCATTTGATTGGCTCGATTACTTTACATCAATTTTAACCATGTAAGCATCATTAGTAGTAAAAAGCAAGAGGGTATCGTTCACAAACCGGGGATCCAACCACGGCAAAGAATCACAAACATTTAACAATGAATTCACATAGAGATTTAAAAATTTGAGATAAGTTTCAGATCAAAAATAGAAAATAAAACCTAAACTAATATATACATGTGATCAACCAACCAACACACAAACCATTACAAAAAAAATTCATATAAAGATAACGAAAACAAGTTCTAGTCCTCCTCTAAGATTCATGCCGAGACACTGTCATGAATAACTAAGGTTGGATCATGCAATTAGAGTTCTAAGCAGTAACCTAAACACATAAACACGTAACATGTTCGACTCTTACGAAACGGTCTTAATCGAAATCTAACATACTCATCCTACCATGTAAATTCCAACGCCATGCATAATGAATTCATTAAGCATGTCACCTACTTAACCAACAATCATGCAATTTCGAAACTTACATAGAAAAGAAAAAACATGTTCATAACATAAGTCTTTAATCCAACAACCTAAATATCATGCTACAATCATATACATAACACATAGATATCGAAATCATTCAAAGACATGTCACGGCAGAAATCTAAATTCATAAAACCAAAAACTATAAATGGGAACTTTATATAAATCGAATCAAGTAGCTATTTCATAGACAAAATCGAAACAAGTTTACAATACATAAATCACATACACAACTAAAAACAAGAAAAACCAAAACCTGAAATTAACATAGAGAGAATCATGGTTACACTTTATCAATCAAGCGATCCTACAAGGTGTATCCGTGGCTTTCTAAGGGAATGAACTTCTTCACAAGCGTGCTTCAAAGCTAGGGAATGATGGAAGGATGATGGAATCAATTTTAGGATTTCTGAATTGGTGAGTATGAAATTTAGTAGAGCTTTGGCTAGTATGTGCGCAAGGTTGATGATCATTGAACAATGAGGTCGTGCCTCTATATATAGGAGTCAAAAACATAGCCTTGTTGTCCTAACTAGGAGATAGAATTAGATTGGGAAGTTGAAATCTTCTTTCATATGGGCTTTGATTCGTGTACTCCAAATCCAACTTGATGTAAGAAACCGAATCCAATTGGGAAACAATTAAGGGTTGCACGACATCTCTCCTTCAACTAGGAAGTAGCTAGTCCGGCCTCTTCTCTCCTTATCCAACTCAGACATGATCTCCTTGTCTCACTAAGAACTCCATGTCTCACTAAGAATGCATCACGGCACCACTACTCCTTGTCCAAATAGGATTTGTCTTTCCTGAAAATAAATTGACGATAAAGGATTAGGAAAGAATGAAAATAGGAAAGTAGAATCCTAATCGAGTAAGGAATCATAACTCAATAAGGATTTCTAACATGGCTATACTAAAACATACAAATAAAAATATGAACCTAAAACAACTAAATAAGAAGTAACAAAGCATAAGAATATGACATGTATACATTAAGAACGTCACACTTTGTTCTCCTATCCCTTTCTGATCCTGGATTAAGGATTAAAATATCAGAGTATCATCTTGATCTCATAGATCAATTATGAAGGGAATATCTGCTAAGAGTCTCATGTCATCCTAAAGATCATTTATTTGTCCAGACACATAAAGGAGAAAGCAAACAGAGGTTTATTTGTGCTTGGTTTTATGCTGGTTAGTAATCTTTTACAAGTTGTATGAATTGATAATTTTGGATTTTGGTTCTTAACATCTTTTTACAGGTTCATCTTTTTTATTTATTTACATGACACCATGCATGTTTTTTGGTTAGATTCCTTTGTTTCTCATTTGTTTCATACTTTTATGTACTATTGTGGTTTTGGTGCAAATATGTCCATGAATATGAGTGACATGAAACTTGCCCCCGTACATAAAATTTCCTGCATCCGCCACTGCGTACCACTTTAAATAATTAAGGTTACCATCGTACGAACTACTAGGGTTACAACTGTAATAGCGGAGCACATCCCCGAAGATGTAATGATCAAATTTCTGGAAAGGCTACCAGTTAAATCCTTGATCCGGTTCACCTGTGTTTCAAAGCGCCGGCGTTTCATCATATTGTTCAACCTCCAATTCGCCAAAGACCATTAAAAAGTATCTCGCGAGCGCCAAACCATCCACCACATATTTTTTATCACCACCTCAATCCGATTTGAACTCAATTCCCTAGATTTCGATACGTCGTCGTTCGATTAAAAAGGTAGAATCCTATTTGAGCAACCAAGCATTAAGTCTTAGTCGTTCTTATGCTTCTGCAAAGCTGCAATGGTTTGGTATGTGCAACAGTTTCTATCTCCACCGCAGCGAAACCAAGATTTGTAAATCACATTTATATTTGGAACCCATCAACTGGATTTTTCAAAAATATTACCTGATCCTTCCATTAATGTGTATCCAATATTCTACGGTATGAGCTACATGTCAGCCACTGACGACTATAAAATTATAAAATCCGGTGAGATACTCTCACTGAGAGCCAACGTTTGGAAACTGATCTATATCCCTTTCAATTATGATTACGCATATCAGGGGATTCGTGTACATGAGGCACTCCATTGATTCGACGAACATAATCCGAGTGTTGTTAAATTCACACATAGACGAGGCTTTTCCAAACTACACTCAATAAATTAATATAAAATATCATTCAAGCACATTTCCACGACTCTCTCTCATTTAAGGACACCATAATTTATTTATTCACATAAGGCCACTTTTACATCAGTTGACAAATATGGTATACTTAAACTACCATAGGTTGTTTTTTTATCCCAAATTCCTCTCTCTCTCTCTCTCTCTCTCTCTCTCTCTCAATTGGGGATTTCTTCAAATATCTTCGTCGGCCATGTCAGTGTCGGCACCATTAACCAATTCCACCTCTTCTCCTCCCCCTCTGCCATCAAGTTCTACCTCTCCTACAACTAATCATGCGCCGCTGACCAACGCCACATATCTACTAGTACTTCTCCAACTGCCAACTCTATCATGTCTTCGAGGGAACCACACAAAAGGCATTGAAGTTGATGAAAGAGTTGTGCCAGAGGATGAGAATTCGACGCTAATTCACCAATTCATGGCACTGTGTGCGTTAAAAATCGCGGTCGTTGTCGACGACTCCAATGCGAGAGGAACACAGCGGAGCCGACGCGACAGGCAATGGAGTCGTCTCGTGGAGGCTGAAACGTTGTCCTAATCAAGTTTAGGAGTTGAGTTGATAAAGGTGGAGGTCGAGGAGGCCATGCATAATGAAGGTGAGGTTGTGAATTTTTGATTGCTGAAATATGTAATTGCCAAGTACATAGCTCGATTGAGATCTTGCTTGAGAATTGAGATAGGAAATGGAGAAGGGAAAGGAGGTTTGAGATGAAGATTTAGGGTAGTAGCTTTTTATGAAGGTGAAAGTACCCTTAATTTGGGTTAGTAGTAGCTTTGTGTAAATGTAAATGTAGTTTTTATACAGCTTAGTAGTAGTTTTTTTTGTATAGTAATAACTTATTTTTCTAACTAGTAGCTTGTATTCTGCTTGCTAGTAGTTTTTGACACAATAATAGTATTTTTCTATGTTTATGTTGGTATGTTATTCAACCAATCATAGTATCTATTTAGGTCTATAGTAGTTTCTTTGTAATTCATTATCATTATCTTTATAATATTGAGATAATATCTTTTCAACGCCTCGTTGATGTCAGTATAGTACATTTGTTTGTCATTAGTAGTAGCATGATGTGTCAATGATAGTATATTTTTCTTTACAAGGTAGTAGCTTTATTTGTTGCTGGTATTATCTTTGTTTTTTTACTTGTAGTACATTTGTTGGTTGTTGGTAATGGCTATAGGCCTATAGCTTTATGAGGTAGTAGTTTTGTTTGCCGTTGTAGTAGATTTTGATAACAATGATAGTGATTTATTAACCTTTTTTATTTGCACGGTAGTAGTTTTTATTTTTTTAAATAGCTTGATTGTAGCTTTGTTTCTCCTTGATAGTATCATTGGTAGACATGTATAGTAGCTTTTGTCTAGCTCAGTAATATTTTTTGTGTGGCTCGGTAATCTTTTATGTGGCTTGATAGTACCTTTCGGGACCTCGTTGGAGATTGCCATAAATCTCATCGTAATACTTTTTACCGACTTATGTGTAATTGGCCCCTAAATTAATTAAAGAACATGCATCATACAACTAAATTATGCAATACGTCATCGCCGATGTAGCCCAAGATTATTAAGTGCACCATAAGGGAAAAACTTGCGTACAAACTAGTATGTACGCGTGCGTCCAAACTCTCATGTATTTGCACACTTTGCGAATATAAATACATGATTTTAACCGTTTAAAAGTTTAGTTTATTACTAAAGATCATTTCTATAAAATATCAACATAAACAAAAATCGTCTTCATAGTCGATTGCATCAAACAAATGAACGGTTATGGTGAAAGTTAGTAGTCTCATGATCAACCGTCAATTTGTTTGATGCAATTGACTATGAAGACGATTTTTGTTTATGTTGATATTTTACAGAAATGATTTTTAGTAATAAACTAAACTTTTGAACGGTTAAAATCATGTATTTATATTCGCAAAGTGTGCAAATAAACGAGAGTTTGGACGCACGCGTACATACTAGTTTGTACGCAAGTTTTTCCCCTGCTATAATTGTCACAGGGAAGGTTACACTTGGTTGCAATAAAAAAACAAAACAAAATGCAAGCAATGGGACGCCAAGGGAAGGACATCTTTTGAAAAGGATAGTCTGTTCTCCACATATCCGTTATATTAACGTCAACACCAGACAAAAGCCAAAAGTCTGCATCATTCTGCAACAATAAAAAAAAACGCAATCAGCCATAAAGAAGGAATCACATTCATAGATATTTGATTTACCACGTATATACATCACTGAGTATGAATGGTTTTGAATAACCATCTACACATGTATATGAAAATAGATTGATGTTTTCGTAAACTCCTATATATCTACATGGTTGACTTTGAATTGCTAGGATTTCTACTATCATTTTCCTTTTGCAAGTTGCCACCACATAAAGAAAACAATTTTGGGGTATTTCACTATACACCCAATTTTTGAAAGCTCTTTTAAAAGAAACCCATATAGTTTTTTCTTCATTATACACTAAATTATTGACATTCTCTTAAATTTAAATTACAAAATGCCACTATTAATAGCTGATTAGTCAATTAACAAATTATGCTCTCATTTACTACTTTAATTATAGATTTTCATAGTCCCTTAATAATTTGAATTTTTTTTACTCATCATAAATTTAAAAATAATGGAACATTCTTTAATTACATACCTAGATTTCAGAAAATTTTCAAATTTAAATCAATTCAATATCAAAATCACTTAATGGTGACACAAACTTTTCATTTTTTTTGAATAATTTAAATATTCTATTTCATAGGTAGATTTCATATGAACAACAATGCAACCTACATTTGAGGTATATATATATATGTTTTTTCCCTATCTAGTAGGTTTTTTATTTTTAATTACAACCTAATTATTAGGTATGTATCTATATGAATATTTACATATTTTCGAGGAATTTTTATATCCACCTATTTGTTAGGTATCTATCATTCCAAATATCTCTTTCATAGGTTGAATTTGCCATTTATACTGATATGACTTCTATCTATTAGGTATCAATAAAGAGTGAAAAAAAGAAGTTAAAACCTAAAACAAATTTTTATTGCCATACAAAGTTCATGTAGAATGATACGAAAAGAAAATATTTGAGAAAACATATATACATACATATTGCATGGATAACGACATATGTACCTTATTGGTAGATTAAAAAAATTGAAACGAAACAGATACAAATACACAACAAGCTAGCTTGGAATTCTCTCATAGGATCTATAAAAGTTGGACTAGTGTTTGTGTTTTGAAACTTTGATATTAGCTATATAAAGAAGTTTTTCTCAAGGAAAATTTGAAATTAAATCTTTCAGCAATTTAATGTAATGAAAAATTATTGGAGAGTTTGAATTAAACATGTAAAATGAAAATTTATAAATAGATGCTAAGAATAAGCAAATTAAAATGATCAAAAGGGCAAAATAGACTTGTATAAAAAGTTATTGGGTGTAGATTGAAAAAACATTTGGGTGTGGGTTTACTTTCAAAGGGGAACTCCAATATTGGATTTATCTCTAATTTTCTCAACAATTTTATCTGTATTATAGGGAAACATAGTTGTTGCCCACTTCTATCATGCCCACCACTATAAATAAATGCAAAGTGTCTTTTATAATATTATATTTATAAATTTGTTGAAAAAAATGACACTTGACATTTATTTAAGATGGTTGAATAATAGAGTTGAACGACAAAATTGTTTCCACATTATAATACTTACATTCAGGGGTGAAGCTACATTTAGGCCCTCCTGGGTCCGGACCCACCCCAATTTTTCCACAATCCTATATACTGTAAACTACAGTAAATATATAGAGTATTTCTTAATTAATGAATATTACCTCATACTATCTTATAAATGAGTCAAATCTCATTTATTTTTACGTGACTATCCTCAAATCCATACTTTAAAATAAAATCAATCAGTTTAGATATAGTCAAATGGTCTTATTTTGATGGATAACTCTATATTCTATATTTATTTATCTTTTTTTAGTTTTTTGAATTATATTTTATTTTTAAGATATGAAATATTTATGTTTTATCTTAAACTGATTTTAAATTATTTTTGAAACTATTGAATAAAAGTGTTAAATTAGTATGATATTAGTGTCTTTTACACCGCCCCCCCCCCCCCCCCCCAAACTCTTGAGAACCAGAAGCAATTGGGAGGCTGGCTCAACTCCATTGATATATATCATCAAACTTCTCTTCAAATTGACTAATATATATCAATCAAGAAAGAAAGTCAAATAAATAATAAACCAGAAAGTGTAATATACCCGATTTTTCGGAATGAATTTTGGATTTTTTTTAAGTTCATAAATTTGTGAAATTTATTTAAAACGAATTTTGTATGCTTCGCGAAGTGGTATATCGAAAATGGAAACATAATCATAACGTTTATTTAGAAAAACGTTACGTTTTCGTGACGTGAATATCGACTTTTACTCCGTCGATCGTTTGTGAAAACTTCATTCACGAAAGTCGTAGAGCTCGTCGATACGAGTTCATGGACGCGTCACGCATTCGAATCGGATGTCGGACGTGAAAGTTATTAACGTCAGAAGTTCGTTTCCGATTTTGGAAACGGGTATAAATAGACAATTAATAGAGTTAGGGTTTCCATTTCAGAAAACCCTTCACCCCGCCTCCCTTTCCCACTTTTTCTGTCTTCTCTCTCGTTCCCTCCCCGATCGCCCTCTCTCTCTCTCTCACTCTCGAAACCACACCGGCGATCTCCGCCTCCAGGCCGCCGTGCCTCTCACCGTCAACTCCTAGAGCACCGCAGGGACCTCCGCAGTCGACCCCTAGCCCGGTGCACCTCACCTCGCCGCCGCAACCTTCCTCGCGACTGATCGAAGCACGGGGACTGCCTCCGCCGAGCTCCTCCGTCAATGCCGTGCTCATGGCAAGCACGCCTCCACCCCTCCCCATCTCTAAAGCCCTTTACGACTATGGTCGAACCTGGAGTCGCCGCACGCCCACACCTCTGCTCGATCGACGATGCCGGCTCCTCAAGCTCTCCCGACGATGATTCAAGGGCTCCATCGTGAGATCTAGGTACGAATTGGATGCGATTGATGTTTGTATGTGATTGTGTAATGATTTTGGTTGAATTTGGGTTGGAATTGTGGATATCAGAGGAGGATTGGATGAAGGGGGATACCGTCGCGTTAGGCCGCGCGTGAGGTAGCGTGGAGGAGGTGAGGAGCGGCATGATGCCGCAGGAAAGTAGAGAAGAGGGCGAGGAGGAGAAATTGGGCGGCGGTGGCGTGCTACGCGCCGGCTTTAGGTTCGGCGCATGGGCCCCACGCACGGTGCCGGCGAGTGGCGCGTGTACCCCACGCGCCGCCACGTGCGGCGGCGCGTGAACAGTGAATCGACATAGTAAAATTGTAAAATTTATTTTACGACGGTGAATGTAAAAAGTAATTTACATACAGTAAAAGTAAATTATATTTACATACGGTAAATGTAAATTACTTTCAGTAAATGTAAAAAGTAATTTCAGAAGGGTAAATCAATAATTTTTATTTACTGAGATAGTATTTACAATTGAATGGTATGTATACGTACAGAAATACGTAATGGATGAGTATTTGTACATAAATATGAGAATAGTAAATACGTGAATAGTACACAGTGAATAGTAAATTCGTAAAACCAGAAATTGCTGAACAGTAACAGATTATTACTGTTTCGGCATTTAAAGGTTTACGAAACGATTCTAAATTCTTTTTTATCTTTTCAAGGTGATCGATAAATCAAGGAAATGAATTATCTTCGGAAATTGTAGAATTACGCTCGAGTTGTTAAGGTGAGTAAAATCTCACTTATTTACGAATCTACCCTTACGGAGATTGCAGAGTTTGCAAAATATTAAAGAATGAAATATGACATGTATATGATATAATGGATTATATATATATATTGTATAAATTGTAAATATGTACATATATATATATATAGGTTGTGATATTATATGTTGTTAGGATTTCGTTTCTGAAAATGATCATGGTGGTGATGAGAATTATTTATTGAGCATGTTGATGCGATTTTTACAAATAATGAGTAGATTATTGTACGTGGTTTTAACGTTGAGATTTGTTAAAATGTTTTATCTTCGGACGTGTTTATGAAATATGACATGTATATGATATAATAGATTATATATATATTATGTAAATGGTAAATAGGTACATATATATAGTTTGCTATATTATATACTGTTAGGATTTCGTTTATGAAAATGATCACAGTGGTGATGAGAATTATATATTGAGCATGTTGATGCAATTTGTACAATATGAGATGTGATTATTGTACGTGGTTTTAACGTTGAGATTTGTTAAAACGTTTTATCTTCGGACGTGTTTATGAAATATGACATGTATATGATATAATGGATTATATATATTGTATAAATGGTAAATGGGTACATATATATATATATATAGTTTGCTATATTATATACTGTTAGGATTTCGTTTATGAAAATGATCACAGTGGTGATGAGAATTATATATTGAGCATGTTGATGCAATTTGTACAATATGAGATGTGATTATTGTACGTGGTTTTAACATGGAGTTTGTTAAAACTTTTTGTCTTCGGACCAGTCTTCAGATGTGTTTGGCATGTGGGAACCTAGCCTTTGACCGGGCGAAAGTTACGATACAGTTAGAGCTCTAGTCTGTCTACCGGAGTACTGCATGTGAGGTAACAGATGGGTTATCGGCTCATGAGTACTCATATTTTTGGACGTCGGGTAGCGAGGAGGTTGCCCGATGTCGGGCGTTGAGTAGCGAGGAGGTTGCCCAATGTCGGCGGTGTACTACGTGAGGGGTAACAGAGGTGTACCAGCGCTCATTAGTACCCGTATTATAAATGCATTTGGGTAAACAGAGGGGTTGCCCAATTTCTCTTGAGCATTTTCATTTTCATATTCTTGGGACAACCAGATGGGCCGTCCATTGACTCATGAGTGCATTTATATTTGTTGATTTGTGGATTGTCGTATATATTGATATGCGAGTTATATTTTACTCATACGAACTGTAAAACTTACCGGGTTTGTGTTTACAATCCCAGTGCACCAATTCGATGGTGTATGGGATAATTCCGCAAGTGTCGATTAGTGGGAATCGAAGGACAACTCTGAAGACTCGAAGTTGTTCATTGTCCTGCTTGTGTGAGGTTTCTATTGTGGATTTGTGTGAGAACTTGTGAGGATTTATTTTTGGGTTTTGTGAGAGTTTGCGATGATTATTACAATTCAATTCTTATGTAATATTCAATTATAAATTTGGTTTGTAATAATTGGTTCGTCTGAGTTGCATTGAGAACTCAGTAATGATCCGCTGTGGCAGTTGAAATGATTTCGATTCATTGAGATTATTTTAGTGTTTCACGACTTTGAAATTTTAAATTTTTATGCTCGAAATTATAGGGTCGTTACAGAAACAATCAATCTATTTCAGCACAAACAAGCATACACCATTCCTAAAGAAAACCATAACAGTGTATGGCTAGATGCAGTTACATCAGCCACAGAAAGAAGTACCTGACAAGGTACACATCAATCGGTCCCATTTATCCTGTATCTCTGTTGTGGATAGTCAACAGCCTGACGTGTATTGGACAGTTTAGCAACGTATTAAAGAGAAAACTAGGAATATATCACATGTTCCTTCCAAGAAAAAATTATAACTTTGACTTACTTCATCCAGATCTGGGACTTCCACGGTGGTTCCATTTGAAGCTTTAATCGCTATCAGGGTTTCATTCTGGCCAGAAAAGGGCCGATCAGTTGAATGCAAAACACTAAACGATCACTGAACAGGTGTTCTAACTTAGAGACGACTGACCTGGAAACACTGTAGGCCCTTAATATCTTCTTCAGTTACAAAAAGCCACCTAGGCAATATCATTAAAACGTACGTTTGGCCGGTTACAGATAGCTGTAAGAGGAGTGCTATATATATTTGCATGAGTTGTGATTTAGCTCTTCACTCTTGAATCCGGTCTTGGTTCTGGATTAAGCTAGCTTCTCCGCTAGCTTGAGTAAATCTGATCGACAATATTATTAATTTCTCCAAGAGTTGGATTAAAGTTTTAATTAGCTTCAATGATCATGGAGTTTTCACACCCATGGTTGAGGATGATGTGCGTTATTGCTTTTATTGCCTGTTTTTCAGAAGGTATGTTAACCAAACTTAATAGTACATTTGTTCGTTAGTAATCTTGACGTACATAAAGCTAGGTTGCATCAAGCTTAAGGAAATTTGCATTTTCTCTACATGCAATATATCAACTATATGTATATATTGAACTATAGAAGTTGTAAAGTGTTATTGATTATTTTAATTTTTCAGAGACAATTGTCCAAAACTTATGCAGAACCTGAAGATAAATCATCCAACTAGTAATAGTCCTTTTTACTTTCATAATTCAAGGAAAGCATAAAATTGCATTGCCAAAAAAAGAAAGAAAAGGAAAGCATAAAATTGGAATATTTTTGTTGTTGTAATAAAATCCATGATGGTGGAATGAATTAAGCAAGTGTTTTAAAAATAGATCAAGGAACTGATTTATACAACGTCGATCAACTACGTTGCAGTTACAGTGAATGCTGAGATGCAATTCCAGGAATTGCACAACAATGCATCAAACCCTAAGGAACTAAGAGTGAAGTGGTCCGACTTCCCTAGTGATTTTGTATTTGGAGTCAGCACTGCTGCTGCACAGGTTCATTTTTGTAATTCTAATATTCGATAGTAACTTCAACATATAAGGTTTCCATCTTTTTGTTCATGGAAATGTTAATTATATATGTGCGGTTATACGTTACAGATTGAAGGATCAGCAAATAAAGCAGGACGAGGACCAAGTGTTTGGGACGAGTTTGTTAAGATATTTCCAGGTTCGTTTGTAAATTAGCCTTAGATTCTAGTTTTTTGCAGTAGTTTTGCCCTACCAATGATATATCGTGCTCATTATAATCCTTTTGTCCATCACTTTCCTTTGTATTCAGAAAGAATTGTTGACCGTTCTACCATGTCAACAACAATCGATTCGTACAAGCGATACAAGGTTAGACGAGAGAGCTAGCTAGCTGTTACATATATTTTCCCATCCAATATTCATAGTACGCCACTATTTAATTTGATTAGTCAACTATTAAAATTAAAATCTAGTTTAATTACATTAATTGAAGATTTGTTTAGTAATTTTAGCAGTTTTCGTCAACTCATCAATATTGCTAGAATTCATGAAGTTACTATACGTATATATATCATATATCACCCAAAGTTTTATGAATTAAATAACGATGTCAAACTAACTTTCGGGCAATTTAAAGTTCTCCTTAAAGTTCTTAATTATCTTTAAGTGTAGTTGTTTTTTTTTTTAAAACTCATTACTTCAGATGTTGTTACCTTCAACATTTTACACTAACCTAATTCAAAGGTAGGTATCAATTAAAAATAAATCTTCAAAATATAAAACTTATGTTCTTAAAGGTGCTAATAGAGTTTACTTAACTTACAACTTATATGTTAGGCGCGTTGGTTTATATGATATATCTACATGCTCAATAAAAATATACAAAAATACCTAAAACAAAAATACTTGCAATAGAAATGATAAAAGAAATCAATTTCAAGAATAACATACCTTACTAGTAGATACCAAAGAGACTGTAGACATAGATGTGCATACACAAGTTCACAACAAACATATCAATTTAAATTTCTTCCTCTTTGCATTGATTCAAAGGAAATGAATTATTTGTATCAACATTGTACAATTTAGAGTTTGACTAAATATAAAGGTTTTTCAATGCAAATTTGACATGAATGTTTGCACAAATCAATTAGGCCATAAATCACATATGCAGTTGCATTCTAAAGGGAATGTTGCCTACGTGGATTAGGTATAAATTAAAAGAAAAAAATATGTGTGGGTTTCTTTTCATGGCTTGTCTAGAAAATTGGTTTTTAATAAAATTTTCTCTTTTTTTTTTAGTCCATTATATTGACCGGCAAGTATCTGTTCGTAATGGCAGGAAGATGTGAAGGCAATAAAAGCCCTTGGAGTTGATTCTTATAGATTTTCCATCTCTTGGACTAGACTTCTCCCGAGTAAGCTTTTTATCTATTTATCGTTCCCAAATGAAAGTTCAGATGATCTATGTGTTATGGTTTAATAGGTTAATATCAAAACTTTTGATATGTAGAGGGAACTTTGAGTGGAGGAATAAACCAAAAAGGTATTGATCACTACAACAACTTGATTGATGAACTAATCAAGAATGGTAAGAACCTATTTCTCATATACCGTTGTTTCCACGTATACTAATGTCCCTTTTCTCTCATTAGGAAATAGCTCATACACATACTATTCCTTCTGTTGGTTTTAGAAATTTACATTGATGAAATTTCAATGCAGGCATCACACCATATGTAACCATATTACATTTTGATGCTCCACAAGCCTTGACAGTGAAGTACGGAGGCATTCTCAATCGGTCATTTGTGTAAGTTCTTCCACTCTTTTTAATCAAAATTTCTAACCAATATTGCTCCACAAGACTGAGTGTTTCTATTCATTATCACTTTTGCTCAGGAATGATTTTAAGGATTACAGTGAACTTTGCTTTAAGATCTATGGAGATAGAGTCAAAAATTGGATTACAATCAACGAGCCTTTTGTTATAGCCAAAATGGGTTATGATCTTGGGGTTGCTCCACCAGGCAGGTGTTCTAAACCAGGCGGCCCTATCGATTATTGCGCAGCTGGAAATTCATCTACTGAACCTTACGTTGTGGCTCATAACCTTCTCCTTGCCCATGCCATTGTTTTTAAGCTCTATAGAGAGAAGTTTCAAGTGGGTTAAACTCTTCAGCTTGGTAACATTAATTTCATAAGATTTAGGATGACATATATAATTATGAGACTTCATATGCAGCGCTGAAATGTTTCTCATTATTTTGCGTATTATAGAAAATACAAGGTGGACAAATTGGATGGAGCCTTCGAGGTTCGTATGTTGAGCCTTATTCAAATTCAGCAAAGGACAAAGCTGCAGCTAAAAGAATATTGGACTTTGAAATTGGATGGTTTATCAACATATTCCCTATGATCCTGAATTCACCTGCTTATTGATTTAGCAAAAAGTCTCCTTGATTACTATACATCATTCTCCCTACTAAATATATATATGGTGTTTCTTTTTAATAGGTTCATGGAACCAATAGTATATGGACATTATCCAAAGAGTATGAGGCGCTTGGTCAAGAAAAGGCTCCCCTGTTTTACCAAAGAAGAGAATAAACTGATTAAGGGATCCTTCGATTTCATCGGCGTCAACTATTACACCTCCAGATTTGGTAGAAACATTCAAGCACATTCACATATGCCACGCCTCGCCCGCAATGATTCTTTAGCGTCATCAGAGCTTAATAGTAGGCTTCAATACTTCATACTACCTCTTTTATATGTTCTGTGTTTTTTGTGCATGTTTTCTTTACTTCTTCGCGTATGATGGTTGCAGATGACAAAGGACTCCAAATTGGTCCTAAGGTAAAAGATATATTACCTGAAAATTTTGACATTTTCTTTAGATAAATATAGGATTACTTATTCATGCTGATTACCTCGCAGGCTGGTGCCAGCATATACATCTATTCTTATCCACAAGGTCTCAAGAAACTTTTGAAGTTCCTGAAGCGAAAATACCAGAGTCCTAAGATCTACATTTCCGAAAATGGAATAACAGAAGCAAAGAACAATAAGCATGGCCTCGATGCAGCACTGAAGGACCCACATAGAATTGAATGTATTCTTCGGCATTTGTACATGATCAAGCATGCCATAAAGTAACGATCCATCTACCCAGATTTTTTGTTTTTGCACTGAATTAAATTTGAATCAACCAATTCATTTACGTACCCTTGTCATTCTTGTTTTGCAGGAAGGGTGTGAATGTCAAAGGATATTTCCACTGGGCTCTATTCGATGACTTTGAGTGGGGAGAAGGCTATAACGTAAGGTTCGGGCTTTACTATATCGACTATAAAAACAATCTCAAGCGCATTCCGAAAGAATCTGCAAAGTGGCTTCCTAAATTCCTCAAGGGCGAGGATGCTTCATACGACAAGTTATCTTGATATTATCCCTAGTTCCAAACTATGCATGGGGGAGTTGTACTGTTACATGGGAAAATTGTTAGAGAACCAATCCTTGTTATACACGTTTTATAGGACTCGTACGCTTATGTGTTCATGATATCGATCGAGTTAGAAAATGTACATTGCTTGGTAAAAGGAAGTAGGGTAATGAAGTATCTGCAATTAGATAAATTTGTTGTCTACTTTCAACGTTCAAAATTCAGATCAATGTAGCGAGAAATATGAATGTACAATTCTATATGATCCTAATGGCCTATCACATTTTCCTATCGTAATATTCATATAACATATCTATGTGATATATAGAAAGAATCTGAGTGGAATGATACGACTTATTCTTTGTTGCGATGGGTTCAAGCTTCTGGAGAGGTTTTTTATTTATTTAGAAAAATGAAATATATATCACCAAAAAGATTACAATAAAATAACACTCGGTGGTGGAACTAAATTCCCCACACTCCGTCCAACTAGTACTACCAATCACATGACTATCCCAAGAAGCAATATACATGAGTCATGAAGGTCCAATTCTGAACCAATCGAATTTGATTCCAAAAGTAGCCGATAACATAATCGTCGTTAATCACAAGTAGAGAACTGCTCCAATAGCACCACATACCAAAACCTTTAGTATATTTGCAAAGACAACCTCCCCAATACATTGACACCCAGAAATAACCGACTTTTAGATAATCCTGGAAATGACATGTACCATAAACGTGTGCACTCAACAACATAACCAAACTTTACCTATTGACAACCTAAACCCTTGCTCAAAGATGATGGAAGATAAAAGAAAAACTAAATTAAACAGACCTGGGCCAAAGACCCAAGCTCACCTACACAAAGCAACTAATTGACCCATCATAGGCCCAAATGAGCCTAGGCCCATGTCCAAAGAACCGCAGGATGTGACCGCCGCCTAGTGCAATCGACATGTGTCGCCTAAAACTTATGGAGAGTTTGGCTCTACTCATTTGTAATAACCCTCGTTTTCAAACATTATTTGAATTGAATTAAATTCTATTAAGTTGTGAAGTTTGATTTAAACCGAACATGATTGCTTGCAAATGTTACGAAACGGGAACGGAAACGTTCCGAGAACGTTTAATAAGAAAACGTTACGTTTCCGAATGAATTTATCGACTTTTACTTCGTCGCTCGGTTGTGAAAACTTTCTTCACGGAAGTTGTAGAGCTCGTCGATACGAGTTCGTGGATATGTGACGCGTTCGAAACGGACGTTGGAGGTAAAAGTTATTAACGTCGGAAGTTAGTTTCCGATTTGGAAACTAGTATAAATAGGTAATTATAGGATTAGGGTTTCCTTAATCAGAAACCCTCATCTCACTTCTCTCTCTCTCAACCCGCCGCACTCTCTTCTCTCTCACCCTCGGATCGCTCTCTCTCTCCCGAAACCCCATCTTCCTCTCCTTCGCAACCCGAGCTCTCTCCCATCTTCCTCTCCTTCACGATCGAACACTCTCACCTCTTCCCGAGCTCTCTCTCCCTCACCCTCGGATCGCTCTCTCCCCGAAACACTCCCACCCTCACCTCGAAGAATTGCCCGGCGATCTCCCACACAGGGCTGCCGTGACGTGCACCGCTCGACTCAACCACGTCGCGAGGACCACAGCTGCCACCCTTCAGCTCGCCTGCTCGAGACTCGCCGCCGTGAGGACGCCCGACGTTGCCAAGCTTCTGCAAGTTTCGGCAACGATCTTCATCGCCACCATCGAGCTCCAAACGAGCTTTCCATCATCAAATTGAGGTGAGATACGTGCTAGGATGGATTGTGTGTTTGTTGAGTGATGTTTTTGGTTGATTTGGGAGGTTGTTGGTGGAGATCGGAGGGAGAGATGGGAGGGGAGGTTACCGCCGCTTTAGGCGGCGCGTGAGGTTAGTAGGAGGGGGTACGAGGCGGCGTTAGGCCGCGGGGAGGAGGAGGAAGAAGAAAAGGAGAAGAATGGGGCGGCGGTGGCATCACACGCGCCTTGGTTGGCGTCGGCGCGTGGGCCCCACGCGCGGCCGGCCGGAGGTGGCGCGTGTGCCACACGCGCCGCCGGGTGAGGCGGTGTAATTAGTTTTGACTGAAAGGGTATTTTGGTAATTTACTGTGTAACGGTAAATGTAAATGTAAATTTTATTTACTACGGTAAATGTAATTAATTTTTACCTTCAGTAAAATGTAATTATAAATTACTTTCAGTAAATGTAAAAAGTAATTTGTAAAAGGGTAATTTAGTAAATTTTATTTACTGAGTTGTATTTACATTTAAATCGTACGTATACGTACAGAAATACGTATTAATATTTATACGTACAGAAATACATATTAATATTTATACGTACAGAAATACGTATTAATATTTATACGTACAGAAATACGTATTAATTTTTATACGTACAGAATTACGTATATGCTATTTATACGTACAGAAATACGTATAAATCATATATTTGTACAGTAACCGTGAATAGTAGCAGTGAACAGTAATTTCGTAAAACCGAAAACTGCTGAACAGTAACCGATTATTACTGTTTTGGCATTTAAAGGTTTACGAAACGATTCTAAATGCTTGTCTTATCTTTTTAAGGTGATCGCTAAATCGAGGAAAGGGATTATTATCGGAAATTGAGGAATTACGCTCAAGTCAATAAGGTGAGTAAAATCTCACTGAATTACGAATCTACCCTCGTGGTGATTCAACATTTTTGCAAGTGTGTTTATCAAATGAATTACAACATGTATATAATTTAGTGGACTACATATATACAGTATAATGGTAATAAGTACATATTATATATATAGTTCATTAAATTACGTACTGTTTTTAATTCATTAAAAATAGTCATTTCGATGACGGAAGTGAGAAATGAGCATGTGTAGTGAAATATGACATGTATAAGATATAGTGGATTATATATATATTGTATAAATGGTAAATAAGTACGAATATATATAGTTTGCTATATAATATACTGTTATGATTTTATTGTGATTATATTGAGCATGTGATTTGAATTGTACAATATGATGTGGGATTATTGTACGTAATTTTTAACATTGAGATTGTTAAAATGTGAATTGTCTTCGGACCTGATTTTTGGTACAATATGATGTGAGATTATTGTACGTGTTTGGCAAGTCGAAACCTAGCCTTTGGCCGGGCGAAAGTTACGATACAGTTAGAGCTCTAGTCTGTCTGCCTTAGTACTGCATGCGAGGTAACGGGTGGTTATCTGCTCATGGGTACTCGGTGTATTTTGGATGTTGGGTAGCGGGTGGCTATCCAATATCAACGGTTTATTACGAGAGGGGTAACAGATGTGTACCAGCGTTCTTGGTACCCGTATTATAAATGCTTTGGGTAACCAGAAGGGTTACTTAATTTCCTCATGAGCGTTTTTATTTCATATTTCTTTGAGTCAACCAGATGGGCTGACTATTGACTCATGAGGGCATTTATATTTGTTGTTTTGTGATCTTTCGTATATATTGATATGCGAACTGTATTGTGATTTTACTCATACGAGCTATAAGCTTACCGGGTTTGTGTTTACAATCCCGGTGCACCAATTCAATGGTGTAGGGGATAATTCCGCAGGTACTGATTAGCGGAGATTGAGTGACGACTCCGGAGATTCGAAGTTGTTCGTACCCTGTTGTGGTGAGATTTCTGGCGTGGATTTGTGTGAGAATTTGAGTGAATTTATTTGTAAGCTTTGTGAGAGTTTGTGAGGATTATTACATTTTCCATCATATTGTAATGTCAAATTATAAAGTTGGTTTGTAATAATCGGTTTGACTGAATTGTATTTGGAACTCAGAGATGATCCGCTGTTACGCTTTAATGATTTCGATTTATTTGAGATTATTTGGTGTTTAACGACTTTAGAATTTTGAGTTTTTAAGCTCGAAATTTTGGGGTCGTTACAGTTGGTATCAGAGCCTAAGTGCGTATTTGGCGATTATCAATATCATCCGGGAGCGATGATCCGACTGCAGGCGGGCCCCCATCACATGCTCCTCGGTATTGATATGTCGTCGGGTACGCGAGAGTGTTTTAGGAGCCATACCTAATGGTTTGGTCCTCCGAGAAGTATCGTGATGATACTTCGATGATTCATCATATCCTGAAATTTCATGTTAATACCTATTGAATCTGTTTTAGTTGAATTCGAGATTTCACAAGTATTGACTAAGTGTTTCGTTGTTTGAAGGTGATGAACGCTGATAAGGGCCGAGGACAGGGCCGAGGACGGGCGAGAGGACGTGGTCGAGGTAGGACCACGGGCCGAGTCCGCAACGTGGAGAATCTTTATGAGGAGGCTGCTCCACAGGTAGAGCGGGTAGGCCGAGGTCGAGGTAGGGCCACAGGTCGAGTCCGCAACGTGGAGAACCTCTATGAGGAGGCTGCTCCGCAGGAGGAGCAGGATGAGCCAGCTCCTGTGGTTAGAGATGACGGTCGAGTGTTGAAGCTGATCAAGGATATTAGTGCACTGTCAGCTCCGACATTTCATGGGGGACTAGATCATATGGTAGCTGACCATTGGATCGAGGGTATGGAGACTTATTTTGAGATGATAGAGTGCAAAGAGATTGAGAAGAGAAAGATAGCTACATTCTTTCTCAAGGGTGATGCTCTAGATTGGTGGAAGAGCATGAGACAGACTGTGGATGTGTCTACATTCACATGGGGAGATTTCACCACCATATTCCAAGAGAAGTATTTTCCAGCCTCAGTACAGGAGGACTTAGAGTTGGAGTTTCTGGCATTGGTACAGGGAGACATGACCATTAGAGAGTATGATGCTCGATTCTCGCAACTGTATCGGTATGTCAGGCCTATGGGTGCGACTGCTTTAGCTCAGAAGTATCTACGTGGGCTGAAACGAGAGTACAAGACCATGATATCAGTCCTTTGCCTGACTTCACGGGAGCAGATATTTGAGAGTGCTATGAGCTTGGAGCAAGCAGAGAAGACTCAAGCAGGTGATGTGGGGAACAAAGATGCAAAGGGGAAAGGCAAGGCAGTCTATACAGGCAGCGAGCACTCAGGGCCGAAGGATAGGTCATGGAAGAGGCCAAGACCCCACTATCAGGCCCCGACAAGGGCGCCACCCCTAGCTATCAGAGCAGCACCAGTCAGACCATTAGCAGCAGTGAGGTGTTATAGCTGCAATGAGATGGGACATTACGCCTCAGCATGTCCGAAACCGAAGAGAACAGGCTGCCACCGGTGCGGGCAAGTGGGACACATAGCTCGAGATTGTACCCGACCACTTCCGGGTAGACAGGAACGGCCGCAGAGACAGCTACCAGCGGGCCAAGCTAGAGTGTTCGCAGTGGGTCAACGAGACACAGGGGTGGAAGGTACATTATCACTTTTTGACTACCTTGCTAGAGTGTTGTTTGATACGGGAGCATCGCATTCATTCATTGCTAGTTCAGTAGTGGAGATGCTAGGATTGATCCCTACACCTCTCGGGGACGCCTTATGTGTCACTTCACCCCTTGGAGTGTCACTTGAGTTAGAGACAATCTGCAAAGCTTGTCCTATATTGATTGGAAGTAGAGAGTTCTCTGCTTCGTTGATTGTGATTCCGGACCACACTTATGATGTGATCTTGGGGATTGATTGGTTGAGACCACAGCATGCTGTGATTGATTGTTTTGACATGGTAGTGTCCTTTCATAGACCCGGAGAGCCAGTGTTTCGTTATCGTTGTCTCAAGTCGGATAACGCCATGAGATCAGGAATTTTGGCACACGTGGAGTCAGTGGATCAGAAAGTGACTATCGCAGACATTGTGGTAGTATCTGAGTTTGGTGAAGTGTTCCAAGAGATACCGGGGCTACCTCCTCGAAGAGTGGTAGATTTCTGCATTGATGTAGTACCCGGTACAGCACCTGTGTCAAAGGCGCCATATAGAATGGGGCAGAATGAACTTAAGGAGCTGAAGGTGCAGATCGATGAGCTATTAGACCAAAGGTTCATTAGACCTAGTGTTTCACCTTGGGGAGCACCTGTTTTGTTCGTGAAGAAGAAAGATGGTTCTCTGCGGTTATGTGTGGACTACAGAGAACTGAACAAGGTGACCATCAAGAATAGGTATCCCTTACCTAGGATTGATGACTTGTTCGATCAGCTCAAAGGTGCTACAGTGTTCTCTAAGATTGATTTGAGATCCGGTTATCATCAACTCAGAGTGAAGGAAGAAGATATATCGAAGACAGCATTCAGGACCCGGTATGGACATTATGAGTTTGTCGTCATGCCATTTGGTCTAACGAATGCACCAGCTGTCTTCATGAGTTTGATGAACCAAGTATTTAGCCCGTACTTGGATGAGTTTGTTGTGGTGTTTGTGGATGACATTCTGATATACTCCAAGACACAAGAAGAACATGTGGTGCATCTGAGAACAGTGTTGCAGACCTTGAAGGAGGCGAGATTGTATGCCAAGCTAGAGAAGTGTGAGTTCTGGAAAGAAGAGGTCAAATTCCTTGGTCATGTTGTCTCAAAAGATGGAGTACTAGTGGACCCAGCAAAGGTAGAGGCAGTAAAGAATTGGAGTCGTCCAAAGAACCCTACAGAGATACGTAGTTTCCTCGGGTTGGCAGGTTACTACAGGAGGTTTATCGAGGGGTTTTCTAGTATCGCATCTTCATTGACCAAGTTGACCAAGAAAGATACTCCGTTTGTGTGGACGGATGCATGTGAGGAAGCATTCAACAAACTAAAGACTAGACTGACCACAGCTCCAGTGTTGACGATTCCCTCTAGTGGTGGTGGCTATGTCATTTACAGTGATGCTTCACTCCAGGGTTTGGGTTGTGTGTTGATGCAGCATGGAGGAGTCGTTGCATATGGCTCGAGACAGTTGAAGATTCATGAGAAGAATTATCCGACACACGACCTAGAGCTTGCGGCAGTTGTATTTGCCCTGAAGATTTGGAGACATTACTTGTATGGTGAGAAATTTCAACTCTTCTCAGATCATAAGAGTTTGAAGTACTTATTCTCACAGAAGGAGCTGAATATGAGGCAGAGGAGGTGGATGGAACTCCTCAAGGACTATGACTTCACTTTAGAGTACCACCCGGGAAAGGCAAATGTGGTGGCTGATGCCTTGAGCAGAAAACCGAGAGGCGTAGTAGCTTCACTTATGGTCCAGGAATGGTTCATGCTAGAAGCTGCATCAGAGTTTGATTTGGTACCATCGGGAGGAGAACCAAGGGTCTTTCTTGGTAGTGTCACAGTGCAACCCACATTGATCACGAGGATCATACAGGGTCAGGCGCAGGATAGACTCTCACGAGCTAAGTTGGCGGATCTTGTAGTTGATACGCTTGATGGGTGTCCTTCTGAGTGGAGAGTTGGACCCGATGGAGGGCTGAGGTTTGGGGCAAGATTGTGTGTCCCAGATTGTGATGATCTTCGGGAGGAGGTTCTTCGTATGGCACATCGTTCACGCTATACCGTCCATCCAGGGAACACCAAGATGTACAAGGACCTATGCAGACAATTCTGGTGGAACGGTATGAAGAAAGATGTAGCAGAGTTTGTATCGAAGTGCCTTACATGTCAGCAAGTGAAAGCAGAACATCAACGACCAGCTGGCATGTTGAAACCACTGACTATTCCTCTTTGGAAGTGGGAGCAGATATCTATGGATTTTGTGACCGGGTTGCCTAGATCGAAGAAGGGTCACGATGCCATATGGGTGATTGTCGATCGATTGACGAAGTCGGCTCATTTTCTCCCAGTGTCGATGAAGTACTCAGTGGACGTGCTTGGGAAACTATATGTGGATGAGGTAGTGAGACTCCATGGTGCTCCAGTTTCTATTGTTTCCGATAGAGATGCACGTTTCACTTCGAAGTTCTGGGGTGGTTTGCAGAAGGCGATGGGCACTACCTTGGATATGAGTACAGCTTTTCACCCTCAGACGGATGGACAGACAGAGAGGGTGAATCAGGTGATGGAAGACATGTTGAGAGCATGTGTGTTGGATTTCAAGGGTAGCTGGGAAGATCATTTGAGATTGATTGAGTTTGCCTACAACAACAGCTACCATTCTAGCATCGGCATGGCACCTTATGAGGCACTTTATGGTAGACCATGTCGATCTCCTATCTGTTGGGCCGAAGTTAGTGATGAGGCACTGATGGGTCCAGAGGTGGTTCAGGAAACCACGGAGAAGATCTCGATCATTCGAGATAGAATCCGGACCGCTCAGAGTAGACAGAAGAGCTATGCAGACTTGAAGAGGAGACATGTGGAATTTGAGGTCGGTGATCATGTGTTCTTGAAAGTTTCACCTATGAGAGGTGTAGTGAGATTCGGCAAGAAAGGAAAGTTGGCACCGAGGTATGTTGGGCCCTTTGAGATACTTGAGAAGGTGGGCGAACTAGCTTATCGACTAGCCTTGCCTACTAGTATGTCGGGTGTTCACAATGTCTTCCACATTTCCATGTTGAGGAAGTATGTACCAGATGAGTCACATGTAATTGATCACAGCACCATTGAGGTGAAGGAAAATGCTACATTTGTGGTCGAACCGGTTCGTATCCTGGATAGATCCACAAAGAAGCTTCGGAGGAGAGAAGTTGGGCTAGTCAAAGTGTTGTGGAGTCACCATGATGAGGGTGATGCATCTTGGGAGCTAGAGTCAGACATGATGACCAGATATCCACAGTTGTTTGTTGAGTGAGCTTGAATTTCGGGACGAAATTCCTTTAAGGGGGGTAGATTGTAATAACCCTCGTTTTCAAACATTATTTGAATTGAATTAAATTCTATGAAGTTGTGAAGTTTGATTTAAACCGAACATGATTGCTTGCAAATGTTACGAAACGGGAACGGAAACGTTCCGAGAACGTTTAATAAGAAAACGTTACGTTTCCGAATGAATTTATCGACTTTTACTTCGTCGCTCGGTTGTGAAAACTTTCTTCACGGAAGTTGTAGAGCTCGTCGATACGAGTTCGTGGATATGTGACGCGTTCGAAACGGACGTTGGAGGTAAAAGTTATTAACGTCGGAAGTTAGTTTCCGATTTGGAAACTAGTATAAATAGGTAATTATAGGATTAGGGTTTCCTTAATCAGAAACCCTCATCTCACTTCTCTCTCTCTCAACCCGCCGCACTCTCTTCTCTCTCACCCTCGGATCGCTCTCTCTCTCCCGAAACCCCATCTTCCTCTCCTTCGCAACCCGAGCTCTCTCCCATCTTCCTCTCCTTCACGATCGAACACTCTCACCTCTTCCCGAGCTCTCTCTCTCCCCGAAACACTCCCACCCTCACCTCGAAGAATTGCCCGGCGATCTCCCACACAGGGCTGCCGTGACGTGCACCGCTCGACTCAACCACATCGCGAGGACCACAGCTGCCACCTGTAACGACCCCAAAATTTCGAGCTTAAAAACTCAAAATTCTAAAGTCGTTAAACACCAAATAATCTCAAATAAATCGAAATCATTAAAGCGTAACAGCGGATCACATCTGAGTTTAAAATATGACTCAGTCAAGCCGATTATTACAAACCGAAATGATAATTCAACATATAACAAATGGAATTGTATAATCCTCACAACAACCTCACAAATAAAATCACACCAAATCACACACAGAATCCACGCTGGAACCTCACCACGACTGGATGCGATCGACTTCGAGTCTTCGGAGTTGTCACTCAATCACCACTACTCAGCACCTGCGGAAGTATCCCCTACACCATTGAAATTGGTGCACCGGGATTGCAACACAAACCCGGTAAGCTTTACAGCTCGTATGAGTAAAATATTAAAATAACTCTCGTCTCATAAAAGACACAACTCCACATCAACACAGTATAATGAAAATCATGAGAAAACGAGCAACCCATCTGGTTACTCTAATACTTTCACAAAATGGTAACTAATGAGCGCTGGTACACATCCGTTACCCCTCACTTAGTATACCGCTGATGTTGGGTAACCACCCGCCACCCAACATCCAAAACAAGCTGAGTACCCATGAGCAGATAACCACCCGTTACCTCCATGCAGTACTATGGCAGACAGACTAGAGCTCTAACTGTATCGTAACTTTCGCCCGGCCAAAGGCTAGGTTCCGACTTGCCTCACATGTACAATAATCTCACATCATATTGTACCACACATCACGTCCGAAGACAAATCACAATATTTCACATTTTCCGTGATAAAATCACATGCACAATAATTTCACATCATATTGTACCACACATCACGTCCGAAGACAAATCACAATATTTCACATTTTCCGTGATAAAATCATGTACAATAATCACTCATCATATTGTACGTTTTAAAACTTTCACAATATATCATAATAAAAATCATAACAGTATATTATATAGCAAACTATATATATTCGTATTTATTTACCATTTATACAATATATACATAGTCCACTATATCATATACATGTCATATTTCATAAACACCTGAAAAATTACGTACGATAATCTCACATCATATCGTACCATTAAAATCACACATGCACAATTTTTCTGTCACCGAAATGACTATTTTTAATGAATTAATAACAGTATGTAATTAAATGAACTATATATATATATGTATTTATTACCATTATACTATATATATACGTAGTCCACTAAGTTATATACATGTTGTAATTCATTAAATAAACACACTTGCAAAAATGTTGAATCACCACGAGGGTAGATTCGTAATTCAGTGAGATTTTACTCACCTTATTGACTTGAGCGTAATTTCCACAATTCCCGATGCTAATTTCCTTCCCTCGCTTATAGATCACCTTGAAAAGATAAGAAAGGAATTTAGGATCGTTTCGTTAAACCTTTAAATGCCAAAACAGTAATAAACGGTTACTGTTCAGCAATTTTGGTTTATACGAAGTTACTGTTCACTATTCACTATTCACGATTACTGTACAATACTCAATTAATACGTATTTCTGTACGTATAAGTACTATATACGTATTTCTGTACGTATAAATACTATATACGTATTTCTGTACGTATAAGTACTATATATACGTATTTCTGTACGTATAAATAATATATACGTATTTCTGCACGTATAATTATTATATACGTATTTCTATACGTATAAATATTAAATACGTATTTCTGTACGTAAAAATAATAATACGTATTTCTGTACGTATAAATATTAATACGTATTTCTGTACGTATAAATATTAATACGTATTTCTGTACGTATACGTACGATTTAATGTAAATACAAATTCAGTAAATAAAATTTACTAAATTACCCTTTTACAAAATTACTTTTTACATTTACTGAAAGTAATTTATAATTACATTTACCGAAGGTAAAATTTAATTACATTTACCGTAGTAAATAAAAATTACATTTACATTTACCGTACACAGTAAATTACCAAAATACCCCTAACGTAAAACATTTTTACACCGCCGCACGTGGCGGCGCGTGTGGCACACGCGCCACCTCAGGCGGGCCGCGCGTGGGGCCCACGCGCCGAGCCCAAAACCGGCGCGTGTGATGTCACCACCACCAAAAAACCCTCCTCCTTTCTCCCCTCTTCCTCTCTGCGGTCCTAGGCCGCCTCCTACTCCTCCCACGCTCCTCCACGCGCCGCCTCTAGGCGGCGGTAACCCTTCCTCCTCACACACCTCCGATCTCCTCAATTCGATCCCAAAATTCATCACAATCACAATCCAACCATCAATAACAACAAATCATACCTTAATCGCAGTTAAAACCTCCGATTTGATGTCGGAAACGCTCGGATCGTAGGTGGAGCTTCGATTCCTCGGGGAGGACTTGGGTGCCCCTGGGTCGATAGCGGAGGGCTCTAAGGGCGAGGATCGGCGTCGTGGAGCTCTCCCCCGTGCCCTTGCGTCGCCGAAGTGGTGCTCGATGGTGGCGCGATGCTTGTGGTCTCGGGTTGGAGCGCGGAGGTTAACGACATCGCGAGGAGACGCGTCGACCTCGGGGTCTGCAGAGAAGGGCCGTGCGGTGCTCCTGCGCTAGGCGGTGGAGACCACGGTCGAACGGCGATGGAGATCGCCGGCGAGGACAGTGAGGGAGAGAGAGAGCTCGGGGAGGGAGAAAATCGCGAGGGGAGAGAGAGAAAAGGGAAAAGGGAGGCGGGGTGAAGGGTTTCCGAAAATGGGAACCCTAACCCTTCAGTTTTTTTTCCTTTTATACCCTTTTCCAAATCGGAAACTAACTTCCGACGTTAATAACTTTTACGTACGACGTCCGATTCGAACGTGTCACATATCCACGAACTCGTATCGACGAGCTCTACAACTTTTATGAAGAAAGTTTTCGCAACCGAGCTACGGAATAAAAGTCGATAAATACGTTACGGAAACGTAACGTTTTTACTAAATAAACGTTCTGAAACGTTTCCGTTTCGAGTTTCGAATTTTTTTGCAAGCGATCCAATTTCATTTTTATTGAATTTCACAACTTAATAGAAATTAATCAATCTAAAAATCGTTTCGAAAAATCGGGTTATTACACCACCCTTCAGCTCGCCTGCTCGAGACTCGCCGCCGTGAGGACGCCCGACGTTGCCAAGCTTCTGCAAGTTTCGGCAACGATCTTCATCGCCACCATCGAGCTCCAAACGAGCTTTCCATCATCAAATTGAGGTGAGATACGTGCTAGGATGGATTGTGTGTTTGTTGTGTGATGTTTTTGGTTGATTTGGGAGGTTGTTGGTGGAGATCGGAGGGAGAGATGGGAGGGGAGGTTACCGCCGCTTTAGGCGGCGCGTGAGGTTAGTAGGAGGGGGTACGAGGCGGCGTTAGGCCGCGGGGAGGAGGAGGAAGAAGAAAAGGAGAAGAATGGGGCGGCGGTGGCATCACACGCGCCTTGGTTGGCGTCGGCGCGTGGGCCCCACGCGCGGCCGGCCGGAGGTGGCGCGTGTGCCACACGCGCCGCCGGGTGAGGCGGTGTAATTAGTTTTGACTGAAAGGGTATTTTGGTAATTTACTGTGTAACGGTAAATGTAAATGTAAATTTTATTTACTACGGTAAATGTAATTAATTTTTACCTTCAGTAAAATGTAATTATAAATTACTTTCAGTAAATGTAAAAAGTAATTTGTAAAAGGGTAATTTAGTAAATTTTATTTACTGAGTTGTATTTACATTTAAATCGTACGTATACGTACAGAAATACGTATTAATATTTATACGTACAGAAATACGTATTAATATTTATATGTACAGAAATACGTATTAATTTTTATACGTACAGAATTACGTATATGCTATTTATACGTACAGAAATACGTATAAATCATATATTTGTATAGTAACCGTGAATAGTAACAGTGAACAGTAATTTCGTAAAACCGAAAACTGCTGAACAGTAACCGATTATTACTGTTTTGGCATTTAAAGGTTTACGAAACGATTCTAAATGCTTGTCTTATCTTTTTAAGGTGATCGCTAAATCGAGGAAAGGGATTATTATCGGAAATTGAGGAATTACGCTCAAGTCAATAAGGTGAGTAAAATCTCACTGAATTACGAATCTACCCTCGTGGTGATTCAACATTTTTGCAAGTGTGTTTATCAAATGAATTACAACATGTATATAATTTAGTGGACTACATATATACAGTATAATGGTAATAAGTACATATTATATATATAGTTCATTAAATTACGTACTGTTTTTAATTCATTAAAAATAGTCATTTCGATGACGGAAGTGAGAAATGAGCATGTGTAGTGAAATATGACATGTATAAGATATAGTGGATTATATATATATTGTATAAATGGTAAATAAGTACGAATATATATAGTTTGCTATATAATATACTGTTATGATTTTATTGTGATTATATTGAGCATGTGATTTGAATTGTACAATATGATGTGGGATTATTGTACGTAATTTTTAACATTGAGATTGTTAAAATGTGAATTGTCTTCGGACCTGATTTTTGGTACAATATGATGTGAGATTATTGTACGTGTTTGGCAAGTCGAAACCTAGCCTTTGGCCGGGCGAAAGTTACGATACAGTTAGAGCTCTAGTCTGTCTGCCTTAGTACTGCATGCGAGGTAACGGGTGGTTATCTGCTCATGGGTACTCGGTGTATTTTGGATGTTGGGTAGCGGGTGGCTATCCAATATCAACGGTGTATTACGAGAGGGGTAACAGATGTGTACCAGCGTTCTTGGTACCCGTATTATAAATGCTTTGGGTAACCAGAAGGGTTACTTAATTTCCTCATGAGCGTTTTTATTTCATATTTCTTTGAGTCAACCAGATGGGCTGACTATTGACTCATGAGGGCATTTATATTTGTTGTTTTGTGATCTTTCGTATATATTGATATGCGAACTGTATTGTGATTTTACTCATACGAGCTATAAGCTTACCGGGTTTGTGTTTACAATCCCGGTGCACCAATTCAATGGTGTAGGGGATAATTCCGCAGGTACTGATTAGCGGAGATTTCTGGCGTGGATTTGTGTGAGAATTTGAGTGAATTTATTTGTAAGCTTTGTGAGAGTTTGTGAGGATTATTACATTTTCCATCATATTGTAATGTCAAATTATAAAGTTGGTTTGTAATAATCGGTTTGACTGAGTTGTATTTGGAACTCAGAGATGATCCGCTGTTACGCTTTAATGATTTCGATTTATTTGAGATTATTTGGTGTTTAACGACTTTAGAATTTTGAGTTTTTAAGCTCGAAATTTTGGGGTCGTTACATCATTAATCGAAAACCTCCCCTATTTGTAAGAGATCCATAATTGCTAATTTTTTTTAAAGGCAAATCTAGCAACTTTTTTGGATAAATTTAGGTCCAGTAGAATTGACAAAAAATAGTTAAGTTTAACAATTGTTAAACTAAATTGACAAATTTGTCAAATCTCTCTCTTATATTTAACCTAAGCCAATTTTTTCAACGTTCACAAGTTTTGCAATACATGTAGCAATCCATGCTAGAGAAGAGCTCATATAAGGAATTGCTAAATTTAACTTTTAGCCAAATTTGACAAGAATTTCAGCACTCGCTGCCGGAGATGCTGTCTGAACTAATATCACGGTTTTCATTAATTTTACCGAGTTTGCTTTTTACTGACAAGTAAAGTAAAAACTATTATTAAACCAAAAACATGTTTAATAAACACCGAAAAGGATGCCGGGGTTTAGGGTTTTTAAAGCGGCTAATGATAAACCACCGAGCAAATTCAAGCTTGGATGGTAGACTTCCCTGCACACCCAGAATCATTGCCAAGTAAGCAGTCTCTTCCCTTGTTCACCTCTTTACTGAATTGAAGACATGAACTTGTTCTTGTTGTTGTTGCAATGATTCCCCAATTTCTATTTGGATGTGGGTTCCTTCAATCACACTGAGTTTTCCCAGAAAGCTCATTCAATCTTCAAGAAACAGTCCCACCCATTTTAAGTTCATCAATTGGTTTTCAAGTTGCTCACTTTCTGATGTTGATGTCACTAAAAACACTGAGAAAGGAACCCAAGAGGTTTATGGTGGTGGGATTGTGTCTGGTTTTAAGTGGGCATCAAAGTCTGCTGTTGTTTGCTCAGTTAGTCATAGCTCTTCAGACATTGCCGATGCCAAGAGGAGCCGTTTGGTTCCGGACTTGGAGACATTGGATGTTGTTAACATGATTAACAGTCTTAGAAGGGAACCCAATTCGGCGTTTTCCTTGTTCTGCAAGTTGAAGGAAGATGGGTTCCGGCACAATGTTGTGACATACTGTGTTATTGTTAGGATTTTGTGTTATTGGCGTTTGGATAGGAAGTTGGATTCTCTGTTTTTGGAGCTCATTGAGGGAATTAAAGATGCTGGATTTGAGTTGTCGGATTTGTTGGATGTGTTAGAGGAGGAAAGTAAGGTTTCCTTGTCGATAGTTCGGGGATTTGATGCATTGGTTAAGTCTCTAGTCAAGCTCCACATGTTTGATGAGGTTTGTGATGTTTTGTTCCATAGCAAAAGGCGTGGATTTGTGCCGCATATATTCACAGTTAATTTTTTGATGAATCGGTTGATTGAGCGTGGTGAGCTAGGTGCAGCTATTTCTGTTTACAAGCAGTTGAAGGGGATTGGTTTGGTCCCTAATGATTACACCTATGCGATTGTCGTCAAGGGATTTTGTAAGGAGGGTAGGTTGGAGGAGGCTGGGGAAGTGTTTGAGGAGATGGAGTTAGCCGGGGTAGTCCCTAGCGTGTTTGCCTACACAGCATATATTGAAGGGCTTTGCAACGAGGGGCGTTCTGATTTAGGATGTCAAGTGCTGCAATATTGCAAAAGGGAAAATATACTTCTGGATGCCTATGCATATAGAGCTGTCATTCGTGGGTTCTGTGATGAGGTGAAATTCAATGAAGCAGAAAGTCTCTTTCTTGACATGGAAAATGAAGGAGTGGTGCCTGATATATCCATCTATAGTGCTATGATCAGTGGCTACTGCAAGAATTACAATTTGGTAAAGGCTTTGACTCTCCATAATGACATGGCATCAAAGGGTATAAAAACAAATTGTGTGATTGTTGGTTTTATTCTTCACTGCCTCTGTAAGATTGGAATGCCTTCTGAAGCGGTGGATCAATTCTTACAATTTAAGAGCACGGGGATCTATCTTGACGAGGTTACCTACAATATTGCAGTTGATGCTTTATGCACACTGAGAAGAGTGGAAGAAGCCTCTGAGTTGCTGGAAGAGATGAAGCTTAAGCATATGAGCTTAGATATTATGCATTACACTACGTTAATTAAAGGGTTCTGTCTCCAAGGGAAAGTTGTTGAAGCCTCAAATTTGTTGGAGGAAATGCATGAGAAGGGTTTGAAGCCAGATATTATTACTTACAATGTCCTTGCCGCAGGGTTCGCTAGGAATGGCTTGGTATCGCAGTCACTTGGCGTTTTGGTTTATATGAAGTCACAGGGTTTTAAACCAGACTCGGGTAC
Organism: Argentina anserina; assembly: GCF_933775445.1. Taxonomy (NCBI): domain Eukaryota; kingdom Viridiplantae; phylum Streptophyta; class Magnoliopsida; order Rosales; family Rosaceae; genus Argentina; species Argentina anserina. The sequence continues at coordinate 7,715,073 of NC_065874.1, forward strand.
ACACAGCATTGTAATTAAAAATCTATGCATAGGAGGAAAAGTCAAAGAAGCTGAAGTTTTTCTAAAGAATTTGGTAGATAAGAGTGAAGAGACCTACAATGCTCTGGTCCATGGATACTGTGAAGCTAACAAAACGAAGAAGGCCTATGAACTTATTTCTAGGCTGGCAAAGCACGGAACCATTAACGAAGGTGCTTGCTTTAAAGTACTCAGTAACCTTTGTTTGGAAGGTGATAATGTCAGAGCTATCTTGTTGTTTCAGAGAATGTTTGCCTTAAATGTGGAGCCAAAGAGAATTATGTACAGCAAACTCATAGCTTCTCTCTGCCAGGCTGGAGAGGTGCAAAAGGCCCGCCTGTTTTTTGATTCTTCAGTAAATAGAGGGTTTACTCCTGATGTGTTTGACTACACAGTGCTGATCAACAGCTACTGTAGGGAGAATTCTTTGCACGAAGCCCATGATCTCTTCCATGATATGAAAAAGAGAGGGATTCAACCTGATATCATCACTTACACAGTTTTGCTTGATGGATTTTCAAAAAGAAACAGAAGAAGGGTTCGGTCCCCTCTACATCGAAGGGGAAAGAGGGAAGAAATGGGGGATGCATCTACTATACTTTGGACTGAGATGAAGGATATGGGAATAAGACCTGATGCCATTTGTTATACTGTTTTGATAGACAGGCATTGTAAAGCAGACAACCTTCAGGATGCTATTGCACTCTTTGACGTAATGATTGATAGAGGATTAGAACCCGATACAGTGACATACACAGCACTTTTGTCTGGCTGTTGTAAGAGAGGAGATGTGGATAGGGCTGTAACCCTAGTTGATGCGATGTCTTCAAAGGGAATACAGCCAGATGCCTGTATGCTGTCAGTACTACAGCATGGAATCTTAAAAGCCAAAAAAGTGGAGTTTCGGAACTAAGAACTGTGTTGAAACTCAGTAATTGGATAGACCAAGGGTTGATAAATGACAGAGAATGGCAACTGGCAAGTTTCTTTTCGAGTAATGTAGATAGTTTTCATTACCTTTACCAGTGAACAGTTTTTTTGTCTCGGTTTGATGGATTTTTTTTATTCAGCAGCTGGAGGAGTTTGCCTGAGACAACACTATGGCTTGCCGAAATGACTCGGTGGGAGCCTCATTTACCGGGCCACCTGATCCACCCCTGGCTGGAGTGGATATCATGCCTTGGTATGATACAGCTTTGCATATGATGATTTACAGTGTATAGGAGTTGCATCTCATTCTTACATAGATTTATACTTGTTTCTGAATATGTGGTCTGCTAGCGGCATGAGAAACTTTTTTGTCATGTGGTCGTCTGCATTAATTTTATTCTGCCTGTTGTCCATTATGAACAGCTTTTGTGTTTCAATCTCATTAAGACATTTGATTCCAGAGATGCTGTGGTGTTTTGGGTGTTTTCGAACAACTTTATCACTAGCCCAAATTGACTTGGTGGTCATGACACAGGAATGTAAATACATGTGACCCTTCCCAGACCCCATAATGACCAGAAGATCATGGACTGTTCTACCTGGCAGTACACCACATGCATAGGTATCATACAGCTTTATGAACCATGCTATAGCATATGAAAGTTTCAAAGCATTTATTGATAAGGACAGTTCTTGTGTAATAGCCATACTTGCAAATTTGTTTCCATAGTCTAAATTTAACCAACAATGCACGAAAAGCTGTTTTATCTCTCAAAGTTCTGTCCTGAAATTTGTACGTCTTTCACTGCAAGTCACCATTTGATTGCAGAACTATTTTATGCTTTGGATTTTTCTGTTCAACTGAGTGTTGTTTTTTTTGTGACTCAGGAGAAGGGGGAATACAAAAATAAAGCACTGGCCGGAGTGTTCCTGACCATCATTGCAATGTTAAGTGGTGCAATACGTACCCTGCAGTCATTATTAAGTGAGTTATTGTTGTTTATTTGAATCTTTAATGGCTTACACATTGTGCCGAAGTTTACTCTGGTATATACTTTGTTGAACATTTCAAAGGAAAGGGGGGAAAACCTGATGTCTAGCTTTTCCTTATTGCAGGTATAAGCTTGCGCGCCAAACAGTGGACAACAAGCTGCTTATTCTGTACTGCTCTTTGTGAGAATGGCTGTGCCAGTTCGATTCCAACTTGCTAAAAAGATCTGTCATGAATGAAATCATTTGAGTAACTGAGTACCTTTTATGGGGCAAAGGGCAAAGATGCACCCTATGTTTCTGTTTTACACACTTTGCAGGTGATAGTCTAATGTCGATAAATTTTTTCTGTAATACTAGCAGCATAAGCATTAGATCAAACACCAGTTGGTAGACAGGGAATCACCAATGTAGAAACAAAATTTAACAAGTAAGATCAAACCAAGTTTTCGTTTCTTTCTGATATTCTTCTTTCTTGCCTAAATTATGACCGAAGTAATATGCAAGCTCCTACGAAAGACCTAAGTTATGAATCGAGTTCTTAATTGCTAGAATGGCCTCTACGATTGTCGGCGACTCGGCAAAATCAATTTGATGACTAAATACATCATCATCACTCCACCAATTCCTTGGAAACCTTGTGTATATTTGAATGATTTCGAAAGAGAACAAGAGTCCTCTCCTACTTGTAGCAGTTTAGGAGCCACTAGATCGCTTCTTTGTTCCCCTCAGAACTATATCCTGCGAAGTGTCAGAAAATTGTAAGAAAAGAATTACACAGAAATGACAGAATGAGCTCTAAACTCTAATTCCCGACACATCTGTACACCAATGTATACATAGATAGCATAAGGAGAAAATGGTTAACAATTGATTGATGTGCTACTGCCCCAGGATGCATGCTCTATGTTCATGAGCACATGTTCAACATGGTAAGAGTTCCGGCGCGTTTTTTTCCAGTTGTTATTTCACTAGATAATAGAAGACTTTTAGGATGGTAGTAGAATGATAATAGAAGACTTTCAAGACTTTTAGTCTTAGTTTTCAAGTGAAAGTGCCATCACTTTAAACAGGCATCCTTAGAGGAGAATGCATGCGCATATACGATACATACACGCTATTACGCTAAGAAGTTTGTGAATTGAATGAACCAAACCAGAGTATCTGAGACTGTGAGAGCATGGAGGAAAAAACATATACGACAGGGGGGTGAGGAGGCACCTAACTAGGAGGTGTTATCAGGCAGCAAGGAGTGTGTGTACTGAGCAGTGATGACAGGAAGCATAGAGAGCACAAAGGAGTGAAATGCATTCATATTTTGCATACCATCCATCTGTGCTCTCTATCTTCTGTCACCAACATCATCACCTCTGCTCTCGTTCCCCCCCAATCAACTTGGCTATATATAACTAGCTACAAAGCTTCTGCATATTAGAGACTTGTAGCGAGCTAGCTACTGCAACTGCTATATATAGCAGAAAATTAGAGATGCTGTAGGTGGTAAAACGGTAGGGTTCTCAGATTTAGTATATATCACTCATTGACTATGTGATTTCGATAAAGGATCGTAACCTTTCAACAATCCACGTACAGAATTCTTATGTAACTCGTATGATACCTCATTCCTTATTGCCATTTCATCCAGTGAGAATATCTCCTTACCCGCTAGTGCATGAAAATTGAGCTAAATTTGGGAGGTAGGTACTATACTAGCCACTTGCATGTATAGTGGATTAGTGGTCGGGTTAGGGTTTGAAGGTTTTAGATCGATGAGTCTCATAGTTCAGTACTGTGTACCAGCTAAAAGATTTGCTTGCTTATTTCATTGCAGTATAATTATCCTAACAGCATGCAGATCTGCAGTAAGAATTTCACAATATACTCTTTTAGTTACGATCTGGGTGTATCGTTGATAACCTAGATATCATAAATCGATGATAACCTAGATATCGATGAGATCGATCTCATGGAATCGTTGGCCAAGAATCATGATGACTAATTAAAGAATTGTGCTTCACATAATCACAGTTCACATCGTGGTGACTGCACCTTCACGGGTGACACACACACGATCGAGCACAATCAATGTGCGTATGAGCACCGCAGTATATAGTCCTTGGTTACTTTCTGGCCAGAAACCTACTGTAATTAATTCAGAATACTGAATACTGATTAAACTTTAAAAACCAATTAAGGCCAATTTCGTTCATCCTAACTTTCAAATTCTAATACATTGGAATACTTGATCGATCTGCTAATCAATGATTATGTATGGAATCAATCGAAATGGAACCACAAAATTATAATACGAAACTTATTTTTGATACTCATCATAATAATCTCATCCCTTTCATACTCACGATAATCACCTCCCAGATATTTCCACAATGTACTCCAACAACTCCTCGGAATACATCAACACAAACAATTTTTTCCCGTTGTTTTGAAACTCACTATATAATAACCCGTAGTCGAATATCCAAAATTAATTTGTAGCGGAACGAAGGAAAAACAAAATGATGATTTGTGTGACCCTAGGCTCACTCTTACAGAAGTCGTGACATCCAAGACTCATGTGTTTGCTCTGCAAATGAATCCAGTTTCACTTCTTTTGGTTCATCTCTCACACTCTTTAAGGTGAGTCTCCCCTACAAAGGTTTTTATCAGCAGACTACATACACCAAGTTACAGATGAATATTTCCGATTTCTCTCATTGTAGACCCCAATTTATGCCAGTATCATTTTCAAACATGTTATATCCTTCAGAATTCATTACTGCAAGTCTGGAATGCGGGGTTTCGGGAAGTCAAAGTAGGGTTACTGTAGCAAACGCGATCATATTTAAAGTTGCTCATTTGCTCTATATCATTCACATAAATAAATTGACCGTGTTAGTATAATGATGGTTAAGATTTTAACAATGGAAGTTTTTGTGAGCAAAAACATAGGCAGCATACTCTAACAACGTTCATGAGACTTTTGAAAGTTCGAGTTCACATTTAAAGCATACTTCAACAACCCCAAGAGACTTTTAACTGCTCAAATTCTCAGTAAACGACGTGAGTGTAAACGCAAAGTATACCTTGTAATTTTGATTTTCTATCGCTATATATAGTAGACCCCAATTCGATAATACCATTTATGGATGGTTAATGTATTAATAATATCTTCAGTTCCCCATAAAATAAATATATTCAGTTCCAACAACAAAAGTTTATAGATTATTTATCTGAAGTCTAACTACTAGTTTGGGTTACAATGTCATAAGTCATAACATGCCTCAATATTGTGAAACAAAGTCGGATCATATATATATACTAGACCGATTTTATCATCCTAGTCTTTCGTCTCCCGACTACATAAATCAAATAAAGTTGAAAACTTGAAATCAATGCTACCAACTCAAGGTACGTGAAAGTGTAAAACTGTGTAAAACAGGTAGACAAAACTCACAAAGCAAAGGTGCTGCAATTCATGTGCCTTCTACGTCATAACAGATTCTGAAGAATGTGGTGAAGGGGTACATAGTCCACTTAAAAAAAAATCAAAAGAAAACGATTAAGTTATTTATGTGAGGATTTTGATTTTGAAGGCTATAACTTATACCAGTGTTCATTTATTTACTCATTTTGGAGACTTCACTAATATGAGCCTGAACAAGAAATCACAACTTTGCTTTACTAAACAATCTAACTCTCAGCTCCTCAGCTACAGCATCAATAAATTCTTCAGTATTGAGATACTGAGACCTAAGGACCCTGCATAAAACATGTAGTTATTTATTATAAAAAAGGAAAAGAAAAGCACTAATTGAACTTCAAGATTGGGTAGGACTTTTGACAGCACATACTTAGGCCCATGGATAAGGAGTGCAAGATCCTTGGTCATCTTCCCAGATTCAACAGTTCCAACACAAGCTGCTTCAAGTTTCTCCACAAAATCTGATAGTCTGGCATTTTTATCCAACTTTGCCCTGATGACACAGATTAAATTAAGTACATATAATGTTTTCATTCGATTTTTACATGAACATAGAACTTCGAAAAAGTAAAATTCATATCAGAGCTGGATAAGTATTTTTCTCTCATGCTAAAGCCAGAGTGATCTAATACCTGTGTGCAAGACCTCGTGACCAAGCAAAAATAGAAGCTATGCTCTTCATGCTGGTTTCACCACCTTTTTGGTGAACCCGGTAATGGCGGGTAACTGTACCATGTGCTGCTTCAGCTTCAATGGTCTTTCCATCTGGGCACACCTGCAGCCATATCAAACAAAGTTATCTTTGTATTCACAAGCAAAGTGCCAAAAAAATAGAAATAAAAAACAAAGATATACCAGGATAGATGTCATCAGTCCCAGAGATTCAAAACCTGTATCAAATTTTTTGGAAAAATAAATTAGGATACACATTGTGGGCTAGGCCATTCCAGAACAAACCACCTCCCCATTTGCATCCAACAAAAGCAGCACTGTAAGTTTAAAAAGCCAAAAAGGTGAATACTTAAATCACCGGTTACCAAGAAATACAAACCTTGTGCTACTAAGTCACTTTGCACATCCCCATCATAGTTTTTGCATGCCCATACATAACCTCCTTCACTTTTAAGAGCATATGCAACCATATCGTCTATAAGACAGTGTTCATACCTATGCAATCAGCATGATATTTAGTGGGAAGCTTCATATTACTGAAACTACAGCAAGTAATCATAGTTATTGGCAAGGTAACTCACCAAATTCCTTCAGCTTCAAATTTTGATCTCCAATGTGTTTCATATACTTCCTGGAAGATGTCCTTGAATCTTCATTATAAGTGAAGTGTAAGAAAATGACAAAAGCAAGAAAAACTTGTGATAATGGAACATTCTAATGACCCATAAATCCCATAATGCACTCCTATGCTAAGGTGCACGAGGAGCTTTAGTGATCATTTTTCAATGGTAAATGTAAGCCAATTAAGTTACATAACAATTAAGAAGGTAACATGGCACTGTCATACCTTCCATCATATTTCTTAAGGATAGTATTTTTAGTGCTAAGGTAAAGTGGTCACTTCTTCTGGTAGGCAGTATTCATAGATGCATCTGCAAAGGATCGGATAGACTGCTCAAACATATTTAAAAAAAAGCTGTTAAAATCATCTACCTGCTCATTCATGCCAGTAATAAACAGTTAGAGGGGGGAAATGAGTCAAGTTTCAACCTCATCAGTGTTATACATGGACAGAGCTACACCTCCCGCACCAGTAAAGTTGAAAACTTCAAATTCTTGTTTCTCATTGGACCCATCAGGTACTGCAAATCATGTCACCAAGAAATTGGATTTCAACTTCTTTGCAAGTATTCAACAAATGTCAAACTCAGAAACGAGCTTCTCTACACAGATCTATTACCAAAAACTAACTTAAGTTTTCCAGGTCCCTTTATGATTGCATCAGTTGCTCGGTACTGATCACCAAAAGCATGCCTCCCAATGCATATTGGCCTTGTCCAACCTGAAAAGACGCTGAACTATTGACTATTTCTTAATAATGGAGGCGAATTCAGAGGAAAAAGCCAAAAAACTATGCCAAACCTGGAACTAGGCGGGGAACATTTCTGCAGATTATAGGTTCTCTAAAAACAGTATCTACAGAGGACAGAATGCATTAGCTACTTAAAACTGATCGTATACACAACAAAGTTTGCTGATTTAAAATTTTGGAAAAGTCTACTGACCATTTAAAATGTTCCGGATAGTCCCATTTGGACTCCTCCACATCTGTTTCAACTTAAACTCCTTAACACGAGTTTCATCTATTAAAATCCATATAAACTGATTCAGAATGTAACAAAAGTATAATATCAAATTTGTCCATGGAGAGGCCAAGTAGTCAATCTCTTGCAGGGTATATATGCACATTATCGCAATTAAAGAATATATATATATATATATATATACATAGTTCCTATATATATTTATACATCTCTAGTATACCAGGAGTTATAGTTGCACATTTGATTGCTCCATTGTACCTACAATGACAAGAAACATAGAATATAAAATTATGCAAAAATGATAAAGGGCATCAACAACTGATATACATCTCTTCACAATAACATAATGCTTTATAAATATGAAATGGTATGAATGAAATCATGGCAATTCATGCCATAGCATCTCATGAGACCAGTCATTCCGGTCAAGTATGACAGAAGATAGACTGCAATGGCCACGCTTAGCCCATTATCAAATGACATGCCTGACAAATTTATACCAACTTCCTTCAATACTATAACTAGAACAACATAGTTCATACAGGAATAAGGTAAAACTATTACAATGAAACAAGACCAAACTTGAAGGTATTACAGATTTCTGATTATATCAGTCAACATAAGAGAAATAGAAAATTATTAAAGATAGAGAACAAAAGTTTTCTTGGCAGTAAATTCGTCTAGGAAAAGGAAAAATGAAGGGAGAAGAATAAGGCATACTTAAGAGTAGCTTCTGCACTTTCAATTGTGACTCTAACATTGGTCGCATCACGATTAGGGAGGCCAAGGTCAAAGTACTTGATATCCAATTCCAGAAAGGGAAAAATAAGCTGTCGAAACAAGCAAGTTGCAGAGTCATTAAGAAGTATACAACATGAAATTACAAGCTCACCTGATGCCATGAATAACAGGAATACCTTATCTTTTATAGATTTCCAGAAAATCCGAGTCATTTCATCCCCTGCATTTACAAAAGTACATCATTGCTAGACAAGTAGTCATATGAACTACATATACATTAGTCATCAGTCATCACTCATCACTCATATGGTGATGGGTTCTTAATACAAGTATACAAATCTCAATCTGAATCTTCGGCCTAACGCCACGAAACCATTTAAACATATTTGAGAAAGGCCCAAGTTCAAAACATCATAGCAGTGATGAGTAAAACTAAGAGTTGCCCACAAATTAGCCTCATCGTGTAACAACTAAAGTGATCAGAAGTGTGTTACTTAATGAACTGAACTCAAAAATACATACTTTAACTTGAACGAATATCTGTTCAACACAAAGATTGATACTTTTGCTGTCTCTGAAGTCTGAAACTCAACTTCAAGGGCATTGACTCAAATTCAAGTAGGTTTCTTTGATCATGTGCATCATATTCTATAATATCAAGATCAAACAGGGCAGTTAATTTGAAACAAGAGCCCAGAAGAAACAAGATCATACCATCCATTTCGACAATTGGGTTGGTCACCTTGATCTTATCGAATGCCTCCATTTCGCGGCTGAGAGCAAAACAGAAAACCTGGGGGGTTTGGCGATCGAGAATCGGAGGTTTCCTTTTCTGGAAAATTGAAAGGCGTGTAGAGAACTAAAAAGCCTTCTGGCGTTCCAAGGGAAATATGTTCGGTATTTTCATAGTCCCGGTCCGAAGTGATCTTACTTGTTAGTTATTAGTTATTACGGTTAAATTCTTCTAATTTGACAATTTGGTACCTGATATATGAAAACGGACAATTTAGTACTTGAAGTTCTTAAATTTAAAACTATTTTGGTACTTATGTCAATTTTGACCATATTTTCATAATACATTTATATTGTCTCTAAATTATCACTAAAATTTTGATATCTCATCCACTTAGTATATGTGATGATTTACGTATATAATTATATCAATATAATTATAAGTAATTTAAAAAATATATTTTAATAAAAAATTACAATTGCATAAAGGCAATTTATTTCCTTTGTAGAAAATAATTAATATACAATAAGTATATTAAAACAAAATTTTATTTTCGATATATGCGAATTAGATGCTAAGTGGAGTAGATATATCAATTTAATTATCTACAAAGAGAGGCAATTATTGGAAGAAATTAAGAAAATGTGAATTTAATGAGTTTAGGGCTAGAATGACAAAAATAATCCTAAAAATATGATCAAAATTGATAGAGGTACCAAAATGGCCTACAAATAAGAACTTCAGGTACCAAATTGTCTGTTTCATACATCATGTACCAAATTGTCCAAGTAGACATATTTTAGATACCATAGGAGAAATTAACCCTAGTTATTACTACTTACTAGTGTATCAGATATAGTTACTCTAAATTTTTAACCCAATGATGTTCCATAAGTAAGTTGGGAGGGCCTCAAGTTGTGATGACATTTAGCTCTCGCATTCCATCGAATTTCATTAGGTGTGAGTACTTTTAAAGTTATTTATGTAATCCGATTATTTAGTACTGGAGACGTATTGCTACAAAAATTAGAGATTAGTCAATATATGAATTTAAGAATTAGATCAATAGTGTCCCATGATTAGGCATCAATTGCTTCATGAATCAATTGCATAATGTTTGAAGTGGATCATATAATTTCCAAGCATCTGTTGGCCCAATCTCGAAAGGTAAATGTAAGCTTTCCGTGCATGAATTTACCATGCATCCCACATCAAATATGAACTGGCTGAAGGCCAATTTACATAAGATTCACTTGGGGTAAAAACTGCCGGAACTCGGTTACGCGAGTTTGTGACCCAAGTGGGGGCAATAAGCCGAGGCTTTGGGTGAGTCTCATTACACGCGCCTGTGAAAAGTCCGGTGTTGCCTTCACGGTCAGGGTACGGCGGTCATATCCAAAGCCAGCTGGAGTTCAGTTTGGATTTGCGGTCAGTGTACGGAGGCCACTTCAAAGTTGGGGTGGATTCCTGCGTAACCGACCCCATTTTTGGTAAACTGTAAGTGATTTTTTTTTACCTCAAGAGTACAGTAATTATTTGGAACTGGTTAAATAGCTTGTATATCTAAACCCCACAACTTTGTTATGTCATCTGCAAAAGGCTTGCTGTAGAAGGTGATTCACTGTTGGTTATCAAGTGATTCAAGGCTTAACTTGTGTTACCTGGAGAATCAAGTCTCTCTCTAGTCCAAAATTTTGGATAAACAATATCCCTCCTCAAGTTTCTAATGCTCTCTTTGATGCAGTTCCAGGGCACCTGTTTGTAATCTGTTTCTTTTTCTCCTGGAAAAAGAAAACTTTGTTAGTCATCAACTTTGGGACCAGTAGAACTACTGATAGTCATTAGCATTAAACTTTCAAAATATAAGATTGTCGATCAACTTCTTAAATGCTTGAGGAGAAAGTGTAGGAACTGCAAAAATTATAGGAGCTGTTAATAATAATAGGAACTGATCATATGACTGAGGAAAATGTTACATCATTAACTGTTCCAATTCAACCTTGAGGTAAGAAGTTAGTCAAGTTACATTGTTAACATGAAATTTGGAATTTGTTGAACTACCATAATCATTTGACTATATATACCAGTAAACCACCACACCAGAAACAGTACATATTCACAAAGACTTCAATACAAGTCTACAGTTCAAAAGAATGACTCATAAAAGAATGACTCAAAGAAAAATCAAAAACAAAAAGTTGCATCCTGCATATGCATCTTTTATTGCCCCTTGCATGGAAGAGATCACTGTAAAAAAAAGTCTGCATTATGAAACTCAACATATAGTATATATCTGACTAGGTTGCATCTCTTTTTTCTCTTTGTACAATGAAACTTCCCATAAGAGAAAAGACTCCCAAAATGAGTGCTAAAAGTACTCGAACTCTACATAAGAAGAATCATTAGGATTACTGCCATTTTTATCACTTCCCTCCTCTGTCTCCTTCTTTTTTCCAGGAGCGCATGCCACCTTGCTAGCATATTGTGAATAGTCTACAGGTTCAGGTACATGAGGAGGCATGGCACATCTCACTAGAGCCCAGTTCACTCCCTCAAAGAAAGGGTGTTGTCTTATTTCTGTGGCACCCCTTTTGTATGCAATTCGCTTATTTGGTTCTTTGATCAAGAGCCCTCGAATGAGATTACGTGCAACAGGACTTACTTGTGGTGTTTCTGGGAACTTCAGAGGTTGGCCAACGACATTGAAAAGTGTGGCACGATTTCCATGGCCCTTGAACGGGGTTGTTCCATGTAAGAGCTCATATAAGAATATGCCAAACGTCCACCAGTCCACTGCACTACCATGCCCCTCTCCGCGGATAATCTCTGGGGCTAGATATTCATGTGTTCCGACAAATGACATGGACCGCACATTTGTAGGCTCTGCCATCAGTTCCGGAAGGGAGTTACTAGCAGAAAGGCCAAAATCTGATTTAGATTTGCGACTCTTCTTGGAAGGTAAAATGCGTGGAAAAAAAGTGGATGGCTGCATACAACCCTGGACGGCATACTCCTCCTCCAAAATTGCCCCGGAAGCCCCACCACCACTACCATTGCTTGCATGGACAGATGAAGACTTGACGAGTGTAGGATTCACAGAACAACGGAGTGATAAATCAAAGTCCGAGAGCATGATATGGCCCTCATCTCTTACTAGAACATTTTCCGGTTTTAAATCCCTGTACACAATTCCAAGCATATGCAGATACTCGAGCGCTAATAAAACCTGTGATGCATAAAACCTGCCACAGGATAAAACATTAGTTGCCTCGCTTCAATCTAAATGTCAAATACTAGTACAAAAACCTCAACTTATAAGGATTTAGCAAAGAAGTTTCACCATCTATGGTGAAGAAATGACATTGCTGTTTTCATATAAGAAGCAGTGGTGGGGTCTTTTACATGATAAAGAATTAATTTGCATCATGCTTGGATAGTGCAAAATATATACCCAGAAAGAACCAATTTGCAAATGCCACTGCCCATAAAACAAAATGAAAGAATTGAAGGACCAAGTACCATTGTCAAACTCTTATATGTATTGTATCCAAGTTTTCAGTTTTGATAAAATAGCATCTGCATTTACCAATGATTGATTATGATTCTGCTCATGACACCTACATTCGTTACAATGCAATGCAAAGGCCGGAAAGGTTCTAACAGTGCAGCTTCAAACAGTGAATTAAAGTTGTTGAACCAATAGCTCCAATGCCAATTAGAAAATTTAATATCAAAAAATATATATCAGAAAACATTCAGTTCAAGCATGTCTAAAACTCAAGAAATTAAAAAAAATGGTGAGTTACCGTGCAGCTTCCTCAGTAAAATGCTTGTTAGGTTGCTTCTGTCTCAGGGAATGTAGATTACCTCCACTACAATACTCCATGACCAAGCAATAGAACTTGTCTGTCTCGAAGTAGGAATAGAGAGTGGGCAAAAATGGGTGGTCAAGAAGTCCAAGTATCTCTCTTTCTGTTTGTGCTCGTAACAGCTTGTTTCTACTAGCAAGAGATGCCTTGTCCATGACTTTCATGGCAAAAAAAGCATTTGTTCCTCTGAGTTCTACCAGATAAACGCTACCAATATCTCCATATCCTAGGCGCTTGAGAAGCCGAAAATGGCTAAGGTTCAGTTGGGAACCTTTAGAGATCATGTTGATTGCATCCCATCGAACATCACCGCCAGTATGAGGTCTTATGGGTGTGGTAATACTGTCTAAACTATCCGAACGAGAGCTATTACGACTTCGCTGGCCATGGCTAGGGATAGAATTGGTTAGAAATTCAGAATTTGCATGTGGCATTGGAGTTGGAGAAGGACGACTACTGGTTGTGGTTGATTCAGGCATCGTCTTGCCCTTGAGGTCCGCTCGGTTGGAACTTGGATCCTGAGTTGAACTACCACTAGAATTTGCTTTGCCATCTAGTTTTTTGGGGTCATGATCCTTGCTATTGGAGGAAGTGATACCATGCTGGCCGTTAGATACCATCATCTGCGGTCCAGATGGTATTTCTTCCGACTGCATTAGAAAAAAAAAACAGTCTAAGACAGCAATATGCACAGATTAAAATCTTCCAAGAACAAACAATCATAAACACAAGTGTATAAAACACTTACATCAGATCCTGGATTTGAAGACATTAATGAGGTAACAAAAGAATACCCCTTGAAAGAACTCCTGATCATATCATCATCAAAATCCATCAGTACTTCTAATTTCTAAATAATGCAGAATGAACCGATATGCAGATAAGATAAATCATTGATCTTTACAGCATAAAAATTTCCTAGTGTTTCCTAATAAAAATTGCACATTTCTTACAAACAGAAACGGGCTGGAGCTGCAATGATTACTAAACATAAGTTCAACCCTCTTATGACTGAATTACATCCTTAACATGATTAAGGAGCCCAAATTCGTTGATTACAGTCATATCAGGAAATCATATGTTTGTAGCTACAAAAATAACCAAACAATCATCATTAAAAACAACAAATCAATCTTTGTCGCACCCCATTATAATGTACTCATTTAGGGTCAATCTGTACATAAGCCATGTCACAACCAATATCAATATCAGTTTGCGGCAGGCACGTAACAGCATGTTAGACAAACAAAACATAAACAAGTAGACAACAAACAAAGTCAAATGTTCAAATCGAGAATCATAGACCTTCAGAATATCCTTCATTGTCGATTAGTACAGACATTCTTTAACGACAAAAAAACAATATCTAAATCACACAAAACATATGAATAAACAAATAAACCTTGAATCTGTCATATCACACATAAAACTAAACCAATCAAGTAAAAGCAGATTGCAGGGGATGCGGGACCAACCAGAAGGTCCAATGCGGCAATCAAGGCCAAGAAAGGAGTGATCTTCTCCTCCTTGTCAGTCTGTGTGTGCGTAGAAACTTGTTATAACATGAACGAATTGTTGGGTTTCCAAGCATTGATCAAAATGAGGGAGAAAATGAGAATTCTTTGCTGAAATGCAGAGAGAGAAAATGAAAGGAAACAAAAGAGTCACATGAGAAATGGGAATTGGGTATTGAGAATGAGGTGGTTCATGACTGGACCACCAAACAAAGCCATAATCAGGTGGAGGAGGAGTGATGAGAATTGGGAGGAAATTGTGGAGCAAAACAAAACTAGAATTAGGAAAATCCAATTTTTGATTTTCCATTTTATAGAAGAATGAGAGGAAATAATTTAAAATATGGGAAAGGGATTAAGAAGAGGAAGGTGAGTGTTTGTGTTGGGTTTGGGTTCTTTTTTTTTCTTTTCTTTTCTATTTCTAACTTGAGATGGAAGCAAGAGAAGGGAGGGAAATGGTCGTCGCCGTGAGGAACGGTTTGGCGCGCTTAATGCTCCCCTTCTTTGTGGACTCAACTTTTCTGTTCCTCTGTGCCCAGCACTAGTCTCCAGCTTTGCAACTTGTTGAGCTGGCATCTTAGTGCCCAATCAACGAAGGACACCTCACAGTATCTGATTTACTTATCAACCTAGATAGAATGAATCCGAACGTATTTGTAACGTTCGCCCTCCGGATTCGGTCATCTCCGGTGCGTTTCGCAACGTTTCCTTGAGTCCATGATATCACACACTCGAAGACGTGTCAGTTATCGGTTGGATGTGACCGGAGACTTGCCGGAATTTTTCTACTTTGTTCCCAAAAAGACAATTTTACCCCTATCAGTCGTCGATCCCTCAGACTCTGACGCTCGTGGCCAAGATTCTATGGTTTTCTACTGGATTCCAAGAACCAATCGATACAAGTCCCCATCAAAGTTGGAATTCACAACGGCGATTTCATCAAAGGGATATTTCTTTTCCCCCTTCATCTTTTTCAATTGTTCCGTTCTTGTAGTCATTTGCTTTCTCATTCTCTGTTTCATTTTAGTTTCGCAGTTCGGATTTCTTATTTCTATCATGCCTGATCAATTTTCTCATGTTTGTAGGTTGATGATTGTTCTCTCCTCTTAATCGGAGATGGTGCTCGGTTCTTCCAGGCTGTGCAAGTTTCTGTTGTTTTGGACTTTTGGTTTCTTTGTGTTTCGTTGGTATGAGATAGCAGTTTCTGGTTTCGGTTTCTAATCTGCTTCGTCGATTGTTGCTTTACGCCGGCGGAAAGGGGACTTGGTACTGCTCCCACGTCATTGAAGTGGAGCAGCTGGCCCTTGGGTTGGATATCACTCGGTTTAGAGTTTTGTCCCACAGGGTTTTATCCGAACAAGGTTTTAACGAGGCTTGGGCTTGAGAAGGAGTGAAGACATCCTCCCACTTCTTCCATTTTATCCTTGCACTTAGCGCTTTTGTTTCCTGCCTTTCTTATCAGATTGTGGATTGTCTTTCTTGACATTCCCATACTTCTAGCTTTCTGATGTATCCTTCTTATATATCAATCAAACGTTCTTATTCTCCAAAAAAAAAAACTAGATAGAATTTAGGAATTTACAGGTTTGTTACCCAACAATGTAGATCGGCAAGTTTAGGTTAAGTAAACAAGGAAAATCGGCCTTAGGTTAGATTAGAAACGGGTCTATATGTTGTATTGTAATGAGACCCAAAATTCACATCTTGATCATACATATGTTGAGATTTCTGAGTTATACTTTTATACTTGTTATGGTCATGATGCTGAAACCTCACTAATATAATAGATAGAACTTAAAAGCTCATACGCTCAGTTTGTTGTGTACTCCATTATGTTTTTTAATTGAGAATTAATTTGAATAATATAACGGGGTCTCTTATGAGATGAACTGACGATCTCCCACTTAATAAAGGAAGAATTTGACCAAATGACACTAGGCAGCTGTTCTTTCTTTTTCCATTTTCGGTTAAAAATATTGACATTGGTATCGAAAGCCGTAGTGAAAAGTGAAAACAGATAGATGAACTACGACCGGTTCTGTTAAGATGGCTGGATGAGTGAGTTTGCTGCTGACTTCTGCGGAGACCAAGACAAAACAACAAAGACGAGACTTTCAAAGCGCGCCGACACAGAGAGAGAGAGAGAGAGAGAGAGAGAGAAGACTAGAAGAACATGGCGGAGGACGCAGCTAAAGCATCGCCGGCGGTTCACCCGGCGATCGCGCCACTGTCTTACCTTCTGGGATCATGGAAAGGCCAAGGCCAAGGCGGCTTCCCCACCATCAACTCCTTCTCTTACGGCGAACAACTCCATTTCTCTCACTCCGGCAAGGTACACGAGTCATTTTTCGATAGTTTATGATCTCTTCTGGTGGATTGGTTTCTGAGTTTGTTATTTGTTTTGGTGAAAATGGGAGAAGCCGGTGATAGCTTACACTCAGAAGACTTGGAAACTCAACTCCGGCGAGCCTATGCACGCTGAGAGCGGATATTGGCGGCCCAAGCCTGATGGGACTATTGAAGTTGTCATTGCTCAGAGCACTGGTCTTGTTGAAGTTCAGGTGTTACTTTCTTCTTGTTATTATTCAATGGAATTTGAAACGAAAATGCATTCAGCATTTAGGAACATAGATTATCGGATAAAGATTCGAGCTTTTTGATTTATCATGTGTCATTTTCTTGTTGCTCCAATTGTTAGTTGTTCGACTCATCTTTCTCATCAGTGCTCATTTCATCATATTCGTTTGGCAGTAATATATCATATATACTTAATGTGGATGAGGATGTATGATTTTGTGACACAATGTTATCTATATATGCATATCTTTATGAGATCAGATCGGTATGTTGCATTTTATCTATAACTTATCGTGCTGTTTATTCCTTTACTTGATTTAATCTGCTGATATTATCGTTGTGTTTTGATTTGTTTAGAAAGGGACTTATAATGCAGAAGAGAAAGTGATAAACCTTCAAACCGAGCTAGTGGGAAATGCTACCAAGGTATTTAAGCTTAACCCTAATGATTCAAACATGCAATAGCCTTTACAATAATTTATAGATTTGCTTGGATATGCTTCAGGGTTTGAGATGACAAATATAAAAAAAAAATCAATTTTTCCAGTCAGAATGTGCTCATAGGGCATGGCTTGCTTTAGAGATAAATAAAGTATGGATTATTGGCTCATTTCGTGGAGAAGTATATATTCTAAAATTATGACTGATACCACAAAGATGCTGAGAGAATTAGAATTGAAAGATAGGTGTTTTATCAAAAAAAGAATGATCTCTCTGAAATAAGAAAAATGAGTTTACTATGGTGATGCAAGGAAAAAAACAAAGGAAATGGACGAGCAGCAATAAGAGAGAAATATATAAAAAAATTAGTTTGAGAAAAAACAGAAACCCAAGTTTAATCTTAGAGTTGGTTACTGAAGCAATTTTGATTTAGGATTAGAGATTCGAGGAAATGCCTACACTGGTAACTTCATAAAAATGTGATTACACCGAATATAATATCTGGTATTTAGTTGTTAGGAATTCTCTGATAATCTTGATCGTTTTGGTTATGGCAGTTGACTTTCTGTACCAAAATGACTGTTGAAAGTTTAACAGTTCTGTTTTTCTTCTGGTGTAGGTGAAAGAGATAACCAGGGCTTTTAAGTTGGTTGACGAAGAACTATCTTATGAGGTTCAGATGGCTACCAATCTTAACAGCCTCCAACCACATCTAAAAGCCTCACTGAAGAGAGTCTGAAGCAATATGTTGTAGATAAAGTGAACTTTACAAGTTGTAGTCATAGATCATTGCTCATTGTGCAGCTACATTTGCCCCAGATTCAAATAGTCTGGCAAGTGGATATCAGACGTGCAAAGAAAACATAGTTAATTCTATAGTCTGTAATAACAGTGGCTGGAAAGTACCCTAGTACAAGCTTTGGATTCACCTATCTGGCTATTCTGAGCATTGATTGTGAACAATTTGCTAACTTAAGCATGAAAAATCTAAATATGATTATCGAGGAGCAACTCCTCAATTCCTCCAGGGACATGCTGTTATTGCTGTATTGGCTTTTGTTTAGACCACAGAATTAGACTGATTCTTCCTATCCAGATATGCTGAATCACGTCAGTCTAGTTAACTTCAGAATTGTACAAGGAGCTTACTTAGCAAATGGATTCTCAGTCCATTTGCTCACAACTTCAACATTACTACAGAAGTTCTGCAGCAACTTGTTCTCAAAGTTTACAGAAAATAATCACACCATGCTTGGGAACGGCTACTTTAAAGTCTAGCATGTAGGTCTACCTGTCTAAAGAAGATAAATTCTAGTTGCGCAAAGCAAGCATCGAGCTTAACACAAAAAATGTAGAACATTCTTACATAACTATGCATTCAGATTTAAGCTTACAATTCGCTACATAACCGAGCAAGTAATATATTCCAAGGCTATAGTTCAAAAGGTTGGTAACTCGAACTGCCACATGGCAATACATTGTTTCTGCCTATGTTTACATAACCAATGTCAAGATTCAACAAACAAAGCACCCTAATAGTTCTCTTCTTTAAACGTCAACTCATTGCTGCAAGTAGGTTTCATGTGTATGTGGTACCGAAGAAGAATAATAATGGGCTTCAAGCTCCTTGAGGCTGGCAGCTGCCTCTTCCCCAATTCTAGCCAACATGCGGTCAGTCTTCTCGGCCTGCTTGTCAAACTCTGCCATTCTTTCCTCTACATGGTCATTAAGGGATGCAAAACCAGAAAATAGTGCAGTCTGCTTCAGGTCGGATACCAACTTAAGTAAAGAATCAGATGACTGAACCTGTGGCAAGATAGATATATGTTGTAAATATTAAATGATCCAGTAAGCAATTAGGAACCAAATGCTAGACAGTAGAAGCTCAGCACCAAGCTTGCACTCATCTACAGCCAACTTGACAAGACTGGCAATGCCTAAACCCCAGCACTGCGAATATGGAGAATGAAGTGCAGATTCATTGTTTATGTTTTGTGTTGAAATCATTTTGCTCAAATCCAAAACTACAAACCATGTTACTACTTAATACCCACAAATCTTGAACTGAAACCCACAATGATTCACCCAAAACCTACCATTCTAGATTTGAAAGCAATTGTTTTGAACTCAGAAATTCTTGTGCAGCCTTTGATTGATCCAAAATTATATACCATAAATTACTCATTTGACAGAAATTTAAGCTTTTGGTACATGGGGTTCTTTAAAACTAGGAAAATTAAACATTTTTCACACAGATATGAACAATTAGCAGCTATTTACTTAATCATATACCATGACAAAACAAACTTGAAGAGACACATCAAATTCTCATTATAGCAACACCACTAACCTATAAAACTGCACTTAACCAAAAAAAAAAAAAAAAAACCTACAAAACTGCACAGCACATATCAAATGCATAGTTTAGAGAGTAGAGACTACATTCTACTACTTCCATACACTTCTCAATGATCTAAAAACATAAAAAGGACAGAAGCAGAAATAACAAGGATTAGGATGTCTGACCGTTCTAGCAGCACGCATCTCCATCATGAAAGCTTCTTGAGAATTCTTAACAGGTTGCTCACTCACCTATCAAACACCATGAATCGTCACTCCCACATCGTCCAATACAATCATTCAAACACTTTCAATTCTACTTTATAAGAAGAAAGCCAACTTAAAGAAACAAGAAGAGACAAGACCCTGGAGACGTTGACGAGGTAGCTGAAATAGTCGACGATGGTGGCTATGTCCGTCTCCACACTCTCCAGCCACTTCTTCTGCTTCTTAGCTGCCGCCAGCGCCGCCGCCGATGTGGGTCCACTCCCGGCGCCGGACCCACCTCCTCCTCCCCCTCTGTTCATCCTTGCCACTTCTCTCCCTCTCTCACTAACGAAAAAATGCGAGAAATAGAGACGGACAAATCTGGGCTTTAATCAATCTTTCTAATCGAGAGCCCAATATTAAGTGGGCTGTTGTACAATGTCGAAACAAAGTTCATGACGAGGTTTGAAACGTCACGGCCACCTTGTGAACTTGATGTGTCTGAAATTCAACTGTGACATGAATTTACAACTTCTATAGCATCTGTTTTGAATGGAAAGACAAGGTTTGTGATGGTGATTGAGATTTAGGGCTTGATATGATTTGTGATGCTGGCAGAATAATAGGTGCCATGGTTTTTGTGAGGCAGTTCCAGATGAGATTGATGATGGCAACATTAGGGGAGGAAAAAAAGACCTACAAGGAGTAGCACAGGGCTCTTATAGTGTCTGAGAGTGTTTCTGATCACATTTTTTGCCATTCTATTAGAGCCCTGTGTCAGTCCTTGTAGGTCTTCTTTTCCTCTCTCTAGTGTTGTTCATCACTCTCATCTTAAATTTCCTCATTCATGCGTTCTAATCTATGCTATTGTATCTATCTCACAGAATGGGACTGCAACTCAATGAACTCTTAGCTAGATCAGAACTCAATGCTGATATAGGGATCAAACTCGTCACAAACCCATCCCATAAAGAGTTTGTGACTTACTCTATATTTGTATCAGTTTATAACTCTTTTTCTCTATTCATGTTAATCATGTCATTAACTACGAGTTGGTCTACTCTTATCAAACTGCATACTCTTTGATAAGTTACAGAATTGGACTTAACATCTACATCTCATCTGGTTTTAATCCGAGTTAATAGAAAGCCATTACATTTAGACTTCTTGATAAATGCAGTATGCAATTGTTGGAAAACATTTTGTATATGGAAAGACATGAGATACATGAAACTTGGAACATCATATCAGGTGTACTAGAAGTTTTGGGCGAGTAAAATATGACGGTATCGCCGGCAAGTGACAAACACAAACATTAGGGGTTTTTTTTTTTTGACGAGCTATGCAAACATCGTGTTTTGACTATGTGTGCTATGCAAACATCGTGTTTTGACTATGTGTGCTATTATCTCATATGTTGATCAAAACTGACATAAGCATCTCTCATTAATCATTGATTGATACGACGGTAATTCTCGAAGTTATCGTTTCTTAGTATAAAAATTACAGATACTTAGGGGGAGAGGTTTAAACCGGTCTCACCCTAAAAAAAACTATAAAAAACCACTAAATGACATTATTCACCATTTCTCCCAAATAAGGATACTAAACTTTTTTTTACACAAATAAGGCCAAATCTCACTAGCAGAGCCGGCCCTGAGATTTCCAGGGCTCGAAGTGACGAGAAAAATTGGGGCCTCTTGTCAAAAAAAAATCGAAACAATAAATTTTTTGAAACAACAAAACATAGCAATAAAACTTTCAATAATAATAAAATGTTATAATGTTTGAAACAAAAATATAAAAGTTACAAATATCAGTACATTTTTACTCAAAAATTGCCATTCTTGCATTTTTTGAAGCAAAAATGTCAATTAAGCACGGATACTCAAGCTTTTCCGCAAACTCTTTTTCAATCGATAACGTAGCCAAATCATTCAGTCTTTCTTGAGACATAGTTGATCGAAGATAAAATTTGATCAACTTTAACTTCGAAAAGCTTCTCTTAGCACATGCAACAGTAACAAGTATGGTTAACAAAAGTTTGTAAGCAATCCAAGCATGTAATAACTGCTATCTTTACTCATTTCAAAGTGCTTACAAATTGTTGTTCTACATAATGTAAGATGTAGTTCCATCATACCTGTTAGTAAAAGTAATATAACAACAAATATAAATACAAGTAATTGTTGTATTATATTGCAAAATTGCTCAGGTAATACATTGTCTCAACCAACAAGGTTTTGTATTGACTTACATTGTCAATATCTTTTGTCCACAAAGTCAAAAGATATTGACTTACTGATATCCTTGAAAGATCAATACATTCTTAGAGGGGTCTCACACATAGAAGATTGTTAAATTTTCCTACTGGTGCTAAAGAAAATCAACACTAGATACATACAAGAAAGATAGAAATGACAGTTACGACACACATTACATTTCCCAAGACACAGTCTGATCTTCACCCAAGCCAATGGTCCTCTTGTAGTTGCTCCAAAACTCCAATAACTGAAACAGAATCACCATTTTCTTCGTATACATATATAAATCAGCAAAGCATATTCATAATCAATCTAAGCTATATACTTGATGAAATGAGCCAATTCAGATCTACTTTCTTAAATCAAGATCTAAATTGATACTGCAAAGAAAATTAGATCCTAAACTATGACAAGCACGCACTGACCTTTTGTTTTGTGGACTTGGCGTGGCTATCCAACAACGAGACTGTGTACCATGACAATTTCTCTCCAATCTCACATAGATAAAAACTGTCAACAATTACTAGTGATCTAAATTAAAATTAATAAATAGAAACCCTAACCCCCAATTTCACATTCTAATAACCCAGACCCAAATTAAATATCCTAACTCTTAAAGTTTTTATTATCTAACGAAATTGAAATTAGACTAAAATTGAGATGATGGATAAAGAGACCGTCGCTGAGGTAGAGAAGACTCAGAAGAGGACATAGGTTTCTAACACTAAGATTGGGAGTATAAACTATGAAAACTAGATGATAGATAAGAGAAAGTTTGAAAAAGCAAGAGAACTCACCTAGAGGAAAGCTTGGATGAAGAACGAAGACTGATGAGAAAAGATCTAGGAGACTGAAGGGATCCTAAAAAATAGTTTTGATTTTACAAAGGTGAGAGAAGTGGCGCTCTAAATTTGGGAATCCCGTTCTTTATTTTGGTATTTTGAAGTCCGGCCTTTCTTTTTTTTCATAGCGTTTACCGTAAAAAACGTTGTCACCGTTTTTTTTTCTGACTTAGTTTTTTTTTAATTATGTGTATATGATTAAGAGGGGCCCTTAAAATTGGGGGCCCAAAACTGCTACTTTAGTGGCTTTAGCCCAAGGCCGGCCTTGCTCACTAGCTCATATTTTTATTCTACCTAAATTACCTCTCTCTCTCTCTCTCTCTCTCTCTCTCTCTCTCTCTGACGACGAAGGCTCAACTGCTCAACGCAATGGAGGCTCAAAGCCTTGATGGCGAAGGCTCAGCTGCCTGATCTGGTGCCACCATGTCAACCTCAAATCAGAGCACAGGAAAGCAGAGGAGCACCTCACCGGAGATGAAGAGAACATCGAAGACCAGGTCGCTCCGATCGTCAAGCTTGAGGAGGTCACCGTCATCACCAAAGAAGAGAAAGCTACCATACAATAGAAAGACACTACCAACCAGATCGAAAGAAATTGCGAACTAGATTGAAATACACTACCAACCAGATCAAAAGTCATTGTCAACCAAATCGAAAGACACTACCACACAACTTGAAAGCAACCACAAAATCGATAGTTAAGCCCATCCAGTTACTGGGAGAAGAAGCCTACCTCGTTTTGGCAACAAGAGCACAAGTTAGAGACAAATGTGCAGGTTGTTTTGGAGAGGATGAACAACCTATTAGCCATGACGAGGATGCCGTGACCAAGAAGATCAGAGACAATGCCGAATCATCGATGAGAGAGAGGAGAGAGAGACGGGGAGAGAGACTGAGAGAGTAATTGAACATACGTTCAGAATTGAGGAGGGTATTTTAGGAATCATTTTTCTCTTTGTTTTGGGCCTGGGTAAAAAAAAAGTCCTTAAATGGGCAAAAATGTTTTGGTGTCCTTATCTAAAAATATGAGTTATGAATTAGCCTTATATGTAATTGGCCCAAAAAAGTATGAAAAAATCACATGTATGTGAAACAATCTATTTCTTGTATGTCTTGCTACCCTAGGATTCACCTTGGTGTCAATTTGCTATCCTACCTCATAATTAGCCAATTTGCTACCCCATGTTTTTAAAATTAGCTATTTTGCTATCATTTTGTCATATCAAATTTTCACTTCTCCCTAACAAGTGAATTAATTTGAAAATCCAAATAAACAAATTGGTCAATTTTGAAAACCGTAGGTTGTAAATTTTGCTTAAGGTTAGTATATTGACAAAATTAATACTTAGGGTAGCAAATTGACAAGTTTTATAAAACGATGATAGTAAATTGACATAAATGAAACCTAAGGTAGCAAATAGACACTAAGGTATATCCTAGAGTATCAAATTAGCAATTATGCCTTCTTGTAAAACCTGGTAAGAGCATCCGCATCCATAAAATGGGTTTGCTCAAGCAAATGATGGGTCTGGAAGCAAATTTTACTTCAAGCAAATTGATTTCAAAATTTGCTCAAGCAAATAGATTTTTTCACACACCCATTTTAAATTTGCTTGAGCAATTCAATTTTGTCTTGTTGTGAAATGATTAAAAAAATTACTAGATATACTTACAACCAATAATAATGTGCCACGTGTTGTTATCGACTCGATATTATATAAGATTTCTGATAGATTTTCAACTAATAGAGAATTGACACATGTCACTGCCACATGTCATTGTCGGCAAAATAATTAGACCATATTTTCGGTGAGATTTTTGATCAATTGGCTATAAATTGTCTAAATCACTCATTTTATACTCACACCATTGTGAAGAATCAAAGCAGATTTAGGATCTTTATATCTAAACACTTACCAGCATTTCCGTGTTCATGCACCAATGAATCCTTTAAGCTTCCACAATTTTTTTTTCAGGCAGAGACAACATCGACAAGAAGATGATTACCATATGAAGCAATCATTCGTCAATCAGGTAGTCATGACGGAAGCACAACACGACGATGAACCAACACAGCCAAGCAGTTCACGTCGTGGTAAAAAACTGAATAAGCCACGTCATAGGCTATATAGGGGACACAATCTTATGGAAGATTATTTCATCGAACGTCCAATGTTCGACGCGCAAGACTTTCGCCAAAGGTACATGATAAGCAAAGACTGATTCAACATTTTCATGACAGACTTCTGAACCACGACCAATCTTGGCACCAAAGAGAAGATGCCACTGGTTTGTTAGGGCTACTTTCCCAAAAAAAAGATAACTGGGGCTCTACGAATGCTGGCGTACGGATCAGCCGCAGATCATTGTACTGAAAATCACAAGGATGGGGGAATCGACCACCCTTCATTATATGAAGGAGTTTTGCAGGCAATTGGTTCACCTCTATGGTCCAAGATACCTTTGTAGTCCAACACCAGCAGACCTCACGTGACTACTAGCTAAATGCGAACACCGAGGCGTTCCAGGTATGATTGGAAGCATCGACTGCATGTACTGGGAGTGGAAGAACTGCCCAACCGCCTATCAAGGGGCATACTCGGGTCGAAAGGGTCACCAAACGGTTATCCTAGAGGCCGTGGCCTCCTATGATACGTGGATATGGCACAGTTTCTTTGGGTGTCCTGGAGCTAAAAATGACATTAATGTGCTCCACCTATCAAATGTGTTCTCAGAGATCCTTGTCGGAAGAGGCCCAACTGCTGTCTACGAAGTCCACGGACAGAGGTACTCAACAGCTTATTATCTGGTGGACGGAATATATCCAAGGTACTCTACATTTGTCAAAACAATTCACAATCCCCAGACGCCGCAAGATAAGCTCTTTGCAAAGAAACAAGAGGCATACCAAAAAGATGTGGAGAAGGCCTTTGGCATCTTACAATCTCGATGGACAATTATACGTCATAGTTGTATAATGCACCACAAATCGGTAATGACTACCATCTTGTTAGCTTGCATTATATTACATAACATGATTGTTGAGGAAGAGTACGTGGAGGATGAGGAATAAGAAGACTTCTAAAACACATCGAGGGCTTTCTGGGTTTATGATGGGTCGGTGGATGTACAAGGGAATCGAATTCATTTTGAGCCAATCAATAGAGATGGAGCCAATATACAACGGTTTCACGACCGTGTTGCGATCTCGAATTCGTTTACATCCATAGAGAGTTGTAGAGAGACTTGATGAAACACATTTGGAGGGCGGAAAAAGGTGAAATACTCTAAATATATATTTATTATGTATTTTCATTCCGTTTGTATTTAATTATTAAGCTTGTGTATACTTTAAGTATGTGTTTTAATTTTTTGTGTATTTTAATTTCATCTTAATAAATAAATTGTATTTTAATTTCATCTTAATAAATAAATTGCATTTTTATTTCTCAACAATTTAAATTACATAAAATTTAATACAATACTATAACTATCATGGAAATAGCACACGATTTGGGTGATAACAATCCGAATATGTTTCATCGGTAGGTTGATCTTGACTAGCTTCTACTTCATCAAGGATTTCTAGTTTCCTCTTGGTAAAATACATTTTTGAGATTGGGGCCATAGCCTCCAAATCCATTGTCATGATCCTTGTGTCATTCTTTTGTTTCTTCAATCGCAACTCTTCTTCTGCCCTTGCTTCCTTTCGCTTTTGAATGTCTATGTACTCCGCGTAATAATTAAGCTCACTTTCATTATGCACTAGCCTCTTGGCGTGCTATGATGTTTGGTCACTTGTAATAGTATGTAAAACCTCAACTTGTTGCTCAATAGGAGTCTTACCATGTTTCTTTTCGCGCCTTGGTTCCCATTGGTCTAGTGATAGGAGCACTTTTTGTGCGACGTTCTTAACATATTTTTATCTCAATTTGTACTTTGTTTAGCCCTTATTGTTGTACTATTGAGTCATTGAGTCGTAGTAAGAGTTTTAGGCGGTATTGGATGTTATTTTGTGCTTACATGAGTTAAAAACGCATAATTGGTCTAGAGTCCTAGTTTGACTAGGAAGCCTTCTTAGGTTTTGAAACTAATTATCTCTTAATTATGATTTTATTTTCTTATGGAGCCAAGTCATGTAACAATTAAATAGAAGATGATCATTAAAGTCATAAAACATGACATGTTTTAGGGATTAAGACATGACATGTTTTAGGGATTAAGACATGACATGTTTTAGGGAATAAAACATGACATGTTTTAGGGATTAAAGCATGACATGTTTTAGAGAATAAAACATGGCATGATTTTAGAGATTAAAGCATGACATGATTTAGGAATTAAAGCATGGCATGTTTTAGGGAATAAAACATGACATTATAATATGAGGAAAGATGAAACTACCCTCATTCTTTCATCTATATATACATGGATTCATCTCTCAAATAAGATGACTTCTCATTTGCATTCAAGAGCCAAAACTCTACCAAAACACCACCATAAACTTCCGTCACAAATTAGTCAAGCCGTCCACCCCAAAACTATCATCATCTTCACCGAGTTTCACTTATTGCAGCCGTACCTCTAAGGTTCTTACAACGTGTCATTCTTGCAACTCATCTTCATGGCTTCGTCTATTTGTGTTAATCTACAATTTTTTGTCTATGAAGATTATAAGTTGTTGTTTATGTGAAAATATTGGTTTTTTATCTGTTTTATAATTTTCAGATTGTATTGATATTTGTTTTAGACTATACCGAATTTATGTTCTTATAATTATTGAAGTTTGTATTTGTATTGTTGTGTTCTAATCATCTTTCTCATACTTTTAGATAATTTTCAGATATGTGCATATGAATTTAGTGCTTGGATGAAGTGCCTAAGATTGTGTTTGAGTGCTAGATTCATCAACCATATTGACACAAATCGAATCATGCCCTAAGTAGGTTTGACTTGTGTTGATTAAAAGTTGTAAAAATTCTGGAAATTTACATGTGAAACCATGGTGGGTGACGCTACATATAAAACATGTCTCCAACAAAGATTTGGTGCTTAAATATAATCTTGTTTGATTTCTACTCTAAGTGTTATTGAATTCGATTGCATGCAAATTTAGATGAGGCCCTAAGTCAATCTAAATGTTAATTGAAATCTTGCATGATTAGATGATCCCCTAAGGCTCTAATTGTATTGGTGTCTAAAAAGTATGTAATTGGTCAAATTAGAATGCATGATAAGTTCAAACTTGTAATTATGTGGTGTAATGGTAAATTTGATTAAGTTTGTTAAAGAGAAGTCTTATTTCAAATAGTAGATTAGGTTTTATTTTAATAGTTAATAATCAATCTCATACCTCCCATTATTTGTTAACACTAAAAGTTTAGAGTTCCCTTCAATTCTCCGGACTGAACGATCTTTGCTTATTCTATACTAACGATGATGTTTTACAGGGTTTATTATAGATGTTTTAACCAACGCTCTATCATCTAGGCAGATTCAAGGAAGCTACCGTGTTGCTTTGAGGTGTCTCATTCACTTGGTCGTCATCCAAATCGATGGTTGGAGATGATTCGGTTGTGGAAGTAGCATCATAACTACTTGCATATGGAGATGGAGTAGTAGATAGCACCGCAACAAAAGATGGATGATCTTTAACCACTTCCCACATTTAAAGTGTGTAAACTTTTTCTTTATGGCATTATAGTAACATGATTAAACTTGTCGTTCATAATGAAAAACTTATATTAGGTACATATTTAATTACATAATTTAAACAAATTGGATAAAATAAATAATGTAACCAAATTAGATATATTAAAACAAATAATGTAAACAATACTACTATATATTTAAACAAATTAGATATATAAATTACGTAATTTAATATATATATAATCGAATAAAAATAATAATATATGATAAAATAATGTAAACTTACTTCATCCATTAACGAAGTGCTGCTAACTACACGTTGTCGTGCCGCCGCCAAACATTCGCCCCATTTTTGCAAGAGTAGCTTGAACTTGTTGTAGTGAGAAGCGAGTACGATTTGGGTCCTCGACTCCTTCGGAGATTTCTCACCCAGTGCTAGCACCCAATTTTGCATATAATCGGCAAAAATTGTCTCTCATAATTTGTCTTTCTTTTGTTTGTTACCGACGTATTCATCAATGTTATGACCACTGTTCTAAATATCCCGATATATCCTCGATATATCCCCGATATATCTCTGATATTAAAAAAACGATACGATAAGTTGCTTATCGGTCTATTATATCGGTCAACCCGAAAAATCAAGTCAAATGGCGATATATCAGGTCAAACCAAGTTTGACCCGATATATCGGTGCCATTTTTTAAATATTTTTTTAAAACCACATCGTTTTGAAAAAATAATTTAAAGAAAATGAAAATTTCGTTGATAATATTCAATGACGAGAGAGTTTATGATGAATGATCACCTTTATTTTTATTAATTAATACTATTTATGTATTTTAATTGTCAAAATAAGCAAATATTTTTTTATGAAGTTTATTTAGTAGATTTACTTCTATAAGTTTCAATTTCACAAGTTTATTTGGTATATTTTGATGTATATGTTTACAAATATATTAAATTTAATTAAAAATTAGTAAAAACGATAAATCCGATATAATCCGATATATCTCGATATATCCCCGTTATATCTTTATTTTACAAAACCGATACGATGCCGATAACCGCTATTTAGACCATTGGTTATGACAAACAAAAAAGATGCACATTTGTAAATTTTCATAAAGAAGCCAATGGGAGCTCATTGTTTTAGAAAAAAATGCTAAACTAAATGAGTGAGAAGGAGGAAGATGTGAAATTTGTTGTGCACAAATTTGTGTGAGTTGATCAATAATTGAAATAGTATTTATAGGCAAATTTTTGGGATTTTTTAACTATTTTTTTGGTTTGTTTCCGTTCTGATCACATAGTAGCTGTTGCCTATGAATCCTGACCGTTTGATCGAATTTCTGATTCAAAATGAAAGGCCCAGATTAATTAAACCGTTGGAGTTTGATTGCCCAGCCGTTAAGCCACGTGTCACCCATTCATTGGTATTTTTTCTTTTTAAAAACTCTTTTATTCACGCGTGCATTACACGCGCTTAACAGGAAAAAAAAAAAAGAGGAACGTGTCTAACGTCACCCACATTTCGTGGGCTCCGCCACACGGACGAGCAAACGCCGGAGCAAAATTTGCTCGATCGATCGCACGAGCAAACCACCTGGGTTGACTGGGCGAGCACCATTGTCACCGGTGCGAGCTCGAATCTGGGTTTGCTCGAGCAAACCCAGCGGTCCTACCTCCTGCTCGAGCAAACCCAGCGGTCCTACCTCCTGCTCGAGCACCACGGGGTGATCTGCTCGCCGGTGCAGATGAATGGGGAATGGAAGAGGTCAAACACTCCAGATAACATAACATGGCTGGATTGCGGGTACTAAGCCTCTCCGACCATCACTATCAACATGTCTAACCCTATCCGTCTCCACATCCCTACCTTGAACTATCAACTCCCCTTTGTTCATATAAGTTGCAACGTACTCGCACATCAAACGGTGATTATAAAATTATTACCAAACATATTCCATTTTCATCCTAGATATTGATTGATTCTGCAACTAGAAAAACACACCCCAAATCTTGGTTTCGTTTTATGTTTGGTTCATAGAATGTCAAACGACTTTTAAATGATGAACAGCTCAATCGATCACATAGATTATTCTCCTTCGGTGGGATTCGCTTACAACTGATATTCAGATATGTTTGTGTATTTGGGCATTAACCATTGACTTCATTGTTATATAATTGTTTGCACGCGCATTCTCAGAATTGTGTCGTCTATCTCTAATCTCTTCCAAGATTAGCAAATATTGACCTTTTCGACTTCAACACAATAATGATCGAAGTGCACACCAGTCATATATTACCAGGGTAAGTCTCTTGAAGTATATATATTCATGATCGAGAAAAATGGAAATGGACCATTACACAATTCAGCTCTATTATTTGTTTTTTTGTTTTTGGTAACTCAGCTCTATTATTTGTTTCAGTTGTATTGAAAATGTAGTGCTCTACTACTATGAGCGACTGGTTTGCCATTGTTTCAGCTTATTTCAAATGTTACAGTATTAATTATGTCTTCTTCTTTTTTTGTCTTTATCAATCTTCATGTGCTAAAAATTACAAATGCTCACAGCCTCACAGCCTATGATTTATGTTGAGCTATCCCAAACTGGCATGGACCTTAATCACCAGTCATGTTTTCTGCAATGTCAAAACGAGCTTTGAAGATCGAAATTCATATTGCCCTCATGGTGTTATGATTACACCTTTCACGTACAGTATATTCTTCTCATCAAATATAGTTTATCCTTAATTAAAATAAATAAATAAATAAAAGAGGCTTTCATGAAGTCTTACATCTGCGACGGTGTCACTAAACCGATCGAGATGGATGAATTTCGCATTTTCGGCAGACTCATAATTGCGTGATACAAATTTAACGTACTCCATTGGATCTCCAGGAAAGAATCCAATTAATTTCATGTACGTACTCTTTGAATTAGATGACGTTGTCACGCATGAATATATAGATGAGGACTACCTATCTAGGATTCTTGGGTATTTATGTATGATTCATACTTGTGAGGCAAGGGACTACGAGTACACTCCTCAATTAATAGTCTGATTGGATGTTTTAATCTGAAATTTGGAAATTTTTATATTTTATTTTATTTTTGTATTTACTAAGATGAGTAAGATCTGACGTTTCTTCTTAAAGCCATTATGGACCTTCAAAGTAGAAAATAGAAACCGTACGTACGTGGTAGAAAATTATATCAGAAAACCTCTCTGCCAACTAAGATTTAACTCTAACCTATATCGGTGTGAATGTGTGATTGGGACCTGAGTTCAATTAAGGGTTCATACTTAGTTAGGTTTGTTATAAAAATGATATATTACATATATAATTTAATAAGTTAAATTATAAATAATTATAAATCAGAAACGAAGAACACGAAAAGAAACCAAAATACCGAACGATTGGTGATTGAAGAACTAGTCGAGACATATGTGATACCACACTGTCCTTAAGACGTTTACGCCACTTCTACCGGTGCAAGGATGCTTGGCGCTTGTCTCCCAGGATATAACGACTAAACGATTATAGGAAATTGCACTCCTAACTAGAACCTTAAACGAACTCGAAAGGTACCTCTTTCTATCACCAGAGAAAAGCTAAGAATTTTGAGAGTGGGAGAGGATTGTGTTTCGAATGGGATGATTTTACAATGAAAGGATGGTGGCTATTTATACAGTGAGGATTTGCAATCAGCAATAAATAAGATGGTTGTTATAAAAATCAAAAGATCATAACATATATGAGTTACATATGTTACAAGCACTGATTTTAATTTTCAAAACCGAATTTGCGTTCCGACCCTCAATTCGGTGTTGCATTCGTGTCCGCATGTCGCATGGGCATACACGAGTTTCCCTTGTGACCTGGGATTTGCACCCCCTTGTGCGTGCGCGAGAGGGTATAAAAGGGTTTACACACTTTACAATCCATACACAACGGATTCTATATAAAGTATTTTCAACACTTCTCTTTTCCAATGTGGGACAAACACATTTCCCTTATTCTAAGTAGCCATCTTTGAGTGACGATTTCTTATTCACCCACAAACCAAATTATACAAACAAACATATGATTTTGTAGCCCTCATTATGAAGAACTCAAATCCATGTTCATCTTTGATTAATTATAAGTTTAACTTAATTAAATTAATCATTTGAAATTTGATTTTAAATGATTTTTCTAACCATTTTCCAACAAGGTTCTTACTAACTCGGCTACATGTGGTGCTAATTAAATAAAGTACGAAGATCTTATATTTAGACTTGTTATGATTGAGTTTATGGGGTCATGCTCTAATCCCATTGCGTTCCAGACATAAAACCAGTTTTTGTCTTTTTGATAAGCGCTAGGGTTTATATCGTATATTGTATATAAGAAAAGAAATTTGAATGAAGCGATTCTAAACATAATTTCACATTAAAAGAATCAAAATAAAAATCATCTAAAATAATGCAATTGTCGATCATAAGTTTTTCTTTCTCATATGTCTCGTATTTGCGTCATTTGTGTAAAGTTCTAATCAAACAATTTTAGTTTTCATGCCAACTTAGATGCTTAAGCGATGCTTGCTTTGTTAGCTTGTAGGCTTCAATTAACAATTGTGCTCAAGTTATGTTCAAAATTGATCTTTGACAAAGGAGTTCAAGCCCCTCATATTTATATTATGACATGACCATTTCTCCCCAAACAAATTAGAAAACAAGAACACCGATCTTAACTAGAGTAAAAATCGAATCAATATCATCATGTATACAAAAGAATAAGGACACACATTTACAACAAGCATTTACTTTCATCCAGCTGGCCACGTTGTGCTAGTCAAATATTGCTACTCTTTCATTTGATATATATATATATAATATATCACTCTTCTATTAAAATATTCCTTTTTTAGTCTTTTAAAGAGATATGTCATTTGACCAACTTCTTAATCACATTTCAACGTCTATACCGTTTAATATTTAGATTTTAATGTGTAAATCACTTATATAAAATTTCAGCTAAAATTGAAGTGCTTAAGACATTCAAAGTTGGGATTTAAACTTATAAATATAAACGGTTCAAGTTTGACAGATTTGATTTGTTCATTGTTTTCACCAAGTTTGATACCTTAACGATCATTATTTTGGTTGAAATTTTATAGAAATGATTTATACATTAAATCTTAAAAGTTGAACTGTGAAGATATGAAAATGTCATTCAAAAGTTGATGAATAAGTTATCCTTTTTAAAATACATAAAAAATGGATCCTTGGTGGAATGGCTATATATATATATATATATATATATATATATATATATAATCTTCTCTGCTATGGTGGTCCGCACCGTACGTATTCACCGATTCCGGCGACAGCAGCCACAACGGCGGCGCGGATAAGCACATCTGCACTCCCCACCACCCGGCGATCCCGTCTGTGTCGGTCGGAGCTTCATCGGCGACCCACATCGGCCAGAATCACGAAATCACCAGAATTTGTAGATTCCGGCCGCCGTGGGTCGCCGATTGAGCTCCAACCGGCACATACGAGATTGCCGGGAGGTAGGTAGTGTGGTTGTCATGGTTCGCCCCGCCATTGCGGTCTTCTGTCGCCGGGATCGACGAATCCGCACGGTGCAGACCACCGTAGCAGAGAAACCTTGTATATTTATATATTTATATATATAGCCCTTCTTGGCTGCGGAGGTCCGCACCACTGTTTTAGTGCGGATTTCCATTTTTGCACCACTTTCCGATCGAATGTTCTCATCTCCACCGTCTAGTATCTAGATAATATTGTGTAGATCATCTCTGCAAAATTTCAGCCAATTTGATTATCGCTAAGGCTCTCAAAATTTCGTTTTTCTGTTAAAAACATGAACGGTTCATGTTTGACAGAATTCAGTCCGTCCATTTGTTTTTCGATTTTGAGGACCTTAACGATCACCACATTGGCTGAAAATTTGAAGAGATGATCTACACAATATTATCTAGATACTAGACGGTGAAGATGAGGAAATTCGACCGAAAAGTGGTTTAAAAATGGAAATCCGCACCAAAACCATTGGTGTGGACCTCCTTATTTGAGAATATATATATATATATATATATATATATATATATATATATAACCTACTAAATCAACCTTCCATTCGATTTTATTAGTGTCACGTTACAAGACACATCAATTCAAACCATGTCAGTCCAACATGAATAAACAATAACCAAGAAAAAATCTAGCTGTACCCTGCATTCATCCTCAGGCACAATTATTTCGTGATCTCTAAAATTATCAGAGAGTAGGTAGGTTTCCTTGATTTAGTTCAATAATGTAGGTTCGCAAACTTCTTTATTTAGAAACGAGATGGTTATATGATAAGACTGAACATCAAAATTTTATAGAGTACGTTATAAATTTGAGTGATACAATACACAGTGAAGATGGTGAGTGCATCGAATTTAGTCGATACATTTCTATTTTTTATATTATCAATCAATATCAAATGTGAAAACTACCGTTAAGATCGCCCTAGCCAAGAAATTATGGAGCTGCAATGACTATATATATAGAGCTCCGATCACAACTTAGAAAATCATGTAAGAACTCTTGTCCTCTCAATCGATATTTGCTTGCTCTCCAATGCTCTTAGAAAATCATGTAACAACTCTTGTCCTCGCAATAGATATTTGCTTGCTCTCCAATGCTCTTAAAAAATCATGTAACAACTCTTGTCCTCTCAATAGATATTTTCTTTCTCTCCAATGCTCTTAAAAAATCATGTAACAACTCTTGTCCTCTCAATAGATATTTGCTTGCTCTCCAATGCTCTGTTTTGATATGTTTAACTATTAAGTGGGGTTTAATTTCAATAACTAATCATGCATGTGAGACAGAGCATTGACAAGGCTAGATATATTAATTATGTGTGTGTAGACATTTACAATATCACATATTACTATATTCCTTTATACCATCATAAATTTATGAGGTGAGAAACCGTACAAAAATGAAATCAGAAAAGCTTGTGTTTAATGGTTGCACAAAAGCTTTATATATAGTTAGCACTTAGCAATGCTCCAACACCAGAACTTATTAAAGGCGCCTCTCTTTATGGTTTCAACCTCACATTACCTTCTCCTTTTCTAGTTTCTCTGTGATCCAATCCCTCTCATCTTCTTCTAGAATTCTTCTGCTTGTTACAACAAAGTGTGTACCTAAACTGAAAGATATAACCCCAAAACTTCCCAACCACACCAGACTGTTTCTCCTCTAATTCAGTTCTCTATCTCCTAGCCCTTTTTCTAGCTCTGTTTCCTCTGTGTTCTTGTGCCATTTAATTTCGGGTGGTAAGCTCATTGCCACGATGAGGGGAAGGACAAGCTCATTCCTCTTCATCATCTTCCTGCTCTCTGTCCTTAATGGGATTCTCTCTGTTCGTTCCTTTCTCAACGATGAACCCATGAAATTGGAGCTCATTCACAGGAACTCTTTGCGTGACGAAATGCCGAAAACGCAGCTAGAACTCATCCAAGAGCTCCAGCGCCACGACCTCATTCGCCACCAGATGATCTCCCGCAGGGGGCAACACCACCATCATCACATTTCAACTGGCATAAGGAGATTTGCACTGGAAAAAGCCTCCATTGCAATGCCGTTGAGTTCGGCTTGGGATTTCGGTACGGGGCAGTACCTCGTTCAGATTAAAGTGGGAACACCATCACAGAGGTTCCTGTTGATTGCAGACACAGGGAGTGACTTGACATGGATGAGGTGCAAGTATGGATGCGGTGGGAAATGTGGGTTGAAAAGGGCAAAGTTGAAGAAGAACAAGAAGAAGGTGTTTCGTCCCGCTCAATCTTCAACCTTCAAAACTATCCCTTGCTCATCTGATATGTGCAAGTTCGAGCTTGACTTTTCTCGCAAAGAATGTCCGACCCCATCAAGCCCTTGCAAATATGATTATAGGTAAACATTTACCAACTCTATCTCTTTCTATCAATCTCACTCTGTTTTTGAACTCACATTGTGTAAAACTTAATCTACTTCCGAGCTGTGAGATTTTAGAGTATCCAACCCAAATTGCGTAGACAATCATCAAACGAAAGTAAAGGTCTTGGTTAGGATTATGTTTTCTGTGTAGGACAGAGGTCGACTTCGTGTTTAAAACCCTACCTAAAATTTTGTTACAACTTGTCTTCATTGGAGTGTGTTTGGTTTAGATGTCATGTGTTGTATGTAACTATCCTCATCACCATTAATATTGGTCATGGACTCATGGACCATCCTGGTTATGGCTAAATGGAGACAGTAGTAAGTCTGACATAATCTCATAGTCTATTGTACTAGCAAGTCAAGATGAACAGGTTGAGATGGCTGTAGTGGGCTGTCCCAAATTCACTGGCTGCAGGAGATGTAGGTGAGAGCAGAAAGATTTAAATGTCAGTTATTATTAGTAGTTGAGCATCACATGAGCCACATTTTTGCACCAAACATAAGATCATTTTGCCCTTGCTATCATCTATTTGCGGCTCCAATAGCCTCGACGCTATTTCCAGTCGAAATGTTTGGTTTCAAACTTGATACGTTTTGTTGTCTAAGGTCCTGTTAACTTAAGCTCTTAGTTAACATGAGAGATGCATATTTCCATTTCATTTTATGTACCTTTAAGGAACAATGGCTATACACATCCTCTTATACATTGTTAGCTCCTAATCTACATGGGTAATCAATTTCACAAGGTACGCAGAAAACTCTGGTGCATTGGGATTCTTTGCGAATGAGACGATAAGAGTACCCCTTACGAATGGTAGGAGAGCAAAGCTGAATGATGTGCTAATTGGCTGCACAGAGACCATCGAGGGACCTAAAGAGGCAAGCATCCGGGCAGGTGATGGGATATTGGGTTTAGGGTTAGGGAAGCACTCATTCGTCGGAAAAGCTGCTTCAAACTTGGGTGACAAGTTTTCCTATTGCCTGGTTGATCACATGAGCCACAAGAATGTGTCAAGTTATCTCACATTTGGTAGACTTGCTGAACCCGCAGAGCAAAAGAACATGATTTACACAAAGCTTGCTTTCGGTGGCCCTAAAATCGGCCCATTTTACGCTGTGAACTTGGCGGGGATATCAATTGAGGGTAAAATGCTAATGATACCAGATGAAGTGTGGACTGAAAATCGTGGCGGTGGAACAATCGTTGATTCAGGCACAAGCCTCACATTTCTATCCATGCCAGCTTACATACCTGTCATGGAGGAATTGACAAGGGCTTTGTCCAAGTACGAGAAAATATCATTGGACGCATTCGAGTTCTGCTTCAACTCCACTGCTTACCAAGAGTCTTCGGTGCCTAGATTCGCAGTTCATTTTGCCGATGGAGCTAAATTTGAGCCCCCAGTGAAGAGCTATGTTATTGATGTTGCAGTACAGACAAAGTGTCTAGGGTTTCTGTCAACTTTGTTTCCTGGAACCATAGTTATTGGCAACATAATGCAGCAAAATTATTTGTGGGAATTCGATTTGCGGGAAGGTAAATTGGGATTTGCTCCTTCAAGTTGTACCTAGTATTTTGTTGAGAATGGGATTCATTGTAAGTGATGTGCTCACATTTGTAATTCTTTTCCCGTTCCCTTCTTTCTCTTTCTCTTTCTCTTTCTCTTTCTCTTTCTCTTTCTTCTTCTATGTATATGTGTGTGTACGTATTACATTCAGTGCAGTTCTTCTTGCATCGTACCTTTTGTGCTTGCTTTTACATAATTGGTTACTGCCGGCTTTGCCATTGCTCCACAGCACTACCCTTTGCTTGCGTTGCATGCAAGGCATTGCTCTTGCGCTGGCCTTAGCCTTGTATGCATGTCATTGCTCCATTACATTGGTATTGCCCTTAATTGGTCTTACGTACTCTGCGGCAATATTGGCGGATTGGCCTTGCCCCTTGCATGCATGACATTACCCTTGCTTGGCTTTGCTCTATTCCTTTGTTCCTTGCATGCATGACATTGTCTTTGCTTGCGTGAAAATAGTTAGAATAGTTTTCCTTGATCTTAATTGTGAATACGTGACAATTTCTATTGAGACCAAACGTACACATGCGCGCAAGAGTATGGATCTCGATCTCATATCCTTAATTCCATTTATGAAAAGTGGGGAGGTTATTTAATACTTTCATTAAGATTGTCAAAATAACTGGTTTCACCAAAAATAACAACATTATATTTGATAATTAAGTTGGATCGCGGTCTTGTAAAGTGAACGATACAGAATATGGATGCGATATGCATGTAACAGTGAACACAGATTACCTCGATCTTTTTTTGGTAAGAAAAACTGGATCTCATGCATTTACCTGACTCCGTACCACAGTCTAAAATTAACTAGCTTCATTGCTCTTGCACCTCGCCCTTATTTTAGATTATTCCATTTCTACATTATTTTTGCATTCTCTCTCCATGGTTTCATCCCAGAAATTTGGGCAAATGATGAAGGGGAAGACACCCAGTTCGTTCCTCTTCATCGTCTTATTGCTTTCCATCGTCGTCATCAATGGCGATGGGTCTCTCTTTGTTAACTCAAACCCTAGTCATGACGAAGATGATTCCATTACATTCGATTTAATCCACAGGGAGTCTCCCAAATGGCCTGGGAATGAAGACCAGCCTCCCAAAAGCCAAAGAGAAATCATCAAAGAGCGACACCTCCGTGACATTAAACGCCAGCAAGCGAAAGAGGTCACATACCCGCTACGAAAGGATGGCGCCGGTATCAAATTGAAGGTGGAGTCGGGTGCAGATATAGAACTTGGGGGCTACCTGGCGGAAGTTTACATCGGAACACCTCCCCGGAAATTGACGTTGCTTTTAGATACAGCGAGTGATATCACATGGCTCAATTGCAAATATGACTGTAACGATTGTCTTCATGCACGACATAGAGACAATTTTTATGGAAAACACGAACGATACTATACAGGAGAAGGAAAAAAAAGCGTCCGAGTATTTCAGGCCGATCGATCTTCGACTTTCAAGCCTGTACCGTGCAGTACTATTCAGTGCCGTGCGCTAAGGGAAATGGGGTCAGTGGGTTTCTGCCCTTCTCCATCTGCGCATTGTATGTATAATATGAGGTACGTTCTTCCCACATTCCTGACATAAAAATATTTATGTCCGATCCGCATCGAATTAACGAGTCCAACCAATTTTCCTTTCTGGTTCTATTTTCATTAGCTACTTGGGAGGGGATATTGCAGCAGGTTTCTTCGGCGAAGACATTGTAAGAGCACCCCTCACTACAACCGGGAGGTCTCTGAAGCTGAAACATATGGTCATTGGCTGCACAGAGACGGTCGTTAAGCTAAACAAAGTTGATGGCATATTGGCTTTAGGATTTTCCGTTAGCTCGTGGGCAGATAAAGCTAGTAGAAACTTCGGTCCCAAGTTCTCTTATTGCCTGATGGATTTTGCAAGCCACATGAACGTGACGAGTCATATCACATTTGGTCCCAACAATAAGGTTGCATCGCACGCCCCTATGATTCACACCAAATTTTTTCTGCCGAATCCTGGTCATTATGGCGTGGACGTAACCGGCATATCCGTTGGGGGGAAAATGCTAGACATACCAGAGGAAATATGGATATACAGTAACGTTACTGGTGGGGGGACAATCATCGATTTAGGTTCAAGCAATGCATGGCTGTCTGAGCCAGCTTACGAGGCTGTTATGGCTGAATACAGAAAGGTCTTCTCAAAATATCAAAAAATAATAACAGACCCGGCAGATATCCCATTTGAGTTATGCTTCAAGGCACCAAACATAGATTATTCTTCTGTGCCAAAACTCGCATATCATTTTTTAGATGGAGCTGTATTTGAGCCACCAGTGAAGAACTTCGTTGCTGAAACTACACCGGGGAACGGAGAAACATGTGTTGCCATTGTCAAGTCTAACACTTACACTGGCACTCTGATTGGCAACGTAATGATGCAAAACTACCTGTGGGAGTTTGATTTGGAGGAGCAGACAGTCGGTTTCACTCCTTCCAAATGCGCCTAGTTTTCTAATTGTTCATTTTGGACTAATTAATTCATCTACTACTGTACTTGAAATTGTAATTCTATCTTTTTCTATATTATATGTAACTTGCGTAGTATATTAATTTATTTGTTCATTTTCTAGCCC
Source organism: Argentina anserina (assembly GCF_933775445.1). Classification (NCBI taxonomy): domain Eukaryota; kingdom Viridiplantae; phylum Streptophyta; class Magnoliopsida; order Rosales; family Rosaceae; genus Argentina; species Argentina anserina. The sequence continues at coordinate 7,756,131 of NC_065874.1, forward strand.
CTTCTTTCAATTCGCTTGCTTTCAGATATTATATGCCTCAAACAAATCTTGAACTCATAATTAAGTTTAATATCAGAGTTAGTATATAGCTAGGGCAGTAACAGCTGAAACTGGAAATCTGATTTGTCTTCATCGCGAGGGCTTCATAAGGAAGCTCGTGCGGGATTGAAATTTAACGGTACCGAACATGAGCGTGCATGCATATCGTAATTGGTTGATTAGCTTTCTTTATAGGAGATGTTGATATATAACATCTCCAGCAAATACCAGCTACTATTAAATTTAATATTAGCTAGATTAACTACAAATTTAGCTATATTTAATCTAATATTGCATCAATTGCAATCTCAAAGTTAATGAAAGTTACGGTATCCTCTATATTAAGTGGTAACTTCTGCAATCAGGAGAATATTACTGAGTGATCGTTAAACCACCTAGAATCACGATGACCTGCTAACAGGATTTTGACGACTTCGCCACAGAAAACTCGAACTCATGCATGTAATTTGCATAAATTTGTATTGATCGGTATATATTTCCTAGTTAATTTCCTACCGACGAACTTGATTCATCCTTGGGCGTATATTATTGATTTGGTCTTTCTAGCTAGCTAGCTCTTTCTTTAGTTAAACCGTTAAGGTTAGATGTATTAATTTCTTGTATCATAAATTCAATCATGTTCACTGTCGAAGTTCATAACTTTAAACGCAAGAAAAGTCCAACGATCGGGTTTGGAACTTTGATGGTATCGGCTATCGGGCTTTACCTAGTTTTGTTTACTATGAAGTGTGAACAGTGTGGACACACTGACACACAAAATGGTATACATCTCATGCATGAAGATTAATCTATCACTAGATATATAACTTCTTATTTTATACGTACAGGTTGAAGAAATCCTATATAGACGTGTTTGTTTTGGCTAAAGGCGTAAAGGGACATGCATGTTTGTCTTCAAATGTAAATATTGCGTGCCTATAGCTTGTATGATAGCATATCACCTAATTAATTGAAATCAAGTTCAACATACCTTGGTGCAATTCATACGCAAGCGAAATTATATAACCCTATTTATTTGGATTTGCAACATTGACATCCCAGATTCATATGCAGAACTTTGGTCAATTACACCATCTTTTGTATTGCAATTTTCAGATAGCCTTTATATCTGTATATATGATATTAAATGAAGGCTCTAATTGATTGGTTCGCTAACTTCTTTCTTTTTTTTGTTTTTTTTTTCAGAAGAATAATGTTACTAGTAATGAATTGAAAGACTACAAGGGGTTAGGACAGAGCTACTATCATGAGGAACAAATCGTCGATAGGATAGGTACGTAAATGTCCACATAGACTTCTCAACAATGGAGTCAAGAGCCAAGCTGATCCCGACCCGGACTATGTAAACGGATGATTTAACTACAAAGCCTCTTTATCTTACGCAAGCCGATGAGCAACAAATTTACACGATGAGAACTGAACGAGATTGACAATTCAGGAAAGCGAACTTCATCTAAATTCTAAGATTAATATTGATCCTGAAGGGCGCGCACAGATTATAGTGAGAGCTAATTTGCGTCGAGAGTGCCCTTATTAAGATTATACCAAATATTTCCAGGTCGAATAATCGGACGTCATCCTTTTGCAATCTAAGTGTGAACCTTTCTCACTAGAAATTTCACACTATTGTTGGAGTTCAAATCACGTACATTTTATCATATACAAAAAATTATATGTCAATATAACAATACACGTGTAGGCATGTCATAACTCACAAAGCCAAACGTGGCGTTATTCTCTCTCCTAAAGTTTGGTTTGTATTAATAGAGACTGGCCTATATATGTGTCGACCATCGTTTCAAATTAATGGATGTAAATGGATCGATGTGTTGGCTCGCTTGCTAGCTCATAATTCTCATATCTTACCCAGTAGAGTACGTTGTACGTGGATTAGCAGACATTGACAAATTAATGCCGTACGTATATGCATGCCTCTTCTTCTTCGAGCTTCTAGTGCCACTCCTATCTGTCTTTTCTCTTAAATATGCAAGCACGGACTATTCAGCCATTTCAAGACTATACTATTCAGCTTAATAATCTGAGTTTGTCATTTCAAAAGAAGCCTTAGCCCTTAAGCATGCTAGCTAGCTTTGGTGGCACCTATATAATATCCAAACACCAGATCGATTCGATTTCAACTCTCAGATCGATGACTTTCGGCAAATAACTTTTAGCAAACTAGTTAGTCGACTATTGATTGATTTCATTCATCAAATTTCTTTTCTGTTTATATATTTATGTCATTGTTATTGTTCTAGGTAAGGTGGCAAATTATTATAAATGTAATTAAGTACTGGTTAGAAAAAGATGACAAAGATGGGAGGATAAACCATATCCATGTTCTAGGGAAATTTCTCAGTACCTGCAAGTGCAACTTATAAACAATTAGCTGTAGATCTTTTTTTCTAGGGATCCCCTCCTCGATCTCTATTTCTTATTGCTCTCTGTATTGTGCTACAAGTAGGTCTTTACTGTAAGGCATCATATATGCCATATAAGTCTGATTTAGTAGGCATATATAAAGAAGGAGCTTGGTATATATAAAGGCCTCATGATCATGCAACTATTTTAGGATGTGGCATCTCTACCGGGGCATGTGGATCGTTGTGTTATATATTCTCATCATTATTGATTAAAGAAATGGAATGATTGATAAATGTTTGGTTTGATTCCTCATTTGTTTTTAGCAATTTGGTGAGATTTAGCTTTCTTGATCTATGCATGTGTAGAACCTTCTGAGCACATAGTCATCAGTCATCACTACTATATTCATATGGCCCGGTCCATTACAGCAGCACTATTTACAGTCTTGGAGACAAAGGTAGCCTAATGGTACCCTTTAAGAAAGACGCAAACTATTGAATTTCGATTTAGTTAACGATAGATCGAGTTTTATTATCATCAATAATCATGCATCAAATCGTGAATACTTATATCGTAACTTGTATCATAATAAGTACTAATAATATAAATTATTACTGAGAAAGATATTAGAATTTGCAATAACAAGTAGTACAAGAAAAAGAAAAGAACATGGATGATGAAGAGTGCGCATGCACACAATATTAGTAGAGAATGGTATGGATGGTGGAAGAGGCGTGTGCAAGCATTGATATTCTAGAGGCCATAATCAATTGAATGGTATCCATTTTTCCACCAAATAAAATAAGAATTATAGAGTTGGGATGAAATGACAATGACACCATGATAGTTACATGCAGAACTCCAAAATACATATAAGTAAATAACTAATTAATAATTAGAGAATAATTAAAGAAGTTATCTTACTGATAAGTTGGTAACAAGTTGGGTTATTAATGAGTAATGAGATGAGATTATGAATAACTAGAGGGAACCCATAAAAGGGTTGATGATAGAAAATAGAAAGATTCCACAAATAACCAAGGACACTAACTAGAACAAGTACAACCAGAAAATATATATATTGCAAAAACTAAATTGATCAATATCATACAAGAAAAAAGATGGTAGACGTGGACGCCTCAACACCGTCCGTTTGTCATACAAGTATTGTTGAAGCTGTTTGACTTTACCCTCTCTGTCTCTGTTAAGCTTGTTGGTCTTTTTGTTCTTCTTGTTTTAAAGCTTTGAGCAAAACCAGAAACCAATTTTCTCTCCTCATTTTTTCAGGTCCTTATTTGTCTTCTGTCTTTGTGATTGTTGTTGGTTTCTTCTGTTCCTGAGTTTATATCCTTCACCTGTTTATCTATATCACAAAAGAAAACAAAGAAGGTTAAATATAGGAGTGATAGCTAGATAGATTTCAGAGTGCCATTTTTATAGGCTCTTTTCTTGTGGCTGTGTCATAGATAGACAGATATAGACAGATTATATCCCCTTGAGTGAACACAAGATTCTCTCTTTTGTTCATCAACACCAAAAATATCTATTCTTTTCTTGGTTTTATTTTTAGTTGATTTTATTTGATCAATTCAAAGGTCTCTACTTTCTTTCTGGCCATGGCTGCTCCTCAATTTGAACTACACAACCCTCATCCTCATCAGAAAAGTAATCTTCTCTTCTTTTATAGTTCTTTTATTTTCTTCTGAATTTGTTAAAGAAGATGTTGGTGATGTTTTGTTGATTCAGCCTTGACTCTGTTCTTCATATTTGTGTGATCAGCTCCCAAACAAGAAGAAGGGAAAGAAAAGGAAGCAAACCCAGATGTTCAATCCACAGAGTCCTTCCAATCCAATCTGGTATGATCCCAATTCTTTTATTTCATTGCTTAAATAATTTGTCCAAGTGTTTAGGCCTAAAGCTTAATGTTTCAGGATTAAATTCTAATGAAATTGCTGTGATTCTCTTGTTATTTTTCATCATAACTAATTTGTGAAAATGTGTTTGTGTGTTTCTAAAGGCTCTTAGCAAGGATGGAAGCTCATCTGATGCAGCATCTTGCATATCAACTGCAGGAGATACAACTGCTAGTGTGAAAAAAGGTGATGCAGATGTAGATGCAGATTATGAATCCGTGGCTTCCTATCCAACCACCGCCTATTATGGATATAGCTATCCAGGTTTGCTACAGATTCTCATATTCATTTTCTTGTTTTCTTACTCCTATGATGACCTGACCTTCATGTCTAAAACTTTGATCATGCTTACAGGTAGTTATGATATGGAAAACCAAGGATACTATGTCGGTGGAAGTACCGGGATGGAAGCTCAATACCCTGTAAGTACTTCTATTTACATGCGATCGATGTTTGTTGATTCAAAGTAGGGTTTTTTTCACTTTGCACTTAACTGTTTACAAAGTCTGAAATCATCTTACCGTGAATATGGTGTCTTAGTGGGATTAAATCTGGCAAAAAAGGCCCATATTCATGGTAACATGAAATTCAGAGAACATCGCAGATCCTGCAATTCGGGTTAAGTTCTGTTTCTATAAAAATGATATTGAGACTTTTGGTTGATGCAAAGTTTTGTTAGCCCTTTAAATTACAGTATGTTAGCTTAGTGCTAGTGTTCTGCTGGACACCAGCATTTTGAGATTTATAACAGATTGATCTTATAGTCACTATTGCTTTTTAGGTCATGCAAGCAGATAATGGCTCTTTTGTCTACTTGATGCCAGGATTTCAGCCTGGCTATGATCCGTACATGCAATACCTGCCCATGACTACAATCAGTAGTGATGGACAATATGTTGGTCAGCAAATGTATTCACCGATCAGCCCCATATACCAATCTCCTATCAATTCTCCTGGATATAATATTCCCTCTCCTCTTTCTTATGGGGAATTAAGCCCAACAACCTACTTGTGGGATCCTTCTCTTATCGGAGATGGAACATATGGAAATGGCTATAATGGAGTTTTAGAAACACCGACTTCTAAACCAAATTTCTCATCCCCTAGTCACACTCATGCTCCGTTCTCTAAATCGTTTACACCACCTTCAGGGAATGCTCCTTCTGAGGCTAAGAGCTTGGGCTACGGTGCACGAAATCAGCCAAAATCAGTAAACAAGGTAAAGTTAATTCTTCTGTCATATGATAGCATATCATATTTGTCCTCATCTGGGGCAATTTTTGATGGTTTGTTCATGATGACTTTTAGGCCTCACTGCATCCTCCGGCTCTCCAATCAGAAGCAGCAGCCAAAGGGTACTATTCCGTTGCAAATTTTCCTGTCTATAACCAAGGGACAGGTGGTTTGATGTATCCAAACAATTCATTAAAAGCAAATCCAAAGAGTTGGGGTGTTCCTGAGAAGCTGAAAACAAGAAGTAAGGCTAATACTACTAGAGATATGAATTTTTTTAGTGAAAAGAACAATGGTCCCAGAACAACCAATCCTAAAGGCACCTTAGTCTCCACAAGTGACAAGGATAATGGAAAATGTGACAACACAAACTCTATTATCAGGAAGGAGCAGTACAACCTTCCTGACTTTCCAACCAAATATGAGCAGGCTCTTTTCTTTGTTATCAAATCTTACAGTGAAGATGATATTCATAAGAGCATTAAGTACAATGTATGGGCTAGTACTCCTAATGGCAATAGGAGGCTGGACAATGCTTACCAAGATGCACAAGAGAATGCAGCACAGAAAGGCTGCAAATGTCCTGTATTCCTCTTCTTTTCGGTAATTTAACCATCATTTTGATTCAGAAGTTTACGGCTGCTTATTTATATTTATTAGGCCTTTGTGTCTCATTTCCATATCTGTTTTTTTTTTCCTCACTGTATTTTTACTCTGGATTCAGGTTAATGCAAGTGGTCAGTTCTGTGGAGTAGCAGAGATGGTTGGCCGTGTTGATTTTAATAAGAACATGGATTTCTGGCAACAGGATAAGTGGAATGGTTATTTCCCAGTCAAGTGGCATATCATAAAAGATGTTCCAAATCCCCAGTTACGACATATAATACTTGAGAATAATGAAAACAAGCCTGTGACCAATAGTCGAGACACACAAGAGGTATGCATTAACATCTCGTTGTCAAGTATTATTTGATTTCAGCATGAGCGGCCATATAATGTGAGTTTATCTTGTATATTCAGGTCAAATTCGTTCAGGGTATTGAAATGTTGAGCATTTTCAAAAATCATTTGTCAAAGACATCGATATTGGATGACTTTGATTTTTATGAAAACCGTCAGAAAGTGATGCAGGAGAAGAGGATCAGGCAGTCTACACCATACTATGATTTGCAGGTTTGCTATTTGCTTCTACTCTTTAATTCATGCTTTTCAGTAAACCTTTCCTAGTTTCTATATTGGCATCTCCAGTCACAAGCATGTAACTTTTTTTTTGGACCATACAGCATATTATTGGGGATTGAGAAGGATATAGGAATCATGGATTATTGAGATATTAGTGTTAGGATGTAAAGATGATTCTGCTTAGTTACAGAATGATTTACTAGAAAGCAGGGTACCTTATTCAATATAGTGGATTAGGTATGATGCCCTTGATATTTATGAATGTAGGAGAACTTTATTCTATTCTTTGCTTACAGGATCATCACTATGATTTAACATTTTGGGGTTTAAGAAATTATCACATTTTGATGTAACATACTTCTCTGCATAATTTGTGCCTCCTGAGATGCTGAGTAGAGTTGTGATTCTTTGTTGCAGCACAAAATCGAAAAATTAACAATTACTGCTTCGGAGTAAGAAAGGTTACAGGCAATAGAAGGAAAGGAGCACTGAACACTATTCACCTGAAGATGGCACGATTGTTTCTTATGAACCTCAAGAACTTGGTTGATATGGTTCTTCCTTTTTTCCGTCTCTTGCCTACTTGCTTTAGTCCTTTCAGCACAAGTGTCCTCCAGGGCCTCAGTCTTCCTCTCCTTTGCTGAATGTAATTGTAAAAAGAAAGAAAAAAGAGAAGAGTTTCTGGTAGTTTCCATTTCTCGACAGGTCTCTCAAGCGAGAGAATAAATTGTTTTTCCTTTTCATGAAGACAAATGGCTGCATATAGCTAGTCATGTAGCCCAAAAAGGTTGTACACATGCATAAAAGAACCACAGAAGATTCAATCCCGTTTCAACTTCTAAATTAGCTTTACAAAATCATCCAAGTACATTTTCCTCATAGAAGGTTCTTGATTTAACAAAGTAGTCATTACTGCCGAGATATGGTACGAGGTGCAGTAATCATAAGAGTTAGGAGATGCAGTAATCATAGAATAGAAACACGAGCGAAGATTTGAAGAAAAAAAAATCGTAAGAGCAGAGCCTACATAAGTTCGAACTCTACGATTTGATGAGATGAAAAAACCCGTAAAAAAGAAACCTAAGAGCAAAGCCCCAGTGAAACGAAAAAACATAATAGCCTGAATGAGTTCGAGATATACTATTTCATACGATAAAAAATGTGACGTTTGTTGAAATTGAAGGGTACCAAATAAGGAGAAGAATTTGCATATAATAGTTCATATCCCAGACTGGCTCAAAAATAACACCATCATTTAGAAAACCATAGTTCAGTAGGTTTACAGATAACTCTGCTGCAACTAATGAACAACTCCAAATGACTAAATCTCTCTATTCATTTAATACTGTAACAACAGAGAATCCACAACCCCTGGAACCTGCTCCCCAACGAAACCGCAACGGTGCAACTTTGTTATGGTATTAAACTTGATCGCCAGATGGGGGTCCGCGTCCACGCAGAGTACGACGTACAGCACGTGCACGTGCACGTTGTGGTGGTCTTCCCCGACCTCTATTCGGTGCCGGAGGTGCAGCAAGTGGTTGTAGCCCACGCTGTCTCAGCAATTGGCCCTGCCTAGCCTTTTCGAGTATATTTATGGTAGTTGTGGAAGGAGAAACCTGCCTTGTCTCTTCAACTTCAGTGGTCGCACTAGTACTGGCTTGTTTTGAACCACCAACCTCTGTAGTAGTAGTACTAGCAGAGGCACTCTCACCAGTTACAGAGGCATCACCAATTACTGAGGCAGCTTCAGCAGCAAGGTCGGTCTCCATTCCACTTTGGTCGATACCATCATTGGACTTATCAGATGCTTCAGCTGTCTCTTCAGGTACATCAACTTCATTGGTTTTCTCTTCATTTAGAACTTCTGGACAATTCTCTTCACTAATTTCTACAGCAGAAGCACCAGCAAGATCGTCATCATCAACCCTAGAAGGTGAAGCTCTGGGTGTTGTAATAGGCTCAGATTGACCTTCCTCCATACCAGGACTTGCCATGGTGGTATCACCACCTTCAAGGTCTGATACCTCAGGCAGAAGCTCTCCCTCTTCTCTGTCTCCTCCAATTTCACTGGGCTGTTGGTTGTCGGACTCCATCTGATTGTCCTTTGCTCCACCATCCGGTACCGTCTCTTTAACATCTGATCCATCCACATCTTCCAACACAATATTCTTGTCAAGTTGTGATTCAGGTTGACTTGAATCATCAAATTGTTGTTCAATTGGCTCTTCAACCTTCATTACAGTATTCTCAATGTCTTCCTTATCAGCATCAACAGCACCTTCCTCATTTGAACCTGGAGGAAATTCAACATTGAAAGCTTCTTCTGTGGCTGAAACATTTCCAAGACTTTCCAAGGAAGCAGGTGCCGGTCCTTCACTCGTTAGAGGAGAATCTGAGCCCTTGGGCTTCTTTGAGACAGGTGCTGTCACATTGGGACCAGCATCCCCTTGGTTTATTGATTCCTCTTGAGACTCAAACTGAGAGGAAGAAGCTTGACGTTTCCGAAGCAGTGGTTGTGTCGGAGCAGCAATACCCTGAACTTCAGCATCAGTGGAAGCTGCGTGTTTTGCCAAAGTCTGAGATCCTTCCGTCTCTGACATTTCTACATCACCTTGTGGTTCTTCAGGTCTTACAAGACGGGGCCGAACCAATTTCCTCCCTGGTTTACGAGGTTCAAAATTTCTTTTTGGAAAAGATAACCTCCTTTCAGTTTCATCTGTTGTTTTGGATGGCAAGACCGCAGTAGGAGTTATCGAGGATGCAACAGTGGCTGCTTGAGCAGGAGCTGCATAATGCACATAGCAATAACATCACTATGAATCAAGAACAGCAAGAAAAAGTAATCTGGCATTCAAGTATAAAAAGGACAAAATAAAATAAGAATATACAAAGAGAAAGCAGATATGAACATAAATCAGTGCTTTAGTCGAGAAATTACCAGTACTAACAGATGGAGCATCTGCAATTGGAGTGTCTGCAGGAACACCACCAGCTCCTAGTTCATTCAAAGTTGAATGTGCCACCCTTTCATAATTTTCACAAGCCAGGAAGTAAGCAGAGGCTCGATCATCCAGTGTGGCTCCAGAAAGATGTTGCACAACCGAAGTACCCTGGGGACAAGTAGAACATAAGAAATTAAGATAAAATGTATAAAATAACTTGAGAAACAAGGTATTCCATAAAGATTATCCACAACACCAAGCTGACTGGAATATATACTTAATCTCTGGAGTTCAAATTCACCACTTGGGTTGTAGACATCACATCCACTACATGTACTCTTAACACATTAATTCCAAGCTTGGAGTACAAGTTATGAAATTTAAATATTTTCTTATATGCTGGTGGGAGGGTCGGCTGACAAAAGGAAACAGAAACAAGTTGGATAGATAAATCTTTACCTCAGGAAGACCATCTTTTGCAAGCTTCAGCTTTTCCTGTTCATCGGAAAGCTGCTTGACAGCCTGCTTATGCTTCTCCAGCTCATTCTTGAACGTTATTTTATCCTGATATAAGTAAAAAGTAATATTCCATCGCTTCATAAGAAAAGTCGGGAAAAGTAATTGTAAGGCCAGATGATTAAGCTTATTTGTGTGAAACTACAATAACCTGCTCGATTTTATTAAGAGAATCCAATACAGCATTCTCTGTCTTCTTGCGGTTTGCTTTCTCATTTCGTAGGAGGTCCTCTTTTTGCCTCTCCATCGCCTCTTTCTGCCTCTCCATCATCTTTTGTAGAGTCTGGGTAAGCAAGGTAGAGGAGTCAAACGAGCCTGAGGGTTCAGAAGGAAATACATAAATATGAACAGGACTTCAAATCCAACCTGAATTTTTTGGTCTTTCTCTTCTTTGAGAGCATGCTCTGCAGCAGGATCACCAAAAGACCGTTTTGCTAATACAAACAGCAAAAGGTAGATATTAGGTTACTATGATTGTAAAAGAGAAATGAATGGAGTACAGTAAGGATTAAGACTAGTGGTTTTGGTTTTTCCTTCATTACCTTGTTTTTCGTCCAACTGCCTAACAAGGTCATCCCTCTGTCTTTGAAGGTCGTTACAATGCCTTTGAAGCTCATCCTTTTGCTTTTGAAGATCCTCCTTTTCCTTTAAGTACATCTCATACTTCCTCTGTGTTAGAAAGAATGGCAATATACCAAAATCAGCCAATAAAAAGAACTATAAAATTTAATTATTGTACATGTCAAACAATAGCAATGAAGATACTAATAAATGATACTCTTTCTTCTCTGAAAAGCATAACTAAAAAGGACCAACGAGAACTTTAAGAACCTTAAATTGAAGACCGATCCTTCTTTGCTTCTCCGCCTCCGATTTTAAACTTGCCTATGCAGGTCAACCATCAGAAAGAAATACAACATCCTACGACATGAAAGAAAAGCTTTTAAATTAAAAAAAAAATTGATTATACCTCTGCTTGCAACATGTCATTTATCCTCCTATCCTTCTCGGTCAGTTCCGATCTGACATTTGCAATATCTTTTTCTAAAGATGATACAATCTCCAGCTTCTCTGAAAGAAGTTTCTGGACTTCTTCTATATGGGAATCCTTCTCCTTCAATGTTAGCTGCCAGACAGAAAACAAGAAAACAGAAAAAGGATACAAATGTAAACAAATAGTCCAAAAGATGGCCAAATAGCATTTGTAGCAGAAAACTATTTGCAGAATAGAATTAAAATCTAGTCAAGCCGATAAAATCCAGTTGTCATTCCTTTGATACAAGTAATGACCACAAAAGGAAGGATAAAAAGATTTTTTTGGGGACGGTAGGTAAAAACAAATAGTAGCAAAGCTGTAGTGCTCAGTTATAGTGAACACTGATGTAAGTTGATAATGGCCAGGTGATAACTGGGTGTTTAATAGCATTATTGTTGAAATGACGTTATACATGTAAGTCTTATAGCAGTGAAAAGTACCTGCATCTGCTGATGTTCAGCCTTTGTGCGATCATAATCTTCAACATTTATATTTCTATACCTTTCAAGTAACTTCAAGAAAGGGAATACACCAAAATAAGGGTAGTTAATGTTAAAATCACGTGCATGTGCACAGAAATAAAAATCAAATAGAACTGCTCTATGACAAAAGGAAATTAAAAGATAAAGAAAGAAATGACAGGCACTATAATTTAAGTTGTATCGAGGTCATCGTTGGTAAAGACCCTTGACCTAGACTCATTTGGTCATTACGCACATCAATCATGTAAATGATCGTCTTAGCAGAAATGGCTCTGATGACATGGTCAGTATTGTTATTCTTAAAAATGAAACATATAATAATTCTTTCTGAGTGCTGACTTAATGAGCTGAAAGCCTATGTAATGGATCAGGTTTGGATGTACGATGTCATTGTGGGCTACATTTAAGATATATTCTGGTTACTGAAAATCCCACACTAGATTAACTGGATATCGTAGTACAATATTTCCAAAGTCTATAACACAACATCATTTTGGATGTGTAATTGTTGACACAAAAGGGTTAGAGTATAAAAACAACTAGGCTTATTATCTTGACGGATAGGTTCCTCATTATGGGTCCGACCGCTGAAACATACCTACATATGCAGTGACGATACTGAAAGCTCAGCCACATGCAGTTGGCTGCTTACGGTGTGAGCTGGCCAAATCATATTTTAACACTTACAGAATAAAAACAACTCAAAAACCTAATGAACTGTCAGCAAAAAATCCCAATCCATCCCATCCCATCCCTACCTTTCACTTACAATGCAGCACCACACATTAACAAAAAGGAAAGAAAGAAAACAGATATTGATATTGTGCAAGCTCAACCAATACGCAGCAAAAGCCGGCATATAGGTAAGCTGCAAGTCTTATTTTTTTATGCAATTACAAGATGACAATGCAAATGCAAATGGCAAGAGAGCTGTCCAAGATCAGTACCTCATGAAGCTTCTTTTCCAAGTGATTTTTCTCCATCTTTTGTATTTCAATGTCATTTTTACATGCCTCCACCTCGATCTGTCTATCCCTTAACAGCCTCTCTAGGTTGTGACGCTCAACACTAGCCTTTTGTGATAAATCATGCAATTTCTGTAATGAAAATAAGATTTAATGTAGAATAAGAATGAAGAATCATCAGTGAGCAACAATCCATAAGAAATATCCACAAGGACTTCGATGATACCTGGCATTCCTCAAAATTGTGCTTATTTTCTTCTCTGAGTTGGATATTACTTTCGCGGAGCAAGTTTATTTCTCTAACCTGAAAAAGTATTCCACGATGAAACCAGTTACAAGAGAAGACGGCAATGATATAGGATTTAGAGTTTCAGATCCAAATAAGTGTCAATAAACTTCAGACCCAAAAGAGATGTCAAATAAACAGTAGCTGACCTGTAGTTGTAAGGATTTTAGCTCCTCTTCCGAGAACAACATCGACATTGAACTTGCGCGCTCAGCACGGAGTGATGCTTGGGCTGCTTCCGAAGCCTTGAGGGCACTTTCAAGCTAGAAAACATTTTAGCATTATAAAGCAGATGCATCAAGAAACAGAACTTTAACATAACATTTCATATTCTTATAACCAGCCACAAAAAGAGCATGGCAGTATCAGAAAAAAGAGACTCGATATAGAACCATAGCATAAAAGCAGAACAAGATCACACTCAAAAACTGGAAAGTCAAAAATACATCCTAGATAGAAATTTAGAACAAAGGGATAAAACCATAATAAAACAATGACCTCAAGTTGCCAATAGGTAAACTTAAACGAACAAAATTAATAGTCGAATCAGTCAGAACTGGCAACTTGTTGGGAAATAGTAACTTAATGTTATGTGAGGCATCCTTTAAAGAGCATACTAAGCTTCTCCAGCAGACATGTATTATAGGGAGGCCTCCTTTTAAGCACATAATAAGTTTCTCTAGAGACAGATGTATAAAAGGGAGCAAGCACATATAAAGTTCTATGTTAATGCAACCGTTTTAGGATGGTTTCTCCACTGGGACATGTTGATCATTGTGTTACTCGAATATTGATAATTCCAGGGAATGGTAAAGTTTTCTGGTTTAATTCTTTATTTATTTTCATTTTTCAGCAATGTGAAAACATTTACTCTAGGCATGTAGAACTTTTGTGTTCATGTTCAACTTTTGTGTTCATGTTCATCACTAATGACCAAAAGGATATATACAAACACAAAACAAAAACAAAAAACTTACTTGTGATTGCAATCGTAATTTTTCTTGTTTCAATAAGGATATCTCTGTCTCTGTCTGTTAAGTTGAAACAATAAGAACAACAAACAATGCTGTATATATGCCTAAACGCCTAAATAGTGCGTCCAACGTATGTTTGTGTATGAACAGAGAAAGAGTGATAGCAGTAGGAAAAGAGAACTTACAATCTCTTTTGTACGTCGAAGATAACTAATCACAGTTTGCAAACCAGCATCACCTGATGTATCTGCTTCGGTGCTTCCAGAAATTCCAAATGAACCTCGATTTCTCTCGGCCAATCGAATGTGCAAAGCCTCAAGCTGATTGTGCAGTAATTTATTCTGCAAACAACGATGAGCTTGAAATTTAGAACTATAATACAAAATTTAAGCACATAAGGCAAGTCAAAAGTTAATAAAAAATATAACAATGGTCATGTGTACCCAAACAATGATTATATGATCTGCTCTCATGAAATAATCTTACAAACTAATTTCTAGACATAAAAGATCATTAACAATAAAGAAACAGGCGGGCTACAAATCACCTGTTCATTGATTTCGTTGTACTTCTTTTCTGCAATACTAGCGGATTCCTCTAACAACACCTTGTCAACATCCCACTTAGACTTCAGTTCATCCTGTAAAGTTCAGAACAGGTTAGAAGTCTTATAGTAATTGAAACTCAAAACTATAGTATAATTATAGTCTGTGGACCAGGATTCGTAAGAATATAAAAAGCAGTGATGCAGAAACAAATTGCAATTGCACATGTAATGAAGCAAATGCAAATTATATTGTTCTTCACCATTGCTACTTAGATTATTGCGCGTAATTTTCTACTAGCAGTAATTTTCTAATATTATGAGACACATAATACACAAAATCAGCTTGGTACAAATAAACAATTTTAACAATGAAGCACAAGCCACATGAGAAGTGTAACATACATTTTCACTTTTGAGTGCATCATTCAATTTACGCATCTCTGATGCTTCCTGCTGGAGCACAGCCAAAGCTTGTGATGTTTTAGTCAACTCCTGTATTGTCTCCGACTGGAGGATGACCTGCAAAATTGTAAATATATATTAGCCAAAATTGAATCTAATAAACTACAAAAGTGGTGGCATATGCCAAAGTAATAATCTCAAATGTCCACCAGCTACTGAAATAAGAGAAGATGCTGTTTGATCTGAATATGCACAACAGCGTACAGTTGACGAAAAAACAACTAGAAAGCACAGTATCAAACTCCTCATAGAAGTCTTAAATCTTAAAAGAACTTGTTACCAAGAGAACCCAAAGCTGGATGGGACAGACCCTTGTTTGACAAGGTGAACCCTTCACTATCCGTCAGCTTGGATATTCAGTATGGAAAACCATTTCTTGATTCAAGCAGTTTCAAACCAGTCATTATGAAAGTAAATACCTGTCTTTCATAATTAGCCTGTGCAGTGCGCCATCGCTGGTGTTCTTTCTCCAAGTGTTCCTTCAAAGTAGAAAGCTGAATCTCCAGGGAAGCCGTTTGAGAACTACAAAGGAAAAGAGCAAAAGAATTGTAATTCAGACATCAAACTGATTCATTGAATGCATAAAGAAAAGAATATAAAAAATTTACGTTTTTGCTGAGGTTTCTTCCTTTAGGCTTGAAATTTCTGCTAAAGCAGAAAAAAGAGCTTCTTCCTTCCCTGCAGCTGCAGAAGCCAGTTCTTGGGACTTCAATGTAAGCTCATTTTCAAGTTCAGATACCCTCTCTTTCAAAGAGAGTACTTCGGCATCTAGAGATTTCTTCAGTTTTTCAGCCTGCCGGTTTTACATCGTAAGGCAACAGATCTGAAACTATCAGACAGTAACATGTAGAGTAAGCGGCAGTACCTCAATTTTGAAGTTATCATGTGCAAATTCCATCTGTTTCAACGCATCCTCATTTACCTGAGCTATACTCTTATACTGCACATTAAAATGACATTAATCTCAAGTTCAGTCAATATGAAGATATAAACCACGTCAAAGAAAAGTCAAACCTGTAGCATGTGATCTTTATTAGCCTGCATTTCATCTTTCAAATTCTTAATCTCATCCTTTGCAGCACGTAATGCCACCACAGCCTACCGAGTATCAACCAGGTCAATGTCAGACATCAATTACACAATAATACCATACTCCGCTACAACTAAATTTAACCATGTTATACATATATTATCTCAGGATAGAAGACCCAATATTGAAAAACATGTTGTACATATATACTTATATAACAATGGAAAATACATTTTAAGGACCTTATGATGATAATGTACCCCTTTCTTGATCCATAGTTTGATTAAGTGACAAGTCAGATGAAAATGTGCTTGAAGTAGATTGACAGCGCAAAAGTACAATGATTAAATAGTAACTTGTGTCAGTCACAAAGTGATTGGTTGATGAATGGTGATACAATCTTTTTTAGTTCATCCTTGTTTTTTCTTATAATTGATGAGAAATCTTTAGGATTTGACAGTCAAACTTGTTGTGGAAATTCCAGAATGAACCGACAATTTGAAACATGCCATAGGTAATATTTAAGACATCAACAAAAGAAAAAAGAATATATAATATTATTTATATTAATGAAAAATGGAGAGTATATATATCAGTGAAGTTGTGGAAACATCTAAAAATGATAGGGCAATACACTACCAGGTGGAAAATCTGTAATTTTAGTCATAAACATATAGCCAGGAAAAAAAAATTAACACGACTATGTATAACTGTATAAGGTACATGAATGAAACTAACCTCATCGCCTGTCAAAGAAGCAGAACCACTCGCCCCATCAATCTCAACAACCTGCATCAGTAGACAGAGACATGAGGAGTAAATAAACTTTCTTCAGGTCCAAATCAATCACAACATTCTTGAACATAATTACCTTAAAATGCACTAAACCTCAATTCACTACCAGAGATTTGATGTTATTATGACATGTTACCTTTAAAGAGATTTCGGTTAAAGTTTTAGGAACTCAAGTTGTCCACAGCAGCCTTACTTCATACAAAATTATAAAGACTGCCATTATGGTCGCAGATGGTACCCATCTGAGTTGGATTGTACCATTCTGCATTAGACTATTTTGTCCCCTTAATCACAAAATTAAGACTCATAATCCAGTCCAATATAATTAGAAAATGAGGACCAACACCTAAATCCCCTTTCCAAATTATATTACCAAACTTCCACACACAACATAAATGAGGTGCCCAGTTCAAGTCATTGATGAACTAATTTCAGCATAATGTTCAGGAATGTACGAACCAACCATTTTAGCATGATCAGTTGACCCAAAAAAAAAAAAGGAATCACAGCCAGTTTAATCAGATGAGTTACGGAAATTTGAAACATAAATATTACAATGAAAGAGCTGTATACTTCTTTTTCAAATAATATCACATGTTGGAGGTGTTACAATGTTGATTGTAAGAAACTATACCTGGATATCTGAGGATGAACTCCTTTTCTCCAGATCAGACACTCTGGCCTGTGTACATCAACAAAATATTGTGATTCATCAGTGAAGTAAATGCCAGGAATTGGTAATTGTGTGAATGCATTTAATACAGAAAAAATAATCTTGAAGCTTTCAAAGAAAATTTTGAGAGGAAATGGAGGACCTCAGCTACAGCAGCTCTACTCTCTGCAGATGCAGCAGCATGAAGAGCATTAGACAAATCTTTCCTCATTTCTTCAACCTGTTTGCTGGCATTTTTTATAGTCTGATCGCGGTCATGTGCAAGAGAGAGGGCATTATTTTTCTCTTCTAACAATTCTCTTTTAGCATCAGCCCACTCCCTCTGACAAGGAAATCATTTCAAGTTGTCAAAACCAAACATCAATGCTGTGGATCTCAATGGTTCCAATTCAAAAGAATAATAACATAGATTAAAACAACAATAACACAATTCCATAGATTAATCAGGACGCGTAAAAATCTCCTGGACCAACGTTGCACTGTACACCTAAAGTATACCAAAGAACACACCTCTTTTTGTTCTATATACTCTTCGTGTTTTCTCCTCTCAGCAGCTCTTGCTTCCTGTAATGGAATGAGGATACTGAATTACATACACAATGATAATTAGAATGGACATGCAATTATAAGAACACAGTTGAGATGAGTACCTCGCGAACTTGCTGGGTACTCTGAATAGTTTCCAAACTAGCCTGGAAAAATTAATGTCAGAATACATGAAGCATTACTGAAAAGCAAATTTGACTGCAAAGATCCCTACCTGCAGTCTATAAATTCTCTCTGACAAACTACGAACTTCATCCGAAGCTCTCTTCTCAGCATGTTGCAGTATTTCCTTTTCTTGCTTCAAACGAGACACCTATATTGGAAAAGGATATAATGTGAGAATTATCAAAATTATACTAAGCTTTGTGGATAGGTTAACCAAATTACCTCCATAGTGAACTTCCTAGAAAGCTCCTCAGCAGTTTGCACAGACTCAGAACATTCACGCAGCTTCCGCTGGTAGTCAACTATTAACTGAGAGAACTCAATGTTCCTTGCTAGTATACCATTTGTTTCATTCCTCTGATATGTTATGATAAAAGAAACAATAAATGACAGTAAGAGAATCATCAATAAACCCACCCCAACGCTGACATCGATGTCAAAGAACATAATGGACAAACATTCCAGCAAATTATCACCTGATGCTCAAATTCTTTCATAAAGCTCTCAAGTTTTTCTCGAGCAATATTTGCATCCAAAGAGAAATTATCACGCTCTGACCGCAATGATATTATCTCACACCTAACCATTAAATATCACAAATAGTTTACCAAGCGGCGAATAATATGAAGCTGTCATCGCTTAAACAAACTAACAAAAAGGAGGGTAAAAGAAGACAACAACCAAGACCATGAGAGTACATTAATTTGCAAAACATCTACAAGATATCAGGAGCTGTGGATGTACCGGATTCCAGATATCCAAATATAAAGTTAACATTATATCACACTATATGATCATTCACTTTAGTGACATATATCTGAGGAAAGGACAGAAAATATCATGATGTTTACCTGGCCTTGGCTACATCTTGCTCTAGACATTTCACTCGTTCTGCAGCATTGTCTAGGGCCTTTCTACTAGCTTCCTGCAATATTATATAATTGTAAGAGTCAACATTATTAAATAGAAAGGGGACAATTACTTGGATAATCTCAATAGTCAATACTCTACATACCTGAGAACTCTCAAGTAGATGCCTAACATCACTTCGTCTTTCCTCTGTTGGCAGAAAAATTGCATAAGGGACTACATTCAGCAATCATTTTACTTGTATAGGTGCACGCGACTGTGAGGCTGAAGCCCCAAAATATCCCTTTGACAGGAAGTTTAACCCCATTTCTATAACTGAAAAGATTGGGACACCTAGACCTACATACTTCAACATTCCATCCTGAATACAGTTCTGTTCAGATAGTATATAATACTCATTTGTTTCAGACTTGAATCGGAAGAAGATGGTGACACCCTCTTGTCATAGGGTTTCTAAAAACTACACATAAATAGACAGAGGGGAGAGAAGGAGAAGGAGAGAGAGATAGAGAGGACCTGGAGCAGCCTCTATTAAATGCGGGCTAGATGAGTTAAGCGTATGTTCCTCTTCATACAACCTTTTGTACATTGCGACCTAGGAAGATGTCAGGATTAAAAGATAATGAATTAGAGCAAACAATTATGTCATCCTTGCCACCGTTGAACACAGACATATAAGGTGATAAAAATAACACAGCAATGATGATAACAAGAGCGACATAAGTGCTTGCTCCTTGGAGGGATAAAGGGCTTACAGAGGTGTGAAGGGATTCAATCATTTGCCCTTGCTCTTCTGCTCTGCGTAATACAGCCTCCACTCTAGAAGAAGCTTCCTCAGTATGCTTCTTAAGCTCCATTTCAAACTTTTCCTGGAATTCCAAGATACACATACAACATAAAATACTTTATTAAATCAAAAAAGGTACTAAGAACAAGCTCCATAATGAGATGATGGTAGTCGTGGAAATGTTTAAACCAACCTTGAAATCATGTTCCCTATTTTCAAGCTGGTCAGTAAGATTGCGAACGAGACTCCTAAACTGGGCATTCTGCTGAACCAGACCATTTATGTCTTTGAAGGTCAACTGTTTGCATTGTAACATCCAAAATACCACTATTATATACATATCCAACAATACAGGATAAAAAAAAAGGAAAATTTATCGACTCATGGTGGAGACAAATATGAAGCCAGCTTACAAGATGTTCAGATATGACTTTTTCAGTATCAGATTCTGAGTACACCACAACAGTATTTTCGTGACTATCATGACCCGAAGATGAACCACGAAGCTGTATATCTCGACATTCTTTCAAAAGGATTGTCACCTACATGTTATCACCAAGCAAGTCAAGATCGATTCGACAACATTATAGCATATTAACCTAACATTCATAGCATACCCTTAAAAGCATGATTTAAATTGTCCAAAACAATGAAAAATAAACATGATTTCATGGCCAAAGCAAAAATCATCCAACAATTACTCAAATATAGGGTAAGCATGTTAATGTCATTTTCAATACTTTAAAATTTGAGATTCAAAAAGAAAAGTGCGGCCAACTCCATCTATAACACTACATCAGAGAGAATATAAACCTATTTTTATCCATTAAAATCGAAGATAACTTATAAGCCTTTTTTTTTCAAACAATGCAACACTACTCATAATAATAATAATAATAATAATAATAATAATAATAATAATATCCAGTATGAAACTATAGGTGGTATCTATGTTCACAGCTTCATGATCACATTACATGGTGGATTGGACAAAAGCACAATGATATGTAAGAGGTAGTTAAAAAACGAATGGTGGTAAAACTGTTTTACAGCAAGATCATAGTACCAAGAAGCACAAAATTGATGTGACAAAAAGCTATCCATACAAACTTGACATTCTTCTATTACCTCTCTCTGAAGATCAGCAATCTCTTTTTGAGCAAAGGAGTAGTCACGTTCATGTCTCCTTATGTCAGCCTATAAACCAATTGCATAAGCAAACACAATAAACATAAACCATTATATACAAGATAATTACTGTTCAGAGTCAGATATATGCAACTGCCCTTGGATCTACTTCAAACAGTCTAAATTAATGAGGCAAAGCCCCGTTTCAATTGTCACGTTTTTTTTCAAACCTTGGGTCTGAATCCAAGAGCAGTGTGCAAGGCTGATTAATGAATTATTTGACTTCATGAATATAACTGTATACAAAATATTGACACTATTATAAACCTTCAACTCCATGATAATTTTCTCTAAGTAATCTTGTTCAGAAACCGAGTCCTGCAACTTCTGGTTGATCACAGAGTATGCCTCGGCCATTCTCTCATGTTCCACTGCAAATGACAAATTTAGGGAAATAAATAATATATCACAAATCAGAAGTTAATTTTTCTGTTCAAAATTATTGTATTGCTTGCAACTGCCTAATAAGAGCAGCCAACATTGACCAGAAACAACCATATACAGTGTTAAACTTTAGCAAAGTACCACATCTTTGCTTCCGGCCGTAAATAATCATATTTTACCCGCATAAATTTTGTAATAAAAAATTAGTAAATTATATCATGAATAACTTCTGCACAAAGAAGAGATTAAAAAAAACAGTTACCACATAGCTAAATGACAAGAAAAGGTGTCTAAGTTTTTGTACTACAGACAATCGCATTACTAGGATCAGTAGGATGTAAATATGTATATTCATATATAAGCAATATATATATAGACATTTTCTCAGGTGCGGACGTCCGCACGGTGTGGATTCCGCGATTCGGGCAACGCGTAACGACGGCGTGGATGGTACCGGCAGTGCTCCCCCCTCCCGACGCTCCTATTTGTGCCGACCGGAGCTGCAACGCCGGCCCACGACAGCCGGAATCTTGAAATTTCCTCACGGTGCCCAGAAAATTGAAATTTCGAGATTCCAGCCCCCATGGACCGGCACAAACAGGAGCGCCGGGAGGGGAGGAGTGTGCCCGGCACCTCCAACGCCACCGGTCACCAAAATCGCCGAATCCGCACAGTGCGGACCGTGCGGACATCCGCAGCTGAGAAGCTCAATATATATATGCTTAAAGAGACGAGATAAAAGAACCTATGCCTCCTTATAGAGCCCACATCCAACATCACAAGCCCTCACCATGTTTCTTTTTATTTTTTATTTTTAAGTTAAATAACAACCACTAAGGAAGACATAAACTAGGGTTGATTTGCCTAATAAAATATCACAAATTTAACAACAAAAAGGGCCAGCAGATTTCCGATCCAAAATTAAAGAAAACTTGAAGTCCTCATCTATAGAATTCTTTAGCAATTCTACAAGGTTAAGTTGTTTTTTATTTGAAACAGTATATAGTGCATGTCTGAATCATTGTTGGAAGATAAAAAGTCAAAAATAAAGAAAATCAACGATAAACCGTGAAGCTTCTGATGTGAAGATAGGCATGTATTTGTAAGAAAATACCTCTTTCATCCATAATGACTTCTGCTTTCTGTTCTATTTCATACAAAACCTGCAATCATAATATACTTAAGACGTCTGCCTCACAAAAAATTGAATAAATAAATAAATATAGTGACTATTTTATGATCAAGAGTTTCCATCCAAAAAACGAGTACATATCATAAGATGATTGACCAAAACCGAAAATAAGTAGCAATGTAGATCATCATACCCGTTGCAAGATTGCCTCAGATTCCTTCCTTCCCAGCTGCTCATGGTGCATGGCATCGACTGCCTCTTGGTACTTCGCATACATTTTTGCAAGCTATTTAAAGAAGCAGATATAAAAGACAAAGGAAGGATTAGAATTAGCAACCAAGATTGATAACAAAATATGACTCACACGAGTAGTAAAGTAGCTACTCACACTCCACCCATCGCGTAGAAGGGAAGCTGCTAGTGCTGTTCCAGAAACATCAACAGGAATCTTTGGCACAATCGCACCATTAACCTCAGCCATGTCAACATGTTCTAGTGAATTCAACCACCTAAAAAATAAAATTCAGCACGTAATAATAATTACATAACACACACACACACACATATATATATATAGAGAGAGAGAGAGAGAGAGAGAGAGTTGCACAACTCTCTTCCATTTTTCTGGATTCTAAACTGGAAATATTAGTGAGCAACAAATGTAAAGTTCATCAGCATGAAATTACAAAGCAAGCATATAAGAAACAGAAGGAATAGACCCTCAGCACAAATCTAACAATTTCATGTCAAAAAACAAAACAATACAGAACAGACGAAAACCTTTTCAATTTTATGTTTTTTTCAGAGAAGAGTGTGAAAAACTCCAGTGATTACCACTATTACGAAAGCATTTCAACAGCTATCGTAATGATTTGTCAATTAAATTAATTACAAGTACTCAACCCAAGAGAACAAAGATGAAGGCATTATGATTTGTTTCTAAGAATTTTCAGGAACAAAAAGAAAACTTAAAATATTTAATCATATATTTCTGTGCCATGGTCATTAATCTACATCACCGGCGGACCTAGCTAGGGGCTACTGTCGGCAGGTGCCTAGTGATTTTTCCTTTCTCTTGGTAATATACTTCATAGTTACCCAAATCTCTTAAAAATTGATGTATACACCCCCATTTTCAGTCTCTCTTTTGTTCATATAAACATTTCACCCCATATAAATTGAATCCTGGGTCCCCCACTGATCTACATGCCCATTACTTGAAGCTAATAACTAGGCTAGTGTTTTTAACCACATGTCCACACATTCATTATCTTAGAGTTCATGCTGTTTTATGTAAATCCAATATTCATTAACTTGAATCAGCAAATGCTCATGTAGTTTTTAGTATGATATTTAAAATTCCAAGTTCATAGTAACAAAAAAAAAATTGTTTGATACAAAGTTTATAGTAACAAAGTTGCACCGTATACATTTCAATAAAATGATTTCATACGCTTGAGAAAGTTCTCAGTGATACACCAAAACAAGTATAAACTTCAGTATATCAATCAAAAAAAATTTAGTGATTTCCATAGGACAACAATAGATTAAAAGTGACTAACAAAACTGTTTTTTTTTTAATGGGATAAAAGATATACATACATTTCCTGGCTAGAACTATTGACTGGGAGAAGACTCGGCTCATTTGCTTTTCTGCTAGTTTCAATTTCAGCTTCGCACTTCTCAAGTTTTGTCTTCAGATCTGCTGCCTCCTATAATCATAAAACCGAAGAAGAGGAAAAACAGCATGTCATTAGAATAATTAGGTCTTACCTTAATGTGGAGAAGGAGAAAGAAACCTCTGCAAATTGCAGAAACTATCCAATCTACCTTTTCAAATTGACTTCTTACTGACACTTCCCTTTCAAGTCTCTCCTTGTAATCATGTTCAACTTGACTCAAATGTGTCTGCATGGTAGCACATATAAAAGAATTACAACAAAAATCCGATATAAATAATAAAGAATGATACATCAAACAAGGGAGACTAAATTTTCACCTCCAGGGCTTTGATCACGCCCTCAAGCTCTCCAGCCTTTTTGGACCATTCCTCTGAACTTTCCTTATATAGCTCAACAAGCTTATTTATCTGTAATCGTAGACTAACTTCATTTTAGATATATGATAATAACTTAATAAGTAACTACGAACAAAATTCACAAATCCTAGTATTGCTGTTAATATTTCTATATCCACTAACGATATAAATTTCCATTCTACTGTCAACTAAATGTTATTTAAATATGGATGGACATTTCAAGAAACTGACCGTCGAGATTTCGGCATTAGATCTCTCTTCATTAGCTGCTGCAGTATCTTTTGATGAGCGTAGTTCCTGCAAGTTTTGTACAGGTATGTATGAGCCAGAAGACGTCTGATGAGCGATACAAAATAATGAATAAGTTATCCTAAGAGTGCCAAAATGGAATGTAAGCCACCCACCTCCTGCAAGGTTGTCACCTTAGCTTCTAATTCCCTCACTCTTTCCTTGTTCCAATTTAAGGAGCTAGAACAGTCATTGAACTTTCGTTCAACCTGACAAAATACGATAAGACTCCCATTAATATATATCTAGATATAGATAAAAGTCATACATGCACATGCTCATATCAGATATGTATACTTTTTAATATTGTAAAACACACTTACATCTGAAAGCTTAAAAGACATCTCTGCCTCAATGTCGGCATGCGATCTACGGAGCTTAATGAGACTGTCAACTTTGGCTGCTAACTCATCATTAAGCCAGACATTATGTCTCTCAATAAGTTCTTTCTCCTGTATTTAACAGATTTGAAATGGTAAGAACACTGAAATTCCAAAGTCACATTTGTTTGCTTCAACAACCGGTAACAGAGCAAGCAATTGCTAAAGCTACTTCAAGCAGCAACGTACAAACTATTTGTCAGTAAATTAAGGATAACATTACAAATACTTCCAGTGATGCCGGATCACATAATAGTTGATACAATAAGGGTTCAATAGGACTAATCGCCCCTCTATAAGAACTGCATCTGCCAAGACCATAAAAAAGAGAGAAGGCAACAAAAGTCTGTGTGTATTCTTATCCAGCAAATCAAGGTAATCATACATAGTAAACATTGCCATTTACCATTAGTAATATATTCTAAGACTGGGCCAAATACACCAAATGCAAGTTACACAACATGAAAAGGTTGTGGCAATTAAGTGAATAAACTCACCTGTGAAAGATGAGTACATGAATCCTTGGTGCGTGCTAACTCCGCCTCGGCTTCACTCAATCGAGCCTCCCTCTGGGCAGCATTCTCAGCCGACTTGACCTGTAAAAAAAGAAAGTGAGATGGGCGCTTCAATGAATGGCAAATACATTCGACTTCATCGCCGAAACAGGAAAGAAATGCAACTCAATAAAGCTTACAATCTTCTCGAGATACGACTGGACAGTGACATTCTTAGCACTAATATCCTCATCCTTCTGCTCCACTATCTCCATCAACTGCCTCTTTGATTTATGCAGCTCCGACACCTCCGTCTTCAGCATCTCTATCTCACTATCTTTATTAATCTACACAGCAAGCAACCAATAACCGCAATCGAAAATCGAAATCAGAATCAGTAACAAACCAACAGAACTGCAATGCATCCAAATCCATAAAACCCTAAACCAGAGAAACCTCATCACGAAGATTTGAAAATATAGCAAAAATGAACGTACGGCTTGTAAATTGAGCTGGCGCTTTTCGGACTGGACCTCGGCGAGCTCGGAGAGGCGCTCGTCGAATGAGGATTTGAGCTGCGCGAGCTCGGCCTCGAGCTTGGAGTAGTCATCGCAGAGAGCGAGGTACTTCTGCTCCAGGAGGGAGCAGGTCTGCTCGGCGGTGATGGAGGCGGCGTCGTTCTGCGCCTTCACGGTGTCGAGCTCGGTGTAGAGGTTCCGGATGAAGGAGTCGGCCTTCTCCGCCACCCAAGCGGCGTCGGCTTGGTGGCAGGAGAACTCTTCGTCCGAGACGAAGAGCGGCATGGCATCTGGGGTAAGGGCTGTGCCCTGAAATTGGAAGTAGGGGTCAGATTTCGGAGGTGGAATTGAGGGAGGTGGCGAAAAGTGGGAGAAGGGGAAAGAGGGAATGGAATTTGAAGGGGGAGAGATACAAGGGCGTAGGATCGGCACTACCACCAGTGGCGTTGTAATGCGGTTCAGATTCAATATATACGGAAGTGACCCGGAAGCCCCATATAGAATCCATTTTGGTTGAAGCCCATCTACATCAGGGCTTTCATTATTGGGCCGGGCAAAACCAAAACAAGTCCAATGCACAACTAACAAGTAACTGGCCTCGTACCCGACGATGTATGTGATATTCGTTTCACACTTTTACGGGGTTGGAGAAATTTGTTTTAAATGTTTTCCTAAAAGGTATGTGATCCTTTTATGTAATTTATTTTACAATAAATGGTAGTTTTAGTAGAAGACACTAGTGAAACATTTGAGTTTTTACATAATCGTTGTTTGTTTATTTATGAGGCTGTGAAGGTAAGATAGCGGAGAGGCAGATTTAGAGATGACAAGTGGGCCGAAAAGCCCGAATTCAACGGGCATGGCTCGTTAAAAATCGGCCATGCACGGTCGGAGCCCGTTAGAGACCCGGTTCGAACACGTTATTGTAATTGGCCGTGTTGGGCTAGATATTTTAGCATATGGGCCCGGTCCGGCCCGAGCCCGTTTTTGGCACAGCACTAGGACTGGCAATATTGAGCCAAACAAAACCGAATCATCAAATATATTAGCTACCGAAGTGTTGGTATGGTAATACCGAGCCAATATATGGAAGTTGGCATGGTAATGGTAATGATTTTGACAAAATTTGGTATTACCGTACCAACCGAACATTTTTATATTTATTAATTTTTTTCTTAAACTATTATTATATATATCAATCTTACCCATTCTTTTTTATAGATTTAATACCAATAGGTAATCTCAACCCTTCACTAATACAAATAGTTTGATATTGCTGATTTTCATTCAAAATTTAATGTCTTTTTTTGGGTTTGTAATCTTTCATTAGATATTTAGAGTCAGTTGAATGAACATTCTTAATAAATTTTGTATGAACTTATTTGTACTTTAAAAATCATAAGGAAATATATTTTTTTTCAACAAAAAATTGTTATGGGATTTTCACATAATATAGCCTAAATCATATATTGGTAAAAGGCCTATTACCAACCGTACCAACCGAAAAGTCCTGGTATACCAAGAAGTCAGTACATGGGCTTCGGTGGTTGGTAATTGTAACAATTTGCTCTTTACCGATAATAATTGGTTGGTAGATGGTATAGGCAAAAACAAGTCGGTATTGTACCAAACCCACCCATACTCAGCACGGCCCGGACACGATAAATTCATGGACCAGCCGCTAAACACATAATTTTATATTATTTATATAAATATTTAAACAATTATAATAATGAGAATTGAATATTAAACCTTCGACATATAAAAATCTCTTAATTATTTCATTATTTTAATTACATTATGTCACAAATATCATCAAAATAGTGATTAAAAAGCCATAGTTTTGACATATATAACGTTTTAGAAATAAGATTATCAAATGTGTTATAGCATTTTAATTATTTTACTATTATAAATAGTTATAGAAAAAAAAATATTTTAATTACACAATTTTTTACGTTAATTATGTTTTATAATGCCAGTCCGGCCCACTTTTTAGCACTGAATCGGGCCCGGCACAAAAAAATAAATAGGTCCCCTAACACGGCACAGGTACAGTTTTGGCCCGCTTAAAATAGACCGGTCCGGCCTGTTTGCCACCTCTAGGCAGATTTGTCAGTTATTAATTTAGTGGTCTTCTTGGACTACTGACTTTACAGTATTAGGGATATCATATCAACATATCCTCAAAAATTACTAGTGAAAATTTTGAGGCAAGAGTTCAGTCACTCTCTCAAGCCATCAAATATATATGGGTTAATTCCTCTTATGGTAACTAAAGTATGGCTACTTGAACAATTTGGTACCTGATGTATGAAAACGGACAATTTGATACTTGAAGTTCTCATTTGTAAGCCATTTTGGTACCTCTATCAATTTTGATCATATTTTTAGGGTTATTTTCATCATTCTAGCTCTAAACTCATTAAATTCACATTTTTCTTCATTTCTGCATATAATTGCCTCTTTTTGGAGATAATTAAATTGATATATCTACTTCGCATATATCAAAAATAATTTTTTTTCTTAATATACTTATTGTATCCTAATTATTTTATATATATCTTATAAATCATTAATTTGAATTTGACTAAGATTTGATTTTTTAGATTTTTTATAGGGTTGTTCTATTAACACACCCTAACTTGCTATTCACACACATCTTCCATTATTTTATCATTAAAATTTATTTGAATTTACAAATTCACCCCTTAAATTTGTTTCATGATTGGCCCTCATTATGAAATGGGTGTGTGAACATCAATTAGAGGTGTTTTAATAGCACAACCCTTTATATATTGGGTTTTTCATCTAAAAAGCTTATTGTTCATATGCTATGTACATACTTACACTCAACTCTTTACTATTCAGGGAACCAGGATCACACCGAGAGTGTCGAATGTGAAATTTAAGTTTACCTCCTAGATACATATGTAAAAACAGGACTATTTGTATGTTTAAACCTATTGGCTCGAGTATGTAAGAATTGGCAAATATGACAATAACCTTATTAGCATAAACCTTAGGCATTAAGCTAGCGTATTGAACAAGTCTTGGGGACTTGGGTGTATTGTTCTTGACCAGTGCCAAGAAACATCTTGGTAGGTGCCATGCAACCAATTACATTCATCCTTCTAGCAATTCGAGCTTGCTCTTCATCTTTATGGATCCATTTATCATTTTTGTACACGGTGTGAGAGACTTTTCATTTCTTGCATATATATGGGTGGCCAATTTCCTTGTTGTTTACTTGCTTTTAATTAATTTCTAGGTTAGCCTCTGAAATATTGCCCCAAATACTGTATATGCTAATATGCTATTCTCACTTTGCGGGTCATCCTTTCGATTATCTGATTATACGTACCCTTCTATTGGCCGGGTACCTGTTTGCCATTATTTACATGTCTTCATTTTGCTCACCTATTATAGACGCGCTAAAAACAATCTATTTAGTACAAATTTAGTCTTCTTTTTTTTTCATTTCAATGATACATCTTAAAATGTGTCCATATCAATACAAGGTTACCTAGAATTTACCCAAATCAACATATTTACATTAAATATATACACTTTAAGACTATTTTACCCTCACACCTATTGAATAGAGAGACTTTGTCGGAATCTCGCCAGACTCCAGTCGTCGGAATAAATTATTGACCCCTAATAATGTTGTCGGAAAAATTACTAATACCGAATAATTGTGTTACCGATCCCAGTATCGGCATTACTGACACCTAATAATTGTGTTACTGACCCCAGTGGCATTACTGACACCAATAATTAAGTTACTGACCCAATAATTAGGAAATCAAATTGAAATTAAGCTTCTCAAAACTGTAGAGATTGATTTCCATCTACAACAATTATCTAACAGTTGTATCCAAATTGAGCTTCAAGACTAGGAGGACATGTGCCTGCATCAACCCCTAGTCTTCGGTAGATATTGTCGCCGCATCCATGACAAAATCCACATCGCCATGGCCGCAACGGAGATAGCGACGTCAGTCTCTGCAAATCGTAGGAGCACCTTTGTTCTTATTTTAGTTTATCAAACCTCGAATGCATCGGCGAGCTTCTCACATTTGTTCCTCACAATCTTCTCCACAAGTATGCCACCGCATGCATGTGTCTCCTCAGAAAGCTCGTCGGGGCCGATGTCACAGGAGGACAAAGAGACGGAGGGGAAGAATGACTCGGCGTTGGAGGAAGAAGAGAGTCTCAGATTGTTGTTGGAGAGAGAGAGAGAGAGAGAGATATGAGGTTTGTTATGTAATTTGCAATGCAAAAATTGAAATGGGCAAGAAGAATTGGTTTGGTTAACTTTTTAATGGTTTATGTTCATTTGGTCAATTCCCCAAAAAAAAATTTATTGGTTAACGTTGCTAGGAGTAGATTTTTAACTCAGGTACTCCAATGTACATGCCATGGACATGAAATGACGAAGAAATTGATCATAAAATGCAAGCCGTGATAAAACGCGTAGAGGGGCGATAATTAGCGAGCCAAGATAGTGAGGAGTGTATATATATATATGTCATAGTCACTACAATTTCCAGGACTGTAAACGTTTCGCGCGCATGCAAGCATTTCCGAGAGGGTTCCGGCCTTCGATCGTTTTGGGTTAACAAAGCGCGTAAACTGAATTCGTTCTGTATTTAATGATCTTCTTCTCTGTATAAATCCACCCCTCTGCCTTAAAGCTAGACTCATCTAATATCACCTATCTCAAGATTTGTATGTTAATGATCACCTGTTCGAACCAGGTATATACAAGTATATATATATATATGCTCATTTATACATGCATGCCATTGTCTAATTTCTGATTTCTGAATAAATGAATTCGAAGTCTGAGCATTGATCAAATATATATTGTCGAAGTTGTTTTAATTTGTGCTTGCCCTTCGATCTTTTTAATTTCTTCTCTCTGGATTTCTCATGCTGCGCCTCTCAGCAGTCAGCATCTCTTTTTTTACATAGCTTTGCTAATTAATTTGATTCAGGCATAGCTTGAAAATCGATCTAAATGGAAAGTTCCGGTGAAGTTGACCTTGAAAGTCAACAAGCAGTTCCCCATGTTGCTACTGATGGCTGCTGCGGGTTGCTAACTAGACTCTTTAATCGAGTTCATCATCCATCATGCCAGTTTCTGATAAAACCTTCTGCAGCTGATGATGATCAAAGTGAAGTAAGTTTTCATATTCCAACAATAATTTTAAATTATTAGTTGAATTCATTTTATCTAGATTAATTAATAAAGTTTATAGTTTTGATTGTGAGTACGAACAACTGAATAATTAGTATAGATATATATGCCTAGAATTAATATTGAGTTGCGCCAATTAACCATGAAATGTCCGTAGCTTTGGCTAGTGGCCGGATTTCAAGATTTGGATCCGCTAGCAACTGAATGCAAAGATTGATTTAAATTTATGTTGATAGGGGCTGATAAATAGATATATTGCTGGTTATATCATTCCTTTCCCTTGATATTTATTATCCATTCCTAGTTTCGCACTAGTTAAATAAAGCTAACAAGCCACAATGGTACGTGAGTCTCAACAATTAATTATTATATATATATCTAGCTTAAGAATATATGATTTCGGAATACATAATAAGAGCGAAGATTGTTAAAAGTAAAAAAAAAAAACATCAGATCTCCATAAGTAGAACAAGAAGGAGGCCGATAAAAATAAGTGTTAGCACAATGAATTGACAGTTTTACTATTCTATCATCAGTTTCTCGCAAATGAACATATGAGTTATAAAGTAAATTATAAAATAAATAAGTAAAAAATTAAGAGATAATTGTGGAAAAAGACATGAGTAGTGTGAAGTTATTGTCAAAAGTAACTTCCGTGAAAATATTCACGAGTAAAGGCTAGTGAAGTTATGGTACATTTCCAATAAACGATTTTTTGTTTGAGAATGAAGTATAACTTCATTGATGGAAATCATTACAATCAGAATAAATATAAGCCTCTATAGATAACATTCGTAAAGCCTAAGGCCCCTGAATAAGCTAAACTACCAAGTTCATGTACGTGCTGCTGCTCTATTAGCAGACCTCTTAACAAAACAAACTGTAACTGTTCCAATAAACGATTAAAAACAGAGAACCAATGTATATCATATATATTGTGTCGTAGAACATTATTGCCTTGTGGTAATGTTCTGCACAAGTTATTTACTGTATATACAAGATTAAACAAATAGATTAAAAACCTTAATATGTAATACAACTTTTTTTTTTCCGAATGGTAATACAAAACTATTGTTCTTGTACCCTAAATTGTATAATATTATATTTGTTTGTTCTTTTTGTTCTTTTTATTTGTGGATAATGGTGTATAACAGATATTTACCATTTCGTTCAAACATCGAGGCAACCATCGATGGATGTTCCCTGACCGCCATACGCACCTACCTAGCTAGTAGCTACATTAGGTCTCGTATGAGTGCAGATGCAAATGCAAATTGATATTTATTTAGATAGGAAGAAATCTTCGTCGAGGAATGATTTGAAGACGAGATGCGATTAATGGCAGTATATACTGTATATTAATTGTATTGCAGGCCAAAACAAGAAAGTAAAAGTGAGGAGCTGAAATCTTTAATTTTCTTATTCACATAACAACTGTAAATACACAATAATTATGCGTCTATCAACGGGTAATATTAATACTAGTCAACATACACATTATGTTGTCAGTTTTTTTATTGTTAATATTGTTCACTCTATGGAATAATCTTCACATTAATAACCATTTTTATAGTTCGGAATGACCATATGAGTTCACTATCGACCACATAATGAATTACTTAAAAACTTGTAATTTCTTGATCACTCTCTCTCTCTTTCTCTCTGAATGAAAAATTCTCTCTCTTTTTCCTCTTTTTCTTTTTGGAACCATATCTCATTTATAAAAGGAAACTTATATTCATACTTTTAAAATGAGCACTTTGACCTCCATGCTAATTAGACCTCCATTTTCCTTTTACAAATAGCTAAAATGCTATTTAGAC
Organism: Argentina anserina; assembly: GCF_933775445.1. Lineage (NCBI taxonomy): Eukaryota > Viridiplantae > Streptophyta > Magnoliopsida > Rosales > Rosaceae > Argentina > Argentina anserina. The sequence continues at coordinate 7,789,413 of NC_065874.1, forward strand.
CTCTATAATTTTCCTAAAATACTCATAGTTGAATAAAATCAATATAACCCTATTTCTTACTTTAAAAGTTCATTTAATTGGTTCAAATAATAGCTATATCAAGTCTATCAGACGAGTTCAATCAAAATCATAGTATAATTAGCAGATAAAAATTATATGCAATTCATTACAAAAAATTGTATTCAAACATGTGGAACACAATAAACTAAAAGAATAAGAAGCTAAAAATAAAAATGAATATCTACAAAGTGAGAAGAATATTTTTGTTAGGATGCTTGTGAATTGTTGAAAAATATCATATCATAGTTTAGCTTTGAAATTATTACTATATGAAAAAAAAATCAAATGTATGGTATTGAGTTTTTTTGTTTTATATTTGTCCTTTTTGTAATTCCATATTAGTTGACAAAGTCAATACTAAATTAAAAAAAAAAGTCTAAGTAGTGTCTTAAAATGTATGAATAGAAGCTCATTTTATAAAAAGGGATATGAAACTCTCTCTCACACACACATATATCATACACAAAATAGAGCAGTTTTCTATTTATTTATTTAAAAGGTGTTTTCCCTTTCGTTTCTTCAATCTCAATTGGGTTTTGTAAGAGGTATAATTGCTTGTTACACTACCTATCACAAAATAATGTTAGTGTGACCAGTAATGTGGCTAGAAGTGTGACTATCAATTTACATGTCACACTATTTGTCAAATTACCCGTCACACTATCTGTCACCTACTCGTCTGCCACAAGAAGTGTAATGTGACTAGTGGTGTGACTGGTAGTGTGATTGACAAATTTTTTGTGTGATTAATAGTGTAGCTGACAAATATTTTGTGTGATTGGTAATGTGGCTGGTAGTGTAACTAGATGTTTTTTGTGACTGGTAGTGTGGCTGAATACATTTTTGTGTGATTGGTAGTGTGACTGGTGGTGTTATGTACGACAACATTAATATGGATATTTGAATCGTATGATTTGATTTGAGAAGTTCAAAATTACAGTTCATTATTTTAGTCATTATCCTTATTCTTATTCTTCTTCTTTTTCACATTTCTCCTTATCATAATATAATCATAGAAAATAGTGTAACATGGAATGTGACAGGTAGTGTGATGCTAAACCCTAAACCCTAGCGTTTTGGATTTAGTTTAGTGTTTAGGGTCTAACACTAAACTTTAAACTTTAAACCCTAAACATTGTTTTGCGCTGCTTCATTATGTGACACATAGTGTGATAGTGTTGTGATAAGGAGTGTGACAGATAATGTGACATACCGAGAGAAATGTCTAAATAAGCAAAGTTATGTTAAAATTCAAAGGATATTTGTATGAGTCTGCTCATAATGAAGAGAATAACTAGAATTAAATAGCCTTTAGCTCTGGTTTCGCTAGAATAGCTTGAAGCACTACTATGGACGGCATCAGCCCCTTTCAAGGGTTACTGTGCATTGTACGGTAGTCAGTTAGGAGTGGGTATGGTATCAAATGAAAGAGAGGAGAGATAACTTTCCAACGATATCAACCACGCTCAAATCTATCGTCGAACGACAAAGTTATGGCTAGAATTATAAAAAGAAGGAAAAAGAATAAGAAAAAGAGTATAAGAAAATGCAAAACAGTCTGAACATATTTAAAAAAGTGACTAGTTTATAATTTTGTTTAAGTCTTGTTGACTATTTTCTAATTTCTAATTAAATGTCATGACCTTTTTATAATGGAGAAATAAGTGGTTACTTTTTTTCTAATTTATGATGGAAGAAGATACTATTTTATAATCTGCCCTCCATATTGAATTAATATAAATTTGGTACTAAAGATCACCAAATTAGCTGAAAATGTGTATAGAATTGATATCCTAAATATAGAACAGTACAAATGTGAAAATGCTACTGAAAAATGAGTTAAATAAGAAATTTTGCACTTTAATTTCAAAACGGTGATCCTCTCTCAATATACATTAGTCATATAGTCACTCAGTTTTATACATCACATATTTTGTCTATGTACAAATTTGTATAAACTAGTTCGATTAATATAACGGTAAACTAGCTCAAGCGAAAGTAGTCTACCTTGTATTAACTTTAGTCTGCATGTTGTTTTAATTAGTATATTAGTATTAATGTACCATAGGTATGATATTGTTGTAATTATATATAGGGGATCTATTTGCACCTCTAAAACAACTAGAGGGTGTGTATTCAACTCTGATTTCAAATGATTCTAATTGATTTATTATAATCAATGGATTCTGAAAATCCATAGATTATTTCAACTTCACATAGATTCAGTCAAATTTCATTGTATTGTATTTACCAGATTTATCTTTATTTGCTTGGATTTCACAAGTGCATGTATGATTTTTATATTATTATTCAATAATAAAATAGAGTACATGGAGAATTAATAAGTTGTTTTTTTAATAAATTACAAAATAATAATGTCTTTTACAAAGTAATAAAAATATAAAAACAACTAAATATTACATAGTGAAAATTGCAAAGACAATCAGAAAAGTACATTAAGAGGTTGCATACTCATCCATTTCGACCTCATTGTCATCATAGTCTTCATGATCCCTCTCATTCTCATTGTCCTCATTATTTTCATTCTCATTGCCTTCAATATCATTGTTATCTTCTTGATTTTAATTATCACCATTATGTGGTCTATCTTCCCACATAGCTTCAGCAATATTAAGTCTCCAAGCATTAGTCTATACTCTTTGTTGTAGTTGACTTTGAGAAAGTAGTTCAAGATTCTCGTCTTCGTTCTTCCTCATCTTCTATTTCAGGAGGAAATTTATCGGAACGACATTCTTTACGAAAAAAGTTGTGAATACCAGCAGAAGAAAGTTGTGTTTGAAATGAGAATGGAGGTGCGGTTTTGAAAATTGTGAACTGTGATTTAAATATACCGAAAATCCTCTCAACCACATTCCTTAATGATGCATGACGAAGATTAAACAACTCACTTGCATTTCGGGGATGTCGACCTTGACCACCAAAGTCTTTCAGATGATATCGAACACCTTGTAATGGAGCTAAAAATTGTCGTCGATTAGTAAACCCACAATCTACAAGAAAATATTTTCCTAGTAATATACAACATATTTATTAGCATAAGAATAACATATGCTCACAAGATTTTCGAAAAAAATGACAAAAGAAATATCAAACATGATTATTTATATAAAAATGAATTACCTTGAGGAACCTCAAGTCTATTTCTCCTTGATAAAGCATCATTTAACAACTTTTGAATCATGCGCCGACATTCTCATCCGCTTAGCACATATATGAACTCCAAATCAAAGTTGCATGTTGCCAGTACATTTTGAGATTCAATTCCATGGCAGTTACGGTAGTTGCTAACTTCACGACCTTTTACCATGGCTGGAATATGAGTGCCATCAATCGCACCAATACAATCCTTAATTAAAGTTTGGAATTAAAGTTTGTGCTTCCTTACATGAATTAATTGAAGGAGAGGCTGGAGAGCAATGTCGATTTTGACCAAATAGATTTGGGTCTGCAGATTGAGTAGGTGCAAGACATTTACGAAGATAAATTTGACTTGATTGATATCTGTCTAAAAATTCTTGTCACTACTAGGGTACGTTCTGAAAGCTCAAAGGGAAGGTTTTGTATATGGTGCAATTAGGTGACTTTGATGTTGGAATGAAGCCATGATCTCATTCTACGGAGGCAATAATTTTTGTTTTTTGGGGTTTGTCTTTGAGGTTTATGGTGGGCTAGAATATTGGGGATTTTGCTTATCATAATTTTTTTTGGTAGGAAGGCGTATTAAGCTGATTAAAGGCTCTATATTTTTCCTTCTTCTGTGTTTTCACTGAGGAGGAGGTGAGGTCGAGGCGGGAGAGGAGGGACTTGAGGGAATGGTCGCGGTCGATGAAGGAGGTGAGGAGGTGGGAGCCATTTTCGACGAGGGTGCGGAAGGAAAAGATGAGGAGGGAGAGGAAGAGGAAGGTGGGGAGGTTGGAGGCGAAGGAGGAGGAGGCTTGGTGGAGGAGCTGAGAGGTCGATTTCAGGTGGTGGAGGCGCGGCTAGTGGTGGTGGTGGTCGCTCATCGCGGGTTTGTTTTACCGGCGAGACTTTTTTTTTGTTTTTTTTTGTGGTGTTTGAGGGTTTGTTGTTTCTGTTTTGGTTTTGGTTTTGCCTCTACGGATCCAAGATTTCAAATGGTTTTGCCTTTACAATTTATGCAACAGGCTCTCTGTTTCTGGTTACAACTTCAAAGAACATCAATCGAATCCTATCGTCAATTAGCACAGAACAAAGGATGAACAAGCCAACTTAATCTTTTGATTTTTCTTATATTCAATGTAACTTCACAAGCACATGGATGTAGTAGATCTACAAGAGATATGGAGAAAAGGAGATTGGGGCCGTGAAAATCCACTTGAAAATATGATTGATACATACCTTTTGTATAAGTGAGAGATTCCAGTGTGATTCACCTCCTCACCACAGCTCAGTTCACCATCTTCAGAGAGAGAGAGAGAGAGAGAGAGAGAGAGAGAGAGAGAGAGAGAGAGAGAGAGAGAGAGAGAGAGAGAGAGAGAGAGAGAGAGAGAGAGCAGGCCACAAATACATTAATTTCTGATAGGGTTTGATATTTTATACCAAGCCCCTTAGAATCCCTTAAAATCAACAATCTAATAAATCTTTCAAAGTCGGTGGAGTTTTGAATACCACCCGATTTAGCATGATTTTTTAAAATCATGATTGAATATCTCAAGATTTTGAAGGAATTTTTAAAATCGTGATTAAATACTTGGTGATTTTAAAGTATTTTTGAAATACAACAAAATCCTATAGATTCATGATTCAATACACCCCTTAAGTGTACATTCTCATTTTCTTTATATCTATTTGATTTTTTAAACTCACATAAAACTACCGATAAACACAAATTATTGGTAAAAGCTATTGTTCCTCCTCCTATTCTCTATTACAATATTACCTCGTCCTCACTCTATCTCTTTCTTTTTCTTTTCTTCATTTCACATATGACTATCAATCTTTGAGCTTTGATTGATCGAAATTTAAACTTATCGATCAAATTGAACAATGAAGTTCAAAAGATCAATATTCAATGTCTTCGATCTACTAAACCTAAGATAAAAATATTGCTCCAGACCTTATAACCGAGTCGATCATATTTCTCTCCCATATTAGGGATTTTTTGGACTCAACCAAAAGTTTTAGCACGATAGTTGAATAGCACCCAATAAACCATACGTAGATCAAGGATTCAAGGTAATACAAAGGCTCTCCCAGACCAAACCGACTTGAACTATCCTAAGCATATTCCTTTAATCAATCTAATTCAACAGCCCCATCTACCTTTTCCTAATCTTCTCTCCAAAATAAGTTCAGAAGTATACATGAATTTTGCGATTGCGCCAACCAAGTTCTTCTTACAGAGAACTCTTGTATAGCGTTCATCGTCGATTTACTGATTGGATTGGGAATCCTCATCTACATTACCGTAATAAGATATTTTATAAACTTAGATTCAACGTTGATTGGTGGAGATTGAAATAAGTGGATGAGCTCACATCTCGTCGTTGTTGTGTTATGAGAGTACCTGAATAATAAGCAACAACTCAAATGGATATAGATATAGTTGGAGGATGAGGGTATTTTGGTAAGCAAAAGCGAGGTTTACATAGAGTTTTAGGGAGTTAAAAAGTAATAGGGAGGTGTAATTAACAATGGAGGTACACTTAGTCATTTTGAAGGTGCAAATAGAACCTCTTATATATAATAATATAATTTGAAAACCATAATTTTAGACTCAGGGACTAATTTGTGTTGTGAAATCTTGTCTGAAGGCTTTCCTCCAGCCACTAAAAATAGATTGAGATCCACCTGGTCTCTAATCGAGACTAGGCAGGTGGCCGCGCCTTGCTGCGGGAAAAAACCGTAAAAGGGAAGGAAACCGAAGCCCAATCACCTAACTCAATTCAAAGCCCGTCACTGTATCCCAGCGCTCTACTGTAGCGCACTGTAGTGTTACTGTTGAAAATGCTAATGGCGTGTAATCTCTAATCGAGATTTACCTCTAATTAGCAGCTACATGATTCAAACATGCACGTGTCAATATGAGGGTTGCACACTTAAGCTAGCTAGCTCTGATATTCTTTCTCTGTAATCTTTTTTTCCCCTATAAATGTGATGCATGTGTTGATAATATAAAGGTCACATTTTCCAATCAACATAAAATATGTAAATTAGGTAAGGTAGTCTATTCCATTTACGATAAAACATGTAAAGGTAGGGGGTTGGCTAAACCTTTCTTAATCGTTTTCATCTCAATTCGATTGGCATTATGGGTTTACAGAGTTATAATTGCTATTCCATGCAAAAATAAATTAGTCACGTAAATAGCCACAAATATCGGTTTTGAGGATTAGAGGAACATAAATCAGTACTAAACTCATAACTCATTACTCATGCATGCAAAAATATTGATTCATTCAGATGCGGCAATGCTCAACTCAGTACGTAGGAATGCATATATCGATCTCTGTATTAATGCCAACTGATTTTCGCAGGACGTGGAACTTACCAGAGCTGCACACCTTGCACCTGCATCACCTGACGTTTCTGAAGAAGTATCAAGTTTGAGCGTGGAGGATGATAGTACCATCCCTAGTACTGCTCTTGTTCCTGACCAGGTGAATCTGATCATTAAGGATGATTTTACTACCAGGATTGCTAATGAGGTAAAGATCCAGCTTGCAAATATTTTCAAGATAGTAAGGGAGAAAGGGTTCGCTACCTTGCAGAAGTTTAGAGGCATCAAAATAACTGCAGAGGCACTTGGTACAAATGCTCCAACTCCAAGCTTCTTCAAACTTCTCCTGCAATCTTTCTTCAGCTGGACCGTTTTCCTTCTCTTGGTGTGCGTCTTCCTCACAACTGTATTTGGTATCCAGCAGGAAGGCCCAAGTAATGGCTGGTTTGAAGGAGCTGTTGGAGCTTTTGCAATCATCATACTCGTGCTTGTACCTACAATGCGCAAGTATTTCTCTGTGCCACATCTCAGGAATACTAGTCAAATGAAAGTTAAGGTCGATAGACAAGGAAACCTGCTTCTTGTTAACGCATCGGATGTTGTGCCAGGTGATATAGTATGCTTGGAATCGAGATCTCTAGTTCCTGCTGATGGTTCGTGCATTTCCACTAAAGGATCCTTAGTGTTGAAGGATGGTACTGAAGTTATAACAGTCGATGACAGCAATCCTTCTCTGGTTTATGGTGCAAGGGTGGTAAATGGTAGTGGTCGCATGTTGGTTACTTGTGCGGGGATGAAGACAGCATTAGGTGAGGTGATGGCCCAAGTTAGATGCACTCCAAACCTGCAGGATCAATTACCAGCTCAACTTGATAACTTGAGCACGAAGTTGCAGAATGTTGGCCTCTTGATCATGATATTCATGACTCTAGTGCTTATCATCCGATCGCGAGTTCTGAAAGATAATGAATACCCTGGCCTCCAAGCTGATCAGCTCAAGGGTAGAACAACTGCGAGCGAGGAGCTAATCAATGTCATCAGCAGATTTTTCATGAAATCAAGTGGCCAGATTAGCGTGTTGGCAACGTATCTGCCTTTACTGATTGTTGGATTAGCAGAAGGAGTACCTTTTTCAGTTGCACTTGCCATCACTTATTGGACTAAGACCACGCTATCTGGGAAAGCTATTGCTCAAAGACTCTTAGCTTGTTACACCATGGGATCTGTGTCAACTATTTGCATTGGTGGTGGGATGACTTTGATCCCTGAACTTGAATTTGACCTGATGAGCAATGATGGGGATCAAATCATCGAATCAAAGAGTGTTCCTGATATTCAAAAACATGTTCGTGAAGCTTTATACAAAGGTATTAACGCACCACTTTTGATGCCGTCGACCTCTTTTAGCTCAACACTGCACCGCCTCCTGCTTCCATGGGCCAATTCTAGTTTGGGTCTTGACAATGAGAATTTGATGAAAAATTGCACCGCGGTGAGCGAAAAGTTGAGCACCGATGAGGAGGCTAGCAGAGTTCTGATGATGGACAGTGAAACTGGAGATATCTGCTTGTATTGGAGTGGACCTGCATCAACAATATTGCCTATGTGTTTGGAATATTATGACAGCAAAGGGACAACAAAGCTCATGGATGAAGAGAAGAAACGTGATCTTAATGAAACTGCAGGGAACATGCAGTCCAAACATCTAAAGACCATTGCATTTGCGCACAAGAAGATTGATGGTCTAATGCCTGAAGAAGAAAACAGCTTGATATTAACAGGACTGCTGAGTGTGAAGGTTTGCAGTGAGACAATGAAAGCACTACAAATTCTACAAAAATCTGGGGTGGACGTTATAGAGTTCCCAAGAGATCACGAGTCACTACCGCCGGAAGGTGAAAGTCCCGTATTCGGAATGGGGAGGCCTCTTGACAAGCTCCACACGGTGCAACGTTTGAGAGACAAGGGCCATGTTGTAGCGATGGTAGGAGATAAAACACTTGAGACTCCTGCTCTAAAAGAAGCCGATGTGGCGATTACAGTGGGAAATTGCTGCAGTGAAATGGCAAGAGAGGTCTCTGATCTCATCATCCACAATGGCAGCCTCAGTTTCGTGGTCACCATTATTAAGATCGGACGATGCATTCACTGCAACATCCAAAAGTACATCCAAGTTGAGCTCACCATGAATACATCATTGCTTGTGACAATGTTGGTTACTACAATATTTTTGGGAGACTGCACAGTTGGGGCTATTGAAGTAACGTGGGCAAATTTGCTTGTGACGTTTTGTGGGCTTGCGCTTCTGGTTGAGCCGCCAACGCAGGAGCAGATGGAAAGAACGCCGATAAAACAAACCGACTCCCTCATTAGCAAGGCAATGTGGAGAAATATTCTACTTCAAGCTTTATATCAGACATCTGTCTTGGTTGCCTTACAGTTCAAATGGAAAGCTCTCCCAGTCCCAGGCATAAACAAGAAGATCATGGAGTCCATGGTTTTCAACTCTTATGTTCTTTGTCAGGTATTTAATCTAGTCAGTTCAAGGGAGGTAGAGAAGAAACATGTTTTCAGAGGTATTCGAACTCCATGGTTATGGGTGGCTATGGGCCTCAGCGTCCCCATGCAGGAGGCTTTTGTTGAGATTGCACACGAGGTCGCTGGCCATGCAAGGTTGGATTGGGCACAATGGGGAGTCTGTTTTCTAGTAGCGATTGGTTCCTGGCCAATTGATTTGGCTGGAAAGTTTGCATGGGGTGTCGTTAGGAAGATTAGAATTAAAATCGGCTCTGGTATTCGATCCACCAGCATGAGGTCAGCTTCTGTCTCAGAAGCAGCTTCTAGTCGGGAGCTCCTGGCAACTTGCTAGTAGCAAACACTCAAGCATCTTGTTCCAAATCCGGCCAGAAAATCTCATTTTGTTGTAGCTAGCTGCTAGCTTTAGCCTAGCTAGTCTAGTATAAGTATAAGTTGTTGTACGTACTGCTACGTTTATTCTTCTAATTATTAATTTTCCTCTCCAATATATTCATTGTTTTTTTTATTGGCAATGAAATTATAGTCTTGTTGTTAATTTTTGTTTATTGAATTCAAGTTTATTCTCTCAGAGGTTACTCATGCATTTATACTTTCACTGCAAGAAAAAAGCTGAATCATCAGTAATTGTCTATAAAACTTTAATAACTCTTAGTTCTGATAAATAGAACGGTTCAAATTCTATAACGAGTATGTTTTGAGTTATGAGTTGAACTCATGACCTCTCACCTACAAAGTGAAGACTGATGCGAATTGGTACTAAGCCGGTACTCTTAGCCTCATGCCTACTTTCCAAGTTTTGTTATAATTTTATATTTATTTATTGTTGTTCCAAGAGAATCTTTTTTATAATTTAGAATAAATGGAGGTTCGAACTTCTAAGTTTTTATGATATTATATTTTTGTACTACTATAACTTAAAAGTAAATAAAATAGTAAATAAAAAACAAAATAAAATTTCTTTAGGCCACACTACGGTCTAAAATTAAAACAATTATCTCCCTTAGTCCATTTTTTTTAGTCAGGTTCCAGTTACAAGGAGTGCGGAGACTGGGTTAAATAAAGGGAGGGTGTGAGGTCATTGTAATTCTTGAAGTATTTGAAGGCCGGTGAGATATAATGGACGTTAGTATTGTTGATAGTATTTGATCAAAATATATCTCGGTTTTTTTTTGGCTAAGATCAACTATAGTGGGATTTAAGCTTGACTTAACATTAATTAAATCGAAAAATAGCGTAGCATACTGAGGAATTACAGTATAAATGATACAGAAAGACTTAACTAAAGCATGCAATAGAGCAAATGTTAATTTCAATGGTAAAAATGGCCAATTAAACAATGCAATCACACATGATAGCAACTACAATATGACATCAAGACTATGACTAATTAACTAGGTAGTTATATATATGTAAGAGGTTTAAAAATTAAGGAGATGTTAGAAGTACTGTTGTTCATATATTCACAGTTCGTCATGGGATGACATGGTTTACAAGAAATCATATATAAGGTAGAAGTACTGTTCATATATTCACAGTTCATCATGGGATGGCATGGTTTACAAGAAATCATATATAAGGTCAAAATCTTCCCTCAACATTGACATAAACTATACCTATTGCATTGATGCCCCAATATAATGAGCTCGCCTCGACCCCAGTTTCTAGCCATGGCCGGGCAGGGAGACAATCAGACAACGATTATGGACGAGTTCCTGTACTTCCATATACTCTCTGTCTAAGAGTTGATCGAAGAACTAGCAGAAATAGAGCTTTGTGCTGATCGAGCTTAAAAGCTACCATGGAACTTGAAAGGAAGATCAACAATAGATGATACCTAGCCTGCGCCCAACTGCAGCCAGCAGAGAGAGAGTTTCAGAAACCATCGGTGCGTACAGCCTATATATAGTAAATGTAAACACATACGGACATTTGCGTGTAAATGAAACAGTATGATTGTGTTTGTGTACAATGGAGGACCCCATACAATTGCCGTAGTATTAACAAACTACTTGATGAATTGGAATTGGTCCAAACTAATTAAGAAATCATAGACAGAGAGGTCTGAACGCAGAATTAACATGCATTTCCAAGCAATCGCTGCGTATGGTCTCGATCAGTAGTCATGGTTTTACCAACTAAATGTCAAGACATATCCTGTCTCGATCTGTGAATATTTCATACTTCTTTGGCTGTAATGCACTGGAATTGCAGCTGACAAGGTTGTAAGTCTCTAAAGTCATTAAGTCGTCGGCGAAATGACGAGTCCCCATCACTATTATAAAGAAAAAAATGACAAAAAACAGCATGTTTCTACGTGGCGGGCGCGTCTACTCTTCCCTGAAGACCTGGTCAGCCATCTGAAGTCTTAACCGCGTTGGACTTGATATTAATTAGTATTTGTACTAATTAGATAATTAGCAGATCATCAAGAAATTAGAACAAGGGGGGTACACAATTCTGCAGCTTTGGCAACGAATCATGGAGCAATAGACGAGCTTAATTCACTCACTCCCCCTCTTTCGCTCTCGTATCTATTTTACCGAAGTATTCTTCGATATCTTTCTTCTTTTCTCTTATTAGAGGTTGATATAGAGTGCTTGGTATGCAATTGTGCTTCATTAATTGATACGTTGAAAATCTTTGCGTGTTGTTTTGAGGAGGAAATTGGATCGTCTCTCGTAGAGATTCAACTTCTTCAATCAAATGTCTGCTTGTTTTTTAATTAAGGAGGAATGTGATGGTTTATTGGTTATCGTTTACATCCTCTTGAACACAACTTTTTTTTAGTCAAATTACAAAACTTACGTACAACTTAATTAAACCAAAACTATATGTTTTGGAATAAAATGAGTATCCCTAGGATGTAATGTCCACGAGTGTATTGATGAAATTTCTTCATACAATAAAAAAACACTGGTCATTCAAAACCCATAGTCCAAATGAATAATGTTCTTGGGAAAAGATTTATTCTTAATCCTCTCTCTCTCTCTCTCTCTCTCCTTCTCCGATCGCCAGAGCTATTCGAGCCCTTGTCAAGTTGAAATCAGTTGTCGACTCATTGACAGAGCTAAACGCTCTTCTCTGTTGTTGGCTTTGAATCCATACAGTTTTATCAAGGAGCCGCACAAGTACTTTGACTAGGTCGTCATCACAGTTTGCTCCGGCCACGGCTCCGTGCTTAACATGCCAAACCAGGGGTTGGCGAAGCCGCTGTAGAGGAAGGTCGAGTAAGAGAAGGCCAAGAGGAGAGGATTGTTGAAGAGGGACTTCGATAGGTCCCTCATTCTTTCGATCGGTGGCCACATTGCGATGTGGTGGTCTATGCTGATGAGGAAGAAAATACATTGCTCAAGTTCTAAGAAGCACAGATACAGACACGAGTGTCCGTATTGGACACATTTTAACCGGACACGCTAAATGAAATTTTTATTGGACACAGACACGTTTTGAACACATTAATTAAATATTATTTTAAATATATATACCTAATTTTAAAAAATAAGTAGCATAATTTATTAAATTAGAACAAGATCATCTCAAATATTAAATACAAATACAAGTCCAATAAAGTTTCAAACTTTAAACAAAATACATAGTAACATTCATTTGGCGATAGTTAATAACTTTATTCAAACTCCAATGTCATCCTTCACAATGTTCTACATTTCAATAACATCATCATCATCAACATCATCAAATAAGTATCCCTCCAATTGTGGTTCATCAAGTGTAAGGTTGGTCATCTCAAGTCTTCCAACATTAATGTCTTCCAAGGATTCAAAATTCAAATTAATCACCTCCTACATCCCACATAAGAGTTGCACTACTATTGTAAATTAGGCTTTTCCTAGATAAGAGGTGAAGATTGGTATGCACAAATACTAAATCTTCCGCTCTTTTGTGGGAGTAGTTTGTTCCTCTTTAAAGAATGAATGAAATTGTATGTACTCCAATTTCTTTCACAACAAGATGAAGAACTAGGTTGACCTAAAAGCTTGAAGGCTATACCTTGAAGAGTAGGTGCCGAAGCTCCATGGATTGCCCACCATGTAATTGGCTCTAATAAGTATCTATCATTCATAGCATCTTCACTTCCAAACTCTTGCATACACATAAAAAATTTGGCAAATTCAATGTTAACCTTTTTTCTGTCATCTTCATCGACAAAGTACCACATGAGACATGTTTTTATTTCTCTTGTAATCTCCAAATCTTTGTGGGGAGCAACACAATGAGTAGCTTTACTAAGCCATTCTGAACTATAATACCTAAACATTGAAATATAAATATATATAAGCTTCTACTAACCAATTAAATAAATATGAATCTATTTTATAAAATTACTAAACAAGAATATAAAGTGCACTAATTAAAATAGATAACAAATAAGTGAATAACACTTACTTAGGATTCAAAAAATGAGCCAAGCAATGAAGATGCGTGTTGCTTTTGGTCCAACGAGCCATCAACACCTTATGAACCGCATTCCAAAAGAGAGATTCTTCTTCAAGTTCTTTACTTTCTTTCCTATAGATAATTTTTTTCACTTGAACAATCATATTATCCCACCATTCATACATCAAATGAAGACAATGCTTGTCGGTATCCGTCTTTCTAATTATCTCATAGATAGGCTCGCTAAAAGCAAGAATGTAGTCAATATTATCCCACATTAAATCATCCAACAACATCTCCTTTACTCTAGCTGCCTTGAGTTGATCATCTAATCTATAATCATCCCACTTTGGGCTAATCACCATTTGTTGCAAACCATTCTTGATTAGCTTAAACCTCTTAAACATAATAATCGTAGATGCAAACCTTGTGGGAGCAACCTAAAGCAACTTCAAAGGGCAATGATCATTGAACATAACTAATCTCATTCCATGATTCATTATGAAGTTCTTAATATACATAACATGCTCCGCAATATGTTGTATCCAAGAACATGGGTCATATACGTCTATATTGCTCAAGCAATTAGAAGATGTGCAAATATTCTTTAGAGCAATATTTAATGTGTGAATTACACATGGTGTCCAAAAAATAGTATGATACTTACTTGCTAGCGTTGCACCGGCTTTTGCACAAACGGGAGCATTATCGGTAATCATTTGCACTACGTTTTCATATCCAACTTCTTTGATGGATTCAATAATCAAGTTTGCAATTAATTTCGAGTCCTTGTATTCTCCCTCATAATTTACAGCCCTCAACATCATCAGACCACTCTCAGAAATAGCAATCACATTAATCAATGGTCTTCTTTATGCAACGAACCAACCATCACTACATATACTTACACCTTTATCCTTTCATGAAAGTTTGAGTGCTTGCAAATGCTTCTCGATATTCTTCTTTTCCTTTGCAAGAAGTGTGGTCCTTATGACATTGTAACCTGATGGAACATATCCCGGGAGAGTAGAAGCACGAATATAAGAGTTCTGGTAATGTGGATTTCTTGCCAAATTGAATGGTAGACTACCGGTGTAGAACATCCTTGCAACCCCAGCATCACATTCTTCCCTAGCCGAGTTTTGAAAGGCTTTCTCAATGGAACTAGAACCAGCAACTGTTTTCCTCTTCTTTCATGTATCGCCTATTGTTGGTTCGTGCGCATATGCATGATAAGTGCTCAGCCCAACGCTACTAGTGGCACCACTCCCCCGTTGATGTCTCGTTGATGGTAGAGGAACTTGTTTAGGAGCTGTATTCGTCAATCTCTCCTTACATTCTCTCACCAACTTGACCAATTTAGATTTGGCTTCATGATTAACTTTAGGGCACCCATAAATTCCCCCTCCTTCGCTCAACAAATGTACTTGTACTCTAGTATACGAGCCGTTGTAGTACATATTGCTACAATGCCATCTCCAATTACCTCCACTTGAAGACTTGCTAATCTTCTTCACAAATGCCCACAATGGAGTTTTATCATCTATTTGACAATCTTCATGACTATCTCCATCTCCAACATTAGCATCGGTATTAACTGATCCGACACTAGAACTAATAGGAGTTGATCCTCCTGTACTCATACTTCCTGAAAAAGAAAAAACAACCTGTCATTTTTTCAATACATATATGCAACTTTAAAATATGATAAGTAATTGTAGACAAATCCTTTATCTATGATTCAAGTTCTCAATTGTTCTTTAGGATGTCTATTACAAATGTCTAGAATAAATTATCTATAAATAACCAACCTAATTACTTTATTTTTAGCCAAAACCTTTACTGCATAAAAATCACAGATTCAAGCTAAGTTAACATTTGTGATTTTTTCAATGCAGATCTGCAACTTCAAAAACTGATAAGTAATTGTAGAAAAATCCTTTATCTATGATTAAAGTTCTCAATTTTTCTTTACGATGTCTATTACAAATGTCTAGAAGACATTATCTGCAAATAACCAACCTAACTACTTTATTTTAGCCAAAACTTTTACTGCATAAAAATCACAGATTCAAGCTTACTTAATATCTGTCATTTTTTCAATGCAGATCTGCAGCTTCAAAAACTGATAAGTAATTGTAGAACAATCATTTATATATGATTCAAGTTCTCAATTTTTCTTTAAGATGTCTATTACAAATGTTTAAAAGATATTATCTGCAAATAACCAACCTAACTACTTCATTTTAGCCAAAACTTTTACTGCATAAAAATCACAGATTCAAGCTAACTTAACATCTGTCATTTTTTCAATGCAGATCTGCAACTTCAAAATTTGATAAGTAATTGTAGACAAATCCTTTATCTATAATTCAAGCTCTTAATTGTTCTTTAGGATGTCTATTACAAATGTCTAGAAGACATTATCTGCAAATAACCAACCTAAATATTTCATTTTAGCCAAAAGTTTTACTGCATTATAACTAAACACCAGCTTTCATTAGAGATCAACAACCATGCATGATTAGGTGACTGGAACATCAATTATATTTTTTAAAGACGTGAAGTTTCACGATTTATTTAGTAAAGGACAGTAATTGTAAACACTGAAACACAAATGTGATCGCACAACAACTAAGCTATTGTCAGTAGTAAATAAGTCCTATGTATATCATGATGCCTCCAAAATAATCCGAATAAGTCCTATATATATCCACTAGTCGAGCAGCATGAGAAAAGAATTATCTCAAAGTCTTGGCTTAAATCTGTATGAACACTCAAACTTGAATGCTCACAGGTCACAACATAAGTCTTCTTTTAAGACTCACTAGAGATGGCATGCTTAGCTTAAGCTTGTTCCATATGTCTGTAAATAAACGCCAATTATATGCAATGTTGCCATTATTACTTTAGTAGGCTCATCAAGATTAGCTTTAGTGTAGTTATTATGCACATCAAACCGAGGTAGATGCAAATCAAGAACCACAGTTATCACATTGACATGTGAAGTTATAACTTATAAGGCAATAACTTCAAGCATCAATTTTTGAGGATGAAAAGTGCAGTGTCTTTACATATCTAAATTACTCGATATATATCATTTGATAGACAGAACTGGATTACCAATTAAATAGAATATCTATAGACAGAAAAAATATAATCCCAAATCAAGTCAAAAATATTGCTATGAACCGGATAAACATGTATAATTTTTGTCGCCAAATCAGGGTTGGATACATTTAAGTTTCGAGACAAGATACAATGAAATAAGGTCTCCCCAGACAGTATCAGTAGTGAAAATCAAGGACAATCCTGAGCAGTTGACATCATGCCAGGCACTCAGGGTAAAGCTTGAATTCAACACAGAGAGATTCAAACATGAAAACTAAAGTAGTAAAGCTTGAATTTGTGATCTAAAATGGTGAACCCAAAATCATCAAACAAAACCCCAATTCAACTACCATGTAATCCCAATCAAACCAAATCACTCAATCATAAAAATTGAAAATTTAAGATAGAAATGGTGAGCTGGGAGAAGGGAAAGAGAAGTGACGAGTGGGAGGAGTAATGGGCGGTTAGACGCGGTGAAGATTTAGGGCGGATCAGTGGAGAGAAAACGGAGATGGTGAGATCAGAGGTCTGTTTTTGAGATTGAATATGAGTGAGACTGAGACAAAAACAATTGTCTAAAAAATTGGTAAGGACAAAAATACCCCAGCATGTCCTCCTTATTTGCATGTCCAAATAGGACACGCGCGTGTCCATTACGTATTGCAGCGTGTCGGACACGTGACACGCGACCCAAATGGCGTGTCCGTGCTTCATAGCTCAAGTTTCATAATCAAGGAAGGTACAATGCGAGGCGCGGAGGCAATGTGGCTACCATGGGAGTCTTGACCTCGCAGTTGAGGGATGGACTTGGTGCACCGACACTGCGCAGTGATGTGCATGTAGGTTTATGGTGAAAAATTCACAAGTTTGTTTATCGAAGAGTTCCACTATTGTTTGGATTCACTATGTTGAGTAATGTTGTTACTGCAGCTGTATATGCTGATAGGATGGAGAATTTGATTTAAATGCAGCATTTTTTTGGGTACTACATTGTGCAAGGGATGTTGAAGATGAGAGTTCCGGTCCGATCAGGTTGTGAATTTAGTTAGAAAGTCATGCTGTGAATGCGTACTTTCGGTTTTGAGTAATGAGAGGCAGATGAGGAGCTTGAGGAGATTCAGTTTGAGGCAATGGAGCTGTCTAAAGATGAGAAATGGAGCGAGGTGAAGTATGCAAGAAGCAAAGTGTTGAATAGGCTGCAGGACATGACATGGTTGCCTACATTGTATGATATATGAAGGAATGCAAGTTACGAGGTTGGGGAGCTATTGAGGAAAGAGATTTTACAAATTATTGGGGGTCAGTAACGTGATTATTGGGTGTTAGTAATGTGTTGTGTAAATATTTTAACGTAATTACTGAGTGCAAGTGATGTGTTGTAAAAATATTTTACAAATTATTAAGAGTCAGTAATGTGATTACTTGGTGTCAGTATTGACCTGACTTCGGCAATTGGTGGCCAGAGTTTGATGACGAGTGATCAGAGTCCGGTGAGGTTTCGGCAAAGTATTATATTTTATCAATTTTCTCTCTAAATGAGTGTTATCATAAATGAGGGTAAAATAGTCTCAAAACTATATTTTTGTACTGATTGAGTAAATGTTAGTTTACATTGTGTTGAAATGGTCACATTTTGCATTTTTTTATTTAAATAGACAATAAAGAGAGAAAATTTGTATGAAATGGTCATTTTTCCAAATTGCAATTAGCCCCTACCATTTAAATCATGTAATGTCCATGAGTGTATTAATGAAAATTTTCTTACGATAAAAAATAATAATATTGGCATGAATCACATGACTTGGTTCTAAACCTTATAATAAGATCGTCGTAGAGGAAAGAATTATCACTAATATAATAAAATCTACACAAACAAGACTCCTCATCGTTGTCGTTAATCGCAGGTGTATACATGGATGTACAGTATTTTTGTACAAGTCCAATTCCAAAGGTCGAACTCCAACATGCATTAGAAATTTAGAATCTTCTAAAAATATATGCATGCATGTCAGCATGTGTCATTTCATCTCTGTCATTTGAACATTTCCATATAGCTTGAATCCGTGCCAATTCAAATCTTCAAATTAAACCATATATATTGACTTGTGCATGTATGCGGGAACTAGCGAAACTCGGTTTGAGAGTTTGATGGGCCAAAATTTAAATAAATAACGGGTGCTTCATGTACCAAGTGGCTTTAAAAAAAAGTACCAAGTAAGATTTTAAATACACTAATAATTAAATTTTCTAAATGATGTACATAAATCATAATCTTGTCAAACTCTAAATTTTCAGGTTTGGGCAGTGATCTCTTGTGGTTGAGCTCCTCGCCTCCTCCGATGAGTACCCCGGAATTGGGCATGTGAAAGTCAATTTCAGGGTGGCACATAGACCTCAGGTTCAGATTGGGTTATGTGAAACATGCATAACTCGCTAGATGTTGGGTCTACTCATGCTTCATCTTCTAATTATTTTGGCATTAACGGGCAACTTCAATTAATTAGAGTTCGGGCATGAGACACGATCGGGATAATCCCGCTGGGTAATTATCCTATCTCACCCTCTAAGTTCACGATTGAACGTGGACGGGTCTTGCATCTTTTAAGTTTAATCACACTGGGATTAATCCTGATTGAGACATAACTAATCAATCGCGAATCTCGAAATTTGAACGAGAATCTATAATTTTAAATTTCTCATCAACAAATTAATATTTAACAATGAATTTTTAACTAAAAAAATAAAGATGATGTTCAACAATATTTTCAATTTATATAAAAGTTTTAAACATCGACATTCTTAGTAACATATAGAAGCTCTAATTTGGCACAAAATTATAGCAATTTCAAGTCTTCATTTAGAAACGGGACGGGAGGGGCATAAACAACAGGAGAAGATATTTTGAGCCTTATCTCTCACTTCTCAATGGCTTTCTGTATCCTTTTTTTTTTTTTAGAATTCATCTTTCGTAACTGTTTTTTGTTCGCTTGGAAAAATTTTGGTCTATCCCCTTACTATATTTATTTATCTATGATAGTTACTATAAGTTTTGACAAGGAACAAGCTGTGGGATCGCACTTGTGGTTGTACCTTTCAGGGTTGTGTGGGTGCTTGTCACTCTTATAGACTGTTGTTGAAGAGTTGATATTGCCTAATTTTTTTATTTGAAAAAAATGATTTTTAAAGAAAAAAACTATGAGATGACGCTTTACAATGTTATGAACTTGAGTAACGTGGACGATCATGATGTTTATTAGAGTTTGCGGGTGGAAACATTTTTGATAGAAGTATACTATGGTTTATTGAGAGAAGGGCATTACTTTAAAGACAAGACAACTTGGCTAGCATTAAGTTTAGAGGAGATCTCATCGAGATGAATCATGCTATGACCAAATTACGTAGTGTTCGTTGGAATAAATCATGTAAGGTTGAACTATATCGATCGTGGATGAAAGATTGAAATGCATGAGGCTACTACCAAATTGGGCTACAATAAATCACATCACGGTCAAATTGGCATCTCGCGGTTAAATTGCGCTATGACGAATTACCTCGCGGTTAATTGGGCTACAGTAAATATCATCCCGGTCAAACTAGGCTTTGATCAAATATTGTGATGGCGGATTTGGGTTTGATCGAATCATGCAGTGGCGAAATTAAGCTCTAAAAAGGAGAAAATTATTATATATGCCTGTTACATATCCTATGTGGCATACTCACTTAAAGTTGTTGGTTCATTTTTTACTGTAATTGTTTATGATTGATTTTTATATGTAAATAAACTTTTTCTATTTTCACTGCGTGCATGTTAATTATATCATGATGTATGATAATTAGTTGAGTACATCACATGACAGTGTCATGTAGTGTGACGGGTACACAAAATAATTACTCATTGCATTGTGGTCAAATCAGATCACGATTAGATTAGATAATGATGAAAGTAAGGAGAAGAAATCAAAAACTTATGAACCGCCTATAGATTACCTTCCTTCTTGATACATTGCTTCCATTCACCTGTCATCGACTTCCAGACTTCCCCATCATATTGCAAAGTTAAGTACCATTATAGAGGGACTCACCATTATGGAGAGACTGTGGTAAAACTTATGAACATTAAGCATATTTTAAACAATTTCTTATGGTCTTAAAGTTTTGTCGGACATAACTAATACTCATGACCTCATCCCATTACTCTTCTCAGTTTTGTAACAACAATTTCATGTGAGGCCCTATGCTCTGTTTAGGCATATGTATGTTCTATCCTCCTCTCAATTATTGTCCTTTATCATCAAATTAAATCCCTTGAAGCACTCCTTTATGGAGTTGACATGTATGAGATGCAGAAAAAGAAAGTATACAAGTGATCACATGGAGAAGATGCCCAATCTTAATTTGGTCAAGCATTTCAAAAGTAAGTATTATTAGTAGTTAGCCAAAGTGCCAAACAGCAGGGAAGCACATGCCAAGTGATCCAAACAGCACTCAATTAATCCCACATCCAAATCCAAGATACAATGGGGTATAAATATTCCCCCAAAGCAAATTAATTAACAAAGAAACAATTAAAGAGAGAAACTAAGATGGCCTCAAGGCCAAGGGAAGAAGAAGAATGATGATGAAGGTTTTGGTCCTACAATCCCCCTCTTTCCACAATTTCCTACACAGCTTGCTAAAGGGTCTTCATATAATGCAAAACTTGATGATGGGTCACATGCAATACAACGCAAACTGACACATCCACACATGCCCTGCCACCCAAATTCATATGCCACATGATGTCTGTCTTCTTTGAGCTCCACTCCACCCCAAACCTTTTGCTTTCTTCATCTCCAATTATCAAATCCCAACTATCTATTTCAAACCAATTAAAAATCTCACAGCACATCACTAATTTAGTCACAATCCTTCTTCTCTAATCTAATATTATACACACAGACAGCAAAACTAGGGGATCAAAACTAGTTAGCAAACTATGCACTCTCTACCATATTAAAATCATGCTTTGAAGAGTTTTTTTTTCTTTTTCTTGAGTGATTAGCTTTGTCCATGAATTTTCTCTTCTGGGGTGGTCAATGATTCTATAGAGCTTGTTCCAAGGACCAATGTGATAGGATGGGCTGCCAATAAGGTGCACTGAAGGTGCCTGTGGCAGGTGGTCAAATGGTCATTTGTGAGGCCTGAGGCTTGCATGAAGGAATGAACAACTGTTGGACCAACAAACCTAAACCCCCTCCTAACCATGTCTTTGCTTATGCTCTCTGATTTTGATGTCTTCACTGGGATTTTGTAGCCTTGCTTGTATTGAGGGCAGATTGGCTTGTGATTCACAAACCCCCATATGTATCGGTGAAAGGACCCAAATTCTCTCTTTACCTGCAATTTAATTAGTAGAAACAGGCAAGCATTAGTATAATATACAATTCAATTAGAAAATTATGCAGAACAGGTGGAGTTCATCATGTGGAAAAGCTTTTCACCAAATAAGAAGGAAGGAATCATAGTAGATTAACAATAGATTAAGGTGTTAATGATGGTCAATTCAAAACAGTCTAGTCTGTCTTAATCTTGCATTATTTTAGTAGACTTCTTAAACTAAAGTGGTTTTTTTTAGTAACAAGTCTATAATCAGAGAAAAGATGGTTCCTTAAAAACAGGGGACAGAAGAGATGGAAAAGATTGGTAGTGTTAGAGGAAAACAAAAGATTGCAGAATTTGATGCTTGGTATTACCTCAAGAATTCTGTTAGAGTTGTCTACTACTCCTCTGACTCTGCTTATATCGATGCCATATTCTGAACAAATTGAAATCATTTGCTTGTCAGTGAGCTTGGCCACAGCTTCAGCATCAAACCCAGAAAATGCATCCCTAAAATCTTGGCGTTTCTTTAAAATAGAAGTCCAATCTGATCCAACTTGAGCTCCACTTAGAACAAGCAGTTCAAATAGCATGCTGAATAAGATGTTAAAAAAAGAGAGTAAAACTTCTGAATAAGATGTACTGTAATGTACGAGCTTCATTTACAAATTTTACATCATGGAGAGGCTAATTGAACTTACTTGTCATCATGAACAGGAACTCCCCATTCTTGATCATGGTAAGCAACATAAATGGGATCTGACGACAAGAAAATAAAAATGAAACAATTAGTAACCATTCATCATTTCACGTCCAAAAAAGTTTTACTTAATGCTAACAGAAGCATTTTGTAGCTATATATTTCCATACCTGAATTAGCTGTGATGAAGCTGCATCTTTTGTGATCTTCTTCACTAGCTTTGGCTTCCAATATGTCAACCCTTTCAAAATTTGCAGACTTTGATCTTCCATAATGAGCAATCTTCATTTTTCTCTGTGCATGTTGAAGAGCCATCTGTTCCCTCCTCCCAGCAGCAATGCTTCCTGGTGCCTCGGTGATGAGAGAAGATGAATAGCTCAACGAAGCTTCAATCGAAGCAGAAGAAAGTCTACCATGGTCATGAGCATTATCAGCACCAACACCAAGCTTGAAACTCTTTGATTTCTTCCTCTCCAAAACCTTAGCTCTTATGGTACCTCCTGGTGTTACAACTTTCTCGGAACTGGAGTTCAAGCCATTAGGGTCATTACCTGATCTCTTTACGGCAGGTGGCCTCGGAGATTTTGACTTGGGAGAAACTGGTGGTGTTGTCAATGAAGCCTTGGTACTATTTCTAGGACTAGTGCTGGTAGAAGAAGAAGTTGATAATGGTAGAGGTGGTGGTGGAGGAGTTGATAGCTTCTTAAGGGAATTACGTCGGTCTAGGCTAGGAACTCGGTTACATGTAGGCTGAAGGACTGGTCTGCCATTGATTCTAGAAAGAAGGGGGGTGATCTCAATCCCCATGGTCACCTTGGCTTTAGAGCTGCACATAATGTCTATTGTGTATGTGTTTCTGTTGAGTCAAAGTATCAAGGGAAGAAGACTTGGCAAAAGGAAGCAATATGGCTCAAAGATGGAATGAAGAAGATGATATGGGAGTGAAGGAGAGGGAAAGAGAGGGAATGGGGTTTTTATAAAAGGAGGGAAAGTGAGGACAGGTAAAGGGGAAGTTGTGGAACATGGGGAGGTTGGGGCCTGCCTCACTTACTTGGCCATTTGGGTTTGTTTCCTATTAATTATTGTTAGTATTATAATTGTCAATTAGAGCTGTTATTGAATGGAGCGAGAGGGAAAATCAACGGGAGATTAAAATGGTGATTTGTTGGGTGGGATTATATGGGATTTTGTGTTCCAAGCCACCATGTTTTTCACTTGGGACTTCCCCTTCTTCACACTTTACAGAAGATATTTGGATGTATGCTTCTGATATTACACACTTAAAGCTAGAGTGGTGGATAAGGAAGGTTACAAGGCAAGTAAAAGACCAATTATTGATACTCTCTTTTTAGCTGGAGGGAATCTCTCAAGTACTCTCTCAAATTTTTTTTGGTAATGCAGGCGCTCTGGTTTGTTTTATAATCATAAACCTAATGGCCCTTTTTGAGGTTAAGCACAAACTATAAGGCTTTTGAGGTTGAACTTTGGTTAGGATTCAGTTGTTGATCAACTGACCAATAAAAGATATTAGAAGGCCATACAAGACCTTTCTGAAATCAAATACTTATTACTTCTTAATTAATTGACATCTTTATGTCACTAAGCTTCTGATCACACTGACTTTCCAGATAAACTGGGCTGCATTTGTTCTCCACAAGATGGGTTACAGCTTCCATTTTTGTTTCTTTTACCTTTTTCTTTTCCTCCTATCTGTAATTACATCTTACAACCTGGAATATGGGCTTCTGAACATCATGCATATGCATGGCATGTCAAAATTTACACCATATTAGTGATTAGGGAATTCTATAAATCAGAAGGGTGGGATGAAAGAAAGGAATTATTATTGTTCTTATAGGCCGGCAGGTGCTATGTAAACATCAAAGAGTACTTGATGAAATGCATAGCTTATAGTTATATACCAACTGTACCCAATTTACTGAGAAATCAATTTTTCAATTCAGCCATGATATCTTTCAACCATTTTAGGTATACTATTTATTTCCTGAATGTGATGCCAGTGCAAACAGTTATTGAAGCTATTCTATACACATCCAAGCTAGCCTTTAAGATTCAGATATGGTGATGTCATTGGTAGCAGTTGTTATCAATTGCTTGTTTAAGGTGCAGATGAACTGTCCCCAGTCCCCTTGGCCTCTATAAATTTGATACCTTGTATTTGAGACTTGGGAGGATGACTCTTGTAGCTTCTAGTACATTTATTACTGTTGCATGAAGACATCTGAAAACGAGTCATAGGGCCTCAGACTTGGAGATTAATGGAGATTCATGCATTGCTAGTGAACCCTTTACAAAACTCTGCTTCTCATACTTTCAGAAAGTCACATAGGGCCTCAGAGAATTAGAAACCTTGCTTCCAAGTTAGAGTAGCTAGAAATTGGCCAGAGCAAAAACAAAAACAAAACAAATCATAGAGAAAGAAAAAAGAGAAAAATAATAATAAAGCTGATAATAAATCCCAATCAGAATTCATGAGTTGAAACTCACACTTGCTGGCTTGCTGCAGAGTGCAGAAGCAGTGAAGCACTTATACTGTTATTGGTTTATTGGAACACTAATCCTTTACATATCGAATATAACTTAAAATATTCATGCATGCTTAATACGATATCAAATTCTTGATTGTCAAAGATTTTTATTGTAAAGTTCAAGCTGTTTAATTTATCAATTTTATCTCGTCTCCACATAAATATAGTGATCAATACGAGCGATAAAAAAATTGGTCTAATTTACTTTCTACGCACGATTAATTCATCAAAATCACATCAAACAATTTAGCAATTTAGTTTAGGGGTACACAAAAGCATGTCACATGGAGAAAGATAACACCAACCTACATGGGATGCTATACAACCCCCGATTCCCTGTCCTTAACATAGCAACAACCTAACTTTGTCAATCCTATCAATTTACATTCTAATTTGTGTCTGGGTTGGTGTGGACCAATCCTTTCTCTAATGTTTTTATCTGCTCTTGTATGTATATATATGATTCTTACACAGCATCGCCTACCACACGAATTTTCCACGTAGCTTGATGATGATCATGATTGAGTTGATGAACTTCAACAGGGAATATTACTAATAAGTTTTAACCAAAACCCTGAAAGATATGTGATATTCTGATTACAGAGATGAGAATAATAGAGAAGAGAGACATCCCATGTGAAAGAAAACCGACATCTTAGCAATAATTAGTTTTCTTCTTGAGACAAAGCGAAGCAAAATCATGCAACTGACTAATTCCCCATTAATTGACCAAAAAAAAAAGACTAATTCCCCATTATATATATACACAATTACAGACTACTTGGTGTTCTAGTTCATCTTTGTTTTCTTCCTTCTTCTGAGTCATTTCTTAGAGCCTTCGCTTCTGAATCAGAATCATTCAGTTTGATTGATTTGTACGTTTCTATCATTGGTTTTGAGTTTTGTACTCTAAAATTTTGATCTTTCTTGGTCATTCTTTTTCACGTGTTTTGTTCTAGTGGATATATACAATTGGCTTTCATGACTTAAGTAAACGATTGAGGGAGCAGAGAAATTTGCACATTACTTGACGAGTGTATGTATATATTTTATACGTACTTACGAGTATATCCTTGAATATTTTTTTTCCTATTTATAATCGTTGATGGCTTGATGCATGTGTCTGGAATCCATAGCTGTTAGACCGTTGCAAAAGGCAGGGGCTCGTGAATGCCTTCAGCAATTTTTGATTCATGTAGAATTCTTTTTGTCCAGAAAGCCAAAAATGAAAATAAAACAGCTCACAGTGCAAAAACTGTCGTATCTCACCCTGATAATAAACTAATTTGAGACATGCAAGACTAATTATTTTGATAAAAGAATAATGGGTTGATTATTACTCTCTTATTTGTGTCTTGAATAAATCTGATACCATATATGTCAAACTGGGCAACTCCCTGAAGGAACTTTTATACTACAAATTATTAGTACCAATCTGATAATAGAGATGAAGCCGGAGCAAAAACAAAAGTGCCTAACAGGCCAGGCACTTTCTGACACACATGACTCACAGGAACATGATTCCATGAATCAAGTACTTCCATGGTGCAGATCGATATAAGTCATATAACAATCGATTAAGAAAAGAGAGCACTCGTTTACAGCCTAATTGAACCTGCAGAGAAGCCAGTATTATTGTACGGACAAAAAATGGTGGGGAATATATATTATTGAGTTTGCAGTGAAGCATGCTCATGGGAACCGGGGTATATGCTTATATATGCTGGATCATGAGCGGACCGTCCATAAGGGGTACGTCGGCGATTTCAGCAACTGGCGACGTAGAATGTGTCAGTTGTGCTCTCCCTTTTCAGCACTTTTATCTGTGTCAGCCGGAGCTCCATCTCCGGCCCACGAATGCTAGAATTTACAAATTTCCCATAAACTTAAAATTTATGGAAATTTGCAGATTTCGACTGTCGTGGACCGGCGATGAAGCTTCGACCGGCACATACAAGAGTGCTGGGAGGGGGAGCATGCCGACACCATCCACGCCGTTGTTGCGCGTTGCCGGAATTGCTAACGTCCGCACTTGCGGACATTTGCTCTCGGTTCTCCCCGTATATATATAGATATCTGCTCCTTCCACTAAGTGATCTCTTTTTTAGGTCTTTTAAAGGGATAAGTCACTTGACTAATTTTTCGATCACATTTCAATATCTCCAACATTCAACATTTAGAGTCTAATGTGTAGATCATCTCTGTAAATTTTTAGCAAAAATGGAGGTGTTTAAGACATTCAAAACTGAGATTTAAACTTATAAGCATGAACGGTTCAGGTTTGACAGATTTAGTACTTCCATTTCTTTTACAGAGTTCGTGATACCTTAACGATAACTATTTTGACTGAAATTTTACATAAGTGATCTACACATTAGACTCTAATAGTTGAACAGTGGAGACGTGAAAATGTAATTAAAAAGTTAGTTAATGAGCTATTCTTTTAATATACCCAAAAATGGATCCCTCATTAGCAAGGCACATCCTTATGCAGTGTTGATCACCTGATTAACAGTTGAGCACTAAGTGACGCTCAACTGCTGTTCGATGTGACTGTTTAATCAAATCGGACGGCACTTGAGCGTCACCGGGTGTTCAACTACTGATCAGGTGATCAACACTCCATCCTTCTATTGTATGTTTGCTACTGCATGATAATTATCTACCATGAATTCATGATCCAAGCAAGGAGACAATAGAAATGAAGGAGAAGTACAATTCCATTATCATGAACCAATTGTACGTAAATTCTCCACGTGTTTTCTTGCTAGCTTTTGCTGAAGCTATACACCACCATTCAATCATGGTGATGATGATGTACCAGTACAGATTATTAGGTAACTTGTCTCTCATGTCAGTCATGTACTATGTTGTATTGTTGTGGTTGTTTGTTTAATGTCACTACAAATAAATTGGGCAAAGGTCACACATGTTTTGTGGGATTTGTGTCCTTTGTCCTCAGTTTTTGTGTTTTTTTTGTTGTTGAGAAAATTAGTGATAGACTCAAATTTCAAGCATTCTTTTGAGTTAAACTCATACTCAATTTCTTTTTTAATTCACACCCAATACTTTATTGCAACTTTCTTAATAGAGTTTTCTAAAATAATTAACATATTTCAATTTTTTTTCTAGTTCACATTTTTGCCATTCTAGTTGAAAAGGCAAATAAATGCATAAATATAGCTATCATAATTTCTGAAATGCAATAATCTAATTTTATATCAAACATTAATGTATGCACAAATTTTGTGTTGTTTTACTAAATTAATAGAGAAAAATTGATGTAATGGAATAGTCAAACAAATGAAAAATGCAACTTTTATTTGTCTTAATTAATGCAATTGAAAGTCTTATTTTTCTCCACCTATAAGGCTATTAAATCATGTTATTCAGTATATTCTTACTAGAGAAAATCATATATAACTTTCTTCTTCCTTAGGTATGTTAGATTTTGTTTTTTTATTATCAAATGTTGACCAATAATCTTCATAAGGTATATATGAAATTATTTTTTTGGTTTATATTCTAAGATATAGGTGTATAATTCGTCCAAATATATCCATCTTCTATAATAGAAAATGTCTGTTTTTGGCAGGTGAGTTAAATAATATCCTAAAGTTTTCATAAAACCTTGTTAGTTCTCAACCATCACTGATAATGTTCATGTAATTACTACATTTGAGAAGTGTAATAAATACTTACCACAAGAATAAACATGATATGCACACTCCTTAACAACATGTATAAACAATAGATATATTTCCTACCTTACAGGTATATCCTTCATATAGAGCCAACATGTATTAACATTAGACACATTTCACCTCACATGTATATCCTTCTTATAGAGCAGGACGAAAACCACACACACCCACCTATATGAGAGGAACACTACACTCATTCTAATAACAACCTGATACATATACATTACCTATTCCGCATAAAAAAACACTACAAGTGCATAAATTACCTATCAGATAAACCTAGCATCCTATCATAAAGGTAAAAGATTCGAATTCATAGGTAATACCAACCTGATAAATATGATTCAATCTAAAGCACATCATACATACCTATTCAGCAGAATATAAATAGGAGGCATACTTATGGCTCATAAGACACACCACAAATCCAGACCACAATACGAATAATTTTTTTTATACCTAATGATCAAGTCCAAAGTAATACATACTGAAATAAGAAGAAGTAGAAGTTGTGTAGACGATGCAATGCAAATCACTCTCTAATAAACAGATCAATTTGCATCAGTAAAAAAATGACAAATATATATATCATGATAAAAGTTGATGATTTCGAAATTGAAAATCTCCAAATCTCCTCGTATCGATTTCCATTGTTTTGATCATGGATGAGATTTGCATCAATATTGGATACTACAATCAAGGACCCAATTTTATATCAATTAATTAATGAATGAGTTTCCAAACACATAAGCTTCAATCATGGATCTGGATTTTGTATTGGTTGGGTGGCATGTTTAGTAAATATCTACAACATAAGGTTCTATTATTTAAGTATGATATATGTTATTTTAATAAATAATTAACCTCATAAATAGATTTGGGTGTAAATCTAAGAGGTGGGTGTAATCTTAAACGGGTATACATTTTTGGGTTTATATCTAAAACTCTCTTCTTTTTTTGGCTTCTTATAAAAAAGCCATTTATGATACATGAATTTATAAAAAGTCAACAAAGATTTAAAAATTAGAAAAAAGTCGCATAATAAAAAACCTTATAGTGTTGCCACATAACTTGATGATATTTACAATGTGTCACTGCTGCCTTTTTCTCCTTCTTTACATCATCGTCGGTCTCCTCTTCCTTAGACGCCGAATCCCTTCACCCCTCCTTGCCGTTAACTCCGCTCACCTCAAGGTCATCGAGCCAACGCTCAAATGCGCCTTCAAGCTCATCTCCGGCGTCCTATTCCCCGACGAGATCCACGTTGCTAGCTCAAATTTGTCTTCTTCACAATCTGAAGGCAGTGGACGATGTTGTTGCTACTGTTGATGCAACGGCGATTTGGATGTGGCGGAAATGATGGCTGGTGGACATCAACGAGAATTTGGAGGCGATGACGATGTTTCTGCTACTGCTGATGCTCGCTGACGACGGCCTGAAGGCGATGCAGATGCAAATTTGAAGACAGTACCCCCGTCGTGCTCCGCCGATGCAAATGTGAAGCCAAGGTCGTCGATATGAAGGCGTGGGATAGGGCGACGTCAGAGACGCATCACTTTTCCTCGTCGAAGAAGATCTGAGGATCTGATCGAGCATGGAAGATATTTAGGTGCCCAGAGTAATTTTTTGGGTGTCGAGGGTAATTTTGGGATTTTGTTTTATAGAAAGTTGATGTCACACTAGCTATCATACTAACTTTCTGTTATGACATGTAGTGTGATTGTTAGTGTGACAGGCAATGTGATAGACAATGTGATAGATAGTGTGATATATATTATGGCTGGGGTGTGGCATCATATTAATGTCAATATTTGGATTGTATCAGTTGATTTAATAGGTTCAAGATCACATAATAGTAAAAAAAGGTACGTTAATTCTAGTCATTCTTCTTCTTCTTGTCACAAGATAGTTACATAAAACAACGTGATAACGGGTGTGATAGTGGGTGTGATAGCAGGTGTGACAAGTAGTGTGAAAGGTTGTGTGATAGCGGGTGTGACAACAAGTGTGATAGAAAGCGTGACAGCGAATGTGACAACATGTGTGATAGAAGGTGTGACATCGGGTGTTATAGAAGGTGTGACATCGGGTGTGATAGCAGATGTGACAACATGTGTGATAAGTAGTGTGACAATGTGTGTGACCAATAGTGTGACAATGTGTGTGACCAATAGTGTGAAAGGTTGTGTGACAGCGGGTGTGATAGAATGTGTGATATCGGGTGTGAAAATAAGTGTGATAGAAGGTGTGACAGCAAATGTGACAACGGGTGTGATAGGTAGTGTGACAGCATGTGTGAGATGTGACAAAATGTGTGACAGCGTGTGTGACATGCCGTGAGAAAATGTCTAAATATACGAAATTATGTTCAAATTCAAAGGAGATTGGTATGAATATGCTCATAATGAAGAAAATAACTAGAATTAGGGAACTTTGAGCTTCGATTTCGCCGGAATTACTTGGAGTACCGCCATCAACGGCGGAAACCTGTTGCAAGGATTGATGCACCTTGTACGGTGGTCGGTTCGGAGTGGGTAGGGTATCAAATGAAAGATGTGAGAGAGATCTTTCCACCGGTACCAACCACTCTCAAATCTATCGTCGGACGACAAAGTTATGGCCCGAATTAGAAGATGAATGAAAAAGAAGATGAAAAAGAATGAAAAACGGTAAAACAGTCTAAAAAAATATTTAAAAAGTGATTTTTTTTCTAATTTTATTTCATGCTTGTTGACTATTTTATAATTTCAAGTTAATTGAGATGACTTTTTTTTTATAATTGAGAAATAAGTGGTGATTTTTTCTAATTTAAGATGAGAGATAGTATTTCTTTTTATAATTTGTCTTTTTTTTTGTAGTGCGTAAGAACTAGGAACTTAAGGTATGTCGACATATTAACAGTTGAGTTCATTTACCCTTCCAACGCCCTGTTTATGTTTTCAATTCCTTTCGGTTCTACATATACATGTGGCTGATCGAACTGGGTCGACTATCTCACTACATAAGGCTCCTGCCGGCCATGCTCTTGCGGTTTTTCATTTCCATATTTGTTACACTTGCACTGTTACTGACTTACTGTCATGACGAAACAGACTAATTACCACAAAATGAAACACTCTAATAACTAATAAACTTAATATATCAACGAAAAACAGAAGTGTGATTTTTGGATCAGTTTATACTTTAAATTTGTCCTTTTATTTTGGCCATATTGAAGGGATGCAAAGGCTGATATCATAACTGCGGGGGACTGGTGAGTGGTAATGGACTAATGGCCAACCTTCTTCCTAAACGTTAAGCCCCAGTCCACGAATAAATAGAGAGATTATTGGGCCTTTAAAATGGAGATGGAGGCAGACCGCAGACCCGAAGTCCGCAGTAGACAAAGTCCATATCGAACGTAACAGTGTAGTACGCTACAGTGACTAGACCAGTGGACCTTCAACTCTTTAAGCATCCACCAGAAAGTTCTCCAACATCGTCTTCTTATTTCTAATCTCAAAAGTCATAGCTAGCTATAAGCCATTACTGAAATGGACCCAACAGATCGAAACTCTATCCAAATCCAGAAATTTCAAGAAATCACTAGTTCTTTTCCCCTCTAATATAAATATACCATTCACCATCAGTTTTGTAGTACCAAAACAATTCCACTCAAACAACACCTAAGACGAAGCTCGATCAGATTCTCAAACCCTATACCAAATAAACAAAACCAACTAAGTCCCAGGTAATTAACAATGTCCCTCTTGCAATCACTCTTGGATTCTTTCACAATTTTCGACTCAGAATCCGGCAACACTCGCATGGATTGGAAGGAGACCTCGAGCTCCCACGTCTTCCAAATTGATCTTCCTGGCGTTACGAAAGAGGACGTGAAGCTTGAAGTGCATGAAGGCAGAGTGCTTCACGTTAGTGCAGAGAGAATGGAAGAAGAGCCTCCTGCCGGGGATCAGAAGATTAAGGAGACGTGGCACTGCAGGGAGAGGACAAGAGGCAGATTTTCGAGGCATTTCCGGTTGCCTGAGAATGCCAAGATTGATGAGATTAAGGCTGCAATGCGTGATGGGGTATTAGTCATTACAGTGCCAAAGGAGGACTTGAAGAAAAAGCCTAAACACAAAGAAGTTGAAATCTCCGGGGATGAGGAGCACGTCTCTAAAGGAATTGGTCGTTTTGTTTGCTGCAAAGCTTAGAAAGCATAACACCGTGTGACCATTTGAATCAGTGTACGTAAATGAATTAAAATCTGTCTTCTTTTTGGGTTTTTGGTGTGAGTGTGCGACTTGGGTAGAATGTGACTTTCATTTGTAATTGGTTGTCTGTTCCAGGTGTGCTGCATGTATAAGATTCCATGTCGGAGCACATCACCTGTGCCCATTTTTCATGTGCCAATTATGTGCCCCCATTCATGTTATGCCACATATTTCTTCATTTGATGCAAAATTAACGCCGTTTACAACTCTATTTTAACAAAAAACACAATCAAATAAATAAATAAATTGATTTTGTTCCCTATTCTCTCTTATAAACTGGTCATCGAAATCCATATCCCTGATTCCAACCTTCTCTGCCTGTAAAATTGAGAGAAAATTAGAGTTAAACTCAATAATTGAGCACATTTTTAAATCTAAGCCCACATCCATTTTTTCTTTCATTCTACACCAAAAATTACTTATTATTATTAATTTTTATTTTTGTATAAGTTTAATCTACCCTTCTAACATATAAAAGGTTATATTAAATAATTTTCCTAATCTTAGGTTTTAAAATCAATTTTGAATGTGAAGCTCGTCAATTATATCCATAATTATTTTTTGTATTTAATTCATATTGCTAACATCAATGTGTATATATTCATCACAAAATTCAGTTTTGCAACTTCTTGTCTTCTTCTATCAATTTCATTTTGCAAAATTTTACACCAATTATTATTTTTCAAGCAATAGGAGCTAGTCATATGAAGATTATATGAGAATGTCATATGAAGGTATATACGTTACCAAACGATCTTGATTCAGTAAGTGTTTCTTATCGTGAGGTACATATTGTTCTTGTTGAATTATCTTTTTTTCCTTCTTGTTAGGTATATTGTCACATTAATCCATTGTAAAAGGTATTAAACAATATCTTGGACAAGAATCATAGGCATATACATACACTATAACACCTAATAAAGAGGCATATTAAACTTCTCTTATATATTGTCTTCCTCAATAAAAGGTAGATTTCTATAGATGAGACATATATATCTATGAACTAGGAATTCTACATGAACCTTTTAAATAGATATGCTTCTCATTCTTATGTTGTAATTAAAGAGATACCTACTATTAGGTTAAACACTTAAAGTCCCACATACATTTAATTTAGGTTATTTAATAGGTGAATGAAACTTAAAAAATCAGAAATAAAAACTATGATATAACAAAGTTCTCCAAGTTAACAACCTGATCGAAATCTTCAATCACAAAAATATAAGTTTTACATTCATTATCTTAAGGTATTTAAATATAATCTATTGGTAATAATGATGAGTTAAAAAGAAAACTTGTGAAATCATAATCAATCTATAATTAAGGTAAAAAAAATTAATACTAAAATTAACTAATTAGAATTAAATAGTGGCAATATGTAATTTTTGTTAAAACAAAAGACAACTTAGTATCTTATTTGACAATATTTGAGTATAAATTATAATTAAATAATATGTGAGTTTATTTTAAAAATATGCACCAGGTAAAGTGGGTATGAAATGAAATACCCCAAGCTCCACCATCATATCCACCATCATAATAGCATGAGAATGAAACAAGATGGCAGAATGGATTTTGAAAAAGAATCAAAATTTAGGAATAATAGAAGTTATACTCATCCATGTGTTCTATTTTTATAGGATTAATGGTGTGATGCACTCATCCTATTCGTATCTTGAAGATTTTAAAATATGAATGATGAATGGCATGTAGATATGAAATGGGTAATACGCAGAAGAAATTGTCGTTGAGGAATGGGATCAATGAGATGTATTTTCCTCTATTCCACAAACCCAGTATAAAAAAAAAAACAACTATGGCTCTTCCATTGTTGAAGACGAACAACGACCCATCAACACAGTTCTTGCTGGATTTGAGATCTACCTCTCCTCTCTCCCACCCCGATTCTGGAGCTGCAGAGTCGAATCCTTCAAGATGATCTCTGTTTCCAAGTCTGCTTCGGCATGATCGTGTTTAACTTGCGTGACGGGTTATATTGATCCGAGTAAGAGTACTTGTTCCAGTGAAACTAGACATTTTGATAACTCAAGTTCTATAGAATTCTGAGTTCTTCACAGATGAAGAAGAAGAGGCAGAGTTCTTATTTTAGAAAAGAAGAAGACATAATTAAATTGACTTTTAAATTCTGCACCACAGACAAATCCATAATTAAACAACCATTAACAGAGTGTAGTAGTGTCAAAAGTAATGCCACATGTCAAATTTCTGTTTGTGGCACATAATTGACACAGGGGAAATGGGCACAGGTGATGTGCTCCCTTTCCATATCAATGAGTTGTTGTCTATGGTGTTTTAAACTTATAATTAGTGATCAATTAGTGACTAATTAATTGCGGGTAAAGCGATGATATGTTGCATTTCCCATACATCGATCAACTCTCTTTACCACTTCGAGAAGTCACTTCTTCACTTAAGAGACTCAGTTTAATGATTTATCGTTCGAGAATTTATATGGTAAAATCATTTTAAGGACTCATATGTTACTAATTAAGTTAGAGTAACAGTATGCATGTTATATATTATATCACACATCGTTGCCTCATTTTGCAATGGGATAAAAAGAAGAAACTTCAAATATATTTTTTAGATACTGGTGTACAAAGATAATGTAAACAGTATTTGATGACTCTGATATATATATATATATATATATATACGGGACTTTTCAGGTAAGGAGGCTCTTATCTTATCTTAATGTACGGATTTTCATTTTTGACCAACCTTTTGATTGAGTTTTCACATCTCCACCGTCCAATATCTAGGCTATAACGTATAGATCATCTCCACAAAATTTCACCCGATTCCATCACCGTTAAGGTACTCATAACTTCGATTTTCTACTCAAAATATGAACGGTTCAAGTTCGGAAAATTCAATACGTCCATTGGTTTTGATTAGTTTAATACCTTAACAATCATGAAATCGGCTGAAATTTTGTGGAGATGATCTAAACATTATAACCTATATAGGACGGTGGAAATGTGAAAACTTGATCGAAAAGTTGATAAAAAATGAAAATCCGTACCTTAGCTTAAGGTACGGAACTCCGCAACTGAAAAGCTCCGTATCTTAATT
This sequence comes from Argentina anserina, assembly GCF_933775445.1. Classification (NCBI taxonomy): domain Eukaryota; kingdom Viridiplantae; phylum Streptophyta; class Magnoliopsida; order Rosales; family Rosaceae; genus Argentina; species Argentina anserina. The sequence continues at coordinate 7,825,661 of NC_065874.1, forward strand.
TCTACTAATATATATATATATATACTCTTTTGTTATTTGATTTGGTAGCTTCTATTTGTGCTGGAGATCTTTGGGTTGGACTCGATCTGTCAGATGGGCGGCACCACCTCACCAGGAATTAAGATTAGTATGACCGCTGGCCTCTGGAAAGAGACTAGCAGAGACAAGCAAAGCAACATGTTGGCATGTTTACTATCAGCGTTGAGAGTGCTTCTCACGTATTGTGTCACCCCACATACAACAGATCATCTCATTTATGGAGCTATATATAGAAACACAAAGGTTATTTAAGAAAATTAATCATTTACTCAGAAAATTAAACATGAAGATGGGTATTTCTTCATTATTTGCTCTCCTTGTTCTCACATTGGAGTTCATGAGCATCAATGCATCATCGGCTAAACCAGTCAAAGCAACTTCGCAGGTGCCTGCTGAGGCTCTTTTGTCTTTCCGTCATTACATGAAAACTTGCCCACAAGCAGAGGGTATCATTCAGCAAAAAGTCGTAGACTGGCTTGAGAAGGATTTCACTTTGGCTGCTGCCATAATCCGCTTGCACTTCCATGACTGTGTTGTGAGGGTAAGCAAGCATTGAACATTCATCATTACCTATTAAATTACTAAGTTCCATGCAGTTTACTGTTTTGTTCGTATTGTATGGACGCTAATTTTCAATCAGAACTATATATATTGATCATGCATGTATATTCTTGTTTGAATGTGTGATCTAGTAAAGGAGACTAAAACACTACATTATACGCCAATTTGAACTTCTTTTTTTGACCCACGTTTGAACTATATTTATATGGCGGACGAATGCATGTACTGTTAGTTTGTTAGAGTGTCGATCATCATTTTAAAAATACGTTAATTAATGTAGGGTTGTGATGCATCAATTTTGCTTAACCATCGGGGGAGCGAGAGGAGAGCTTTCGCAAGCTATACACTCAGAGGTTTCCAAGTAATGGATGATATCAAGGCGGAGCTAGAGAGACAGTGCCCTAAAACTGTTTCCTGCGCGGACATTCTAACTGCTGCAGCGAGAGACGCGACCATCATCGCGGGAGGTCCATTTTGGGAAGTCCCATTTGGACGTAGAGATGGAAAGATTTCGATTGCCAGAGAAGCAAATGAGAAGGTTCCTCAGGGCCATGAGAATGTCACAGCATTGATCCAACTATTTCACGAAAAAGGCTTGAATATGCTAGATTTGGTTACTTTATCAGGAGCACATACAATTGGTAGAAGTACATGCTTTGCCTTCAAGCAAAGGCTTGCAAGCTTCAATGGAACCAGGAAGCCTGACCCTTTACTGAATTCTATGTACTTGAACAACTTCTTAAAGAAGAAATGTCAAAAAGACTCAGACTTGGTTTTTCTTGATGCCATAACTCCAAAGACATTTGACACGCAATACTACACGAATCTTCACAAGAAGTTGGGGTTGTTATCCACGGATCAGTTGCTCAAGTCAGATGTGAGAACGGGGCCGTTTGTTGATGCATTAGGATCTCAACCTTCCCTTTTCGAGAGCCAATTTGCAGCATCCATGGTGAAGCTTGGCAATGTTCAAGTTCTTACAAGACCAAATGAAGGCGAAATCCGAGTGAACTGCAATTTTGTCAATGCTTGAAAATTTGTTCAGCATATGGTGTTTGCAAGTCCATTTCCTTTATAGGTTTGGAAGAAAATTTGATTTTAATAAGTTGTAACTTGGACTTGTATATTTACACTGAATCCTTCTTCTTGTTTAGATATTTATGTTTTGGCTGAGATATGTTCTATTAGTCTATTACCATATATATTTAAATAATTTAGAACCAATGGTGATTTAAATTTTTATTTGCAGTAAATTGCAACCAGAGACATAATGATCTAATAAACAGAAACACGGTACACACGGTATACGTACGTATACAAGCAATAGTAGCTAAGTCTTGTAGTAGTTGTTAATCATTGATCAATTTCAAATTTTAGAAGTAACAACATTCAACTCACTACAAAAAAATATCAACAAAAGACACACATCATATGTGGCACATTTGTGGCCTTTGATCATGTAGGCCCCTTCTACAAATGTGGCTTTTTACAAATGAGCCACATATGATGTGTGTGTTTTGTTGATAGTTTTTGCATGACTTGACAGAGACAAAATAATAAGTTGGATGAATCAATATTTATGTACTCATATATAAAACAATGATCCAAGTAACTACATCCATTAACCATTACGGATTTACAATTATACACTGTAATGTAATTAATAACTTTTCACACATACACCTGTGTAATATTCCCTCATTTAATTTCATACTGATTTTGATTAGTGTGAAATGTGTTTTTGCTAGTACTGAGAAAAGTATAGCTTGTGGCATGTCTTGGAAGTCCTCTGAAGTTTCAATGGAGCTTAGATGTATACGTTGATTTTTATTTAGGACAACAATATAACGGTTTTCTATTATGATTATCCTAGATTTACCCTACATAAAAAAAAAGTAAGCTTTCAGTTTCCTCAAACATTTTAGTTTTTAATCTTTACTGGTGAGCTACCAGTTTATATGAAGATCGATGTTGCTTCACTAATGCATACTACATAGTAATGCACTAACACAGATATATATTTCTCTTTATGCACACATCACATGAAATATTTCATTGTAATTGTTGGAGACTTGGAGAATCAATGAATGTGATTGTCAGATTGGACTATATTTCATGTCGATATAATGCATGATTAATTGCATGCATGCGTCGTCACAATAAACGTTACTCTTCAACTCGATCATTTCCCACGGATGGGAGAATGCTTCAATGCCCAGATAACAAAAAACAAACTTGTGAGCAATGCGTAATTCATGATTTTGGACGGGATGAACTAGTTTTGGAGTTTGATGATGATTGCAGACGTTAATGTTTAAAACTCATGAATTAGATTTAAGTGAAAGTGTGAAACAAAGTGAAACTAACTCTTCACACTACAACAAAATGGAGCAATAACAACGTTTGTGCCCACATATCATGTGTGATGTGTTGCCAATAGAGATGTAGCAATCTAAAAAAAATGTCACAAATCTCCATGTGGTTTTTTTTCACTATTATATTGGGATAAGCCACATTCGTTGACATATGTGATATTTTTTTTGGATTGCTACATTTCTATTGACAACACATGATATCTGACCATAGTGTACCTAATTACCTATTGCCCCATTTTGTTGCTGTGTCATTGTGAAATAGCTTGCCAAACCCGGATGATATCTTACCGCATGTACGCGTGCCTCACCGAGTGCATGGGCTTCGAAGAAGACAACATCAACGTTCTTATCGACGCCAACGCCGACGACTCGACCGGAGCAGCCATCCGTGATGGCGGTGATGCTATTACCGACCTCATCCAAAATGCCGAGCCCGACGTCGTGCTTTTTATTCGATCATTATAGTGGACATGGGACTCCCCTTCCCGCCGGCGGGGCGGCGACGATGCTGACACAGATATGACGAGTGCATCGTCGTCCCTACTGACATGAACCTATTACTGGTCGATCATTTCTTAATTTGGATTTAGCTTTCCCGTTTTTGTTTTTGTGTGTTGAACACTTGAACTATTGATTGTAATTAATATTTGTTCACGTACAGATGATGACTTCAGGGATCTTGTCGACGAGTTACCGGAAGGTTGCAAGCTGACTATTGTGTCGGATTCGTGCCACAGCGGAGGCCTCAATATTGATGAATCTATAGAGCAGATTGGCGAGAGCCACGTCGAGAACCAGATCGAAGGAGGGGAACAAGAGGACCAGCAAAATAATGAGGACACAGACATAAGAACAGAGACCCAGTCGAAGTTCTGATAGAGATGCTCAAGCAGAAAACCGGAAGAGGCCAACACTTTTTGACGTTTTCGGAGATGAAGTTCATTAAGGGATGATAACCAGACTCCACAACATATAAGAATGAAGAGGATGAAGAGGATGAGGAGATGGAGATGTGCATGGCTTTAGGGATTGTTAAACAAAAGATCGAAGAGGACGAAGAGTGGGCAAGGATAGCTATGGAACTATGGAAGTAGAATATGAGGACGAGCAAGAGATTTATGCCGGACAATTCCGTGGTGTCATTCCTGACGGGGGGATTCTCATCAGTACGTGGCTGCCAGACACACCAAACTTCGGCCGATGCAAATCCTACAGGAGATCCCAGCGAAGCTTTTGGAGCGCTTACTAATACAATTCTAACCATTTTTGAGGAAACAGATGGTGATATCTCATACCAAGACCTAGTATATACACAGCGACCTGGGCTATATTGCAGCAACGACTACGTCGATGCTCCCTTTTGGGCCGATGATAGCTCTTATATATCATTTTCAACTATGTTGAGTGCGCTTAGTTTGGAAAATGGATGAACAACTTCTATATAAGCTTTTGTGTTTCAGCCTAGCTACATGTATTTTTATGATATATTCGATCGTGTATTAATAGTATAAAATGATTCTTTTTTAAAGGAGTAATATTTTATCAAGATATAGTTTTAACTTGTGCCAAATACCAGTTAGTTTATGCCTAATTCCATTTAGTTTAATCTCTCTCTTACGAGTGGTCTCACATTTTCCTAGTCGGTTGGAATTTTCTCTTAGAGAGTTGAGACCATGGCTCGTACGCCCATGCTCTAATCCAATGTTCTATTGGCACCACCCCAATTAAGTTATCACAGAGACCTTCAATACGAGTATATATACGACTGATTTCAGTTGGATTTGCCGGAACATACGCGCTGAGCCACCAATGGTTTCATATCTAGGAATTCTCGTTAGCACACTCAAAAATAGAAAACAATTCTCGTTAACATTGTGAGACAGATTTTTCCATTTTTCAGTATAAATCATATGATTACAGTTTTTTTTTTAAATAAAAAGGTCAAATCAAGATAACACACTCATATGGACTGACAGAAAAAATTATCTATTGACCCTAGATAAAACTAGCTAATATGACCACGACTCACATGCGTTTTCAACACCATTTATAAGACTTAAATAATAAGCCTATACCAATATAGAAAAAAGATTAAAAGTATCAACCAGTTGTCCTCAGAATCAAAAGACCTACTCGGCATGAGGACAGATATGAGTACATATATCATGCACCTCCTCCATAGAATCACCTAACCATTGGGACTCCCACTAGCAGCAGCAACCTGTCCCACATGCTCTGATTTCGGCTTAGATGTTGGGGTCATAGTCTTCTTTTTTGCAACGTTCTTTCGAGTATAAATTTTCTTCTCGGCATCTTCGGGAGCCCCCAATTCCAACTCCCATGCAACCTTGGGTTTGTTTGTACTGCCCTTAGGACGACCAGATTTAAGTTTTGCCTTAGGAGACACCCACAACTTGCCATCCTTATGCTGCACAACAATGGTCATATTCTCTTCAACCAAAATAACACTAGATTGAATATATTTCTTCCTTGGGTGACGAAGTTCACGTGGTGAACCTCTTCAAATGATTCACTAAGGCAGGAGTTGAAGCCACCAATTTGAAAGCAGTAGGACCAATAGAATCCAAACGAAATTGAGATTCACCAAAGGGGTTTGTTTCCACCTTCTTATCACTTGACTCCGATGATGGCTTAGCACAGTACACCTCCAAAGCCAAAAACGTGCTCGGCACAGTAACAACAACAATCGCCGGTCTCGCATCCATGGCAACTGGAAGTGGCCTCATCTCCAGCCCTTCCTCCGAAGCCCTAGACCCATCCTCCTCTGATCTTAACCGAGCTGGAGAAGAACCAGAAGCAAGGGAGAGTCCAACCAGATCCATAGAAAAACCTTGAAGCAGATCTGTATGTTCATGCACAAGGAATTCATCACAACCCGATGCATCATGTTGAAAAAGCCCACAAGCTCTGCAAAAACCCTTGATCTTCTCAAACACAAGCGACAATTCAATCTTCAGAGACTCCAAAACTTCGAACAACATCCATGTACAAGTATGATCTCGCACATCAAAACAGATCTTAACACATTGATCCACCGTCCGACAATTCAAAGCAGAAAAATTCAGCTGCACCACCATCCCTAGAGATTCACCGATGCAGTACGACACCTCCTTGTAACAGAGGTTGGCCGAAAGACCATGAATTGCTACCTAGGTAACCAGTTCAAACAATGAAACTTCCTCCAACGAGGTAATACCACCATACTTATTCAGAACAAGCATGGTGTTTCTGTAGCACCGATACCGACACCAACACTACGACACCGACACGGCGCGACACCGCGATACGGCAAATCTAAAAAACATAGATTCCGACACGGCGTCGACACGGCAATTTATATAAAATTTAATATATTTATTAATGCATAAAAGAAATATATAACACATGAAATAATGTCATATTAAAGTTTCAAGTTCATTCCATTGCATAACAATTCAAAACAAATAAATATAAGGAAAGAAGAAAGGGAAAATAATGAGACTGAAATAAAATTTGGGTTTTTTTGTCTGTTTAGTTTTCATTTTCTGTTTTTATAATCTAAAATAATGACGTGACATATCGGAATTATGATGTAGCGTGTCGGTCAAAGTGTCGGGGAAGTGTCAAAAAAGTCAATATTGATGACACGCCACGTGGAGTGTCGGACACGGTGTCGGGAAGTGTCGGACACTTCGACACTCCAACCTTAGGAGTGTCGGTGCTACATAGTGTTTCGATAATACCACAGACCCCTATTGAAAACTCTATCATGATCCGCCATATTATCAAACTAGAACAGAAACTGATCTCCCTCGTTGTGAACTATAAGGCCCCGATGGAGACCCTAAATCGTCGACATCGTTCCCTTGACACCGGCCAGTTTCGGACCAAGCATTCATCCGACCATATAAGAGTACTTGTTAGTTGCCGCAGCATGACCGCGCTGCCCAAGAACTGCCCGAGCCGAACCTAATGAACGAATGGAGGAGCCACTCCCACAGACAGACGCACTACCACGAGAAAGAGATTGGATCTGTCTTGCCATTGTAGAGGAGATCTGAGATTTGGTCATGCTTCTAAAAAAAACCCTAGCGGCTAGAGCTTGTGTGAGAGAGAAGACGATCAGTATTCGTTAGTTTTATGGGCTTGGATATGTCATGCGATTGCAGACTGCTTCATTACTTTCATCATTTTGGTAGCATGCATGTGCTCTAGCAACTTACCTCATTAACAAAATGCCCTCTCCAACAAATGATATGCAATCTCCTTATGCAAAACTGTATGTGGAAGAACCAGAGCTAAACAATTTAAGGATATTTGGATGTGCTTGTTTTCCTTTGGTGTCTCCTTACAAGCATAATAAGCTTCAAGCCAAGGCAGCTAAGTGCATTTGCTTGGAATTTGCTGCAGGATATAAGGGCTATATATGTTATCATATAGAATCCAAAAAGTACATTATTTCTAGACATGTACTATTTGATGAATCTCAGTTTCCTTACAATAAGTTACAACAGATGATGAGTTGGGCCATTATTTCTCTATCAGCAGGTCCAAATGCTCAGGGAAACTATGGAATTGGGCCATTTATTCTTCATACTCAGTCCTCCGCACCAACTCATTCCATGTACCAGTCCTGCACAACTCATCTCCTGCTAATCAATCAGGTACTTCTGCCTCATCTTCTCATGCACAAGGTTCGAAAAAACGCTAGGGGTAGCCGGACGGATAGTCACCACCTAGCGCTTAGGCGGTTTTAAATTATTAAATATTTATTATATATATATATGTATTTAATCAGTCTCTATCCAGAGTGAAGCTTCACTCTGAAATTACAGAGTGAAGTTCCAATTTTGACATACTTTTCGGTCAATTTTTTTCACCATAAGCGATTCAATATTTAGATATGTTATTCAAGATCATCTGTACAAAATTTCATCCACCCAAAATGAAGTAGAATAAGATAATGATGATAATTTTAATAAATAACAATTTTAAAAGTCATGGAATGTAATTAGGGATTTGCAAGAACACCCCCCCCCCCCCCCCAATGAAAATGACCTCACAACCAGCCAGTCACCCAGTCAGACCACCAGCCAGTCACCCAGTCAGACCATATAAATACCCCACACCCTCTTCACACCACTACTTTACACAACACGAACCAGAGACTGATCAAGAAACAAAGAGATAGAGTTTAGAGCTGTAACTAATCACAATGACGAAGAAGGCAGTTCTGATTGGCTGCAACTACCAGGGCACCAAGGCCGAGCTCAAGGGCTGCATTAACGACGTCAACCGCATGTACGCCTGCCTCGTCGATCGCTACGGCTTTTCCGAGAGGAACATCAAAGTCCTCATCGACACCGACGACTCCTACACCCAGCCCACCGGCAGAAACATCCGCAAGGCTATCACCGATCTCATCCGATCTGCCGAATCCGGCGATGTCTTGTTTGTTCACTACAGTGGTCATGGCACCCGCCTTCCCGCCGAGACCGGCGATGCCGACGACACGGGCTACGACGAGTGCATCGTCCCCACTGACATGAACCTCATCACTGGTGATCATTTCTCTCTAGTTTCTCTGTTTGTTTTGCATATGATCACTTTGGTTCTGTGTTTATGTGATGATTGGTTGGTCATAGATACTGTAATATATATGATCCAAAATCTTTGGAACTAAGCAACTGAGTCTAGAATTGTTCTTCATAATTTTGGTTCTTTGCTTTGTTGATCCTATCACTTTATCTTGTTTTTGGATCTGATGCTGTGATTTTGTCGGTTTAATCCTTGAGAACCTTTGAAATTGCCTGAAGAGATAAGCTAGTGATCATGTTTGGCATTAGTCAACTGCTCTACTTTTTATCATGTCTGTAATATTGTTCAGTTGGGTATTGTGATCAACAGTTATGAGTTCAATAGTGATGCATTGTGTTTGTAAACAGATGATGACTTCAGGGAGTTTGTTGATCAGCTAAAGAAAGGTTGCCGGCTGACTATTGTGTCGGATTCGTGCCACAGTGGGGGCCTAATTGATGAGTCTACAGAGCAGATTGGCGAGAGCCACAAGGGGAAACAGAAGGAATCTAGCTCCGGTCATGGGTTCACGAGCTTTCTGAAGAAGCAGGCAGGAAATGCACTAGAGTCTCGTGGAATCCACGTCCCTTCTGGATTTGGCCGCCATGGACGCGACGAAGAGGAGACCGATGACAGAGAGATCGACATGGGAGGTGGCGAGCGGGGATATACCAGAAGCAGGGAACTGCCGCTTTCGACTCTCATAGAGGTGCTCAAGCAGAAAACAGGAAAGACTGACATTGATGTTGGGAAGCTGAGGCCAACACTGTTTGATGTATTCGGTGATGATGCTAGTCCGAAGGTGAAGAAGTTTATGAAGGTCATCTTGAACAAACTCCAGAGCCACGAGGGTGAAGGTAGTGGTGGCTTCATGGGGAAGATTGGAGGCCTGGCTCAAGAGTTTCTCAAACAAAAGCTTGAAGAGGATGATCAGTATGCAAAGCCGGCTTTAAAGACAGAAATGGGCGGCAAGCAAGAGGTGTATGCAGGAGCATCCCATCGTGCCATGCCCGACGGCGGAATTCTCATCAGTGGCTGTCAGACCGACCAGACTTCTGCTGATGCCACTCCTTCAGGAGATGCGTCCAAAGCTTATGGAGCTCTCAGTAATGCAATTCAAACCATACTCGCCGAAACAGATGGTGAGATTTCGAACCAAGAACTTGTTTTGAGGGCAAGGGAGATTCTGAAGAAACAGGGTTACACTCAGCGACCTGGGCTTTATTGCAGCGACCATTTCACCGACGCGCCTTTTGTGTGCTGATCTCAAGTCTCATGCATCATGTTATTTGAATAATGTTTGAGTGGTGTGTGCTTCTGCTGCTTTTAGTTTGGAAGTTCGATGAAAACTTGAATATGTTCGAGCGTTCTTGGATAAAGGATTTTCTTATTGATCTGGAATTTGAATGAGAAACTCGAAAAAAATACGGTTTTTCATTTCATCTACTGGTTGATTAACAATTGTACTATGATAGCATTACAAATCAGTTCTATAACACTGGGAGCCTAGTAAACCTAATCTAGAGTACTAGATCATTGCCTTCAATTACAATGTTGTTGATTTACAAATTACAAGGCAAAAAATGAGACAAAGGAAGTTGATAATGACAAAAAATGAAAAAAGAATAACGTGCACCGTTCCCTAAAAGGTGCAGAAAATCCCTCTGTTCTTCTATTTCAAAGGTATATGGCTTTTGCCATCCTTCTGGAAGTGTATTCTTGAGCTGCCGAGATCATCACAGCATATATAACCGACTCAGCAAAAATTACAACCAGGCTACTGCGAATCTTCAATTTCTTGAACCCATGCGAAATCTGCAACATTATCAGAGCAGACTGTCAGGGCAACCTCTACAATGAACAAAACTAGGAATGAATTCGCATCAGGACGCATCAATCAGGTTCAGTTTGTTTGACAACTGAAAAATTATCTAGAGAGATGTTCATCATATTAAAACTAGCAGTATAAAAGGAAAAAGAAAAACCAAGGGCAATGGAAAGACAAAGACCTTGAAGTACAGATTCAACAGCTGCATTTGGGACAAAGAGACCAACAATTCTCTGTTTATCTGTTGTGGTTTCTATACGCACCACGCGTAGCCGCTTGTGGCTTTGCCGGGACTGTGGAGATTGTCATAAGGGTTATGAGTACACTATTGGAATTAAGGGTACATCCGTACATGTAAGAGAGCACTTGTAACGGAAAACTAGAAAAACAGTTCAATACAATCAATGTGGAACAAGCACCACACCGAAACTGAATTACTGATCAAGACTCAAGAGTGAAGTCAGTTCCATCGAGTAGCAGATAAATACCTGCTTAGCAAGAGCTTTCTCAATAGTGCCCCATACAGGAAGGATTAGACCACCTAATACATTAACTTCCTGGAGTCTTCTACCAACTGTACAGAAGTTGCCAAGCTTACACTTGGGACCATGCATGCACTGCAAGTAAAGGTGAAAGTAAGAACAACAAGTAATAAAAATGCGACATATGCACTGACGGATACTGTTCTAATATATCCTCATACAGAATTAGCAATTTGTGCTTCCGAACTGAAGCCATAATCAAATATGAGAACTTCAAAAGCGAGGCATTCAGATATGCAATGAACGATATCCCAGGGATGCAAAACTAAAGTTTGAACGTATGATTGGCCAACAACAATCATTATGCATATCTTCTATTTTGTTAAATATGATGGTATGCAACCAGCTGTTTAGAGCACTAAAATTAAGCAAAGTACATCAATCACTTCTGAATCAAGTAATATTCATTTGAAATCTATACCTGTTTAGATGAAACTTCATATTCATCTTTCCAACCACTGTGAGCCTTTTCCAATGATGATGTTTTTCGGTATTTGCTTTTTAGCTCAGATAGAGACATTTCTCTGCATAAGCAAATTATAGATTAGCGAAATTGAAACTCTTAGTAACAAGATTAATGAAGCAAGGCAATTAAAACCTCATTACCTCACTGACTCTCCAACTGCGGGACGGACTATCTTATATGACCCAGAAGTAGAACTGCAACACATAATAGGAAGTAAGCAGGTTTCACCAATTGAAGTAGAACTTTGAACAATTAAATGTTTCTTGTTAGGGGTAACAAAGTACTAGTAGGCCAGCTAATCAATAGCAAGTATTTCAGGACAAGTTTGACAATTAGGAAAAACATTGAGCAGGAGTATCATAGCTCACATCAGATTTTCAGATGACCTTGTTTCAACTGTATCAGAATACGTTTATATTTCATAATATTTCATGGATAACATCGAAGTTCTTAAACTACCTACCATACTCTAGAAACTGGGACCTTAGCAACAAGGATTTAGTGGAATGTCTGACCCATGATTTGCCCCCTTGTATCTGGGATTCTGACCCTCTCAAGATATATATTTTCAATAGCTTCCAAAGAAAGAAAAAACATAAAATCTGGGACATTCTGTCTTAAAATAGATGCATTATTCACATCTTTTCAATTTACAATCAATATACAACCAATTCGGGTCCTGTTCTGAGCATTTCGTAAGAAACAGAAATAGCATGGAGTGGTGATGTAACAATGACGAAAATAACTAAGTAAAATGAAATTCCAGGAACTGATATTTAAGCAAACAAGGTTTTAAGGTAAAATGATTGATCATAATGTTCAAACATAAAAAGTATAACTGTCATGAGCAGTATAGGATACAACTACTGTATTTTCCAGAACATAATACAACTAAAAAGCCAATTGATGCACACTTAAGCGTGTGATTAACCAATCCAGAGTATAAAAGGCTCCAGCTATAATACCTTTCAAAAGCAAGTATCATATGACGTCTCCCCATCCACTCCCGTCTAGATTCATAAAACCCATCATGGGCACAACTAAGCCCCTCCTTTTGTTTACCCTCAAGCATGGCACTTGCAGACTAGAACATATAACATAAATTACATTGTACAATGAATCATTGCAGAAAAGAAAACTTCAGCAGAACTAGTCAGGAAAAATTGAAAGGTACCTCCCAAGTGATGCCACGATCCAGGGTAAAAGTGAAAAGCACAGTTGAAGCTCCAGACATTTCATCAACATGGACAGTCTGCATGAAATTGGATATCAACATTGTATAATATGTAAAAAAAATGAAGTTACTTGATCACCAAGATCTTTTACTTCACTCATTCCAGGAGTTAATATCAAGAGTTTAAGATGAAAAGAATGAACAAGTGGTCTAATCTCATCTCTTGAGTTAAATCCAAGGTTGGGTGACCACAAAATGCCGAGAAGAGAATTGCACAAAGCCTGACCTTTGGAGTTCCTTGTAGCTCTACAAGATTAGCTTTCATATCAACAATTCCCGAGTCAAGATTCCCTTCAATGCGTGCATTATGGACAAGAAGATCTAAAATACTAACAAATAACTCGAACAGCCTGTGGTTCGACAGTGTCAGACACTCAGAATTTTATTGAGCCCAACTAACTGCAACATGGAAAGCACTTCTTAATTTATGTTACTGACCTATTTTGTACAAGAGGAGGCAATCCTAAAATCCGATTGAGGAAACGTCCAACATCATGCATGTCCGAATCAGCTACACGGCCAGATAATTTGCCAGAATCTTTAGCTACATCACACAGAAAGTAGAAATTATCATCAACAGAAGAACAGTATAGTTGATAAGAACAGCATATCAAAAAACCGAATCTAACTATTATGACAGTCAAAATACCCCCATTGCACTAGTGACCTGGCAATTTCACTGATTATTTAACCAATCTACTCATCGCAATATGACCCACACTCGTCAATTTATCAAAGTTTCCATCCATCATTCTGTACAAGGTACCATATTGGAGGGTATTTTTGTAACTTCATTTTCCACAAATAAACAAATAACATCAGGAATTTATATAATTTTTTTTATCTTACAAAGCGTAATGCGGGAACAAAGTATCTCTTTTGACTGAATGATGGATGTAACTTCAGACAAGTAGGTCATTCAAAGAGTTAAAAGCGCAAATTGGGGGAGAGGGGAGGGGATTGACAATTTTATTCTTCCAAAGGGGTATTTTAGGCTATTAAACTTATATTCACAATGTATTAGGGAAGAACAAACACAGGTTTTGCGCTAATTTATAATAACACATAATTGATCTTAGAAAGATTACCATCCCTAATTATTCCTACAAACACAAGAGCAGCTCTTGCCTCCTCGATAAAATCTTGGATTGTGTCCGGGTCTTCAGATGAACATCCGGGTGGTACAACAGGCAGAGCATCCTGGACATTGAATTCTAGTTATTTTGCTATTTGATTGAAGGTTTATTTGTAGAAATTTATTCTGGAAGTAACTATACTATTTGCTGGGAGAAAGCTCGTAAAAACCTGCTCCAATATTCCTCTATACATCAATATCAATGCTTTCTTTCCATAAGCACTATCATAATTATAGGCACTCAATGATGGGCCTGCCCTGCAATCCATCACACAATACAATAAATCAGAGGGTGAAGTTAACTTATTTGTTATAAAATTACTGAATTAAACTCTGCTAACCTCCGATCACCCTGAGTTAGGGCTCCAAGAGACTCTAATCTCTTTGCAACAATGGACGCAAACCGACGTTCTCCACCAAGGTTAGTAAAGAGTAGCCTGCAAACAGATCAAAAATAGAACTGATTGACCCGCATTAAAATCCACTAAAAATATATCGGTTCCAGCTTATGCCATTTAGAGTTTATAAATATAGTGACAGTATCTATTCAGTTGACCTGTATTCGGGGGCAGAAGCTTGATTTGATCGGTGAGTTCTTCCAAATTGTTGAATTGCTCGATCGGCACTCCAAGGAAGTTCAAGGGTCAGATGTACTCTTCTTTTCTGTCATTAAGTTGTAGAAGCATGTAAATAGAACTAGCAAGAGAGACAACTAATGATGCACAAAAAGATAAGATAGACATACCTGATTTATAGCTCTCCTATCTGCCTGCAAAGAAACACCAGCTGACCCAGCCTCAGAAATTATAGCAACAAACTTTTTGCCATCCATGAAAAGCTGCTTTTCATGCATGTTGACCATCTCCATGGAAACTTCCTTCCTAAAGAAAAGTTTAGATTAACCAACATAAAGAGTTGAAATTGAGAAAGTAAGGGATAACAGGAGCCAAAACTCACGTGTTTCGAGCCTGATAGGTAACACCTTTTCCGTTAGATGCCCTCACAAGCATACCTCGCCTTCCTGTCATTTCTGCTACTTTATCGGGGCCTCCAAGCTGGCCCCACCCCATAGAAATAAACACCGAAAAAAGTTAGAAAATAAATTTTTTTGAGTAAGAAAAAATGTTTAGTACACGGTGATCAGGAGATTGAATATATAGCTATGCAGAAACTACATAGTAGCAGTATTATGTAACCACTGTTAGATGAAAGTGCTTGTACTTGACAAGATGACTTCCAGTGCATACTCTTCCATATCTAATGTAACCCTAAATATATGTA
The DNA here is from genome assembly GCF_933775445.1 of Argentina anserina. Classification (NCBI taxonomy): domain Eukaryota; kingdom Viridiplantae; phylum Streptophyta; class Magnoliopsida; order Rosales; family Rosaceae; genus Argentina; species Argentina anserina. The sequence continues at coordinate 7,840,699 of NC_065874.1, forward strand.
AAGAAAAGGAGAAGAGAGAGAGAGAGAGAGAGAGAGAGAGAGAGAGAGAGAGGAGGAGGGAGATTGTGGCTTCTACCTGATCAATGATATCATCCAAAGGATTGTTTGGAAGATCCAAGGAACGAATTATCGCGAGAATTTTTGACTTGCGCTCCAAAGCTGATTCATACCTAAATAAAGAGATTATGAAAACACATTTTGATGATTACATGACAAAGAAGTTCAGGAAGATGATGCTCTAATGGGCAAAGAAAATTTTTAGTAACCTCTTCTTCATTTCAGCTAAATACATCTCTCTCTTTTGAAGATATTCATCTGTCTTTTCCTTGCACGAATGACATGACCAATCTGCTGATACCTCATCTATCACAGGTGGGATAAGGCATTCAGCATGGACAAATTGGCCACAACAGGAACAGTGGAGCAATTTCTTCCTTTCCTGAAGCAAGTAATTAATGGATCAGTAACATAATAAAAGAGATCAAAAGCCATCTTATTCATATCAAATAGAAGTACCGTTTCAGCATTGCAAATTTCACAAATTTGAAACTCGTCATCTGATTCCCCAGATTCGACAGCAGAATCAGCTGCATTCATCAAAAGAAACATGAAAATCAAACAGTCAGGCATAATAGCCTATAGCAATCATATCACTGTGGACCAAACATAGAATAAATTGATTCATGACGGATGCAGTGAAGAACGTAAAAGAAACTACATTCTCAAAAAAAAAAACGTAAAAGATACAAACAATTACACTAAATATTCTAGAAGATGCATTTCACAAAGAAGAAAAAAAACTACATAAAAATGTCTTACAGCTACGGAGAGATATACCAAAACATGACTTTGCGAATCTAACCAAATTTTATGAGAAAAACATCAAGATAAGATAAAGTAATGCACTCTGTGTGTCAGGTCAGGTAGTTTCTAAATCTCACATTCAGAATCTTCGTCACTTTCGTTCTTAATTGGGGTTTGCATTTTTGCAACTTTCCTCACTCTCCCTTTCATCGAAACACCAGGAGTTGCTGAGTGCCTCTTCCGCTGAAGCTCCTTCACACTTTCTTCTCCTATTACAAGTCAAAATATTTAACAGATTGCACAATTGAACTAAAAAATTTGCAAACACAGGTAATAGAAATCTGTATACCTGTGACAGGATCAGGCTTTTCAGGCAAAGGATAATTTTCTTCCACAAATTTGAGCAACAGTTCTCGAGGTCCCGAGATAAAATCATCAAGTTCAAGACCCTAAATAAATAGTATACTAAATAAATATAGTAATGAAAAAACAAATAACCAAGTACAAATGAACCAATATACTACACAAGCACATCAGGAAAAACCATTAAACCCACATATTTGGTCACAGCTTCTTCAGTTCGTGCCTCTCCAGTACTCTGAAGCCCAATTACAACACATTTTCCATCCATCAATGCTTTCTTGGCTAGTCTTACAGCAGCAGGAACCTTAGCCGACATACACATATGTCTAAAGAAACGCTGCAACATATGGACAAGACAAATAGCATTAAGAGAATGATAAATATATATATATTTTTAGAATATCTAAAAGCAACACTGCAGTAATCTGAACAGTTGTGAAATTAGTACCTGATGACTAGCCCAATATAATCGCCAGACTTGACTAGAAGCGGGCTTATCATTAGTCATAAAGGCAGTAGCTGTTAATATTTCCACTCGCAGCTCTGTCCAAAATTCTGCTGCTTTTTTGTACATTTCCTAAACACCGAAAAATATAATATTATTCCATACGCAAATTGGAAACATTCAAATAACCGATAATATGATCAAATCAAAACTATGCCTTGCTAGAATCAGTGCAGGATGCAGAGCTGGACGAATGGAAAGAAAAAGAACTCTTATGAAGAAAGGTCTTCAATTAAGCAGATCACGAATTAATTACACCTTTATATGTTTCTGGTCAAAGCTAAAAAATTGTGAGCAGTCAAGGTAGTATAATTCAGATTGACTAGTACATTCAGATCTTGCCCCTACTTAAAGCAGCACATGAATTAAATATGCCTTAGATGTTTCGGATTAATATTAGAATTGTTAAATTATCAAGGAATTAATTCAAAAAAAAAATCATCAAGGAGTACACATTTGAATAAAAAAAATGTCAGAAGATCATCAGGGTCTATTGAAACATTTATCTTTTCTTCCTACTGAATCTTTTCATTGCCCACTTCTATCTCTCAGATATCTAGCCATATATGTAAGGTTCCTTTCTTTCTCCTCTTTCATCAGACGTCAATGATCCAGTTTTTAGCAATTCTTTTTGTAGTCCACTACTTCGGAACATCAATTTAAAGATACTCTAAATATTCTAAGCAGACCATTTGTTCTTCCCAGTCTTTTTCTCCATTTATGAGATGATACTTATAACCAGCTGTCAATATAAAGCAATTTGTTGAACATCTTGCCTCATAAAGCCACTTTTTACTTTTTTTTTTGCATTTGTTGCTACTAAATATTAAATCTGAGATTTTTGCCTCAGATTTTAGCATAAGTGTTTTATACCATCATTTCATCTTCTAGTGGTGCCTCAACAACTTCAAATTCTGCTCCTTTGTAGCTAAGGGTACGACACACATACATCCCCCTGAAACATCAAAGAACATAATTTAAAACACTTGTCTCAAAACAATTCTTGCATTTAAGGACCTAAGTTGAGGATTTGCATCTCAGTTATTAGAGTTTGTGAACAGATGCAAGGCACACTAGGTGATAGTGAGTGCATGTTATTGATCTATATCTGATTTAGTAGCTGGCATGCAGGTCCTAGAACTCAATTTCCCAACTTAGGTCGTCATTGCAACACCTTTGCTCATAATAGTCTGTAAAATGTAACTTTTCCAGCTATGTTACCTTGCTTTCATGTCCATGGCAACAAGTTCAAGTGCACCAACACCTCCTTTCTCAAGTGCACCTACATAAAATATGAAGAAAACTTACTCTTTTGAGTATATGAAGCTAGGAACCAAACGTAAAAGTCATCAACACCTAGATATTGAAGCTTTTTTTTCAACAAGCAAGCACAAGAAGAATGAACATATATATATATATAACCAAAACCCACTTTGTCAACCAAAGTGGGTGTGAAATCACATAAATAACCTTAGACCATATGGTTGTTTTAAACAGCTTTTGATGTATGAGGGGTAAATAACAAAATAATAAATTGAAAAAAAAACTAGAAAAACTGTCAATAACTTCCATGTCAATAACTTCTTACTGTCCATTTAGAGTTTAAATGAAAAATACATTTGTTTTATTTCTTACACATGCATGCCATGTGTGTAATGGCTAGTATATATAATATAGAAACAGAGGAGACAAACAATAGAAATGGCTCTTGCATGAGAAATTGTGATCTCCTGAGTGACTATAGATGCCAAGCTTCTATGTTTGTTTCACTAGGGGAGTTGTCTTGCTAAATGTCAACATTTCTGGTCCCTTTATCCACATATAACAAAAGGTCCTGTTTCCTATACCAAAAATTGGTATAACAACAACAACAACAACTCAGGATATTGACATTGAAGATGCCAAAACTGAGCAAAACACAGATACACACACACAAAAGGTCATATGCATGATAAAAAATTAAGCAATAATAAGAGAGTTATATGAAGTTGCTATAAGAACCCCACCTAGAAATTCTCGGAACTCAGAAAAAGATGTTCCAAGCCCCCAAAGACCAAGACGAACCATGTAACCCAAGTTGCGTGGTTCTGATGCTCCAGTTGCAGAGCAATAAATAACCCGAGCCTCAGGGAGTCGAGCCTGGGATGTCAGGATAAAAAAAATTAATAATTAATAGATTACTTTCATACAATTTTGTGCTTATCTACTATTGCATATTCTTTTTTCATTGTATGTAATACTTTGGTATTACAATAATGCATAATCATATCATGTGAGATAATTGTTGTGTTCCTACAATCATTTTTTATTTCTGCAACCAGATATTCTGGGATAACATCTATTATTATCCATTACATTTCACATTTACAGCACATACTACAGCAGAATGTACTGGAAACACTTTTTGCATTAGAAAACATTAAAAATTATTTGAAGACATCAAAAGTAATGGAAAGTATAAAATTAAAATTAAAATAATAATTCATATATATGTCCAAAATCACAGGAAAAATAGGGTATTGAATGATATAGAGACGCCATTTGAGTCTCGAATCCCAAACCAGACCAAAACTTTACTAAAGCTACAACTATAATGACTAAGAAATTCATTTAGATTCTTAAATTATTGGCATCAAAATTTTAGCTGGATTAAGTTGAATGCAGCACACCCACTAATGTTATCTGAAATGAGATCTAGTCAGACTTAATAAGAATAGTAGTAATTGGAGACAAAATCCTGAGAAAATACAAGGAGACTGAACACCAATGCAATTGCTCACAACTAAAAAATGAAGGAAACTGATTATTATTTTGCAATATGCAGACAAACCTGAATGTCAAGAACTGCTTCACCAGTTCGTGTTGGCTGACTTCCAGCTTCAGGAATCAAATTTTTGGCTTTGTGGCACTACAATGAAGCCATTCACCTTTAGCAATTGAAAGCAGAATATATTGACGCCATGGAACATATTACTCCATCAATTTAATTGAAAGACAATAGCTTTAATTAAAAAAAGTTTAAGTTCATACAAAATATATGTACGATGAACATATAGTACCTCGTCGAACACGATTAGACCATCATATCCTGATCCACACCACTGCACAAGCTGCTGCATGCGTGATCTACCTTTCTCAGAAGATGCTATAAGGCTGCTGTATGTGAGGAAAATAACTCCCTCCTTGATGCCAACAGACTTAGAATCAAGCTTAGAATATGGCAGCTTATTCAAGGCATGAACTGCAAACAAATTTAAATATACGTAATAATGATCCCTGATGGAGCTAATCACACAGAGAAGAAGAGGATTTTTTTTTTTTGGATAATAGAAACATTTCTATAACAGCCCACCGCCCACCCCCCCCCCCCCCCCCCCCCCCCCCACAAAGCAACCCCCGCCTCTATTGTCATCAGCAAGAAATTAATTGTAATCACATGCAGCATCGTAGCATCTCCTGCAACTACATCATCTATATCTCATAACTATGATATTTCAAATATTTACCTTCTATACCAGTTGCACCTACATCATCTAAGTCTCTTCTTGCATCAAACTTCAAGTCTGAACCAACAGAAATCCACCTGCATGATTACAATTGTGAGAGGAGAAGCTTTATATAACCTTTCTTTGACACAACATCAGCCTGGCAACATCTTAATGTGGGTAATTCCAACTCAAAGAAACAAACTTACACTGCCTTTCTCCTTCCATGGTGCCAATTCTCCCAAATTAACCCTGCAATTGTTCGACCTTTACCCACACCAGCTCCATCTCCAACAAAGAATCCAGCCCTAACACCACTTGGAAGGTGCTGGAGGTGTCTCTGTTGAAAAAACCAACAAAGTTTCTCATTGAAAAAAAAAATTGCTTAGACCAGAAACTAAAAGAGGGGATATAATAGTAACCTGACAGGCATAAACCAATGTCTCAATCTGCAAACATGATAAAGCCTTCAAATTTTCCAAATCATCCTTGATTCTTAGATCATAAGTGGGCTCAGGTGGCTGCACAGCAGACAGGGATGATGTTTCCACAACAGGATCTGGATGAGGAGGTCCAATGGACAGTTTTGGAGGGCGCTGCACAAAAGCAGGCAACATATAATCAAATGTGATGCATGGTGATAAGTCAATATAAAAAATTGAGAAGCTAGCAAAGAATACTGCTGACGTATGAAAAGCAAAAAAACTCACATAATCCGTAAATGTTTCCCCAGCCAACCCACCTTCGTCTTCTTCTCGCTCAACTTCAATGGCAACCTGACACATTCATAAGTAGAAGCAGAATATAATCTTATGTCTTAAACTTGCCAATATGGTTCAGATTATAAACAATTCCATGATGCGCATTTGAAATACAATGCAGGACCAAGGTCACAACATGACAATGTTACATTAGAAACACACAGTACTTGCAGGTCATAACCTTGCTAAACTCTGAAAATAAGTTGAACTTTCTAGAAATGTATTCTACATAGCTATTAAGGTCTGAGTATTTCACTAATGTTCCGAAACTATTCTGTTTTCAAATTAAGTAACACAATTCATCTTGTGACTCCCATTTTCTATTCTTTTCTAGTTTTCATTGCCTGCAGTTACTTTTATCCGAACTCCAAGGATGTGAACACAAATATGGACAGTTATAATTCATTGCGCGTTCATCCATTCAGACACACTTGAGCAACATTATTACATACAACAAAAATCATAAATATTCAAAATTTGAAGAGGCATTTTCCTTGTACAAGGCTTACCAGCTACACTAGTAACCGAAACACGAAAATGCTAGTTAGAAATGTAGTAAAACAACAGTAACGGCTTAGAGAAAATTCTGCATTTCATATACTAAATTGTGAAGCAGAGTGAGGTGAATTTACCTCATTGACCTCCTCGGGAGGCGGCGGAGGAGGCTGCAAGAACTCCTTGAGCTTGGACACGTCGACGGCGAGGTCAACATGGCACTGCGGGCACTGAAACCTGGAGAGTCCATGAGGCACATTGAGAATCGCCTTACAGTTGGCGCAGGGGAGCTGGATCTTCGTAGGATCGACGCCGTGCGCGGCCACGTGCTGCGTCGTCGTCGGCTGCGGGGGAGGAGGAGCCGGCAAGGGAAGCGGGCCCTTGCTATGGGCCTGGGCCCGGGTCATGAGCTCCGGCGGAAGCATCTGAGGCAATTGACAGGTGCCGCAGACGAATTCGACGACGCCGGCGGCGATGGTGAGGATCTTGTGGCAGCCGGCGCAACGGACCTGGACACCTCCGACGGGGCCGGTGGGGCCGGCCGTCGGTAATTGAGGTGGGACCGGCGGCATAGCGGAGAGAGAGAGAGAGAGGATCAGGAATCGGAAACCCTAGGGAGCCAGAATGGAAATGGGATTGGGATTAGGGAAGTTAAGGCGCGAAGAGGAGAAGAGAGGGGTTTCGGGGTTTCCCACTTTCCCTCTGTCTAGAGTTTGTTTTCGGGCTTTTTGGATTTTATTTTGGAAAATGTTACGAATATGAGATCAACATGACGTTTCATCTCACCTGTTCCACTACTACGATACCCGGCACGTGCGGGTCGCACGTGACTGTTCTTCTTGGCTAGCTAGATGAATCAGCTTTTGGAATTTTTCTGGATATGTGAGCCTTGACTGACGCATTGCACCAGTTGGGGAGGACTGATTTGTGTAGCCAAGGTTTGTTTTCTTTCCAAATGTGGCGGTGAAGTGTAAGCCAGCATCGTGATTGTGATGTTACATTTGTGTGATTATCTCTACTCTATCTGGTTTAGGGCTAAGAATGAAGTGTTCATCTATGTATGTTTAACACACACAAGGTTTTTTATTTGTTACAATATATTGGACCCTCGTAGCTACATTATCAGGTAATGGATCTTTATTGAGAATGTCTCTTACTCGCTTTCTTATCCTGCACGTACATGTTTCCCAAGATAACAAGTCATAGATGTAGAAGATGTTTATTCAACATCAATGATTTTAAGGTTTTAAATGAACATATATTTGAGACTTTCAGTACTAAAGAACTTAGTGTACATTTGCTTTAAATCTTTTACGATTTGTGGTAAACCACCTATAGACCATCTCAACATTAAGATAAAATTTATGGGCGACACCAACTCCCACATAAAGTGGCTAGCTTCTATGTAGTTAGTTCACTAAAATGTGGTAGATTCTATGATAACTTTTTTTATTAGTGATTCAAGATAACAAGGAAAATTCTAACATGCATATCAACATAGTATGTAGATCTGTTGTTATGTGTGAGTAAAGAAAAAAACATACCAAAAAATGGAGAAAGAGGTGTAATGAAGGACCACGAGATCTAACTTTATAAAATTTAAATGGTGATGATTTGATTTGCATACCATACAGATCTTCATGATAGACAAATCTTGATCAAGGTTAAACTAAAAATAGTAGATATTCTAAATTTTAGTTTAATCTTATCGTTCTTATGTTAATCTTAGCTTTTATCTTACTTGATTCATCAATTTTTTTGTATTGTTTTTTTGGAATATAAAAGTATCATTTAAGTGTATAACCTCCTACTTAGAGGTGACAAATAGGCCGAAAAGTCCGAATCAGTTATTGTAATGAGTCGGGTTGAGCTTATATATTTTAGCACATAGGCCCGCCCGGCCTGAATACTGCCATAATATATATATATATATATATATATATATATATATATCAACGGTTAGATACTTCATCTCACGAGAAAATTCCCCTCAATGATCACCACTCACATACCAGACGTAGTAGACACCCGACAGTATATGTTCTACTCTCATCTGCAAGCAAACTCTTTAGAAAGTCGTCTTCTCCTTAACCAGTTAAATATGTGATCAGCACACTTTTTCTTCGTCGCTCGTTTGTGAAAACTTCATTCACGAAAGTTGTAGAGCTCTTCGATACGAGTTCGTGGACACGTCACGCGTTTGAATCGGACGTCGGACTTAGAAGTTATTAACGTCGGAAGTTAGTTTCCGATTTTGGAAACGAGTATAAAATGACATTTTTCAGATTAGGATTTCCATTATTGGAAACCGCTCTCTCTCTCCTCTCACCCGCCTCCCTCTCTCTCTTCCTCTCTCTCTCTCTCTTCCTCTCTCTCTCACCGCCGGCCTAGGAAGCGTCGCACCACCCCCCGCAGTCGACGCACCCTCTCACACCGCCGCGAAGCCGCCAACTTCTGTGTTTTTCCTCCGCTGCAGTCAAGGCCATCTCCGGTGGTTTTTGAGCTTGAATTGAGGTGAGGTTGGTTGTTGTGATGTTGTTGAATTTTTGGGTTGATTTGTGGTGTTTTGGTGAGAGATCAGAGGTGGAGGAGGAGGGGAGGTTACCGCCGCCTTAGGCGGCGCGTGTGGGTGTGTGGAGGGGGTAGGAGGCGGCGTGAGGCCGGAGGAAGAGAGGGAAGAAAGGAGGAGAATAGGGGCGGTCTAATCACATCCAACTATACAAGTTATATTCTCGTCATCTATGTTCCATGACAAGTAACACAATTAATCTTAAGAAACTGAAGGAATCTTTTGAATTTAGGAGGTGTTGACGGAAAATATTAGCAGGGTCTGAGTTCCTGAAGCTGTTACACTGGCACAGCTAAGAGATTAGAACCTACCAAAGTTGGTTCTAAGTTTCACAGTACCCACCTACCTATCAACGAACAATGGCCTGTTAAGAATTATCAGCTACCCAGAGAAACAACTAACAGAGCAACTCAACTACAAAAGACAGACCTACATATGGAAAAACTAGCAAGAACTACATTTTAATAAAAGTTCTGTTCAGAACTTCAGATAGATCTATTTGCAAAGATTGAAGAGATTCAAGAGAATAACTTTATTTCAAAAAATTAAAAATAAAATAAGTTTTATCAAGTTGCGCAGGTGGTTCATCTGATCTAACTACAATTTCCTTTTTAATTTGCACAGAGAATAAAGTTCTGTAAAGTTTCAGAGTACATACTTGTCGTACGACATGGCTCTAAACTAAGGTATCCAGCACAATTGCTTTGCCTCTTCTAAGGACACTAATTAATCCGATTAGACCATTACTATAAGTCTATATCTTCTTCCATAATCCCATCCAATCTCTCCAATGTGTCGAATATCTGATTCGTATATGGGTGAGACTCATCATCAGCTCCAAACGTGTGATAAATACATTCCACCTCAATTGAACTATGTCCAGTAGGTTTCTTGATGTTCTTATCTCTGATAAGCCTCCTTACTCTAGCTGCATCTTCCCATCGCCCAGCATCTTCGTACATGCTGGCCAAAAGAATATACCTCCCAGCATTTTCAGGATCCAAAACAAACAATCTTTCCGCAGTTTCTTCGGCAAGTTTTATGTTATTGTGTATCCTACAAGCTCCAAGTAATGCACCATATACATCTTTCCCTGCCCGTATGGGCATGCTTTCAATAAACGTAACCGCCCTGTCAAGTAAACCAGCTCTTCCCAGAAGGTCTACAATGCAAGCATAATGCTTCTCATTTTTCTCTACCCCGTACTTTTCCATTTTCTCGAAGATTTCCAAGCCTTTGGCAACCATCCCTGCGTGACTACAAGTGGACAACAAACACAATAACATAACAGCATCTGGGTCTAAGCCGGACTCCTCAAACTGCGTAAACATTTGGAGCACCTCATCTGTGTGCCCGTGCATTCCATAGCCCCGCATCATGGTACTCCAAAGCACCACAGTCTTGTCACTAACTCGATCAAAGATAACTCTGGAAACTCCCACACGACCACAATTTGCATACATTGTCACGAGAGCACTACCCAAAGCAGAATCAATTTCTATACCCGACTTCACAACGTAAAGATGAATCCAAAACCCCACTTCAATAGCAGATGCATCAACACAAGCCGGGAGCACGGAAACCAGAGTGGCATGTTCAAGTAAGCTTGCATTAGCACCATCCTGCAGCATTGCACGAAATATCTGAATAGCTGCATTCGGACAACCATTCGTGGCATACCCTGAAATCAGGGAATTCCAACTAACAAGATCTTTCTGAGGCAATTCATCGAACACTCTCCTCGATACCTCAACTTCTCCACACTTGGAATACATTGCCACAAGAGCATTCCCCACAAACACTTGCAACTCAAGCCCAGACTTCATCACCTGCCCATGAACAACCCGCCCCTGTTTTCCATCTCTCATTGCTCCACAAGCCTTGAGCACAAAAGGGTACGTGTATTGATTAGGAGGTAAACCACTCAGCCTCATTTGATTACACATTTTGATTGCTTCACTAAAAGGCCCAACATTTGCATAGCCCTGAATGAGCATGTTCCATACAAACACGTCTCTCTCAGTCAATTCATCGAACACCTTCCGTGCTTCTTTCATACATGAGCTGCTGTGCTCCACGTACTTGCCTACTAGCTTTGAAGCGACGAATGGGTTTTGGTGTACGCCTGATAGTATGATCTGGGCGTGGAGTTTCTTGAGTGAGTTGGTGTTTCTGCAGAGTTGAAGCAGGTCTGTGTAGTCGTAAGAGTTTCTGTAATGGGGTTTTGTGTATGTTCTAACACCAGTGAAGAAGCTTAGGAACTTGAACGCTTCGGTTGGTGGAACTAGAGACTGACTTTGTCTAGCTAACATTTTTCTAAGACACTGAACTCAGTAACTGATGGTGAGTTTTGAGCTGAAACTCTGGAGAAGTTTATGATTTGGTGTCATGTTTTTTCTCTTTTTCTATATTAACCTTTGTACTTGGTCATTCTGTTATAAATTATAGGTCTCAACTCAAACAGGGGAAGAAGCACCCTCCTCCATCAATGAAGTAATGGAGGCATTCACCCAGTTCAATCAAAACAAGGATGAAATCACCTTGGTGGAGGAGTTGAGGTCAGTTTTTGTGTTGCTAGAGGCCTAGAGCGGCGGAGGTCCGAGTTCACATTGTTGGGGATGAAGAAAATGATAAAGAACATGTGTAGATGGAGTTCAAGAACAGATTTCTGCGGAAGCCTCTATGCCTATACAGAAGATTGGACCGCAAGACCAATCTGTAGACAACACGAGTATATCCAGTGTATTGTATCAGTTTGAAATGAACGTCAAAATTATCTTGGATTGAAATGTATGCACAATTCTTTTTTCTTATTCTAAAAGGGTGCTATAGGCATCGCATAGTCTGGTAAATCTTATGACACCTGAAGTAGAGCCTCAGTTTATACAAGGAGATAGAGATATACAACAGATGGTGTGCTGTATAATGCTATATGCCTATATAATAGACAAGAAGACATCTTTCAAAACATAGCTCTTCTAACTGGTAAAGGAAACAAATTCCAAATCAAGCCAATGAATATTGAGGAGAACATCTCATCGTGGCTGGAAACATTTATTCATGTTGGCACTTCCTTTTGCTGCAAAATCAATTGAATACAGACACCACTTCCACTAATAGATGGTTGATCTGCACAACTACATCCACTATTACATAGAAACATCTGAAAACAAAGTACTTGTTCTTCATCAAAAAAAGTATTCATCAAACAAACCACAGCCAACCAGCCGTTGCATAGCATCAGAAAACAGTAACATCCATTGCATCATTCTTCTAAAGAGACTTACAGATACCTTCAAGACATAAAACATTCATGTTGGTAGTGGATGAGATTAAAATCTACTTCTTTTCCTTGTCAGCTCCTGTGGTGCTCTCCTTTGGAATTGGTTGAATTCTCACGTATGGATTCCTAGTCAATGTTTCTCCTTTCAGTGCAGCAACATAGCGGTCGTTTGTGTTCTCTTTCCGCTGCAGCTCCCCTAGGAATTCTGCCAATCTTTCTTTATTTGTTTGCCCCATCATCTGATTCACAGTTTGAGCAATAGACTGTCTACATTTCTCTATGAGAAAGAAAGTACCAATACAAAACAACAGAGACGGAAGTCCATTAAATACTGTAGCCTTCGAAACAACTAGGATAATCATAGACCAAAAAAGACATCACGGACACATAAAACTAAGCAATACGTAACTGCAGCATCAAAGTAAAGACATTTAATTGTCACAAGCCCAGATGGGGGAAATCAGAAAGCAAAATATGAGGCCGCAAGCAATAGAGTATGGTGGTGGGCTTCTATAAATGTAAAGGTCAATCATAGTCTTCGCTGAACTAACTCAAACATATATTGAAGAAGTGTTGTTTCTTCAATTGGTTCCATTTTCCTACACCTATGCCAATTCCCAGACATTACGGCAGTTTGCCACATATCCCAGTACGCAAAAATCACCAGACTGATACGATCATATCATCCTTAACAGTCTTAAAAAGGATATCATTCACAATCAAAATAGTTCGACTTTACAAAATCCATCACTAAGAAAACCCATCACACAGGTTAAAATTCACCAACAAGTTTATAATCAAGCCCAACCAGCAACCATCACACAACCCAACAACCATTCCTGGGGTGTGGTATGTTCCTCTCCTCTTTCAACAATCAAAACATATCAAGTGTGCATTATTTTTAGGCTGTAATGAGTAGGAGTAAAACCCATAACTCCAACTATCAACTCCCAAAACTCAAATTGGAACAAAAGGAAGCATACCACAGTGTCAGGCCGGGCTTTTCGGCGAAGTTGAGCCTCAAGCTCTTGGTTTCCGGAGTTGGTGGTCTGCATAACGAAGTAGCCGATAATGCCAGGAATGACACCGCAGATGGTGGCGAAGGTAAAAAAGAAGGGCTTGGAGTCGCGAGTCTTGGTCACTATCCACCTCCATGTCTGGCTCTTCAACAGAATCGACATGTTTGTTTTTCTTCAAATGGTTCCTCAGTCGAGAAGAAAAGCACCTTGATTGGACTTCACTGACCCAAGCTAAATTGGGGTTGACACTTTAACCTCCAGACCAACATTGATAACCTGTCACACGCCAAATTAAAGCAAACCAGAGAACTGCATGAACAGAAAATATAATGCTCCTCTTCAAAAAAAAAAAAAAAACACATAAATTGCTAGCTACTACATCAATCGTCAGGCTGCTCAAGCAGAAGATACTCACTACAAGGAGGTGTCGCATCAAAGATCTACAAACTCTGAAGAGCAACTTAAGATCGATTGAGAGCGCATCAGCAATGAAATTGTTTTTGCACATAGATCTTTACTCGGTAAGTTTTGGTACGTAGGCAATCACACAGAGGTGATAAGTAGCTCCGTAGCTACTACCACTATTTTCTCTTGAGTCTTCAAGTATGTTGAGCTCTTTACATTGCACCTCATTTGTTGAAAATTCTCGCTCATTGATCGACTCATTGTCATGCTAACAAAATTAATGTTATTAAAGGGATCAATAATGTCGTAATTATTTCTATAAAGTGACAAAACCGGAGATTTTTCACAAGTTCTCAACGCTATGTTAATATTTAATCTCAGATCATCACATCTCTCACACTCCACAGTTAACTTTTATGATAATTAGATTTAGTGTGAAGCGGAATTTAATTAATGAACTAACTTAACTTTAGTTAATTAGATGTATTTTGGACTACTGTGTGTCAAACTATCTCATTTATTTGTTTATCAGCACAAGAATGTGGATCCTTTTGTTCATATACAGTTATAACCTGTAATTCGGTCAAAGAATTTATCTGGAAAAGTTTGTAGTTACAATTGGACTGGAACTAGTCTTAAATCGAGTTCCTTATTAGTTGCGGCTGCAAAGTGCAGGGTACGAAGCTCTCAGATTTTGAGTTGGTCCCAACTTTCTTCAAGCTGATATACATAACTAAAGCTGTTCCAGTTACTGATGAGCGAATGACAGGATGTGTCCTCGGAGGGATAGGCTAGGAGGCTTCAATTCGCTCCCAGAACCAGAAGGACCAGAACTCACATGAAAGCTACATCGATCTCATTGGTGCTGGGATAAAAAGAAAGAATCTGCATGTAACGACCCTAAAATTTCGAGCTTAAAAACTCAATATCTTAAAATCGTTAAACACAAAATAACCTCAATGAAATCGAAATCATTTTAATGTCGCAGCGGATCACATCTGAGTTTAAAATATAACTCAGTCAAGCCGATTATTACAAACCCAAATGATAATTCAACATATAACAAATGGAATTGTATAATCCTCACAACAACCTCACAAATAAAATCACATCAAATCACACACACAATCCACGCTGGAACCTCACCACGACTGGATGCAATCGACTTCGAGTCTTCGGAGTCGTCACTCAATCACCACTACTCAGCACCTGCGGAAGTATCCCCTACACCATTGAAATTGGTGCACCGGGATTGCAACACAAACCCGGTAAGCTTTACAGTTCGTATGAGTAAAATATTAAAATAACTCTCGTCTCATAAAAGACACAACTCCACATCAACACAGTATAAAGAAAATCATGAGAAAACGAGCAACCCATCTGGTTACTCTAATACTTCCACAAAATGGTAACTAATGAGCGCTGGTACACATCCGTTACCCCTCACTTAGCATACCGCTGATGTTGGGTAACCACCCGCCACCCAACATCCAAAACAAGCTGAGTACCCATGAGCAGATAACCACCCGTTACCTCCATGCAGTACTATGGCAGACAAACTAGAGCTCTAACTGTATCGTAACTTTCGCCCGGCCAAAGGCTAGGTTCCGACTTGCCTCACATGTACAATAATCTCACATCATATTGTACCACACATCACGTCCGAAGACAAATCACAATAATTCACATTTTCCGTGATAAAATCACGTACAATAATCACACATCATATTGTACGTTTTAAAACTTTCACGATATAACCACAATATAAATCATAACAGTATATTATATAGCAAACTATATATATTCGTATTTATTTACCATTTATACAATATATACATAGTCCACTATATCCTATACATGTCATATTTCATAAACACCTGAAAATTTCGTACAATATTCTCACATACACATGCTCAATTTTCCGTCACCGAAATGACTATTTTTAATGCATTAATAACAGTACGTAATTTAATGAACTATATATATATTATGTACATATTACCATTATACTATATATATGTAGTCCACTAAATTATATACATGTTATAATTCATTTGATAAACACACTTGCAAAATGTTGAATCACCACGAGGGTAGATTCGTAAATTCGGTGAGATTTTACTCACCTTATTGACTTGAGCGTAATTCCACAATTCGCGATGCTAATTCCTTTTCTCGATTTAACGATCACCTTAAAAGAATAAGAAAAGAATTTAGAATCGTTTCGTAAACCTTTAAATGCCAAAACAGTAATATACGGTTACTGTTCAGCAATTTTGGTTTATACGAAGTTACTGTTCACTATTCACGGTTACTGTACAATACTCAATTAATACGTATTTCTGTACGTATAAATAATAATACGTATTTCTGTACGTATAAATATTAATACGTATTTCTGTACGTATAAATACTATATACGTATTTCTGTACGTATAAATATTATATACGTATTTCTGTACGTATAAATATTATATACGTATTTCTGTACGTATAAATAATAATACGTATTTCTGTACGTATACGTACGATTTAAATGTAAATACAACTCAGTAAATAAAATTTACTAAATTACCCTTTTACAATTTACTTTTTACATTTACTGAAAGTAATTTATAATTACATTTACCGAAGGTAAAAATTAATTACATTTACCGTAGTAAATAAAATTTACATTTACATTTACTGTTACACAGTAAATTACCAAAATACCCTTTCAGTCAAAACTAATTACACCGCCTCACACGGCGGCGCGTGTGGCACACGAGCCACCTCCGGCCGGCCGCGCGTGGGGCCCACGCGCCGAGGCTAACCAAGGCGCGTATCGCGTCACCGCTACCTCAAATCCCTCCTATTTTCTCCCCTCTCCTTCCCTCCGGCCTTAGGCCGCCCCTGCACCACCCCACGCTTCCACACGCGCCGCTTTAAGCGGCGGTGTTCAACACCTCCACCACTCCTCCGATCGCCACAAAACAACCCAAAAACAACAACAAATCAATCACATACCCCATCTATACCAATCCTCACCTCGAATCAGACATCTGGATCGTCAAAAACGACGTTGGCGAGCTCGAGATGCCGGCGGCCTTGTAGTGAGCAGCGGCGGCACCTATCGTGGTTTTTGATCGCCGATTTGTCGCCGGTGGCACTAGGGATGTGGAGAGATGATGGTGATGCAGTCCCACGCCTTGGTCTCACCGGTGGAGCGTTTGGGCGACGGAGAATCGCAAGGTTTCGGGTGAGAGGGAGAGGGAGAGAGCGATCGGTGAGAGGGAGAGGGAGAGGGAGAGGGCGATCGGTGAGAGGGAGAGGGAGGGAGCGATCGGTGAGAGAGGAGAGAACCGAGTGAGGGAGAGAGAGAGAGAAAGTCGAGAGAGTGAGAGAATGAAGGAGGGAGGCGGAAGTGAAGAGAGAGATAGGGTTTTCCAATTATAGAAACCCTAATCTCCAAAATGTCCTTATATACTTGTTTCCAAAATCGGAAACAACTTCTATCGTTAATAACTTTTACGTACGTCGTCCGATTAGAACGCGTCACATATCCACGAACTCGTATCGACGAGCTCTACAACTCTCGTGAAGGAAGTTTTCGAAATCGAGCAACGGATTAAAAGTCGATATAAACGTTCGGAAACGTAACGTTTTTCGAATTAAACGTTACGATAACGTATCCGTTACTCGTTTCCTATCGTCGTAACCAATCACATCAATTCTAATTAAATTCCACAATTTTTAAAGAATTCAAATCCACTCAAATGTTGTTTGAAATTTAGGGTTATTACAATCTACCCCCCTTAAAGGAATTTCGTCCCGAAATTCAAGCTCACTCAACAAACAACTGTGGATATCTAGTCATCATGTCTGACTCTAGCTCCCAAGATGCATCACCCTCATCATGGTGACTCCACAACACCTTGACCAGCCCAACTTCCCTCCTCCGTAGCTTCTTTGTGGATCTATCCAGGATACGAACCGGCTCGACAACAAATGTAGCATTTTCCTTCACTTCAATGGTGCTATGATCGATCACATGTGACTCATCTGGTACATACTTCCTCAGCATGGAGATGTGGAAGACGTTGTGAACGCCCGACATGCTAGTAGGCAAGGCTAGTCGATATGCTAGTTCGCCCACCTTTTCATGTATCTCAAAAGGCCCAACATACCTCGGTGCCAATTTTCCCTTCTTGCCGAATCTCACTACACCCCTCATAGGTGAAACCTTCAAGAACACATGATCACCAATCTCAAACTCCACATGTCTCCTCTTCAGGTCTGCATAGCTCTTCTGTCTACTCTGAGCGGTCCGGATTCTATCCCGAATAATCGAGATCTTCTCAGTGGTTTCCTGAACTACCTCTGGGCCCATCAGTGCCTCATCACCAACTTCGGCCCAACAGATCGGAGATCGACATGGTCTACCATAAAGTGCCTCATACGGTGCCATGCCAATGCTAGAATGGTAGCTGTTGTTGTAGGCAAACTCAATTAATCTCAAATGATCTTCCCAGCTACCCTTGAAATCCAACACACATGCTCTCAACATGTCTTCCATCACCTGATTCACCCTTTCTGTCTGTCCATCCGTCTGAGGGTGAAAAGCTGTACTCATATCCAAGGTAGTGCCCATCGCCTTCTGCAAACCACCCCAGAACTTCGAAGTGAAACGCGCATCTCTATCGGAAACAATAGAGACTGGAGCACCATGAAGTCTCACTACTTCATCCACATATAGTTTCCCAAGCACGTCCACGGAGTACTTCATCGACACTGGGAGAAAATGAGCCGACTTTGTCAATCGATCGACAATCACCCATATGGCATCGTGACCCTTCTTCGATCTAGGCAACCCGGTCACAAAATCCATAGATATCTGCTCCCACTTCCAAAGATGAATAGTCAGTGGTTTCAACATGCCAGCTGGTCGTTGATGTTCTGCTTTCACTTGCTGACATGTAAGGCACTTCGATACAAACTCTGCTACGTCTTTCTTCATACCGTTCCACCAGAATTGTCTGCATAGATCCTTGTACATCTTGGTGTTCCCTGGATAGACGGTATAGCGTGAACGATGTGCCGTACGAAGAACCTCCTCCCGAAGATCATCACAATCTGGGACACACAACCTTGCCCCAAACCTCAACCCTCCATCGGGTCCAACTCTCCACTCAGAAGGACACTCATCAAGCGTATCAACTACAAGATCCGCCAACTTAGCTCGTGAGTGTCTATCCTGCGCCTGACCCCGTATGATCCTCGTGATCAATGTGGGTTGCACTGTGACACTACCAAGAAACACCCTTGGTTCTCCTCCCGATGGTACCAAATCAAACTCTGATGCAGCTTCTAGCATGAACCATTCCTGGACCATAAGCGAAGCTACCACGCCTCTCGGTTTTCTGCTCAAGGCATCCGCCACCACATTTGCCTTCCCCGGGTGGTACTCTAATGTGAAGTCATAGTCCTTGAGGAGTTCCATCCACCTCCTCTGCCTCATATTCAGCTCCTTCTGTGAGAACAAGTACTTCAAACTCTTATGATCTGAAAAGAGTTGAAATTTCTCACCATACAAGTAATGTCTCCAAATCTTCAGGGCAAATACAACTGCCGCAAGCTCTAGGTCGTGTGTTGGATAATTCTTCTCATGAATCTTCAACTGTCTCGAGCCATATGCAACGACTCCTCCATGCTGCATCAACACACAACCCAAACCCTGGAGTGAAGCATCACTGTAAATGACATAGCCCCCACCACTAGAGGGAATCGTCAACACTGGAGCTGTGGTCAGTCTAGTCTTTAGTTTGTTGAATGCTTCCTCACATGCATCCGTCCACACAAACGGAGTATCTTTCTTGGTCAACTTGGTCAATGAAGATGCGATACTAGAAAACCCCTCGATAAACCTCCTGTAGTAACCTGCCAACCCAAGGAAACTACGTATCTCTGTAGGGTTCTTTGGACGACTCCAATTCTTCACTGCCTGTACCTTTGCTGGGTCCACTAGTACTCCATCTTTTGAGACAACATGACCAAGGAATTTGACCTCTTCTTTCCAGAACTCACACTTCTCTAGCTTGGCATACAGTCTCGCCTCCTTCAAGGTCTGCAACACTGTTCTCAGATGCACCACATGTTCTTCTTGTGTCTTGGAGTATATCAGAATGTCATCCACAAACACCACAACAAACTCATCCAAGTACGGGCTAAATACTTGGTTCATCAAACTCATGAAGACAGCTGGTGCATTCGTTAGACCAAATGGCATGACGACAAACTCATAATGTCCATACCGGGTCCTGAAGGCTGTCTTTGATATATCTTCTTCCTTCACTCTGAGTTGATGATAACCGGATCTCAAATCAATCTTAGAGAACACTGTAGCACCCTTGAGCTGATCGAACAAGTCATCAATCCTAGGTAACGGATACCTATTCTTGATGGTCACCTTGTTCAGTTCTCTGTAGTCCACACATAACCGCAGAGAACCATCTTTCTTCTTCACGAACAAAACGGGTGCTCCCCAAGGTGAAACGCTAGGTCTAATGAACCCTTGGTCTAATAGCTCATCGATCTGCACCTTCAGCTCCTTAAGTTCATTCTGCCCCATTCTATATGGCGCCTTTGACACAGGTGCTGTACCGGGTACTAAATCAATGCAG
This sequence comes from Argentina anserina, assembly GCF_933775445.1. Taxonomy (NCBI): domain Eukaryota; kingdom Viridiplantae; phylum Streptophyta; class Magnoliopsida; order Rosales; family Rosaceae; genus Argentina; species Argentina anserina. The sequence continues at coordinate 7,861,047 of NC_065874.1, forward strand.
AAATCTACCACTCTTCGAGGAGGTAGCCCCGGTATCTCTTGGAACACTTCACCAAACTCAGATACTACCACAATGTCTGTGATAGTCACTTCCTGATCCACTGACTCCACATGTGCCAAAACTCCTGATCTCATGGCATTGTCGGACTTGAGGCAACGATAACGAAACACTGGCTCTCCAGGTCTATGAAAGGACACTACCATGTCAAAACAATCAATCACAGCATGCTGTGGTCTCAACCAATCAATCCCCAAGATCACATCATAAGTGTGGTCCGGAATCACAATCAACGAAGCAGAGAACTCTCTACTTCCAATCAATATAGGACAAGCTTTGCAGATTGTCTCTAACTCAAGTGACACTCCAAGGGGTGAAGTGACACATAAGGCGTCCCCGAGAGGTGTAGGAATCAATCCTAGCATCTCCACTACTGAACTAGCAATGAATGAATGCGATGCTCCCGTATCAAACAACACTCTAGCAAGGTAGTCAAAGAGTGATAATGTACCTTCCACTCCTGTGTCTCGCTGACCCACTGCGAACACTCTAGCTTGGCCTGCTGGTAGCTGTCTCTGCGGCCGTTCCTGTCTACCCGGAAGTGGTCGGGTACAATCTCGAGCTATGTGCCCCACCTGCCCGCACCGGTGGCACCCTCCTCTCTTCGGTTTCGGACATGCTGAGGCGTAATGTCCCATCTCATTGCAGCCATAACACCTCACTGCTGCTAATGGTCTGACTGGTGCTGCCCTGATAGCTAGGGGTGGTGCCCTTGTCGGGGCCTGATAGTGGGGTCTTGGCCTCTTCCATGACCTATCCTTCGGTCCTGAGTGCTCGCTGCCTGTATAGACTGCCTTGCCTTTCCCCTTCGCATCTCTGTTCCCCACATCACCTGCTCGAGTCTTCTCTGCTTGCTCCAAACTCATAGCACTCTCAAATATCTGCTCCCGTGAAGTCAGGCAAAGGACTGATATCATGGTCTTGTACTCTTGTTTCAGCCCACGTAGATACTTCTGAGCTAAAGCAGTCGCACCCATAGGCCTGACATACCGATACAGTTGCGAGAATCGAGCATCATACTCTCTAATGGTCATGTCTCCCTGTACCAATGCCAGAAACTCCAACTCTAAGTCCTCCTGTACTGAGGCTGGAAAATACTTCTCTTGGAATATGGTGGTGAAATCTCCCCATGTGAATGTAGACACATCCACAGTCTGTTTCATGCTCTTCCACCAATCTAGAGCATCACCCTTGAGAAAGAATGTAGCTATCTTTCTCTTCTCAATCTCTGTGCACTCCATCAACTCAAAATAAGTCTCCATACCCTCGATCCAATGGTCAGCTACCATGTGATCTAGTCCCCCATGAAATGTCGGAGCTGACAGTGCACTAATATCCTTGATCAGCTTCAACACTCGACCGTCATCTCTAACCGCAGGAGCTGGCTCATCCTGCTCCTCCTGCGGAGCAGCCTCCTCATAGAGGTTCTCCACGTTGCGGACTCGACCTGTGGCCCTACCTCGACCTCGGCCTACCTGCTCTACCTGTGGAGCAGCCTCCTCATAAAGGTTCTCCACGTTGCGGACTCGGCCTGTGGTCCTACCTCGACCTCGGCCTCTCGCCCGTCCTCGGCCCTGTCCTCGGCCCTTGTCACCGTTCATCACCTTCAAAAACAATATACTTAGTCAATACTCAAGAAATCTCGAACTCAGCCAAAACAGATCCAAAGATTATAACATGACATTCCAAAACAAATGAATCATCGAAGTATCATCACAATACTCCCTAGAGGACCAAACCGTGAGGTATGGCTCCTAACACTCTCGCGTACCCGACGACATATCAATACCGAGGAGCATGTGATGGGTGCCCGCCTGCAGTCGGATCATCGCTCCCGGATGATATTGATAATCGCCAAATACACACTTTGGCTCTGATACCAACTGTAACGACCCTAAAATTTCGAGCTTAAAAACTCAATATCTTAAAATCGTTAAACACAAAATAACCTCAATGAAATCGAAATCATTTTAATGTCGCAGCGGATCACATCTGAGTTTAAAATATAACTCAGTCAAGCCGATTATTACAAACCCAAATGATAATTCAACATATAACAAATGGAATTGTATAATCCTCACAACAACCTCACAAATAAAATCACATCAAATCACACACACAATCCACGCTGGAACCTCACTACGACTGGATGCAATCGACTTCGAGTCTTCGGAGTCGTCACTCAATCACCACTACTCAGCACCTGCGGAAGTATCCCCTACACCATTGAAATTGGTGCACCGGGATTGCAACACAAACCCGGTAAGCTTTACAGCTCGTATGAGTAAAATATTAAAATAACTCTCGTCTCATAAAAGACACAACTCCACATCAACACAGTATAAAGAAAATCATGAGAAAACGAGCAACCCATCTGGTTACTCTAATACTTCCACAAAATGGTAACTAATGAGCGCTGGTACACATCCGTTACCCCTCACTTAGCATACCGCTGATGTTGGGTAACCACCCGTCACCCAACATCCAAAACAAGCTGAGTACCCATGAGCAGATAACCACCCGTTACCTCCATGCAGTACTATGGCAGACAGACTAGAGCTCTAACTGTATCGTAACTTTCGCCCGGCCAAAGGCTAGGTTCCGACTTGCCTCACATGTACAATAATCTCACATCATATTGTACCACACATCACGTCCGAAGACAAATCACAATAATTCACATTTTCCGTGATAAAATCACGTACAATAATCACACATCATATTGTACGTTTTAAAACTTTCACGATATAACCACAATAAAAATCATAACAGTATATTATATAGCAAACTATATATATTCGTATTTATTTACCATTTATACAATATATACATAGTCCACTATATCCTATACATGTCATATTTCATAAACACCTGAAAATTTCGTACAATATTCTCACATACACATGCTCAATTTTCCGTCACCGAAATGACTATTTTTAATGCATTAATAACAGTACGTAATTTAATGAACTATATATATATTATGTACATATTACCATTATACTATATATATGTAGTCCACTAAATTATATACATGTTATAATTCATTTGATAAACACACTTGCAAAATGTTGAATCACCACGAGGGTAGATTCGTAAATTCGGTGAGATTTTACTCACCTTATTGACTTGAGCGTAATTCCACAATTCGCGATGCTAATTCCTTTCCTCGATTTAACGATCACCTTAAAAGAATAAGAAAAGAATTTAGAATCGTTTCGTAAACCTTTAAATGCCAAAACAGTAATATACGGTTACTGTTCAGCAATTTTGGTTTATACGAAGTTACTGTTCACTATTCACGGTTACTGTACAATACTCAATTAATACGTATTTCTGTACGTATAAATAATAATACGTATTTCTGTACGTATAAATATTAATACGTATTTCTGTACGTATAAATACTATATACGTATTTCTGTACGTATAAATATTATATACGTATTTCTGTACGTATAAATAATAATACGTATTTCTGTACGTATACGTACGATTTAAATGTAAATACAACTCAGTAAATAAAATTTACTAAATTACCCTTTTACAATTTACTTTTTACATTTACTGAAAGTAATTTATAATTACATTTACCGAAGGTAAAAATTAATTACATTTACCGTAGTAAATAAAATTTACATTTACATTTACCGTTACACAGTAAATTACCAAAATACCCTTTCAGTCAAAACTAATTACACCGCCTCACACGGCGGCGCGTGTGGCACACGAGCCACCTCCGGCCGGCCGCGCGTGGGGCCCACGCGCCGAGGCTAACCAAGGCGCGTATCGCGCCACCGCTACCTCAAATCCCTCCTATTTTCTCCCCTCTCCTTCCCTCCGGCCTTAGGCCGCCCCTGCACCACCCCACGCTTCCACACGCGCCGCTTTAAGCGGCGGTGTTCAACACCTCCACCACTCCTCCGATCGCCACAAAACAACCCAAAAACAACAACAAATCAATCACATACCCCATCTATACCAATCCTCACCTCGAATCAGACATCTGGATCGTCAAAAACGACGTTGGCGAGCTCGAGATGCCGGCGGCCTTGTAGTGAGCAGCGGCGGCACCTATCGTGGTTTTTGATCGCCGATTTGTCGCCGGTGGCACTAGGGATGTGGAGAGATGATGGTGATGCAGTCCCACGCCTTGGTCTCACCGGTGGAGCGTTTGGGCGACGGAGAATCGCAAGGTTTCGAGTGAGAGGGAGAGGGAGAGAGCGATCGGTGAGAGGGAGAGGGAGAGGGAGAGGGAGAGGGCGATCGGTGAGAGGGAGAGGGAGGGAGCGATCGGTGAGAGAGGAGAGAACCGAGTGAGGGAGAGAGAGAGAGAAAGTCGAGAGAGTGAGAGAATGAAGGAGGGAGGCGGAAGTGAAGAGAGAGATAGGGTTTTCCAATTATGGAAACCCTAATCTCCAAAATGTCCTTATATACTTGTTTCCAAAATCGGAAACAACTTCTATCGTTAATAACTTTTACGTACGTCGTCCGATTAGAACGCGTCACATATCCACGAACTCGTATCGACGAGCTCTACAACTCTCGTGAAGGAAGTTTTCGAAATCGAGCAACGGATTAAAAGTCGATATAAACGTTCGGAAACGTAACGTTTTTCGAATTAAACGTTACGATAACGTATCCGTTACTCGTTTCCTATCGTCGTAACCAATCACATCAATTCTAATTAAATTCCACAATTTTTAAAGAATTCAAATCCACTCAAATGTTGTTTGAAATTTAGGGTTATTAAACTGCAGCTTAAACATTTGTCTTTACTGCACAAACTAAAATGATAGATATTGATAGAGATGGATACACACAGAGCCGACATTACGGGAATCTCTCCTATATTTATTAAAAGCCCTAGTCTCCAACTATTCTTTCTACAGTCTTCCACAAGTGACAAACCCACCATCCCCAATCTCCTCCTTTGCCATTTACCACCTTTGCTTTATCTCTTGCCCTTAACATGATCATCATCATCGTGTGAAAGGTTGCATGGCTTTAGAAACCCTCTCTCGCTCTCTCTCTCTCTCTCTCTCTCTCTCTCTCTCTCTCTCTCTCTCTCTCTCTCTCGTTGCAGAGAGATATTTGACTGAATGAATGATCTAGATCGAATTCATGATAATGGGTGCCTACTTATGGTAAGAGGTTGAATCAAAACATAGTTTATTAGGAAGGGATATGGGATTTGAAAATGGATTGAAGAAATGGAATATCTTTAAGCATAAAATGATCAAAAGCTCCTCCTTCAAGGTTGATATATCAGGCCAATGTTGTTCTACTTTCGTCAAGGGATGAATATTGTTCGCGACGGTTAGTAAAGACCACAAAAGGTTCTTTCGGTAACGATCTCAGAACCCCTGACTGAGTGTAATCATGATCCCCCTTAATGTAATTGGTTATTTACAACTCATTTGATGTCATGCTTGAGGTGTTAAAGCCATAAAGCCATAAAGCCATATAATAAAAATCAAAAGAAAGCATACAAATTAAGGCATGTTCTTCTGTCATCATGCCTTGCCTATATGTTCACTTATAATTTCTCAAACATGGGAAGCTCTTCCACCACCAAGACGACAATTAATTATTTAGCTGCCACTTTAACTGAAATCACAAAATTAAGCTAGCGTAGCCAGACATCGGATCGAACAGTACGCTAGACTACATATATCAAGGAGTTCATTAGCACATAAGAGAATCCAATAGTGTACAAATCAATTTTACGTTTAGGCATAGTTGTACGTACGTACGTAGTATTGACTACTACTGAGTTATCGAGTGGTACAAATTAGTAGGGGTGGGAGTTGGTACCGAAAAAATGGTACTGAAACCGACCGTCCCATACTGAATACCGACGGGTCGGGACGACTCGGTAAAATGCCTTTGTCCCGTACCGAACTTAATAACGAAATTTTATAAACGGTACGGTTCGGTATATATATAATTCGTACCGAATGTATAAAATATATTAAATATATGCATTTTCAATATATTTTTAGTTTTTTAGGTCTACATTATACTTTTAAAGACTTAGAATGTTAATTTACATTAGCTAATAGTTATAAATAGATAGAAATACATGCAAAAGTGTACAATTTTACCGAACCGAACTCATCCCAAATCGATATGTACGAGTTCGGTTCGGTATTACGTTTCAAATTTACAATCCCGAACCGAAACCGAAACCGAATTAATTATCAATATCAGTATCGGTATTGGCCGAATCCCGAACCGAACCGTACCGGTCCCAGCCCTACAAATTTGTACTGAAGCATTTGTTAGTACTCGATCATGATCGTGAAATGTGAAACATGGTTATTCTTAAAGTAACCATTTGAAGAGGGATCCCGGCCCCTGCAATTACGTTTCACAATATAGATCAATTTTATCCAACCATGGATATGATCGAGTACGTACTTCATCAATGAGTTAATGTAACAGTACTGATTTGTACCGCTTAGCTCATTACAACTATTTCTACACGTTAATTACTCCGTAATGTTGTATCAGTTAAATCCTACGGGAGAGATCCATGCAAATGAACCATATGAATCAACTCCCACGGCATATATTATCCTTATACTATATAACGATAATCTGAAAACAAACAAGAATGCAGACACGTGTACAAATAAAATGTGATTTATTGAATATCAAGTGCGGGGTTACAATCTTTGTGAACTCATCTGATTCTATCTCTGTATATGACTTGGTTCAAGGGTGACGTGCACTTGATCTTGAGAATTTAAGTTTGATTTGGATTTGGATTTGATGAAGAATGAGCGATTTGGCCGCTTGATGATTCTTCGTGGACTTGAGTTTGGATTTAGATTTGATGAAGAACGAGCGATTTGGCCGCTTAATGATTCTTCGTGGACTTGAGTTTGGATTTGGATTTGATGAAGAATGAGCGATTTGGCCGCTTGATTATTCTTCGTCGACTTAAGTTTGGATTTGGATTTGGATTTGATGAAGAACGAGCGATTTGGTGGCTTGATGATTCTTCGTGGATTTGATGATCTTCGTGGACTTGAGAAATTTCGGGATTTGTCGAAAGTGATCTTGCTCAAGTGATTTTCTCTCTTCTTCTCAAGTCAAAAAATCTTCTCTCTCTCTTTATGTTGAAAGGGGTATTTATAGTGTTAAAGTTTCTATTTTGTAGAATATTTGAATGACACTAAAAATAATAAATTATTTAATTATATAATTAAATCAATATTATTTTCTTATTAATTTTAAATTAGTTATTCTCATAACTAAATTAATCAGAAAATAATTGATTTAATTATAACCGTTAAGGATTTTATTAATTTAATCAAATGTCAGATTACCATTTCGAATCGTCAATGACATTCAATTTTCGGAATCACGTAGTTTTGATTACAATCATCCGTTTATGTGCTGACACGAGTTTTATTCAGATCCGCACTAACTTTATTGACTTTTGGCTACGTGTGCAATTTTGTCAGGCTCTTGGTCGATTTAATTTTTTAACGAAGATACTTTACTTTATTAAATTGCATGTGTCTACACATACATGTCGAATCACTCAGCGGTACCTATTGCATATTTGCAAAAACAAAAAAAACAAAAAAAAATCATCAAGATTCTCATGTTCTTACGTGCTGCACAAGTGCACAATTTCAACCTACGTCCTCATGCAGGCAGTGTAGAACATTTACGCTATGACTTCATTAAACTTTGACAGAGACATGAAAACAGATCTAGCCATATTGTTATTCATTTTGACAGATTAATCTTGCTTTCCGATTCAAGATTGAACCTTAACTAACTGGCAGATGTAGTATTCCTTTCTCGGCGACTACTGCGTTCTTCCTATTTCCTCTCTCTAACTAATCATGTGTATGTCAGTGTGACACTGTGTTTGCATATGAGAGAGAGAGAGAGAGAGAGAGAGAGAGAGAGAGAGAGAGAGAAACCAGTCAAAGATTTTGTAGCGTAATCATTAAAGAGGTTAAGATGTCTTTAACCAACTGAAAATGATATTTTAAGTAAAGGAAACTAAAGGTTCACTATAGAGAACAAAAATTGCTAAAGAAAAAGAGCATTCGGATGGCAGGAAAAATCATCAAAAAAAAGAAAAAGAAGACCGTGACGGTGAGCCAGCCAGCCAGGTAGATTTGTATTTTGTTCAGATGATGATCATGAGTCCCCAATCAACTCATCAACTGTTGAATGATAAAAGTGTTCTTTTCCCTTTGCGATAAAAAAACTAAAGAGAAGAAGATGATCATCAGAATTTATCTCATGGCCCCAGGTTATACCTGGGTATACCCCATCAGAGTGATTTATATAATCATGTAAAGCGAAAAACCTATGAAAAAAATGAATAAAAATCATCCATATACGTTCTGTGAGGATGTAATATTCTATATCGATCTAGCACTTGTTTATTCATGTCCAACTGTGATCTTGGATAAAACTTGATAAAAAGTATTATCTGATGCCGTTGTTCCTAACATGCATTATTTCTTTTGATTTGTTCAGAATTTTGCATGAAGTACGTATGAATAGAATTGATTCCAGGGTCCATTATATTTGATTTGAGTAGTATTACTTTGGAATGATTATTGGAGCCACAATCACAACAGTTTGAATGTACAGTGTTCATGTTCCCATTGATTTTTCTTCTAAAAGCTAGGTAGATAATAAATTATCGATCGATCGTATATATGGTATAATAGAGTACGTATAAACTAGAAACACATGCATAGCTAGTGTAGTTTAATGAAGCATTTTCTGGGAAGATTGCTAGATATTTCTATTTCAAGGTATGATTAAGAATTAATTTGTCTGCAAAGCCAAAGTGTTGTTCCTATTCGCATATTTTAACTGTATATCAATCAACTTTATCTTACTCGCTATTTCATAATATCTACGGTCGATGAGCTACAATTAGTTATACTAGTTTTCTTCAGTAATATCGATCAGTCCCCTGCGCCACTGTTGGTTCTTTAACAGACAACAAATATGCTTAACTAAATAATTAGGGTTCTTGCTCATTCCCCCTAAATCTAATGTGATTCATGAGATCTTAACAGCTTTCTCTTTTATGCTGTTAGGCGCCCCATTGGGTGGCGAGAAATTAAGTCCCTTAACTAACAGTATTGGAGGGATTAAAAAAAAAGAAGAAGACGAATTAATTAAGATGTAGTCAGAAATGTAATGAAGTGATTGAAAGATCAGGTTATGATCAAATGAAGAGTAGGAACATACAGTATATGGTTTAGTTTAATCCCATAGAGCGCACAATGAGTTCCTCTTCATGACTCGCTCGATACATGTAACATGTAAGTAATTAAGGAGATGGAGATTATGTGACTATGCCAACTCTTTCTGTTTCTGATGCCAGTCGATCTCAAGACCTCATGGTCTCTACAGCACAGCCAATAGACCACTGAGTGACCAGCGGCTTATGCCACCTAAAAAATAAAAAAAAAAAATAAAACCACGCAAATCAGAGGGTTAATATCTTTTGAGAACCATGCGCGGATGCATGCATCCATAACAGTCATTCATTACAATCATATGCATTAATATTCAGTCGTACGTGTATTTTACACGTCGTACACCGTATGTTTTCTGACTTCATACTGATACGATTTTTAGTCTGCGACAATTAAGATCTCTTAAGATACCGAGAAATAAAACACGTAAGTTAATTCCATTATGAACAACAGTCCGTGGAGGCCTATTACGATACTAGTGTACTAGGTTAATATCAAAATTTGCTCAGACAAGTAAACACTTCATCTCGTAGAGAAATTAAGGTAAGGTCACCTTTCATAGTACGACAAGGGAATTAGGGTAAACATCGAAATGGCTCAGAAATGTAGGCTGTGTTTTTTAAATTTGTATGATTCTGAATGCAATTATATTATGATCGATCAAGGGTCGAGGGAGCTAAGCTAGGGCCGGGCATAGTATTGCGTGTTGTAGGGTATGGACGGTTGAGTGGTCCATAGAGCCTTTCTTAAGGCCCCATTGATTTTTGTTAGTTTGTGAGCAGACAAAAGCAGCGAAGCTTCTTCTCCCCTCCCTCTGGGTTTTCACACAAACCCCCTTACACATAGAATCTCTTCAAAAGCTTTAGATCCAAACATCACCATCTTGTATTCCCCTCTCTTTTACAGACCTCCATCCCCATCTCAATTACGACATAAACTAATACCAGTCGATCTTGTGTGTGTAATACCTTGCAAATCAAAGGCCGAGTATCTTATATATAGCTTTGTGGACCAACAGTGGCCCTATATAGTCCATTATCATACAAGCCTGTTCAGTTCATCACCTTCCATTCTTCTTCTCTCTCTTCCTCTTATTCCTCTTCTTCCCTCTCCATTTATCTGTAGAGCTCCTTCGTCTAACTGTAGTACTGCAATGGCGCCCATGAGTCTTCCTCCTGGATTCAGATTTCATCCAACTGATGAAGAGCTCGTTGCTTACTATCTGGACAGCAAAATCAATGGCCGCACCATTGAGCTTGAAATTATTCCAGAGGTCGACCTCTACAAATGTGAACCATGGGATTTGCCTGGTAAGTGATCGATTCCTTTTCGTCGTATGTAGATGATTACAGTACTAACAATCGTGTTTGACGTCATATATAATTACTTAATTTGTTCACTGCAGATAAGTCATTTCTGCCGAGTAAGGACATGGAGTGGTATTTCTACAGTCCGAGGGATAGAAAGTATCCAAATGGGTCAAGAACAAATCGCGCTACTCGGGCTGGGTACTGGAAAGCCACCGGAAAAGACCGGGCGGTGAACAGTAACAGGCGTGCGGTTGGGATGAAGAAGACACTGGTGTATTATAGAGGGAGGGCTCCTCATGGCATTAGAACCAACTGGGTTATGCACGAGTACCGGCTCACCGACTCGGTGTGTGGCAGTCCATCCTCATCTCTAAAGGTAAGTTATCTACGGGGCGTTCTAATTCCAGCCCATCTGTGGTTCTTCTTGATCTGATTACTTGGAGAGGGATCTCCAGTGTTTCAATTTACATTTTTGTAGCAAGGCTTTAGGGTTTGTTGAGATACTCGAGAAAACGAACTTAGGGTTTGCAAGGATATAAGTCAATTATTGCCGGAGTTCTCGATCCCCCGCTGATGATCGATACTAAAAACTTGAACAATTAGTTTTGTACAGGTGTAAGCAGTAAGCAAACTAGGAACAGTAGTACTGGAAGATGCAACTGTTTGATCTCATGCATCGTCTTTTTTGTCTTGATTCGGCTCAAAATAAAGTAGATTAATTTGATCATCGTCTTTGTTCTTTTTTGTTCCTTTGATTTCTTTTATTGTTCTTTTAAAGGAATAGCTTATCAGCATGATAATTAAAGACTACTCGGTCTATACTTTAGCTGTACTTGCACCATCTTTTTTATGATCACTTTAAAATCATACACAAATCTGTGCAATGGTTATTTTCCCTCGTCTTTCTCGACTTGCTTTCTAATCTTTGGCTTCCTTATGTTTCTTACATGAATTGCCTCATATTAACATTACAGTTTTTGATCATCTTAAACCACAGGATTCATATGCATTGTGCCGTATTTTCAAAAAGACAATCCAGCTACCCAAGAATAACAAAGAAGAAACGACAGTTGAGAACTGTACTCTCTTGAACGAAAAATATTTAGGGAATGACAATACTACAGGCATGGAAGAGGGAGAAGCTTCAGGAGCGATAGAAGCTGATCAAGATTATGAGAATTATTCTAATCCTGATTATCCCAAATTTATCTCCGATACCTCTTCTTCTGATCTCACTCAAGGGACACCTACTGAAACGGGCATAGCAGATGATTTACAAGCTCCATTTGCTTCTGATGAAGCTAACAGTTCAGCTAATCTTTACTCTCTTGGTGCCCACGGCTCCTCAGATAATCTATTTCAGGTTCGTATACAAGTGCAATGGCTAACTTATGTTTTCATAATTCATTAAAAAACAAATTATGTTTTCATAATTAACTCGGTCTGAATATATAGCACAATGAGGCATATATAGATATATGTGGTCTCTTGTTAGACACATATTTTCAAGTCTTCATCAAGTTTCTACTTTGATATATACTATTAATGCTTGAAGTTCACACTTCACATATATAATTCTGAAGATCAAGCTAATAATTAGGGTTACATAAAATCATCATGGCCAAGGACACATTCAAACACGCGCAAAACCCTACTATGACTGGTTGTGAGTGGCCCACAAAATAAGCCCGGCCTGTGTATCTTTCTTTTGATCTTAAAGTAACAAAAGACTCCCTAAATAAACCCTCTTTTGCTAAAGCTAATTAAGCTTCCATCTAAAAATTTCATACTAGCCTGACTCCAAGTCTCGAATGAAGCTTTCTTCACCAACTCCTATAACTTCTTTTGACTGACTTTGACACACATCTTTCTTCCCCGTTTTCCTCACGGTGTTCCTCTCAGCCGTACTTCTCTATCCCCAATGACTTTTAATCATGTTCCTGATAATTTGAACGCTCAAATTCAGCCCCCATTCTCTTTTATAATCAATAAAACTGGTTGGTACGTGTACATCCAGAAATGAGTATTAGATATGTCTGAATCCTTGTTTTCTTTTTTCCTACACTGAACTTCTAGTTGGATCTGTAGCTTAAAGTTCTTCCTATGATCAACAATTTTGTTGCAGTGACTATATTACCATTCAAATTCTGAAAGCACCATATAAAATTGGTTACAGTAACATTAGAGGACTTAATTAATTGTCTCTGTCCCACATGCCAACCTATAATTCTTTATAAAATCTTCTTTGTGTAATCTTATTATGTTCATCATGATCTTTTCTACTCTACTCGATCACAAATCTATACACTTTTCATCTTTATTTTTTATTACGCCTGATGTTATCCTGCTGGAAGTTCACTGCTGTATGCATTGCCAAATTATTGCAGGATACGTATATGCCGAACGACACAAGCTTCCAGGATTACCAGTTTCCTTACCCGCCTTTAGAACTTGAAGATTTCCCCATGATTAACTTAGCTACAGAGATGCATACATCGAAGCCGCAAATCATCGACGACTTTATGTCATGCAACAAATTGAAGGGCTACATGAATGGAACATTGGAAGAGATCTTCTCGTTGTGCTCCTCTCAAGACAACAACCATGTTCTCCTCCCCGTGCAAGACTAAGTACGTGCTTCAGTAGCTAATTAACACCCATATATCTTCAAATATATTACGTACAATTCACTGACACAAAAAACTTAGGAGCTGAAATTGGTTTCGGCTAAATAACCAGAAGTGATGTGGATTACATATGCCAGAAAAGAGATCGATCTTCATGACCATGAGGCTATATATAATATTGGACTACATGATATAGAATGACGATGAGTCAAAGCATACAATTTTTTTTTTTGTAATTTTTCTTTTGATTTCCCCTCTATTATCATAATATTTTTGGTGTTGAATCTCTTCTCTATCAAGTCAATTTTGGGAACAGAATATTACAACAGAAAAACAAGAGCGTACTATAGAATGGTAAGAGTGTTCAATTTAGTGTTATTTCTTATTAGCAATTGGGTAATTCCAAATAGAGTACCTAGTACAGTACGTAGAGCAAGACAGGCCACTCCAGGTCTACCATGACTGCATGCATGAGTTTAGTACAATGCAAAACCAAATTAGCCCACACGCAGCGGATCCAAATATGTTGACCCTATAACTTGCAAACATACCTTTAGTTTTTCTCATTCCCTCATTACTATTGATCGATTAGATATGAATCATATACTCATATATGTAACACGTACAGTTTTCTGTAGACTGTAGGATCTTGAATTCTCGAAAGCACACCTCATGGAGAAGTAAAATGACTAACCATATTCAACTGAATCAACAAATTCGAATTTTTAACTTCTAAAAATGTTGTCTAATTTAAGCAGCCACCTCACTAAGTACACCTCAAGTCTGGCCATTCACGCATGCATGTTCATTGCCTTTAATTTAGAGTACAGCGTTTATGAAAAAAATTCCCAAAAACATCATCATAATTTCAAACCGGCGACCTAAAATAGGAAAGCCTTAGTTATATATATACATGCACATATAGCGAGTCTAAAACTAAAAGTTCCATGTAAAATCTGCGACAGAGTAGTTGACATAATCATGTGGCACGACTCCAGACATGAGTGCTGAGTAGTACTCAACAAGGCTAACATCAAAGCCTGAACTCGGATCAAACGAAGCAGCAATATCCACGTCCTGCATAGCCTTCATTTCCATCTCCAAGAGCTTTTCCTTTTCTTGCTGTACTCGTGCTACTTGTCCCTGTAACTGCTCTCCATGCAGCTCCATTGCTCCTGGTGCTGGTTCATAGGGCTCAGTACCAGTGGCCCATATACAGCTACTATCATCCAAGTGCCCAAATACTGAGGTAGACGATGCCGAGCAGATGTTGAATGTGCTATCGGGAAAGGTAGGAATATCGGAAACACTACTCCAACCGGAATTACAGTTTTGAACATTATAATGGTTATCAGCGAGTGTGGCCATTATGGGTTGAACATTGGGAAGTTGATCATTGGACAGGTGTACAATGGGTGGTGAAACTGAATAGCAAATTTCCGCTGAAGAATCTATCATTTTTGACATATTGTTCACAGTGAAAGCTGGTCTCTTTTGATCCATATGAGATTGTGATTTTTCGTTGCTGCCCGCAAACTTATTAAAAGCTACTGACCTTTTATGAGAAGACATCAGGTTATGAGTCTGGGGATCCAAACCTTGTGACATGAGCTTCTTCTTAATGCAAGAGTTCCAGAAGTTCTTCACTTCATTGTCTGTCCTTCCTGGTAGATGCTTCGCTATCTGTGCCCATCTGCTCGTACACGATATATAACAGCATGATGTGTTAAGTAACAGTTAATGAATGAAATTGCTAGGATATTTTAGAAATGCTGAAGAATGATGGAGGAAGTTAAAGAAGAAGATGAACAAGGAAAAATAAGAGCGGAATACTAGTGAATGTAAACTCCTTCAAAAATGTTTTCTACTTTATATTTCTACGTATTCAAGTAGTCAGATGTACTGATTTTACTTGGGTACCAGAAAATGGATATATAACGTTCACAGAAATTAACCCGTGTAAACAGCTTATTGTATGTACATAAGTCGATGTAGAAATAAAGCAACGTACTTCATGCTTCTAGCTATCTGATTGCATACCTGTTGCCTAAGATTCTATGGACATCAATAATAATCTGTTCCTCTTCAGAAGTAAAGGAGCCTCTCTTTAGTTCTGGTCTCAAGTAGTTTATCCATCTCAACCTGCAACTCTTTCCACACCTCTCCAATCCTGCAGGCCAGTACGTACCCAATAGCCATCAGTGATCATAAGGTGAATAAGATCTGTAAGGCCTTAAAGAGATTATTAGGTATGTATACCTGCATGCTTAGGAACAGAACTCCAACTGCCATGGCCATGGGTGGTGACATGTTTGATGAGCTTGTCGTCTTCTTCCGGCGACCAAAGACCTCTCTTTACCTTGTGTTTCCCACAGCACCGGTGGCCCATCTCAGCAACCAACGTACTGATCCTCAGGAGTTCTTCAGCTCCACATTTGTCATATATATGTATATATAAGCGGCCATATCACTCCAACGAAAAGCTTCTCTACTTTTGATTTGTAAAAACCACACGTTAATTAAGAAGTAAGAAGCCTTAGCAATTGTTGATTAGTAAATTAGTGTGAACGAGAGAACGTTGATAGTTGATACCGTGTCTGACATATGCATGACAAAATCACAAAGGGCAAATAAGTAGCTCACATATTAATATTTGCATGTGATTTAAGCGCTACAGTAATAAATTATAGAGAGTGATTAGTGAGAGAGAGGTTCATAATATTTGAGTGAGGTTATTAACACGTACTCACGTAAAGGTCGATCACTTGTCTAGTTGAGTAATTATTATGTGTAAACTTGTAACATCAAGTGACACTGTGATGTAATGTATTTAATCAATTATATTATTGAATGATGTAATAAGCACGTAGTAAAATGAGAAAATATTATTTAAATATGAGTAATTAATTATAAACAAATATAGTAAAAATGTACTAATTACATTAAAAAGATATGTCACATATACTATATACCAGGTACATATAATAATATTAATATTTATGCATAGTCTATATACGAGTATTTTAACTTTGTGAAGTGAGCTCAATAAATATCATCATTGAGGTGTGTGTAACGACCCTAAAATTTCGAGCTTAAAAACTCAAAATTCTAAAGTCGTTAAACACCAAATAATCTCAAATAAATCGAAATCATTAAAGTGTAACAGCGGATCAATTCTGAGTTCTCAATACAACTCAGTCAACCAATTATTACAACCCAAATTTATAATCCATAAATAAAATGGAAATGTAATAATCCTCACAAATCACTCACAAATCTCACAAATGAAATTACACAACTTCTCACACACAAACCCACGCTAAAACCTCACCACAAGTAGGATAAGAACGACTTCGAGCCTCTGTAGTCGTCACTCAACCCCCACTAATCAGCACCTGCAGAATTATCCCCTACACCATCGAATTGGTGCACCGGGATTGTAAACACAAACCCGGTAAGCTTATAGCTCGTATGAGTAAAATCAAAATATAATTCGCATATCAAAATATACGAAAGATCACAAAACAACAAATATAAATGCCCTCATGAGTCAATGGTCAGCCCATCTGGTTGACCCAAAGAAATATGAAAGAAAACGCTCATGAGGAAATTAAGTAACCCTTCTGGTTACCCAATGCATTTATAATACGGGTACCAAGAACGCTGGTACACATCTGTTACCCCTCTCGTAATACGCCGTTGATATTGGATAGCCACCCGCTACCCAACATCCAAAATAAACTGAGTACCCATGAGCAGATAACCACCCGTTACCTCACATGCAGTACTAAGGCAGACAGACTAGAGCTCTAACTGTATCGTAACTTTCGCCCGGCCAAAGGCTAGGTTCCGATTTGCCAAACACGTACAATAATCTCACATCATATTGTACCAAAAAATCAGGTCCGAAGACAATTCACATTTTAACAATCTCAATGTTAAAAATTCACGTACAATAATCACACATCATATTGTACCACACATCACGTCCGAAGACAAATCACAATTTTTAACATTCTCCGTGATAAAATCATGTACAATAATCACTCCTCATATTGTACGTTTTAAAACTTTCACGATATCACCACAATAAAAATCATAACAGTATATTATATAGCAAACTATATATATTCGTATTTATTACCATTTATACAATATATACATAGTCCACTATATCCTATACATGTCATATTTCATAAACACCTGCAGAGTTACGTACAATATTCTCCCATCATATTGTACCATTTAAATCACATACTCATGCACAATTTTCCGTCATCGAAATGACTATTGTTAATGAATTAATAACAGTACGTAATTTAATGAACTATATATATATGTACTTATTACCATTATACTGTATATATGTAGTCCACTAAATTATATACATGTTGTAATTCATTGATAAACACACTTGCAAAAATGTTGAATCACCACGAGGGTAGATTCGTAATTCAGTGAGATTTTACTCACCTTAATGACTCGAGCGTAATTCCACAATTCCCGATGATAATTCCTTTCCTCGGTTTAACAATCACCTTGAAAAGATAAGAAAAGAATTTAGAATCGTTTCGTAACCTTTTAATGCCGAAACAGTAATAATCGGTTACTGTTCAGCAATTTTCGGTTTTACGAAGTTACTGTTCAGTGCTACTATTCACTGTTACTATTCCCGGATACTGTACAAATATGCAATTAATACGTATTTCTGTACGTATAAATATTATATACGTATTTCTGTACGTATAAATACTGTATACATGTTTCTGTACGTATAAATATTATATACGTATTTCTGTACGTATATAATATTACTACGTATTTCTGTACGTATAAATATTAATACGTATTTCTGTATGTATAAATATTAATACGTATTTCTGTACGTATAAATATTAATACGTATTTCTGTACGTATACGTACGATTTAAATGTAAATACAAATTCAGTAAATAAAATTTACTAAATTACCCTTTCACAAAATTACTTTTTACATTTACTGAAAATAATTTATATTTACATTTACCGAAGGTAAAATTTAATTACATTTACCGTGGTAAATAAAAATTACATTTACATTTACCGTACACAGTAAATTACCAAAATGCCCTTCTGTCAAAACTGTTCCCACCGCCTCACACGGCGGCGCGTGTGGCACACGCGCCACCTCCGGCGGGCCACGCATGGGGCCCACGCGCCGAGGCTAACCACGGCGCGTATCACGCCACCGCCGCCTCCAAAACCACCCTCTTCCTTCCCTCTACTTCCCCACGGCTTCACGCCGCCCCTAACCTACTTCACACCCCCACACGCGCCACTCATCGCGACGGTGTCTCCCTCCCCCTCTATCTTCGCTCCTTCCCCTTCCGATCCACAACAACGCCTCACAAATCAACATAACAACCACACAGATCGATCAACCATGCAAAACCCTTACCTCGACGAGCTGGAGCACCACCGGAGGTCGCTGGAGGCGGAGATCGACTGTGGCGACAGGGTGCGGCCTCGGGTTGAAGCGCGAAGGCTCGCGACGGCGCGAGGAGGTGCGTCGACCCAGGGGTCGACTGCGGAGGGCCGTGCGGTGCTTTCTGGGCAGGCGGTGCAGGCCACAGAGAGGTGGAGGCCGGAGATCGGGGAGAGAGAGTGAAGGTCGGGGAGAGAGAGAGAGAGAGCGAAAAGAGGGAGGCGGGCCGAATGAGGGGTTTCCAATTATGGAAACCCTAATCTCATAAATGCTCTATTTATACTAGTTTCCAAATCGGAAACTAACTTCCGACGTTAATAACTTTTACGTACGATGTCCGTTTCGAACGTGTCACATACTCATGAACTCGTATCGACGAGCACTACAACTCTCGTGAAGAAAGTTTTCGCAACCGAGCGACGAAATAAAAGTCGATAAATTTGATCGGAAACGTAACGTTTTCTTATTAAACGTTCTCGGAACGTTTCCGTTTCCGTCTCATAACGTTTGCAAACAATCGAAATCATTTAAACTGAAAATCATGTCTTTATAGAACTCAAATTGATTCAATTAATGTATTTGCAATTTAGGGTTATTACAGTGTGGTTTAATTGTTGATCAACTATAGGTTGGTTCAGAGATTATTAAAAAAGAATATGAGCTCAACAAGATATATCAAAAATGGGGCTCAAACAAGTTCATGATACTATAGAATTTGAATTGTTTTGGGGCAATATTTTTTCCTACTCGGTATAATGCAATTAAAGGTTAAATATTTACATGTGATATCAAGCTATCAACATTCATTTTTCCCTCAAACTAGTCTTGTAAACATGATTCTTAGGTTTGTATAAATGCATAGAATCTCATAACCTATGAAGAGTGGATTTCACAATTTTGTAAAAGAATATCACTTCATCAATCTAAGTGGATCATTTAAATAAATAAAGCTATTGAGTGTAGCCTTGTTCAAAAATGGTTTTGGTGTCCCTGCAAGGTTATAGAACATATATAACATAGATAATAATGTATATTTTCTACTTTGGTCTAATAATTTGATCTTCCTACATGGCCAACATTCATTCATGTATCGAAGGAAAATTTGTTTATCAATCGATTATCGCGGTCCACCTTGTCATAGCCGCCCATTTCATGTTTGTCAATCAGATCGATCAGTAGAGCTTAACAGAACCAAAATACGTGCAGTAAACCCCATAGCTGAATAAAGTAACACAATGCCATCTGGGAAATGTGCTGGAATGTTACTTGGGGTGCACTCATGGCTGAAAGGACTACAATATATCAATCGAGTGCTTTTTGGTGTCCTCTCTCAAGTCTCCGATCGCTAATTTTCCACTTTTATTACCGAGTCATTACATGAGTTGAATATATTGCACCCAATAACGAGGATGCACAGAACTTGATCTAGTTCTTCTTTGCGAGCGCCTTGAGCGCCTTGGGGGGGGGGGTTTATACTGTCAACGTAGATACGTGATAAGATAGTAACTAAAATGCAAGTTATTTCATTTTCATTTGGTCTGAGAAACACCATGCACGGATCTATGATGGAGCTTCCTTTAATTAATTTATAAGAGGATCATAATTTGGACACATTTTAAGGAGTGAAAGAATTCATCATTTACTAGTTGACTGCTGGAATCCAAGAGAAATCCAACATTAATATAACGAAACAAAAAATAATATTACTGTCGCATCACACGGTACAGAACATCCATGTCAAACACAGAACAGCAAAAGCCAAAAAAAAACTTCATTGCATGTTTTATTCGTCTTCGAAAGGCTTGGCGTAAATTACACTATTTTCATGATGTATGATATTATGATTCTTACGACAGTAATTAGTGGGTTACTTTTGGTTATGCTTGCGCATGATAAATCACAGCTAACTGCAAATAAAGGCAATAGGTCTTAAACATTTATCACGTTTTTTTTTTCCAAAGTATTAACATTCATCACTTGTTTCATTACCCTATCAAACATACTAAGACTCACTGAATACCAACTTGATCTTGTGGTCATACGTTCTATTTTCAGAAATCCAAGATATTGTTCATGTCAGAATTTGTAACGATCAGTACTTCTACGAAATAGCGTCAATATGGAATAATAATTAAATCATTCATGTCAAACAACAACGAGCTAGTCATAGCTACCTAGACCGATCAATAGATCATTGTAACCCTATATAGATTCCAATTTAAAGACCAACGACTCCCTTCTTTAGCTTAAGTGTTCTTTACTTTTAGAGAGAAATGCATAATTTTACATCTACCAAAAAAAAAAAGAAAAAAAAAAAGGAAAAACACAAGTATGATTCAGAATTTCAGAATACCTAAGAAAATTCCTCAGATCGATACCTTGTCTAAATTGTTTGAGAACCACAATGTGCTATCCTCTTGTAAAGAGAAATTTCAATTCGAATTGATCAAGCTCTAGGACACTCCAACCATTTTAACAACCCAGGGGACCTCCACTGAAAGCACCAGGCATACTATCCAAAACCAGAAACTTTAAAATATATTGTCATTTTCATATTCAATCAAGCTCATATTTTAATAGCAAAAAGTTTTCATTTGATCCAATTAATTGAGGATTCTTCTTGTGTTCAACCATCGATCTAATTCATAAGTATCTTTGCTACAAGTCTTATATATATTGAACGTCAGTAGATATATAGAGATCCGATGGAAAGTCTTTTGGTTGCAAATCCGAGCAAGTTCTGTCTTATGAGTTATAACCAATTAAAACAAGGAAACGGATGGTATACACTACGGTGCTGGAGCACCGTCCAATACTTCAAATAATCGAGACAATCTTAGCCGTTTATCTATTAGGACAAATCTTAGTCATCAAATGTTTTTTTATGAGTTTTTTTCACCAACAGTCCCTCAACTCTGGTGTACCTACCAATGTGATACCTCAACTCTTAATCGTACCAATGTGATACCCAGACTCTAGTATTGCTATCATTGAAGTACTTCCGTTAGTTTTTTTTAACTTTTCCGTTATCTTGGTGACGTGGCAGTTACGTGAGGCTCACAAAGAGGGTTAAAAGACAAAATTAACCTCATCTGAGAGGAGCAATGTTTTTCCCGCCCTTTACCTTGAGAAAGACACCCAATAATTCCAATTTTGGCGCCAATTTTCCCTCCCTACTCCTTAATTTGTGTCTCTTATCTAAACTAAAGAACTACCGCCAACCAGTCGACCACAATCTGATAAAACCTAGATCAATCTCATTTTCTATTTTTACCCTAGCACTTGTTAAACTAACAGAATAAATATAAAAATTTATATGGAACATCTCATTTCCACAATCTCATAAGAATAAAAACACATAACTTAACGAAATTCAAATACATGTTTAAGTACCATTAGTTGCCACCTTTTATGTTGATCTGCCATGATTTTTACTTGTAAGAACTAATGGTACATGTAGTTGAATTTCGTTAAGCCAGAGGGAATAATACCAGCAGATAAAGCATTGTACTAATGGTACTTAAAAGTTCTTACAAGCAAAAATCATGGCAGATCAACATAAAATGTGGCAACTAATGGTACTTAAACATGTATTTGAATTTCGTTAAGTTATGTGTTTTTATATTCTTATGAGATTGTGGAAATGAGATGTTCCATATAAATTTTTATATTTATTCTGTTAGTTTAACAAGTGCTAGGGTAAAAATAGAAAATGAGATTGATCTAGGTTTTATCAGATTGTGGTCGACTGGTTGGCGGTAGTTCTTTAGTTTAGATAAGAGACACAAATTAAGGAGTAGGGAGGGAAAATTGGCACCAAAATTAGAATTGTTGGGTGTCTTTCTCAAGGTAAAGGGCGGGAAAAACATTGCTCCTCTCAGATGAGGTTAATTTTGTCTTTTAACCCTCTTTGTGGGCCTCACGTAACTGCCACGTCACCAAGATAACGGAAAAGTTAAAAAAAACTAACGGAAGTACTTCAATGATAGCAATACTAGAGTCTGGGTATCACATTGGTACGATTAAGAGTTGAGGTATCACATTGGTAGGTACACCAGAGTTGAGGGACTGTTGGTGAAAAAAACTTTTTTTTTATATTACCCATCAGTTTAACCTAACATGCTCTCTCTCTCTTCTCTCTCTACACCCATACGAACTGTCGCGGCTTTGCCGCTGTTGGCTAGCGACCACCATCATTTAATTCATCTTCTTCTCGTCTTCAAAACTCATGCCTTCAATGTAAGATTTAAGCAAATTTCCAACAAAACCAAATTGAGGCAGATTGAGAATTCAAAGTTCTCAGCGACGAGTCCGAGTTTCGGCGACCCTCTTTGGTAATCTCACAACCACCTCTTGGATTTTGCATTTTTTCCTCTTTACTTGTTCAAATCAGAGCTAATCCAATTTTTTTTTATATCTTTTTGTTCTTCACCACTACTTGAATTTCTCTTCTCTCGATTAGAATTCTTGCTCTATCCTCTGTCGGAACAAAGACGGTGGGTGGCGGTCGAGAAATAACTGGGTTTGGAATTTTAGGTTCGGGTTCGGGTCAGTCCCGGGTCTGGGCTTAGTGACAGAGACTTAACGATTGCTTTAAAAAAATTACGTGCCTCATCACGTGATTGCTGGTGCCCACACACCGTTGAAGCACATAATACACTCTCTTAAAACAGTTACATATACTTAGGGTTCAGATTTTAGAATCATTTCTGGTGGTGACTACTAAACGTACAGCTCACTGTCTTGTTCGGCCGGCATCGTACTTAATCTTCTATACATAGACATCACTTGTCACTTAACAAACTTTGTTAATATTTATATAGAACATTCAGCTAATGATCCCAAGATTATTTGAACTTCAAGTTTCTTAAAGAATTGTTAATACGTACCATCGGTTTCGATCCCATCATCTTAAAGAAAATTCAAAGGTTATCATGCAAAACCTGCAGTGAAGTTCATGGTGAGGAATATATCCATATATTTGAATTATGACTATGTGTATGATCTTGGTCTTTCGTGTTGAAAATAGGTATGCCTGATCTAATATAAGCAAAGTCATATCAGATCGATCGATCATTGTTTGTGACTTTGTGTTTAGCAATTAAGATTTTTATAATCAACGCCATTTCTAATCTGATGGTGCCAGAAATGCTTATTATTTTAAAGTTTTAATTGATGTGATCAGAGAAAAATCATATCACTGATCTTGCTTGTGTAAATCGAGCTCTTTTCTATACGCCACTTCTCTCTCACTCAGAGTTTCAGTGAATGTTTTCCTCTTTTTGCACCAATTATTAAACACTAGGTAGGATATTATTTTTTTCCAGTAACACGAGCAACATGTCAATTCTTCTAGTTAATGTTCTTCACAGTTGGCATGTAATTCAATTCCTTCCTCAACGAAACATAGACTAGTTTATTCTATCCACAAAGTATCTTGGTAAAGAAGAATTAAGGCAGGCCTATCTCAGATATAGTGTCAAATAAGTCTAAAATTTTAGGTTGGCAAAAGTTCTGGGTATTAGTTATTATATTGAAGAAGGAAAATCATATTCGGTTTGAGCTGAAGAAACCAGTGTCAATGAAGTGGACTAGTGGGTTTTCAAGGAGACACACTTTTAACTAATCCATATTCTATTGAAAATTAACTTAAACGCTTCTGTTCAATAATGTCGACCCATCAATTAGTTTACTGTGCATGTCTTCACTGTCTGCAGTCTCCATATTTCTAGATATTGAATAAAGAGTAAGCAGCGGATCGATCCCCATATGAGTGATATGACATATTCATCGAGCTAATTCTTGACAAGGTTACCAACTTATTAGGAATGTGGAGACTTATTTGAATATGTCAAGAATTAGCTCTATACCCTAAAACCCTAAACTGCGAAGGAGGCTAAGAACCTTGACTTTCTATGCAAACGGAATATAAACCGAAGTGAGCATCATAATGCATGGCAGCGGCCGAGTAAGAAATTCTTCTCCGTTATGATGCATGAGCCTTCAAGAGCATCAAATATATTTCTCCAATTAGCCCTAGCTACTTACGCGTTACCACTTACTTCACTAGTATCGAAATGAATGGATCAATGAAAATAGAAATGCTCCAACTAAACCAATCACATTCGCATGCACGACAGTAGTCATGTATTCGATTTAAGGATCACATTAGAAACCCATTCGGAAATTGGGTTTCTGAACCACAGGCCCGTTTACTATCATATACCAAAAGGGCCCAACGTTAGTATATTTTCCTAAAAACAAAAGACCAAAAAAAGAAAAGAAAATTACAGCGAAGAACTGTGAATTCAGCTTAAACCCCAAAAACCTCAAAAAGCATCTCAAAATCCCCGAAACAATGAGAGGAGGCAGCGCCTTTGGAATCGGCAGAAAGCTCTCCAATCCCATTTCCCGTCAAACCCTAGCCTCATTTTCTTCTTTCTCCAACGGCGGCGGTAGTGGCCGAGGCCGAGGCCGCGGCGGCCCCGCCCCTTCTCTCTTCAACTACCTCGCCGAACAGTTCCCTGATGATCAACCCGACTCCGAATCCCCAACCCCCGACCACCTCGCACCTCTCCCCGGCGCCGGTCGGGGCCGCGGCCAACCCCTACCCCCATCTCCGCCAGTCCCCGGTGCTTCCGCCAGTCGGGGCCAAGGAGGTCACGTGCCACCGCCGGGGGAGTCACGTGAGGAAGATGAATCGTCGGGTTTACCGAAGAAGCCTGTATTCTTCAGACGGGAAGATTTGCCGGCGGATTTGACGCCGACGATGGGCGGAACCGGGCGGGGGAATCCGGTAATGGACCGGGCGCGGCGAGAGGCGGAGGAGAAGATGCACATTGGGGCTCCGGCGAGGGAGCCGCCGCGGATGAGATTGAGCCGGGAAGAGGCGGTGAATAAGGCGAGGGGGATATTGGAGAAGGGCGGCGGCGAGGGACCGGAGGATGGCGGCGGTGGTTGGAGAGGGGGAGGAGAGAGAGGGATGAGAGGGAGAGGAGGAGTGAGAGGGAGAGGGAGAGGGAGAGGGAGAGGAAGGGGAGATGGAGATTGGAGAAGGGGAGAGGAAGAGGCCGGCGGCGTTGCGACGGGGCTCTATCTTGGGGACAAGGCTGATGGGGAGAAGTTTGCTCAGAGAGTTGGTCCTGAAGTTATGAATCAGTTGAATGAAGCATTTGATGATATGAGTACTAGGGTACTTCCGTCGCCTCTGGATGACGCGTATGTTGATGCATTGCATACCAATTGTATGGTATGGAATTAGTTTATGTAGAGTGTTTCAGAATGTGTAACTTTGATGTTGTCTGCGGGGTTGTTTTTATTTGATTTTGGCTTGACTTGGTTTTTTTTTGTTGTTGTTGTGTTTTTGAATTGCAGATTGAGTTTGAGCCGGAGTATCTTATGGGGGAGTTTAATCAGAACCCTGACATCGATGAAAAGCCGCCTCTTCCAATCAGGGATGCACTCGAGAAGATGAAACCTTTCTTGATGACATATGAGGGTATTCAGGGTCAAGAGGAGTGGGAGGTACATTTGTTTACTCTTGTCTCATTTTGTTTCACTGATTTTGCCAATGTGCATGTAGTTATGTGTTTTCACCGGTACTCCAATGCCATAGGAGCTTACTTGGTAGAACTCTGAGTTTTGAATACTTAGAGCCAAATAGGGAGTTGCCTGTTAATTATTCAATTTAGGAACTTCTATGGATTAGAACTCGGAAATCAGAATTTTTTTTTACTGATCAACTACTGTGTCTTGATTTTCCTGTACTAGCTTGCTGTAGTACCTACTTTTTCCTGTTAATTCACAGTATGCCATCTTGTTTTATGAATATATAGACTCTGTTCTAGAATACATCATTGGACATGTCATTGGAAGGTAATGCTTCAGGTTTTATGGAGTAAACCAAAATAGCAACCAAAACTAGTCTAATTATTAACCAAAGTTTGGTATAGTCGGGGACCAAATAGGATGTTCTATATATTTGTTTTTTTATGATCCCAAGTGGCCACTCAATTTCACACTAAAGAATACATAGATTTTATTTTTAATTTTCCCCAGAAATGTGCTTATATGTGATCTTAGTTTAATAAGAAGGATACTCCTTACAATAAGTCTTTAGTTTCTTACTATCTAGAATTAAGTAACTCAGCATGATTCAACTTCGATAGACCTAGGCTAATTCCAGAGAAGTTACTTGCTCCATCAGAAATCCATATGCCAGAAAAAAGTAAAGAAAAAGTGAGCTCCTTAGCTATTACCCCTCGAACTTCAAATTAGAATTGTAAGCAAGTTGACCAAAGAAAGTTGAAGAACATCAGGATTTATCTATCTGTAGGACATTTGGAAAACAAAATTGGAGCTATTTTAACTGATAGATAAAATGGGATTCATCCCTTGCCAATTCTTCAGTAAATACTTTGTACTAAATGAAATTTAAATGTAAGGAATTCTTGGCTAAATAGAACAGTAAGATTCATAACTACCAATAAAGGTAGAGTGACTTACTTTGAATCTATTACTTACAGCAAGGAGATGGATGATGGTAAAAGAGAGCGAGAAATCATTTTTAGTTAGATTGTCATTATTGTCCCCTCCCTCCGGCTTAGGAAGGAATAGGTAGGGGCAGCAAGAATGCAGCTGTTCTTGTAGATCATTAAACCTTGTCCGGAATACTAGTCTTAAACCTCTTATGTAAGGCAATAACTTGTAAGATCTCCAAGTTCTGTGTAACAAATGGGTCCTTAGTAGTCTACCGAAAGACAGATTGAAATATTAATTTTCCTGGTCATTATAAACTTAGAGCTGGTTAATGGTGGTTTATGAACTTCAGACTCTAGGAGAATTCTTCAAACTCTAGCATGACAATTCTTCTAATGGGGTGTTACATACATTTTGCTATTTCTCTGACATCTTTTCTTGTAATTACCAGGAAGCCATGAAAGAGACAATGGAAAGAGTTCCATTGTTGAAGGAAATTATCGATCACTACAGCGGACCAGATAGAGTGACAGCAACGAAACAACAGGAAGAGTTGGAAAGGGTTGCCAAAACTCTTCCTGCGAAGGTACCTGATTCTGTAAAGCAGTTCACTGATCGTGCAGTGCTTTCTCTCCAGGTTAGTGTCTTTTCCTTTTGCATTTTAAAACCTCATCATCAAAGACAATAAACTAATTTCTTCTAGCTTGGTGCTTTTAGCTTAGATTTTTAATCACATTGTCTTGTCCTGTTTCTTCTGTGAAGTACTTACTAGACTATGTTGGCCGGTTTGGCATATTCATGTCATAGGAGTTCTGTAGCATGTATATTTGACAGTAAACAGCTTAGTTTGTGAGACAAAGTTGCTTCTTGAGGCCTGGTGCCATAAGCCTCATAATTAGATGATTTTTATCTCCTCATGTTGTGAAGTCCGCAGAAATGCTGTTTTCCAGGTTCACATATTTCCAAGGCCGATTTATAGAAAACTCTATGATTTTCTTAATATATAACTATTTCATATTGTTGGGGTAAAATGTTTTTTCTTTCAATAGCATGCCCCATGTATCCAGACATTCAGTAATTTTACTGCTAGTTTCTCCCCCTGGATGAAAGGTGGTGCACAAGTGCTTTTTAGAATGGTATGACATAATTTCAACATTGATGCTCTTGTTTCATGCAGTCATTGGTGAATATAACATTAAAATTCCTGGATTCCTGTGATTATAACCTCGTCTCCATTTTCTTTTTAATTGAAAAAAAATTGTATGGAAGAAAGATATGCATGATTATTGTTCATCACACAATTTCAAATTTCAGGGAAACCCTGGCTGGGGATTTCACAGGAAATGCCAGTTCATGGATAAGCTAACGCAAAAGGTTGCTAAGCACTACAAGTGACCATGGATGCTCGTCTCCAAATTCGTAATATCAAATATGATCATTGTCCAAGCTCATAATGCAGAAAAGAAGTGGCCGTTGATGCTTTAAACGTTTCAGTTCAAGTTGTGCCTCAACATTTTGTGCTTGTACCGTTGTTACAATAGATAAGTTCTCTTAAAATTGTTTTCAGCTACGATCAAAGAAGAATCATATCAATTGTTCGTAATAATCTGCTATCTTTGCACCATGGCACTAGTGAAATCATTTCCAGGCAACACTAGTGTGCTTTTTGATTGAATGCCATAAGTAACTGCACTGAATGAGCTGATTACGTCAGTTGTGCCATGATAGTAGCTTAATGTCTGGTATTCTGGTTCCTGGCTAAGGATAGGACTGGTCGTATAAAAAGACATTCATTTCTCTCTGATTAAGATTATTAGTTTTTTTTTTACTTGTAATGATTCAGCTTTTGTTAATTAAAGTTACTCTCTGCATCAGTATCAGTTCAATATTGACATCCCTTAGCTAGATTTGATCCCGATCATTCAATTTTTTCGAATATTCTTTGGAGATGACAGATAAGTCATCTGTCATCTTCCATCAAGCCGCTTCACTTTCGTTGAACTTATTTTGATTTTTAGAATACCTAATATTCAAAACTCACCATTTACATGACGATATGAATCATATGATTGATTGAGGAAAAAAAAAATGTTGCCGTGTCTAACATAATCATGCATATTTTAAGGCATTTTATTTGTCTCATGCACATTAAAATTTGTAGAAGAGTCACCAGGATCTTTCAGTCCCATTGACACTTGATTAAAACTTCCAACTTTCTAAGGTCTGGAAAATGAGAAAAATTGTCATAGTGTCGGTGATGCTAGGAATACAACACCATTTTATTAGGCTATTGTATCTTATAAAAAGTTATATGCCTTACACACCTCAGAATCGATGATGTTATCTGTATGGCCATGCTTACCATAATCGTTATCACGACGAGCGAGAGAGAGAGTTGCAGAGTGAGGCCTAGTTTGGCACAGTTTTTTGAGCTGTTTTTGGAACCAAAAGTGCTTTTGGGTCTACTATGAGGTGTTTGGTAACCCTTACAAAACTGATTTTAGCGAAAGTTATCGTCCCAAAAGCCATTAGAGGAGAAGCTGCTATATGGCTGCTTTGCGAATAGATTTTGCACAAATCTGAAAAACACGGAGCCATTTAAATGAATTTTTCATCAATCCTATTTTGTCCTCGTTATTTTCTTCAAATTACCCACAACCTTATCTCTTCTCGTTCTTGACCTCTCATCAACGCAGAATCGCAGATGGCAAAAAATTGTTCTCCTTCTCCTCATCCGTCAAATCTCAAAAAATTTATTTCTATAATCAACTCAATCAAGAATAATCATTCTCGTCAAAAACTTGGTAGCAGAGCGTCTCCCTATGTTGCACCGATACGTCAGTCGGAGCCGTGTCGCTGTATCCGACACGTCCCGACGCGCCGATACGACACGATACGCCTTTTCGCCGTATCGGACACGCCACGTGGCGTATCGTAAAATGTTGACTTTTTCGATACGTTGACGACACGCCACGTCAGCACTGGACACGCCACGTCATTATTAAACAATAAAAAAAGCTGAAAAACCCTAAAATCTAACATAATCGTCTCGCCGTTCCTCTCCTCCTCTCTCTTCCGATCTCCTCGCGACCCGCCGTTCCGCTCCTCCTCTCTCCTCGCGACTCGCCGTTCCTCTCCTCCTCTCTCCTCGCGACCCGCCGTTCCTCTCCTACTCTTCTGGGTTTCATCACTTTCATATTGAGAACAGATACTTCCCCAACAAGGGCCCAGTACCCGGCTCTCGTTGTACTAAAGCTGCTGCTGCTTCTTCTTCTTCTTCTAGTGATCAGAAACTGAACCAGGTGAACTATCTGTACTGCATTTGGACCCAAGTTCATGTTTTTATAAGTGTTTTTGCCTGTTCAAGTTTGGCATTCTTGCTGCTTATGTTGGGTCTCTTAAAATTGGGTCTTTGAGTTTGCATTGTGTTTGCTATGGTTTAGTTGCTCAGTTGCCTTTGGTGTCGGGATGCAAGGCTGATCATTGTAATTAGTAGTAAGGATTACACAAACATTGTTTAGAGTTGCATATTGTTCAACCTTTTGCTAGAAGATTGCCATAGAAGTGTTGCTCTTATTTTATATGAAGGTATATTGGTGTTGGCTATTTGGTTGTAAAATTGGAGCACGAGTGTTTGCTTTTGTTTTCTTTGAACTGTTTTTCTCAAGAGGCGAGTGATCGAATTACTAAAACGTAGTGCACAGCTCCTGTTTCCTATGTAGTTTCATTTCGTATAATTTTGCATCTTAAAGCTCGAGCGCTCTTAATCAGCTGGTTATTTGCTGGACTTTATATTCTGTTTGGCGGTTGTTGCGTAAATAAATTATGAATTCCTGGTTCATCTTCTTTTACTTGCAGGTAGCCAACAATGTAAGCGAACAAAAGTAAAAACTTCAAAGTTGCTTCAGGCCTGAGAGTTATATGGTAATGTCATTGATTTTAGTAAAGGGAGGTGTAACTGCTTGGAAGTAAATTGTTAGTGTTGTCTGTAAGCTAAGCTGCAACTTAGTTGTAGGTATTATGAAGTCAAGAAGCTATCTTTGTGAAGAAAAGTTGTGTACATCAATGAGAATTAAGCTGTAATAATGTTTAGAATGTGCCAGCTTCATATCTGATAGTGTAGCTATTAGCTAATTAGCTAATCAATCTACAATGTATCAAAGTGAATTCTAATGATTTTATAGCTTTCAAAGTATTTTGATATGATTGTTTGGCTTGGAATAATTCTTATTTGAAGTGGCATGTTCTTTCCACATCTCAGGGAGGCTGTACCGGATTAATGAGATAGATATCTGGAGTGTTGGAGTAATTCTGTATATTCTACTTGGTGGAGTTACTGGAGTACCTCAATTTTGGGCCGGTAAACACAGTTGGAGACTGGCATTGGGCAGATTAGGAGCTTTGTGTGAGCAGGTATAACTCTATTTAAGTATGAGGTTTCACTGTTTTCAGTATGAATACTTTGTAGTATGATGTTAAACTGCATTTTTTGACTATTTGATGTTATTTCTTAAACATTGTTATGCAATTGATAGATTTTACAATTTTATAATAGTATTGTTAATTTATTTTATGTATTAAAAATATATATAAATATTTTTTATTCGCCGTGTCGGAGCCGTGTCGAAACAAGAGTTTTTCAAATTTGCCGTGTCGCCGTGTCGCGCCGTGTCGTGTCGCCGTGTCCGTGTCCGTGTCCGTGCAACATAGGCGTCTCCCCAATTGTAAGAGGTAAACTCACCTACAACTCTTTTATATGATCAAATGATATGTTCTTGATAATTGTTGTTTCTGGGTTTGATAAATTTTGTGTTTGATTGTTTATCACTAAGGACTACTAGTCTACTACAAATCCAGAAGAAAGAAATGATTAATGAGTTCAACAATTACTTAGTCATTTGTATTGCAAATTATATATATACAAGAGATTTCACCAATTAAGCTTAGGCTTGCTGTATATTCCCGATTAATGATACTGGTTTGACTTAATATTCATATACATCATGTCTACTTATATTGATATTGATGAGGTATATATATATTCCCGATTAATGATATTGGTCTTGCTTAATATTCATATACATCATGTCTAATGATATTGATGTTGTTCTCTTCTGTTTCCCCTTTGTTTGTTCTTGATGTCATTGCAGGTAAGCACACTTCTGGAAATGATAACGAGATTGACCAATGGAAGATATCGAAAGTAAATTATGAAAATTATCCAATGGTTATCTGCAATAGATCGACATGGATGGAAACTGAAATGGTTCAGGGCATGGAATTCGATAGAAGGGAGATAAGAGCAAAAAGAACAAATAATAGAATTATGTTTGAACAATTCATGTAAAAGAAAATTAACCATACAAAGAGATATTGCAACCAGAAATAGATTTTGAATGTATAGTAGTTGGAAATTTGGAAATTATATTATTTAGCATCCATGTCTAATTTAGTAATCATGCATTCTAATAGAACTTTAAAATTGTTTATCAAACACCTTCAACTGTTTTCTCCCACGGCCGATTCAAAAATTATTTTACCCGTAACAACTTTAAAAGTCGTTTTGCTCACAGCACAGTTGTCCCAAATTAACTGTGATCACTGTCATCATCTGTAACCCTGTGGCTCAGATCGGTGGAGCTTCACATTTGGTCTGATCAATATCTACAAAGTTCTTATTCGTGTCTCAACAAAAATATTATCTGTCCTCGAGTTTCTGGTTTCGTGCAATCAGTGTATACTCTTGTCGTATTTTGAGTCCTTATCAATTAAAACAGAAAAGTGCATGCATGCAGTATGGGTCTTCAAAAACTTGAACTTGAAAAGAATAATCGATCTAGTTGATTATCTTCGTCCTCAAAAGCTAGTCAATATTAAGCTATATATTGAAGGCCTACTGTAATGAAACAAGGTTATTACACTCACAATTTTATATCACTTATGCACGTCAACTAACTGTGTCAAAATTATAACAACACCTTCAACGTACGATCATATTCACTAACTTGTGTAAAGATCGTAGCTGGAGTTACTACCTCTTGTAAAACCGAAGCTACAAAAAAGACAAAACACAAACAACT
This sequence comes from Argentina anserina, assembly GCF_933775445.1. Classification (NCBI taxonomy): domain Eukaryota; kingdom Viridiplantae; phylum Streptophyta; class Magnoliopsida; order Rosales; family Rosaceae; genus Argentina; species Argentina anserina. The sequence continues at coordinate 7,894,317 of NC_065874.1, forward strand.
CATTTTCATAATGACAACATCATATTTGTTGTCAAATCTAAATACAAAATTTAGAGCAATATAATAGACCAACATGCATAGAGTTTTTTTTCATTATTATTATTGTTGAAACATGCATGCATAGACCTATACATTTTTCTTTTCATCTGATTATAAGATTATGAGTCATTGTATATTTATATTTAGGACAATGACACATAAAGGGTTGTGCATGTCGTCTCTGCCAAACGATAAAAAACTGTAATAGTCTTTGCACACAGTTTTGAACTTTTGAATTCCACTAAATTTAGAGTCCGCGCGTTGCTGCAGGTTTTCTAAATTGTGGATGGGTTGATTCCAACTTGTGGACTGAGATTGAAAGTATGGAAAAATTGTACAGTGTCACTTATTGTTATCTCCAAATCATACATGATACTGAACATATGAAGCACAAAATGTACACTCTCCCACTTGAGTCGCATACTCTGAAAAAAAAAAAACGTGAGGGCGAAAGTTAGAAGTTTTCCACCCTGTCTGGCGGCGAGTCTTTTGCCGTTGTCGAACAAGTCTTTGTCAATCTTTCCTAGATCTAGGTTGTGCCGGTTTCTCTCAATCGACATTTCTTGTTCGGCTTGGGGAATTCTGGTGGTGTGTTGTGAGGTAAGGGAAGGGGAAATCATGGCAACTGCTAGGGTTTGGCTTAATATTGGGCGATATGGTCAGTGGGTTGGTTTGGGGGCTGGTTCTGTAGGTGTGGCTTCGCTCAGATCAGCGGCAATGGTTGGCCAGTTATGGAGGGGGCTCGTTTGACGTCGGCCCAGTACTATCTGGTTTAGATATTTAAGATCTAATCCGGGTACAACGCTAATACATGGGGATGCAAGGTGACGTGATTGGATTTCAATCCGGTGTGGTCGTGGTGGCCAAATGTGGTGGCTAGTGGTCGGACAACTTTGGCGTGGCGGAGTAGACCCTTGGGCAGTAGTGGTTTTCTCTCTCCCTTGGAACAAGGCTTGGGCTTGGGCTTGGGTTTGGGTCTGGTTGTTAGGCCCAGTCCGGGCTAGTATTATTTTATGTCTTTGTTTATTTGTGTTTTTTATTTAGGTTGTGCATATGGGGCGTAATAAGTTCCTGCAATAGTTTTGTAGGACTAGTCGGGATGCGTGTCCGTGTGTGCACTCAATGTGCATTGTCTGCTCTAAGTAGGCGGTGAGTTCCTTACTTCATCAAATTGTCATTTCCGCCTAGTGGCAAGGTGAGACTAAGTATAGTCATAATTGTTTTCTGGCGGCAACATAGTTGGAGAGCTGTTTTATTGGATATTAAGATATGCAACTATTGTTTCATTGTTATTAATGTCTCATATCTACTGATCTCTCCATTATGTCACCGTTGTTTCAAATCTTCAAAACAAATAGAGTCGTCATTAGAGTAGTACTATTTGCTAGTTAGTACTTTGTTGAATACTTGTTTGTAGGGATCACTTATATTATTTCAGGTCTTTGTATCAAGGGTTTAGGTTTCACGTTCCTCTTTATATTCGATAGTTTCATCAATAAAAGCTTGAGAGTAGTCACACTAGCCCTCTATTCAAAATCTACACTCTCCCACTTATATATCTCTACCAACATAGATATGGCTTAGTCTTCAAAAGATAGAATATCAAACTTATACAGGTTAGCTCGGTAACAACTGCTGCCCAAATAGATTCTCAAAAATACATGATGTTTTTATCAGCATGTATGCATGCTGAAAAACTATTAGCCTCTTGATGGGGGATTGTTCAAAACATTACCTCCTCCTGTATTGTGCGCATCAAAAGTGTCATGACACTTGGATGTTTCTCTTTGATGATGGTCTCCAGTAATGATTTTGATGGTATCATAGTGAGAGTAAGAAATTATGTACAATATTAGCATAGATATTTGTCGAACTGAAAGCTAATACACGCGGTAATATAGATGTTTGTTTATTGTGCTTTTGTAACATCAATGCATGGCAAGTCATGGTAACGCAATTTTATAGTAATAAATATCAAAATTTTAAGTTCTTGCAAGCAATCTTCAATTAGGTAACAGAATCAACATACTTTATATCTCTTTCATTACACTTTCAAGTCGATTCAATTTCATCTTCACGTATAACCAATGCACCTGCCAAGCTGCCAACAATAAATATTTTGGAATTTGAGGCTTTCATCAATGTGGTGACCGTATCTAGGAATTCGTATAGTAAAAATAAAGAGTTCTTCCCTTCAGTAGAAAATATTCAAAAAACTACGGGAACATGATCAAACATTGGTTGATAGTGGGCATGTTATTTTTCCCAAAACAAATTGTGCCCAATTCATTTTGATAGGCTGTCCAAACTCCAATCATGATTATAACAACAAATAATTGATTATATAAAACAATAAGTCAATGACACAATTAAAAAGTTAAAGAATGCCAACCTGTATGAAACAAAACTCTGAGATCAGACAACAGCAAGAGGAAGAGAACAGCAACACAACACCAATAAATATCTTTGGCATAAAATCTGCAATTAATAAACCACAAATGACTATCAATAATATATATGGGCAATATCTTTTGGTCTATTTTACGTATCACAATCTCTTGCTGATATATAATAAATTAACAGGCTTTTATAGCCACTTAAGCTGATCTTGATTTTAAAACTTATACTCTTTAAACCTCAAGTGAACAAACATAGATCAGATTAATTAACAGCTCGTCAGATGTGAACTTTCTTGATTAGCTAGTGAACACGAAGGCCGGCAGATAAATAAGATGAGAAAATATTAGTACATAAGTCATAACCATATATTAATTTACGCACGTAATTAAATAATTGTACAACCCATAGGGATCGAAGTGAAAGTTGTTCCATGCATCACGTACGTAATTGTCATGTACTCCCTAGTAGATGCTTTTCTCTAAATATATTATGCATACCTTCAACTTGCTGGATATGAAACTTTTGATAAGATCATTGCCTATGATCCGAGGTTTCGAAGAAACAATAATAAGAAGACCACATCTTGTTTAGCCTTGTCACTGTTTGTAACTTTGTATGTGCACGTCGTGTTATTTCGTTCTCATATACATCAGTTTCTATTTAATGACTCTGGACAAGAGTGATGACAATTTTCAGGTCTTGGAGTGCTTTAGTGATGTTAGTAGTTAGCTAAGATTCTTCTTACTTTGTATTATTCAGATTGTTTTTCTTGATTTTATAGAATTAAATCCGATTTGCCCAACCAGTGGTCGATAACATGTAACAATACACACTATTTCTTTCTTTTTTTGGAATACAATACAAAGTTGTATGTATAGTGAAAATTATACTATGGAGTCTTCCATATTGTCTATACAAAATAGTATTGGTACAAAAAAGTCAATTAAAAATTGACCTTAAAATGTAATAATGATCATTAAATTTTAAAAATTTAAATTTAATAGTGAGAATTTTGAGCTCTATCTAATGGAGTGCTCGAGCATAGATAAATCCGTATGTATAGAAGGAATCAAGCTAATTCTCGCTACAAATGGGCATGGGTATGTAGATGAAGAGCAAAGCTCCAATTAATGACGAAGACAAATATTAAAGTACTTGATATTCTTAATCATAAAATGATCCAACTCATTTGTACGTATTCTTTATTATCAATTTACACTAGCCTTACAAGACAAACTAGCTAGCTAGTGATCCTGATCGACTCATATCTAACAGACGAGAGCTACCGCCATGCAATTAGCTGTCTCTTTGTGCTCTTCCTCATCCATTGTATCACAAATCCCTGTCCCTCTCGTCTCCGGCAAACAAACAACGAACAATCCACAGACTCCCACCACAACCCCAAACACTCCGTACGACAGAACCCCACCGTTGGTCCTCCCCGCCGCTGCGAGCATTGGGCTAAAAACTCCTCCTAACACTACTGCCTGCCTCACCATGGAGAGAGCCGAGTTCCTCACGCACGTAGGAAACAGCTCAATCGTAAATATAAGCAAAACATTGAAAGCTGAGCAAGCACTAAAGAAAGACACTAGCTCTAGCCCGATTTGTAACTCCGCCCACCGATTAAAACCTTTTAGCACTGACAGAATGCTACAAACCCCACTGAGGATAGTGAAAGCTAGGAGTGAGCTTCTTCTGTTCAGTTTCCCAATTAGGAAAAAAGCGACTAAAGAAGCAGGTAGCTCGGACAAGGCGTTTAACGTGACACCCAAGTAAAGGTTGAAGTTCAAATTCCCCAAAGCTAACGGCATGCCGTAGTACACCATTCCGATTCCAAATCCAGTTCCCATAACAGCAGAGAGTCTCCGGAAAGCCCATTTTCTCCTTACCAAAGCCGCGATGGCAGAGTAGAGGTCTACATTCCACGCCTCTTGCTCGAACGACAAGCTGGAGAAGCTCATGGTTATGCTAGGTGAGATGCATTTAAGGGTTGAGATGGCGTCTTCTTTGCGGCCCTGGACGAATAGCCATCGGGGCGATTCACGGACCAGGAAATAGACGACAATGGAGTAAAAGAGGGTAGGAATTGAAGTCCAGACGTAGAGGGTTCGCCATGAGCGGGTTTGATGGGTGTAAGCTATAGCTGGTAGGGAGAGAAACCCTAATGTGAAGCAAAAGAAACCTACTACACCCACCTGGCCGCGCCACCGCTTGCCCACCAGCTCGGTGGACAAGACTAAAGCTGACGTGCCGATGGTGGCGCGGGCAAAGCCAGTGACAAATCTCAAGAAGGAATAGATCCATATGTTGGTGGAGAAGGCGGTGAGGAGGGTGGTGAAAGACATCATAAGACACAAGAGGAAGAGCATCTTTTTCCGACCGAGTGAGGAATCGGCGAGTGTGGAGAGAGCCAGTCCGCCGATCAAGCACCCCACGAAGAAGGAGGAGGCCGGAAGGCCGGTGACAACAGACCCAGAACACTCTAGAGCCCACTCGGAGATTACAGAGGTGTGTTTTGGCTGATCCCAGTCCCACGAGGATCTAGGAAGTTGGCAAACGTTTGAGAATGATGAGCTGCATGAGCTGGGGTTGTCAGTGACCTGTTGAGTACAGTGCCACTTGGGCTCGGCGTCTGTGAAGACGGTGATGAAGGTTTGCTGGGCGTCGAAGAACCATGAAAAAGAGACGAGGATGGCTTGGAGGAACTGAGCCCACCCGAAATCCCCGATGCAAAGTTCGATGGTGGAGTCCAGGGAGGGAACGTGTTTTTGTAGCAGAGGGGATTCTGACTGGGCTGAATTGGATTCGGAGAGAAGAGGAGTTGAATCGCCCATTTGGTTTCAGAACCAAAGGATTTCACCTAGATCAAAGTTTATATGGAATGCTGAATATGTTAATCCTGATACAGGTTTATATAGGAGGGAGGAATGGAGGATATCCGCGGCATGGTCAAAACTCAAGCTATAGTCAAGATATATCGACCGTGTACTACAACAGTATAAGGTTCTGTTTGGGACTTTGATTAGTTCACTAGAAAACCATCTAGAAAACCATCTATCTTTTCAGTTTAATATCTACCAGAAAAAAAAAATTGTGGGTTCTACAGAAATTGGCTCGTCTCTTTTCCCACCCTATAATCTGTATCAAATTATTTCTCAAACTCAGTTAATTAAGAAACATCTAATCACTTGTGTTTTAGTTCCATGCACGGATGTGCCTCCTTCATAGGCTGATAGAAATAGAGTGATAGACATTAGACAAGCATGGCATGGAAAAATACCGAGGACACTTGGACAGATTGCAAATATGGAAAATATTCCAGTTCGATCATTATTAATTAAGAACTACTATACGTGTTGGCTGGCAATCCGAGTGACTCATGTTGACATCAATTGACATGTGAACCAGAGGCCGGACAGCAATCTTAATTGGTGGTATTTGATTACATGACTCATTGCTTACATTACAGATAATACTTAGCACAATTAATTTGTCACGGTTTTGCAATCAAGTCAGTCTCATATGGGTTGCAAGAATTCATTGCCGCAGTTTTCACTTTTCAAAGGCCAAAACGAAGGCGAATGCAATTTGGAAAATAAAACAGACGATTGCCATAACTTATAGAGCTTTAGGGTGCTTAAAATCACAAGTCACAACATAAATTCTAACCTGCAACAATAATAATTATAAAAGCAGTCACTCAAGATTAGTAGGAATGTCACAACCCCGAAATTTCAAGTGATAAACTCGAAATCGAAACCATGAAAACTCTAAAACAATCTCAAAATATTGAAATCATCTTATAGTCACCGCGCATCATAACTGAGTTCGTAATACATCTCAGTTGATTTGATTATTACAAAACCAATTTATAATTCAAGCATTATAACAAATGGAAATGTAAAATTCTCACAATTCTCACCACAAATAGAAATAATAAACTTCGAAATCTTCAGAGTAACCCTCTACTTCTGCTAATCCACACATGCAGAACTATCTCCTACATCATCAAATAGGTGCACCGGGATTGTAAACACAAACCCGGTAAGCTTTGTAGCTCGTATGAGTAAATCAACAGTATAACACACATAATAAACAAAATAAATTTATATGACATTTAAATATAAATGTACTCATAAGACACATGACGACCAATTTGGATGTCCAATAATATCTGAAAATATGTGTACTCATGAGACATTGGGTAACCCATATGTTTACCCAAATTACAATTATAATACAGTCATATGTTGCCCCTCATGCAGTAAGCCGTATGATACTGGGCAACCCATCTGTTATCCAATATCATAAAAATATGGGTACTCATGAGACCCAGGTAACCCATCTGTTACCCCTCATGCACTACACCGGCAAACAGACTAAATCTCTAACTGAATCGTAACTGTCACCCGGCCAAGGCTTGGTTCCGATACTGCCAACACGTCCGAAGATAGAAAAACGTTTTAACATGACTCAAAGTTAAAACCACGTATAATACAATCCTCACATGTTATTGTACAACGACCAAGCGACTCATGCTCAATTAAAATAAATATTTGTGCTATAATAAAACTCATTTGGAAATAAGAATGTGACAGTATATAATATAGTAACTCATATATATGTATCGTATTTACCATTTATACATACACAACCCACTATATCATATACATGTAGTTCGGTCTTTTAAATAAAACGTAAATATGAATCACCGCCAAGGGTAGACTCGTTATAGTGAGATTTACTCACCTTATTTTCCTGAGCTTAATTTCCACAATACCGAAAGCAAATCATGCACTTGTTTTGTCGATCACTTAGTTGTATAATAAAGTGGTTAGAAACGTTACATAAAACCTCATATGCCGAATTAGTACTATTGTTTACTGTTAAGTAAATTACAGTTTTTACGTAATTACTGTTCACATAAATATTGTTCACGCATTACTGTTCATGTGGATATTGTTCACGTATTATTGTTCGTGTATTACTGTTCATGTAGTACTAATCACTGAATTACTATTAAGAAATTTACTTTTACAATTACTGTTCAGAAATCACCTTTACAATTTACTATACATAAATTATTTTTACTTTTTTTACTGCACAGTAAAATTACTTTTTACATTTACTGTACTGAAATAACTTTTACAATTTTACAGTACTGAAATAACTTTTACAATTTTACAGTACTGAAATTACTTTTATAAAAATTATGAGTTTTTTTCACCAACAGTCCCTCAATTCTGGTGTACCTACCAATGTGATACCTCAACTCTTAATCGTACCAATGTGATACCCAGACTCTAGTATTGCTATCATTGAAGTACTTCCGTTAGTTTTTTTTAACTTTTCCGTTATCTTGGTGACGTGGCAGGTACGTGAGGCCCACAAAGAGGGTTAAAAGACAAAATTAACCTCATCTGAGAGGAGCAATGTTTTTCCCGCCCTTTACCCTGAGAAAGACACTCAACAATTCCAATTTTGGCGCCAATTTTCCCTCCCTATTCCTTAATTTGTGTCTCTTATCTAAACTAAAGAACTACCGCCAACCAGTCGACCACAATCTGATAAAACCTAGATCAATCTCATTTTCTATTTTTACCCTAGCACTTGTTAAACTAACAGAATAAATATAGAAATTTATATGGAACATCTCATTTCCACAATCTCATAAGAATATAGAAACACATAATTTAACGAAATTCAACTACATGTACCATTAGTTCTTACAAGCAAAAATCATGGCAGATCAACATAAAAGGTGGCAACTAATGGTACTTAAACATGTATTTGAATTTCGTTAAGTTATGTGTTTTTATATTCTTATGATATTGTGGAAATGAGATGTTCCATATAAATTTCTATATTTATTCTGTTAGTTTAACAAGTGCTAGGGTAAAAATAGAAAATGAGATTGATCTAGGTTTTATCAGATTGTGGTCGACTGGTTGGCGGTAGTTCTTTAGTTTAGATAAGAGACACAAATTAAGGAGTATGGAGGGAAAATTGGCGCCAAAATTGGAATTGTTGGGTGTCTTTCTCAAGGTAAAGGGCGGGAAAAACATTGCTCCTCTCAGTGAGGTTAATTTTGTCTTTTAACCCTCTTTGTGGGCCTCACGTACCTGCCACGTCACCAAGATAACGGAAAAGTTAAAAAAAACTAACGGAAGTACTTCAATGATAGCAATACTAGAGTCTGGGTATCACATTGGTACGATTAAGAGTTGAGGTATCACATTGGTAGGTACACCAGAGTTGAGGGACTGTTGGTGAAAAAAACTCAAAAATTATTGTTCGGAATCACTGTTCACTCGCCGCCGCACGTGGTAGCGCGTGGGGTTTCCACGCCACCCTCCCGCAACTGCGCGTGGCGCTCACGCGTCGCCCACAGTGGGTGCGCGTAGTGCTCATGGGCCACCTCAAAACCCGCGCATGGCTTGCCCACTACCGCCCAAAACTCTCTTTTCTCCTCTCCTCCTCCCTTCCACGGTCTACCTCTACACTTCCAAAACCTCCCACGCGCCGCCACAGACGGCGACACGTGCGCCACCACCTCCTCCTCTGAAACCACATCAATTCACAACAATTTCAACATCAAACATGTAGATCGTATGAAGTGAGACATTTTCGTACCTAAATTGGGCTTTAGGACTGTCGGGAAGTCGCCGGAGGAGCTCGAATCGCCGACTGTGCTTGATTTCGTGGAGGATGAAGTGCGGCGTGATTCGAGTCCCAATCCGCTTGCAGGTGGCACCGGTAAGGAGCAGTGGAGTCCCATTTTATACTTTTTCCAAAATCGGAAACCAACTTCCGTCAATAATAACTTCCACATACGACGTCTGATTAAGGTGTGTGACATGTCCATGAACTCGTATCGACGAGCTCTACAACTTTCGTGATGGAAGTTTTCGGAAACGAACGATGAAAATAGAAGTTAACTCTCAATTTAACGTAACGTTTTTCCAATTTAAATTTCCGAAGACGGTTCCGTTTTGTTTGACATCGTCGAGAAAGCGAAAAATGTGAATTATTCAATTTTCCAAGTTCAATAAGTTCCAAGAATTCATACAATTTGAACCAAAAAATTCAGGGTATTACAAGGAAGAAAACTAAGTTCTCAATACAAAAAGTAAAAAATCAATCAGATCAACTTCAACTAATATAAAATTTTCCTCGGGCGCCATTTGTATTCAGCCCAAGAACTGATCAACTTAGGATAACAAACCATATGCCTTGCCTACAAGGACAACAATTTGTGTTCTTCCATTCTTTGATGGATTATTAAGTTCCTAAACTTCCTATTATTATCTGAAGGAAAGGAAGTTCATTATCACTTGAGGCATTGGTAAGCCAACGATTTCTCCTCAATGAGCTCTTGTGCAGTTGCATCCATCTTTGTCCTTGAGAACTCGTCAATCTTGAGTCCTACATTCAGAAATAGGCAAACTCCAAATGATGAATGCACAAAAATAAACCTGATGACCAGTTATATATTGTTAAAAATATATAATACTCTGGTTTTTTTCACAACTATGTCTGAATTGAGAAAACAAAATTATGAACTCACCCTGCACAATTTTCCATTCCCCTTTCTCACAGGTAACAGGGAAAGAGTAAATGAGTCCTTTCTGGATTCCATAAGAACCATCAGAATACACACCCATGGAAACATGTGTCCCCTGAATGACATTTTCAGCAAGAAATAAAGTTATTAAATTTCTACAGAGTAGTTTAAGATAATCATTAGTCAGAAATAAATATGTAAATAAATGGAAAAAACCTTAGGAGTCCCAATAACCCAATCACGTATGTGATCACAAGCAGAACTTGCAGCAGACAAAGCACTTGATAGTTTCCGAGCCCTAATAATGGCCGCGCCACGCTGCTGAACAATGTTGATGAACTTGGTGTTCAACCTGGAGAAAAAAAACAAGGACAACATATATATACAAGTGACACAAAACAAAGATGTATGTCAGAATTGCCATTTACAACCGTGAGTTACCATTGATCATCCCCCACAGCCTCTCTGACAGGTTTGCCTCCAACAGTTGCATGATTGACATCAGGATACTGAGTTGAAGAGTGATTTCCCCAGATGATGACATTCTTCACATCACCAACATGAACATTTAGCTTCTCAGAGATTTGCCCCAATGCTCGGTTATGATCAAGCCGTGTAAGACAGGTGATGTTCTTCTCTGGGATTTTAGGGGCAAATTCTTTCAAGATGAGTGCATTGGTGTTTGCTGGGTTGGCAATAACCAGAACCTGCATGACAGAAGCAAAAACTTAAAACACAGCACCAGTATCTCCAACTATAGAATGTAGGCATGAACAAAAACAACAGTATCACCTTCACATCTGGAGCAGCATGTTTTTCCAACGCTGAAGCCTGAGCCTTGTAGATGCATACATTTTTGGACATCACATCCTTTCTTTCCATACCTTCCTTCCTTGGGAATCCACCAACCATAACAGCAATGTTGACACCCTCACAAGCTTCCTCAACATCTGTTGTAGCCACAACACCTACAGACGTATACACACTAGAATTTAAGACTCCTTCAGGGAAAAGATTGATCATCTACTTCTAAAACTTTGTATTCAACACAGATTTACACCTTAAAGTAGCATTCGGTGATTATAAATCATAAGCATACCTTTGAGAAGAGGGAAGGCTGCATCAATCAATTCCATTTTCACCCCATTCAAGGACTCAGCTGCAGGTGCAATATCAAGCATATGCAGAATTACAGGCTGATCAGGACCAAGCATGGCGCCTCTAGCAATCATCGGAACGAGAGCATAGCCTATTTGCCCTGTTGAGCATAATCAGAATTTCATGTTATATACTTATATGTGCATGAATATTACAAACAAAACATATCAATGATCTACATACAACATTACAGTAGGATGAAACTCAACAGGAGAAACAAATCAAAATCATTTTGGGACACTGATAAACCAACGACAAAGCTCTAAGAATATACCACATTACCACTAGCAAGTCATTTTCAATTTCGAGTGCCAGCAAAGTTCCATATCACATTTCTTCAGTGAAATTTAAATTACTAAGGATTCACATTCAAATGCGCTTCAAATTTTATGAAAATCATATAGTTGGCTATCGTGAAAAGAAATCATTTTGTTTTTACAGATGGAATATCATTATATGAAAATGATACTTGAACACTTTCTAACTTGAAAACATGGCCAAAAACAAGAAAATGGAGCGTGCCTGTAGCCCCAGTAACCAATACTATCACAGGATCCTTCTCCACATCCAAGAAGCTCCACATGTGAGTTATAAGCTTCCAGAAGAAAGCAACAGTGATTATAACCAATAAAAATTTTGCAACCAGTTCAATATGCTCCATCTTTTCTCAAAAGACAAACAGATTGTAAAACAATTTCTGTTAAAATCAAAGCACTCAATCTAGTCCCAATGAAACCAATCCATCCCCTCTGTTTTAATATACGAACCCCTAACAAAGAATCTGCACGGAAACCACCAGCACAAGGCAGTTAGATGCCAAAACGAAGTCCAGAAGAAACTCGATCGGAAACAGAGAATATATATTTCCTCAATTATTCCAAAGAAAAGAACCAATCTTTCTGTTTGGTCTCCTTACGGACCAAGGAATACAACATAATGCATATATATATAGCATATATATATATATATATATATATATCAACCCAGACAGTTAACAATGATATTGATTTGTAAAGGGTATCAATTTCTGTATCATGAATAAAACTAGATCACATGAGAACAACAAATTTCAAAATATCCTCTGTTTATCGAAATTTTGATATACAAGCCTAACATAGAAGCATTGACCAAAAAAAAACCTAACATAGAAGAACTGCAGATGGAAAAAGAGTTGGGAGTGAATGACGGTACCAGCAGCACCAGTGACAAGAACTCGAACTGGGGTTTTCGCCATTGTTGCAAAGAATGGTTTGTGATAGAGAAAATGGTCGTTGATTAGGGGTGAGAATGATGATGAGATTGTTGAGAGGTGCAGTGTTCTTATAGGCATTCATCGATAGGGCGTTGAGAAAGAGAAGGAGAAGATAGAGGAAGGGAAGAAGATCAGAGTAGCAAGAATCGAGGATAGAGTTAGGCGTGACAATAGGGGAGAATGGAGACTGCCGACTTTCACAGTTACGAGGAAGAGTGACAATTACATGCAGATTGATCACACTAGCGGGAGTCCACTTTATCCATTTCATATGATCTCCATGACCATGTCATATTTACTAGTTAATTTCCCAAAAAAAAAAAATCAGTTGAAAGGCTCGACTTTATCTACTACAAGTTCATTGCTATCTGTACTTAGGGGTCATTTCCAATAAAGACTATCTTGTTGAGCACTTGTTGAGGACATTTTCAATTTACACACTTTTAGATCTTATATTATATTTCAACCGTTTAGTTTTTAAATATATACAAGTAAATCGTCTTGTAAAATTTCATTGAATTTGACAATTGTTAAGACATTCTTAAATGTGATTTACTCATTATGAACTTGAATAATTTATGCTTGACAATTTTGGTTCGTTCATTCATTTGATTTACTTTAATACCTTAATGATCATTAAATTTGCTAAAAATGTGTATATCTAATCTACTAATATATATATATATATATATATATACCTAAAATCTAAACAGTTAAGATGAAAAAAATGTAACTGAAAAATAGGTCTAATAAATAAGTACTTAGAAAATCTTCAACTAGTTCTTAACAAGATGATCCTCATTAAAAATCTCTCTTTGTACTTATACCCTTGTTATAAAAAGCATAAGAAGTTTAGTGTCAAAGTTAGCACCATAGAGTCTGCGATGTTAGATTGTGAAAATTCCGTCTCCTATTTTAATTTGTGGCATATTCTTTTTCACAATCAGTTCATTCCTAAGGTGTTCGTGAATCATATGAGACAGTATGGTGGTCTTATTAGTTGGCCGGATATCTTATAGATAGGGATGAGAGATTAAGATTCAAATGAACTTTGCATTCCATTGTTTGGTAAGGTTGGAAAAGCTTCCCTAGAAAATGTACTACTAGGAAATATGTATCACCCTCCCCAGCATTTTATCTTCCTTTCCTCTCACATTCTCTCAAATGAGTCAAATCCGTACCTAAAATTAGGGGTGTTAATTGAAAACCGAAAACCGAAAAAAAACCGAACCATAACCGAAAAAAACCGAAGAAAAAAAAAACCGCACCAAACCGCAAAAAAAACCGCACCAAACCGAAAGATTTGGTGTGGTTTTGGTTTGGGACGTTTGGAAACCGAAACCGAACCGAAAAACCGAATATATATATATTATAAAGAAATTATATTATTTATAGATATTTTTAATATACATAATTAAATATGTTATCGATCGAGACCCAAACTTTATCAAAATTCGGTGAATTTTTTACCATATATGTATTTATATATGTTGATCACATCCGACGGTCGAAATTTCATAATTTGAATTTTAGATATTGGAACCACAACATGTCTACTAATGTGGTATAACTTGTTTAGTGGTCTTATTGCAAATGTATGCAGTTGTGAAGCAACTATATCTTATAAATAGAATTTTGCAAATTTGTCCGCATGATGCGTTACGTATAGTAAAATATGGTTATGGTAAAATTTTCGATAACGTTTGTGTCCCAATCGAGGCGGTCAACCATTTTTACGCTTATTATCACCTATCGGTAGCCTTATCCCTGGAACGTAAAATTTTTGAAAATTTTACATGAGCTGCTACATCACATATATGTGAGAGTGTGTGCATGAAAAAATCCACCAAAACTAGTCAAGAAGGAGGGGGTAAGAACAAATTCACTTAATTAGATGAAATTAAGTTAATGTTGACCACATCGATCGAGACCCAAATATTATCAACATTAGATGAATTTTTTACCATATCCTTATTTAAATATGATGATCACATCTGACGGTCAAAATTTAATATTTTGAATTTTAGATATTGGAACGACAACATGCCTACTAATGTGGTATAACTTGTTTAGTGGCTTTTTGCAATTGTATGCATTTGTGAAGCAACTATATCTTGTAAATAGAATTTTGCAAATTTGTCCGCATGTTCTTTTTATTTCGTTAAGAATCAAGTAGATAGACAAAGAAAGAAACTCCGATTTTCTTTACAAAATAACCGAAAGAAAAACCGATATAAACCAGAGAAAAACCAAACCGAACCAAACCGAACACAATTGGTTTTTGAAAAAAAAAGTGAAAAACCAAACCGAACCAAACCGAATAAATAGAACGGTTTGGTGTTCGGTATCACCTATAAACCGAACCATTCAAACCGATTAACACCCCTACCTAAAATGAGGCTTTAACAGATTAACCTAAAGAGCAGTTCAACCGGACGAGAAATGGGTACAATAGTTAGATTATTCAATACAATGAGACCCAACAAAATAGGAAGATCTACTTTGATTATTATCAAAAGAAAAACAAAGTGACACATCTTCCTGATAAACAAATTCCCAAATTGCAAAAAAAAAAAATCCAAATCGCTCATCCCAAAATCATATTCTCTTTTCTTTCTTGTTCATCCATGGTATCACAAAGTGTTCCACCTCTTGAGTCTGGTAAAAAAGCCACAAAAAAACCAGACACAAATATAGCCACTCCAAAAACTCCATATGAAAGAAACCCATTGCTGCTCCCAACTGAAACCAACATTGAACTAAACACAGCACTCAAAATATACGACTGCCTCAACAAAGATGTAGCAGAGTTCCTCACACAAGTTGGGAACAACTCCACTGTGAACATCGATATCAGATTCCAAGCTGTTCTTGAGCAAAAGAAAGAAGCCAACTCCAGAGCAATTCTAATCACTTTTTGCTTGTCACCGACCACAGCACATACCACACCACAAATCCCACTCCCCAAGCAAAACCAAAGCACTGAGAATTTCCTGCTCCATTTTTCTAGTATGATCAATGTGAGTGGATATGAAGGTATCTCTAACAAAGCATTGAACATAACACTCAAATAGATATTGAAGCCTAAATTTCCAACCCCTAGTGGCATACCATAGTAAACCATTCCAATGCCGAAACCAAGCACCATAACTACTAGTGTTCTCTTCATAGCCCATTTCCTGGCAAACAAATCCTTCATTGACTTATATGGATCACTGGATTTTGTAGATTCCACTGCCTTACAGCGTAAGTCTTCTGCACACAACATTGAGTCCAGTTCACCAATTATTGGCTTCGACGCAGCAGATTTCTTAAGTATTGCTACAGCTTCTTCTCCGCGGCCATTCATGAAGAGCCATCTTGGAGAGTCCTTAACAAAGAAATGCAGCAATAAACAGTAAAGCATTGCAGGAATTGAAGTACATAAATATAAAGCTCTCCATGAATTAGCTCTGTTTATATATGCAATAGCTGGTAGTGACAAAAATCCAAGAGTGAAAAAGAAGAACTGCATGATTCCAACTCTAGGCCTCCATTTTCTTCCAACTCTCTCCATTAACAAAACCAGTACACATGTACTAATACAAGAACGGCCAATGCCACTTACAAACCTCAATGCAGAGTAAATCCAAACATTTGTAGAGAAGATTGTTGCAAACGCAGCAACAGACATTGTAATGCATGAGATCACTAGCAGTCTCTTGCGACCGAGTGAGGAATCCGCTAGAGTGCCGAGAAGAAACCCACCTATAACACCACCCATGAAGTAAGACGAGGCTGGAAGCCCAGTGATGAATGAGCTAGAGCACTGGAGGTTCCAATCTGATATGATTGTCTTGGAGGAAATTGAATCCCAACTCCAGTCAGAAGTAGACAGATCACAGATGTCTGAGCTTGTGTTGCAGGTTGAGGTGTCACTGGTGCAGTGCCAGGTGGGTGTTGCATCTGTGTAGACACTGATGAAGGTTTGTGTTCCATCAAAGAGTGATGCTAAGGAAACAAGGATGGATTGCAAGAATTGGTTCCAACCAAAACTGGCTTCACTCTGCTCAATAACTTGGTCTAAGGAGTGGTGAAGATTGGTTCTTGGAGTTTCTGGATCTTCTTCTCTACTGGGTCGAGGCAGAAGAGTAGTTGGATCAGCCATCGTTTGCTAGCAGATCAGGATTTCTGGGTTACTGAGTTGTAGCTTGAAGATTTGACAGTGATTGGGGGCAAAAGATCTGCTTGTCTTTTTCCATTAGTTTTGGTTGAAACAATCGCATTTTAAATTTGCTGTCCTTGATCCATGAATTATAAAAGTGAACTGAAAAACAAGTTTGTTTGGGTGCATATGAAAATTCAAGATTTCTTTAGTATGTCCTTTCGGTTCAACCAAAGGCAAAGGTAAACCAAACGTTCCAAACCAAACTAAACTGATTGGGATGTTGGGTGAAGGATCTTAGGACTTTAAATTTAAACAACATAATTTGTTTTACATTATTTGCATTAAAACATTATAACAGAATGACTATTAATTTGTAACCCAATGTTAATTCATCGACCCGTTGAAGGAAATTTTTTTAAGTGCTCTCAGAGAACCACGTGGTAATGTCCAGTGGTTCTCCTCGCCTGTTATATTTTGACACATAGATTTATTACACCAAAATTATAATTTTATATATTTTTATTATTTGTGAAATGACCTTTATATGTATTGATAATTTTAAACTATAATTTCGGATTTAGAGTTTAGAGTTTAAGGTTTAGGGTTTTAGAGTAAGGGTTTAGGGTTTAGAGTATGAGTTTTTTTCACCAACAGTCCCTCAACTCTGGTGTACCTACCAATGTGATACCTCAACTCTTAATCGTACCAATGTGATACCCAGACTCTAGTATTGCTATCATTGAAGTACTTCCGTCAGTTTTTTTCAACTTCTCCGTCATCTTGGTGACGTGGCAAGTACGTGAGGCCCACAAAGAGGGTTAAAAGACAAAATTAACCCCATTTGAGAGAAGTAATGTTTTTCCCGCCCTTTACCTTGAGAAAGACACCCAACAATTCCAATTTTGGCGCTAACTTTCCCTCCCTACTCCTTAATTTGTGTCTCTTATCTAAACTAAAGAACTACCGCCAATTTGGATAGTTTAGATAAGAGACACAAATTAAGGAGTATGGAGGGAAAATTAGCGCCAAAATTGGAATTGTTGGGTGTCTTTCTCAAGGTAAAGGGTGGGAAAAACATTACTTCTCTCAGATGGGGTTAATTTTGTCTTTTAACCCTCTTTGTGGGCTTCACGTACTTGCCACGTCACCAAGATGACGGAGAAGTTGAAAAAAACTGACGGAAGTACTTCAATGATAGCAATACTAGAGTCTGGGTATCACATTGGTACGATTAAGAGTTGAGGTATCACATTGGTAGGTACACCAGAGTTGAGGGACTGTTGGTGAAAAAAACTCTTAGAGTATATGTTTTTAGAGTTTATGGTATTATAGTGTATGGTATACGATTTTAAAAAAAACTCAAGATAGTGTTTGATAAAATAACTTAAATATAATTTTTTAATTGTTTCAAGATGAAATAGTTGTGTATTATTGAATGATATGGGGGCATATATATAGGCATTACAAAACCACAATCTCGTAGGATTCAGAGTCCTAATCTATTACGGAGATGCTAATCTATCTCCTAACAGGAAACCTATTAGGCTAAGACACACACAAGGGTAGAATAGTAATTCTTCCGGAACACTCCCCCTTGTGTCGCATGCCTAGGTTGCATGGTGCACACATCGTTGCCTCGGTAAAAACCTTGTCAAGCAAAATAAAAACCTCTTGGGTAAAAACAAAAGCTTGATCGAAGGGAAAAAGAGCACAACGCACCGTCTACATTTGATAGCATCATGTGAGGTAGACTCCCCCTGAAGTCTACGAAACAACTCCTCCTGATTAGTGCAATAATCATGGAGTACAAAGAACAACGTACACAACATTCATGACATGCTTCTCAAACGTAGTCTTGGGCTAATGATTAATCATTAATCTAGCCACACATCCTTAGATCATACATGCTATACTTAGCCAAACTTAGATCTTAGGAAACAAGATTGCATAACAACTCAAAACAAGAGTTTGCAATGAAAATCAGATTCTTGGGTAGAATGACATTCACTCACTTAAACGGCCATAACTTCTTCGTCAAAATAGGTATCAGTGAACCGTAAAATGTTCTGAAAAGTAGACACCCGTGGCTTTCCAGTGACCTAAGGTTCAGAATCTCATCCGATCGGAGCAGTTCACAATGCTCTGTCGAAGTTGACTGACTTGCAAATTTCCGGACAGGACTGTCCTACTTTGCTAAAACGGCCATAACTCACTCAATATGATAGCTATGAACGAAAGGTTGATGTCCCTGGAAAGTAGACACATAGACCTTTACAACGGTACTAATTTCATCATATTTCATCGAGCGAGCTGTCATGTAGGTCTCGTTAAAGTTGACCTACGAAACTGGACAGATTCTAATTTGTCACATTTAATGTGTCTTTCGCGAAAAGAATGTGGGAATGGACCAATGAAGGACTGATTTTGGTCCAAGATGGAACCGTAAGCATCCTCTACGCTACCAATGTCGACTGCTACACCGTGCATGGCACGGATAGGCTCGGCCTCACCGTGTGGAACATGGGTGAGGTGGTCCTCTAATCGCTTCGTGAACATGAAAAATAGATGATAATGTGAATTTCAAAGAACTCGAATCATCATATCTTGTTCAAAATGACCAAAAATGATCATATCAAAACCGAGAAGACAGTAAAACCGAACTCATGATTCAAAGAATCTTGAGTTACATAAACTACTGCTGCAGGCAAGCAAACCTATGTCTGCAAGCTAACAAAGCTATTGTCGAAGCTTGAAAAAGATATTGTTAATGAAATCAGACAGATTTATTCCTCACCATTCTTAACACAAATATCAAGATGAAAATTCATCATTGGCATGAATGGCCTTTAAAACTTAGCAAGGCACGAAGATATACAACACAATCTCCGCACGAGATCCGTAAAACAACTACCTGCGTCGTAGGACAGTGTGGGTGGTTACGCAATTAGCAAGACACTCGATTTCACGGCGGGACATTCTCAAAATGAAGATTAAGAGAGTCAACGACGCGGTGAACTTCTCTACACAATACGCCGTAGGATATTGTAAGAGAGGGGATTGAAACAAATGGCAATCCCATTGAATGTATCACATGGCAATAGAACTACATTCTTCAACTTAAGAGTTGGAAAAACATGGTATTAGAACAGTTGAATACCAAACAATTACGGTGGAAAACCTTCCATTTGGTGCGGGTGGTCACCAATAATAATAAAATCATTTGAGCTATGAAACGACTTGGAGAAAACCGGAAAATTAACCGGAAAACCATGTCAATATAACTCAAAACCGGGTGAAATTTGGACTGGGAAAACGTGGCAGCAAGAACTGCTGAAATATGCGGAAAAGATGACGAGAACCGACGGGAAAAAAATCGTCGGAAAAACTCGTAGGAAGCCGGCGGCACCGATTGCCGAAAAACTGGCCGGCGGCGGCCGGAGCTGGCTGGTATGGAGGCCGTAACTTCAGGTCCAACAAAGAACGCCGTCTGGAACCGGATGGCGGTGCCGGAAACGCCGAAAATGGTCGAAAGGCGGCGAATACGCCGGTAAAACGCCGGAAAATGTTCCGGAAACGCCGGAACAGTAACCGGGAAAAACGACGTCAATTTTGATGTTCCGAGGTCCGTTTTCCAAATTTTAAGGTCCAAAATCACAATGTAGTGCTATTGGGGTCCCATGTAACCCAAAAGCGGCCAATTTAAAAACCACGTGAGTTGCAAACGTTGACCATGCATGCTAAGCCAAGGCAAATAAAATTCTCACGAGTCAATCTTGTAAACAAGAAATACGAGAAATTTTATAGAATATGCCAATATTTAATACAACACAAACAAGCTTCCAATTCCAATAGACGACTTAAGCTAAAGTCGAGCAATAATCATGGCAATGCCAACGTCATACTTGAAAAATAGTAAGCAGAAGACATAGTCAAAATAGATTGACTAATCAAAAGTCTGTAGCAACAAAATCTTGCATATCGGATTGGGCGGAGCCTTAGCCTGAGGCTAAAAAATGTGCTTACTTGAGAATGGAAGAATGTTACGTTTCCATCTCCAAAATTCCCTCAAAAATAGATACATGTGCCAAAAATGGCATGCGTTTCTTTGATGTGGAGTATGCATCAATGTCAACTCTGATAATACAACGTCATAGACGTTCATTAAATCACTTTTAAGTGTGTCCCATAGAATTCGTTATTTTTGGGATCTTTTTGTCAGCAAATAGTGCTGCATCAGAATAATGAATCAACTCAAATAAATGAGTACGTAGACCTTGAGATTATCGTTTATAGACATGAGTTTAAGAAAACTCAAACATTCAAATAACAGTCGCGATGGCGACGCATCCATAAGAAACGAGGGTTGTATAGGTTTCAAATAATCGAAACTATTCAAGTATGTAACCGGAATAAGAAGGTTGTGATGTATATGGTCACAAAATAATCGATGCATATCGGCGATTCTCATGATCGCACCCAAAACAGCGGTGCACTCAGGCGACCACACGAAATCGATATCTTCCTTTTTAAATAATAACGTGACTCCCCCAGGACCGTCACACGAAAAACGTCGACCAAGAAGGGAATCATATCCCTCTTTGGTCTCATCGGCGTTATAAGAAAGGCCGGAAAAGAAGACATGAAAAAGGCTAATAGCGCCCGATAATTTATATATATATATATCTTCAAAAGCAGCAACTTTAAGGAAAACATACTTGTTGGTCTGCCAAATAGACCGCATATAAGTAAATTGCTCTGCAAATCGATCGGCATGCATGAAGTTGCTTGTTGAATTCCTTTTTCGATCTTCGTCCGATGACATAAAAATCTTGAGAGGATACGATCGAAATCGTATGTAGATGGCAAAAGTATCATCCATCGCGGCATGAATGTCATCACCATAGTACGACGAGCAATGATTTTTCCTATACGAGCACGTGAAATATCGTTAGAAATAAAAACGTGCCAATGAACATTTAAATAATGAAATAGGAAAAAGGAAAAGGAAAAGAAAATATAGTATGAAGCCCAAATGGCTATTGTGCCCGGCTGCAGGTGTCGCGAGCGGGGCTTCAAGGGTCGCGAGCGAGGCTGTAGGTGTCCCGAGCGTGCTTGCAGGGGCTGCGTGCGGGGCTGCATGCGGGGCTGCATGCGGCTGCGATGCGGGGGCTGCAGGGGTGCATGTAGGGGTGATGCAGGGGCAGCGTGCAGGGCTGCGTGGGTGCGTGCAGGGGCAGCGAGCAGGGCTGCATGTGGCTGCGATGCGGGGGCTGCAGGGGTGCATGCAGGGGTGATGCAAGGGCAGTGTGCAGGGCTGCGTGCGGGGCTGCATGCGTGGGTGCAGGGGCAGCGAGCAGGGCCTGCAGGGGCTGCGTGCAGGGCAGCAAGGCAGAAGTTGCAGGGGCAGCAAGGCTGGCTGCGCGCAGGAATGCGGGGCTGCGGGGGTAGCAGCGGGGGGGGGGGGCTGCAACAACGGCGAGCAGGGGCTGCGCCGACGAGGAGATGCCGGAGGCCGGAGATGACGGCGGCCGGCGGTGGAGAAGAGAAAAAATTTCTAGGGCTCTAAAAGTTAGGGTTTTAGGGCAACGTGCTGATAACGTGTTTCAGGATGAAATAATTGTGTATTATTGAATGATATGGGGGGCCTATATATAGGCATTACAAAACCACAATCCCGTAGGATTCAGAGTCCTAATCTATTACGGAGATGTTAATCTATCTCCTAACAGGAAACTTATTAGGCTAAGATACACATAAGGGTAGAATAGTAATTCTCCTGGAACATTAATTAAATTTTAAGACATTACCACATGGTTCTCCGGGATAACTGAAAAAACCATCTCGTTGAAGTGTATCTGTCTCCTACATAACTAAAATGAATTTAATATTATTTCATAAAACAATCATTTATAAGTATTTTACATTTAGACTAAGAGCTATGCCGTACTCCTAGTACATTTTTATAGTACAATATCACATTTGTATTTACTGTTCAGTTTTCTCCTACTATCTCAAGTACAATTGAGTCGACTTGATATTTCAAAAAATGTGATATAAACCAAGACGTACATTAAAATCATATAGGGTCAAGTCACAGCTAAATATAAGTGATCTCGAAATATCATACTAATATTATTAATAGTGTTCACAACATTATACTGGTGCCTTAAAAAAAATTATACCATTAATGAATGTCACGAGAGAAATTTTATTAACTCGCAAATTTAAAACCATATATGGTGGAAAATAATTAAGCGATGGATATACTTTGAACATTTCTTCTAACACGTAGAAATTTGTCTATCTTGTTCCGTGCATGTGGTATATGCTTGAAAAGTTTCATGCATACTTGCCTTTCTGCACGCCCTACAAAGATATTGTTAGTGAATCATGTTACAACTTACATCTATACCAAAAACGTTATAGAACCTACAAAGAAAAATCTTGGAACAAAATGAAAACACAGAGTTTAGGTTTAGATATCTTCTTGCTGCTTTTGCTCAGTGTTCTTCTCAATCTTTTTCTCGGCTCAGTGTTTCAGCCTCGAAACCTTACAACCAACCCTTCATCTGCAAAATCAACTCCAAAAAGCTACTGCTTATGACCTTAATTAAAAGAGTAAATGGATGTAACTATCGGGTTATTCTACTATATATTAATGTATAACATATGTATGTTATACATCTCACATCCAATGATTGACAATAAATATTATTTTTCTAACCCACTTACAAAATAATATCGTCCGTCGGATGTGGGATGTATAACATATATTGATGTATATTAGAATTTTCCGTAACTAATCCAAGCTGAGACTAAATGGTATCCTATCATTATTAATTATACCGTGTGAACTACCGACAGTTGAAAACTTTAAATCAAAATGCGATATGGGCTTGCGGCAGTTTTCCTAACATCCAGAGATCTCGTGCGCACCCGAAATTTCTTCCTTTTCTTTCTCCTATCTGCTATATATAAAGAAGAAAAGTATGAGAAAATTGAATATACATAAGGAATTTAAAGATCGTTTAACTAAATTCAATTCGGTATATACCCAAATTTTACATAGAGCAAGTATGATCAAGAATCAAAATCGAAGAACATACTCAAATAGAATCCGCATTCTAAGATTTTTGTACCAACCTACCCGAATAGAATTTCTCTCAAACTTCTATTTGAGAGAGCTTGACAAAGCCATGTACGTGTAACCTGATGATCACCCACCTTCACCCATCTCTATGTGGACGGTTGTTGATCGGTTTCAAAGTGAAGTAACTGCATGCAACTTCCTTTTTATTTGTGCTCTCGGTTATTTTACTTCGTTCTTCAACAATTTTTTTTAATGTTTTACGGTAGTGTCCATGTTGTTAATTGCACTCCTGTTAAAACAATTTAATCTAAGAAGGGCAATTTCGGTAAGAGAAAATTGACAGTTCCATAAGGACGGTTGACTTAATTAATATATATATATATATAGCCAAAAATACCAATTTGCACCTTAAACTTGGTCTTAATTATCAATTCCCCCCCCCCGAACTTACATTTGAGTCAATTTACCTCTTAAATTTGGTAAAAATTACCGATTTACACCCTATCTATTAAATTTAATATTTTCAATCTAATTTTAAGTCACATGTCATGCATTTAAGGGGCAGTATTGTCATTATATATTTATTTATATTTAATAATGAAATAAATTAATAAAATTACTTAAGATGAACACTTGCTACAATGTTTGTTTTTTCGAAACATGTTATTGATTTATATATTTATTATTTTATGTGATATTGTATTTTAAAAGATATTAGAAAAATATAAATAAATAAATACATTAAAAATTAAAAATAAATGTGTGTTCCAAGAGAATTACTATTCTACCATTGTGTGTGTCTTAGCCTTATTAGGTTTTCTGTTAGAGATAGATTCACATCTCTGTAATAAATTAAGACTCTGAATCCTACGGGATTGTGGTTATGTAATGCATATATATTGGCCTCATTATCAATCAATAAACGGTTACGTTCTGTTCTATTACGTCGTTATTATTTACGTTTTGTTCCTCCTCCAACAATGTGTACATGTAAAAATATATTTCTACACAACACATTATATTTGAATGGGTGGGTATGTTAAAAATATAATTCAAAGTAGGGTTAAGTATGTAGAAAAAAGATGTAAATAAATAATTTGATTAACAAAATAATCTTCATTTTAAAGAATATTTTTATTTTTTTAAAGAAAATTATAAATAGAAAATGACAACATTACCCCTCATGTGCATGACATGTGACGCAAAATTGGATAGAAACAATTAAATTTAACGGATGGGGTGCAAATCGGCAATTTTTACCAAGTTTAGGAGGTAAATTGATTCAAATACAAATTCGGGGTGCAAATTGACAATTTCAGCCAAATTTGAGGTGTATTTTGACAATTTCGCCTATATATATATATATATAAATCTCTATTCAGATTGAAGTTTCACTCTGAAATTACAAAGTGAAGTTCCAATTTTAACACACTTTTCGGTCAAATGTTTTCGCCATAATTAATTCAATATTTAGGTATACTATTCAAGATCATCTCTACACATTTTCATCTATTTCGGACATCATTAAGGTATTGAAATTAGATTAAATCAATGAATGAATTAAAACTGTTCAACGTGAACCGTTCGTGTAAATCTTAATTTTGAAAGCTCAAACCATTGTCAAATTGGATGAAACTTTGTAGAGATGATCTTGAATAACATACCTAAATATTGAATAGCTTATGGTGAAAACATTTGACCGAAAAGTGTGCCAAAATTGGAACTTCACTCTGTAATTTCAAAGTGAAGCTTCACTCTAGATAATGACTGTATATATATATATATATAATTACTTAGTAGTATTAGACAATATTTGAATCAACTAAAAACTTACTTTATATATTTTTTATATAAATTAGGACATAAGCTCAAACCCAAAAATAAGTGGACTAAAACTGATTAAGTAATTAATGCAGTAATGTCCAAAATATCATTATTTTCGCGAAAATTACTAGCTGCCACTCCTAGATATAATAAGTGTTACTCTCCACATTTTTTAGTTTTTTTTTTCCAGCAAATTTAAGTTTTTTTTTTTGGCAAAATTACCGGCAATTTGGAGGTGAGCCAATATATAAATTTGTTCCTTACATCATGAGCTTTCATTTAAGTACCATATTGTATATTTTTTTTAGAAATTTTAAAATTTCGAATTTTACTAACCGAAAACACAATAGGAGTTAGTTTTCTAATCGACAGTAGTAGGTACATTCTCAGTCGGCAGTAACAACTAGTTTCATATTCAACAATAACATGTTGCTTAATTAGATAGTAACAGTTAGGTTCATAAACGACAGTAGCAGCTAGTTAATTTCTCAGTCGATAGTAGCAGATAACTTCTTAATCGACAGTAGCATATAGCTTTTTTATCGGCAGTATCATGTACACATGTAGATGTGATATGTGGTAGTGAGAATGAATTTTGAATTCTATTAAATGTGATGGGCTAAAGAGGGATAAAAAAGTAAAATATCATATGACATGTGGCATCTTGTCATTATGTTGTCATTATTTGTAATTTTTTGCCCTATTTTGTTCTATCAAAATAGAAAGTGAGTTTTTTGTAAACTAAATTATTATCTGGTACTGATTAGTAGTTTGTTATAATTTATACCAATGTTACTGTTAGAATTGTGACAAATTCAACTTACAAGTTACAATCAAGTTGGTGGAATTTTTACTATAACCATTCATGTGTGCAAGTGTGGCAAACATATAAATTAAAGTTAAATTTGGGTAGGCCCAAATATAAGCAAACAGCTTGGCTGCTTATGTACTAAAACTTCCATGATGTCCTGATGGGTTTCCAAATGTCTTAGTAATTTAGTTCATCATCCTCTAGTTTTGGGCCTTAGTCACTGTTGAACCATCTCTAAACATATTTTTTTTCTCATATGACAATGACATCATCTAATATCATTTGGCTCAAATACTGCAAATGCCAGTCAATCACTTGTGTCATTTGGTTATCATGAAATGATCTCTTAAAATGGGAAATGCCAAGGTTCAAAATATTATTTGTCTGATCTCAATTGTGTAAGGGGTCGATATTGATATATAAGTCACTCACCATTTTTTTCTACGTTATAAGACTTCAGTACCTATATAATCTATATCAAACTAAGAAACTTTGGTTATTCGATCAAAAAAAGAAAAGAAAAAAAAACTTGGAGTGCTGTTCAAATTGTTCAAAATTGTAGGTTCAACCGTCCGACGATAAAACACAAGGGTTGTTATTATAAACTCGACACATGTTCACAATTGCTTAAGGATCTAAGTTATGTGGCAGTACAACATAAAAATGATTAATCCTATTCATCTCCCTAACCAATGAAAGCCACATCTGACCATTACGCAGATAGACATATGAATAGAAACAGAGAGAACTTGGCTTGAAAGATCACCCAGACCTTCCCGTCCACATCCCCAATCCGCCGCTCAACCTCATTATTCCCTCTCGATGCCGACCCTCCACCACCACCACCCATTGCCGCCCACTTGCTCATTTCTCTTTGCCCTAATTCCAATGAGGCCCCATATTCCACTATCCTCGTCAAAGTCGAACAGATTAAACTCCTTAATCAGTGTTGTATAACCTCGTTAATTAGTAGAGTATTATGTACTTGGGGATTGTGTTTCATTGTTTTGACCGAAATCGGAATCAAACATGAGAGGAAGATCTGAAGAACTAAAGTACCAAATAAGTAGGCGTGGCTGATCTCTTGGATTTGATCAGAGACTCGGAGTAATTAATTATGCAGACAAGATTTGGTAGATTTGTCTTATGTTGTAGTGGGTGCATAGCCTGCAGTCATTATACTCGACTTGACTATAATAACCTTGCCTAATTTATTTTCATCTGCACAAAATCGTAGAACTTATAATTAATTTCCAGGATACTGTCTCTATGACTTTATGTTTCCCTGTTCCGAGAGACCTATTCGTCTTTTGTCATCTTGATCTCAAAACACATGATGATATATACCTTCGTTATAATTGACAGTATGGTTTCACTTGACTCGAAATATTAGTAATTACTACCTAGTAATGGCGGAATTGTGGAAGTAAAATGAAGTTAAATACTTAAATCCAAGCTTTTGTGTGCATATTGTTGCAATAGAGACGGTCAACAATTCATGAGTAGTTTCGCCTGTTATGAGTTATTCGAAGTTACGGATGTGGAAAATGCTTTATAATTTTATACTCATGGACTACTTTGAATTATTATGATGTTTCTAACGAATTATTGAGTTTGAGAGTAAATTTCTTTCAAAATGGCATTACGGACTTTTACTATTGGATTCATTGGAATCATGCATGTAAAAAGAGGCAATTGGGGTGGCTACGTTGAGCTGCTCAAGAGAATAATAGACATAAAAAGAAAGAAAGAAAAAAACGACAAGAGAGAGAGAGAGAAAGACTTAAGGAGAGCAGAATAAAGTAATAGACAGGCCAACATGCGAATGTGTTTAAATTCATAATACCATTCTCCGCCGTTGGACAGATAAGCTGTCCCTTTTGTCTCATTTCATATCTCTCACACAATCCTAGCCTTCGAATCTCTCACGTACTCTCCCTACTCTCTCTTAAAAACCCTTAAACCTCATCATAAACACAACTCACTCGATCTTTCTTCTTCACCAACTTTCCGGCAATCTTTCCCGAAACCAGCAGGATGATGGGTTCGAAGGGGAGGAAGAAGCAGATGTGGTCTCCGCAGCCATTGACGCCACTCATGGAAGGTCCGGACCCAGAGATTCAAGAAGAAGGAGGTAAGAAGGAGAGCTCCTGGGAAGCCATACGTGAATGGTTCAGAGCACAAAAGGGTGGTCTTCCTCAAGGAAGTAACTTATCAACTTCAGCTTATGGAAGTAATGGTGGTACTATTCCGGCAAAGAGACAAGATTTGAGGCTCTTGCTTGGGGTTCTGGGATGTCCTCTAGCACCAATTCCTCAAGCTGGTGATCCTGTTGATCATCCCATGCCACACATCAAAGACATTCCATTTGTAAGAGCTAGCATCAAACATCTTGAACTAATTGAATCTTGCTCTCTCTTTCTGTTACTAACGAATGATAATGGTGATTCAGGAAACATCGACTGCGCACTACATTATACAACAGTATCTGGCAGCAAGCGGTTGCTCGAAGCAGCAGAAGTGCAACAAGAACATGTACGCGAGTGGGATGGTGAAGATGGTTTGCTGCGAGACTGAAGTGTCCGCAGGTAGAAATGTGAAGACTTTAGGAACACGAAGTGGGGAAAGTGGGTGCTTTGTTCTTTGGCAAATGTTGCCCGGAATGTGGTCTCTGGAGTTGGTAGTCGGCGGCAACAAGGTGGTGGCCGGAAGTGATGGAAAGACTGTTTGGAGGCACACCCCTTGGCTCGGTACTCATGCTGCCAAAGGCCCTCAACGCCCATTACGCCGTATCATCCAGGTAAGATCAGAAATCCAAACCTGTTCATTCTACATGTAACATTGACAACCGATCACTTTCATCTATTAACATAACAAGTCTATGAAAGTCATATTTGACATCGAACATGGTTTGAAGACATTCATGGATTCTATGTTTTTGGATTGCATATACCAATCTGAGGTTTAAGAACGGTAGTGTTCAATTATTCGAAAGAGTTAGCCTTTAGGACTTGGCTCATTTCTTTACCGAACAAAGATAGTGATTTGAGGAGGGAAGAAGATCACAATCCCAATAAAAATGGTATGAGGCTGACAATAATGGAGAAACTGTCCCATGCTTTACCCTACAAGTCTTTTCTTTTCTTTGAACACCTCAAACTCTCAGAGGGTTAAGAATGGCATGTGATTGCAGGTTTCTTGCGTCATCCATGGTCATATGTGTACATGGTCTTGGGATTACCATAATCTCTGAACTAAAGTGGCTTCTCTCTCTCTCTCTCTCTCTATTTATTTCTTTGCTTTTGCTTTTTCTTTATTTTCACTTTAGTGAATGAATGCTTCTGGATCTAGTGCATTATGCCTCCTTTACCCTTTCTTTTTCTTCTTCTTTCTCTTTCTTCTTTCGGGTATATTTTCTTTTTGATCACAATTTTATCTACACTAGCTAGTAGTTACTATTGATTCTAGCTATAATGCCCCAGAAAGCTTACTCACACGTGAGTGCACAATTGAACGTTTTGCTTTGCTTCGTTTTCATTATTTTTAAATTAAGAATAACAAATTTTTATGTCGACGAGTCGAACTCATAAACTCACACTTATAATAAGATATTTCTTTCACTAGACTGAATGATAGCGGGTGATTATGATTTCATTTTGATTAGAGAAATACACCGAAATTCTTGAGTTGATTTAGTTTGTAATTTGGCTTAAAATGTGCATGAAATAGTTAAATCAGCTAATTTTATCAGGGTAAATTAGCTTAATGTTTATGGCTTAACCTGCAATATGTAGATTTTTAAATTTGATTAGATTAATAGATATTTTGATTGTGTTTTGCTGCAGGGTTTAGACCCAAAGAGCACAGCAAGCTTGTTTTCCAAGGCACAATGCTTGGGGGAGAAGAGGATCGGCGACGATGATTGCTTTGTGCTAAAAGTCTCAGCAGATCGCGAGGCTGTGATGGAACGAAGCGAAGGCCCTGCAGAGGTAATTAGGCATGCATTGTACGGCTACTTTTGCCAGAAGAGTGGACTCCTCATCTACTTAGAGGACTCGCACCTTACTAGGGTCGAAACCCCAGAAAACGAAACGGTGTATTGGGAGACCACTATAGGAAGCAGCATTGCGGATTACAGAGATGTGGATGGTGTGATGATCGCTCATCAAGGCCGTTCCATCGCCACCGTTTTCCGGTGTGGGGAGCTTTCGATGGAGTACACCAGGACTAGAATGGAAGAGGTTTGGAACATTGATGATGTTGTGTTCAATGTGCCGGGGCTTTCCATGGACTATTTCATTGCTCCTGCTGATATATATGATAGTAGTAGTGCTGTACAATCACCTTGATTAACTCTAACGAACCGGACTTATTAGGATGCTAGCTTGTTTCTAACTACAAAAATATTGGCGGGTACACGAGTGTTTTTTTTTTCTGGTTTTAATTTCCTCCTATCTTCAAGTGTATTATGTAACATGTAGCTTTTCTGTTTTGTAATAATATGATATGAAGTCACTGAACTTAAAATAACGTGCTCAACCGCATGCATGGGATGAAATAAGAGGGATCATGGTTTATTCTAGTCGATCAACTGCACCGTTTTGACTATATATATCTGATTTTTATTACATTTAACCTGTCTGTAAGTTGCCTACATGCATGCAACAAACTATTTGCGGAAGATTTACTAACTAATTAGATAACCTCAAAAAAAAAAAAAGATAACCTCAAGATTGAAAAGTAGGACTGCCCGCTCCCTCCATATATTCCTCAAAGCTTTGAGATTGCCACTATAAGACATGGTGGAATTAGATTATTTGAAGATGCATAATAGATGTAAATGATTCCAAATCCTTATTCTTATGATCATTGATATTTGAAAACCAATATGTACAAAGTTGCAAACACACCATCTTATTTTCACGTCCGAATGATGGTTATGTATGAATATGGTAGGGCATTTCATATGTGGATTCATGTGGCCCAAATAGATTGTTACTGGGCCTACCCTCCAGACACCTGTCCATATCTCTGGCCTTTGTCATGAACAAGTGAACAACGACAAATAAATTCAGACTATTTCCTTTCCCTCCACTCCTCCAGACTCCAGACTATAGATCGAATCCCCTTTAATTCAGTATTATTTATCGTTCCAACCAGAAATGATATGATCTTTCTGTAAGCTTTGTTTTCGTCGTAGAGATAAATAAGACCCGAATCGAAATCTTAATCTGTAGGAGGCCGGCCATCCAATTCACAGCAGCCTATAACTGCTGCATTAACACCTTGACACCAAGGTGAGCCAATATATATTTCTTGGTCGTCAGCGTTGATGCAGCAAATTCTATTTAGACACTTTCGATCTGTTTGGCGAGTTTGGGCAAAAAAACCATCTTCCTACAAATTAACCTATTTTTACCCAGTACATATGAACATGCACCTCCTTACATCTTGCGTCCAACAAAGTCTTATTTGTAGACATGTTTTGTGCGGGAGATTCAAGATTAAGTATATTTACGAAGTATAGTATGTGCCATTGTGCCAATCCCATATACTAATTGCATATACACGCTATAGCTAGTTACTTTCATAGTAAAATCAAAGTTCAAAGGCACTGATCTATCTTTTTTATATATATTTATTTAACAAAGGAGAAGGCAAAAAATATGATCTCCTGTGTCCGATAAACTCTAACAAAGAGGATAAACAAAAGCTCAATCCGACATGTGTACACCCATACATGCAAAATCATAGATATAAAAACTTCTAGCAAATAGCAAACACTCAGCCAATAAACCTTTAATCAAATGACGGGATGAAGCTTGTAGCATTGGCAGACAGTTGTGAGATACAAAGAATAGAGAAAATAGACATCTTGTGATGCTTCTTGTAATGATGAAAAGAATGCAGAGCAGACTCTCTGAACAATTCTAAAAGATGACGTTGGGATTCTAACACATTAAAAATATTACATTCGAAACGCACTAGATTCTTAGTGATCCAAATAAACCAAATTAGATTACAGGAGACCAGAAACTAAAGTTGGCGTTTAGGTTTTGGGAATGTTGAAACATCAACACCATTAAACACTTCATCAAGGGTACCCCAAGGCGAGAATGAATGAGAAAATAGAAGGCAAACTCATTTCCATAAAGCCACAATTTCATAGTAATGCAAAAGAAGATGTGTACTCGATTCCGCATGACTTCAACAAAAGGAGCAACGAGATGAAAGTGAAAAACCTCACCGTTGTAAAGCATCATCAGTTAGTAAACACCTATG
Source organism: Argentina anserina (assembly GCF_933775445.1). NCBI lineage: Eukaryota > Viridiplantae > Streptophyta > Magnoliopsida > Rosales > Rosaceae > Argentina > Argentina anserina. The sequence continues at coordinate 7,926,887 of NC_065874.1, forward strand.
AAGAGCCTTCCAAACAACAAGAGTTTTACAGGGTTAAATTGCTTTACTCCAGATCACTTTACCCCAATCTTTATGCTCTCCATGATTTGAGAAGAAAACAAAAGTTTCTTTTGCCATCAGAATTCTTGAGGAGGAGTGCGGCCATAAAAGAGAGTCAGATGTGTCTGCATCAGGCAGAGCAATGCGCTCAATTTTTTCTGCTGCTTGAGGGAATAAAGAAATAAAATCTGCTAGGAGAACCCAATGAGAATCAACAATAACAGCATCATGCTAAAAAAATATCATTTTACCATCACCAACACTCTAATGCAAAGAATTTAAAAACATTGTCCACCAAAGGTGCCTCTAGTTCTGTCTCCGTATTCCTTCTCAAATAAAGTTCGAAAAGGAAAGAACACACAGACCCGCATATACGTATGTCTTTCACTGGGTGCATTCCTCTTCTAGTTTCATGGGAGAAACAAACATTTCTTCAGATGATCTGACATATAACGATGAGATCGAGAGGTCATTAATTCTCTTCAGCTGTATAATTTTTGATATATTGTACGTAATTGTTTAAAACAAGTTCAAGTTCTATGAGAGAGAGAGAGAGAGAGAGAGAGAGAGAGAGAGAGAGAGAGGGAGCGGGGGGGGGGGGGGGGGGGGGGGACAAAAGAAGCTTCGGGAGTAAGAATCTGCAGCAGGAAAATCTTTACTACAAAGACCCAAAGTTTGCAAATGAAAGTACAGAATCCAAAGTATGACTGCAAATGATGATTTGCATTTTCATAGAAGGAAGTGCCTTCCTCGGATATAACAACTTCCTAATCAGATGGAAACCATTTCATAATCATCACTGAGTGATCATGATTCTAAAACAGTCTCATGCAAAGTACTCTATAACAAGAATTTAAACAAGCTAAACGAGCCATGCATCATCATCGTCATCAGCTTTTGATGCAAGAGAGGTAGGAGTATACCCTGATCTCTTTAACTTTGAGGACATAAAGATAGAAGCTTCCTCGATATGTGCACGCGTGGGAGTGCGTTGTATTCTTCCTTCCCTTTAGGCTTTATTATCTTTTCTCTCTTTAATTTCGGGCTATCTAAGACTATATCTCTATCTATTTTTCTCTCGAGTAGTACTGTCTCGCTGTGGAGATAGAGAGTAGCTGGGGGAAGATTTCCTGTCCAACTTGCAGTGTTCTCTGCAACCAATAAAGGTTGTAGTGGCACCGCTTTCTTTTCCAGTGCTACTTCAAAAAATTTAAAAGAAACTTCAATCTCTCTCGATCTGCATATATGCATCTACCCTTGTGCTGCTGCCGAGGTTACCAGTCTAGATAGAGTACGTTGGACCTGAGTAATTGTTAGAGTTGGATCGGACCTGCCTTGGTTCATTTTTTTTTAATTAATTGAGATCACACGGTTTCCTCAAAGATTTTCGAGACGTACTAGTCAATACCGAGAGCCTAGCAACCAAGAATAAATTGAAATTTCAATAGCGACGGAGGGTTTCGAGTTTGAATATAGAGATTTAATACCTAAGTTCTTACAAATTCAACCACCCACAGTGTTTTTTAATATAAATTTTTAAAATCTTTTTACATAAATATAACAAGATATGAAACTCGAGTATCTGAATTAACAGTACATTAGGAAATTTTTTGGATCCGAATCAAGTATATAGTTCACCATTTACCAAAGTGGTAGTGCTAAATTAAACATATACATGACATGCGAAGGGGATGAGGTCATGTAGCTTTGTGGAGTAAAGAAACAATATTGACAGGGACACTTGTTGTTCTCTTTGTTTGACACCCAAGGAAAAAGAGCAGCAAAGATAGCTCGATACGGTTGGTCGGCTTCTCTTGTAGGAATTTATATTCCCTTATCGCGAAAAAGAGTTAGCTTATGCTCGGTAATCACTTTCTAGCTAGATCGTTGTGCCAAATGACTATAGTTCATTTTCTTTAATACATGTTCTCTGTACGTATTGTCCTCATAAGACATCCATGATCTTTTTACTTTGTCGGGGAATTGATACAAACTTACAATTAGACAGGTATTCTTCTGATAATCCCAATGGTTTTGTCTTCAATAACTAACTTGGAGCAACTGACTTTAGAAGCACCAGTAGTTTCAGATGGTTGTTTGATGATTTAACTCTTTAAATTGATAAAAAGAGACAATTCACTGTAATAATAATCGACTTATCGAGAAGGATATATGCAGTAATGCCTGCAGCACATATATTAACACAAATTTACAAGATTGCAAGAGAATTAAGAACATCTCCCATGCATGCACGCTAGTTTGTAATTTGTTACTTCATTTTATTCAAATGGTGTTGAAATTCTTATACAAAAGGTGACCTTTTGTAGTCTTATTTTGTTAACCGTATCAGTGATCAAGTGTTCGTACTTATTAAAACAGTGTATTTGAGTTCCAATTCGCAGGTAACATGATGATAATGTTTTACGTAAGAACGAGCATTAAATGAGTAGTTGAATCAACAAATGTGCAATAACCCGATTTTTAGGGTTTAAATTGTATGAATTCTTATAAATTATTAAATTTGGAAAATTTAATGAATCGCATTTTTTCACTTCATGACGATGTCTAATCGAAAACGGAATCGTCTTCGGAAATTTAAATTGGAAAAACATTACGTTTCCGCGACGCGGGAGTCGATTTGTACTCCGTCGCTCGTTTCCGAAAACTTCATTCACGAAAGTTTTATAGCTCGTCGATGCGAATTTGTGGACACGTCAACGTTCTAATCGGACGTCGTATGTGAAAGTTATTAGCGACGAAAGTTAGTTTCTGATTTTGGAAAAAGTATAAAAGGAAATTTTTGAAAACTAGGGTTTCCAAAAACCCTCATTTCTCTCTCCCTCTCACCCCGCAGCTATCACTCTCTCTCTTTCTCTCTCTCCCCGACCCTTTCTCCTTCTCAAATCGCCTCCGGCGATCTCCACGACTTCGGCCTCTATGGCCCTCACAGCCTGCCTCAAAGGCACCGCACGATCTCCAACTGCCACCCTTAGACGAATCACGCCGCAATGAAGCTCGATCGACAACTGGAAGCTCCTGCGCTTTGCCGCCGTCCAAGCTCCGCCTCCGGCAATGCAAGCACTCGGCAATAGTCGCTCTCCACCGCTCCTCACCCCCCGGTGCTTTCTATGGATTAGCAGAATTGAAAGACTACTCTGAAGATTTCGAAGTTTCTTTATTTCATTTTGTGGTGAGGATTGAGCGGATTTTACATTTCCATTTGATATAATGCTTGAATTATAAATCGGTTTTGTAATAATCAATTCGACTGAGATGTACTATAAACTCAGTAACGATACACTGTGATTATAAGATGATTTCGATTTATTGTGATTGTTTTAGAGTTTTTTATGGTTTCGATTTTAAGTTTAACACTTGAAATTTCGGGGTCGTGACAAAATGAACAGAGGTGAACGTGAGTCGTTGATACTATACGTAACTACATGCTCTTAGTTCCATAAATTCTCTTATGTAAGCAGTGAATCGAATGAGTACGTAGTTGATACCATAAATTAAGCTGCTACAACATGCAAATTTACTTTCCTCAGTGATTTTGTTGACAAGTTACAATAGTGGTGGCTCGTAGCTAGAAATATATGCAATTACATTTAGTTAGGTTGGTATTGCATATGTTTAGCAGGAGAAATAATTTAGTAAAACATTAGAAATTTATTATGTTCTGTATATGTATTATATATGCCCGCCAAGCAGAAAAAAAAGAAGAAAATAGAGTATGACCGTATGAGTCAATAGTTCACAAGAAGTTCGGGAGTAATGCAGTTAAAATTTTTATGTATTATTAGAAATCCAACTTTTTAGAATGAGAGTTCAGGCCAGGTCTGATATAAGCCTAAATGATATTAGTATCTTTAGGCTATATATAGGCTTTTAAATCGATATAATTTTCAAGATTAGGGACAGGTACGTAAATGATAAGATATCTATCATATATACTAAGGGATACTCCTATTTCCTTCCCTTTCTCACATCAATTGTTGATCATACATCCCGAAATAAGAATACTACTTGATCATACATATATCAAGTTGCACCTTGCAACTGATGATGAGCCATATAAAATTTTTATTCATGTAATGCAAGATTAATTTTTCCATGAAAATGCATGGCGGGAATGTGGCAGTTTTGAGTATCGAGAAGTTACAATTAAGGATCACACTAAGTTACAGATCGATGTACGGATAAAATAAACAATGTAACTTAATAAGTCTGCCATCAGTGGCATTTTATCATACGTAAGTAGAACCGTAATGTGATAACCAGCTAACCTTCATGACAAAAACCCTAAATCGTTTTCAGCACACTTCAAAGCTTCAAAATTAAGAGCTCACCCGAATGGCGAATTTCTTCCTTGTCTAACACCTGCGTTGGTCATGGGGTTCATCCTTTCCGATCCCATTGGTGCTCTCCGCGGTGAAGGCCTCTCGAGCTTATTTCCTGCTTCAAACTTTTTATCGTCTGCCTGAATCATCGGTTTTGCTTCATAAATATCTGAAATCGACTCGATCTGATCAGTGCCTCTTTCAATGGATGGTGGTGCAATTTGAATATGATGATCTTCCTGAGATCCAAGACATGATGCGGCTGTTCCCAAGTCTTGGAGTCTTAGATCATCAGACCAAATCAGCGGGCTCTTGCCACTACTGTTACCACTGTTATAAGGACTCGGCCTCTTCTTCGATCCCATGCAATTAATGTTATCATTGTTTGGCATAAAACTGTGGTGATCAAGAGATGGCCTGTCCAAGCTGTTATGTTGAAGTTGATCAAGATGATCACCCGATCCATATATGTTCAGGTCTTGAAACGATGGAAAGTTGAGAGGAGAATTGAAATCTTTTAGGTTTCCCATATCAGCATGATTAACACCTTGATTATTTCCAATATTACCCTTGTAGCTTCCAGCTGCAGCAGCTGCCATGTTGTTTTCACCAGCAAGGGTTTGGCAGGCTTTCTCTAATATGCTTTGCATGTACTTCCCTTGAGCTTCTATCCTCAACTGAAGATGTTTTTGGACCTGTTAATTATTTGTATGATATAATTATATTAACTCAAAGGAAGAACAAGAGCATCTCATCCGTGCAATACGATACATTTTGCAAAGGTGTATGTATAAATTATATTACCTCTAATTGTTCATGCAATCTTCTCTGCACCTCCATTTGCATCCTAATAGCATAAACGATGTGGTAATTATTACTGTTTTTTCGCATACAGTTAACAACAAAATTCAAACCCCCCAGCAGCCCCAAACAAAGCATGAACCATAGAAAGAGAGGAAGAGAACGAGAAAGAGAAAATTCAGATCGAAGGAGAAAGATTACGAATAGCTTCTGAATTGGAAAAATTTCATGATAAACATTATAATAAAAGGTAAAAGCTATTGAGGAGATAGAAAAAGAATACATACTCGTTCATACTGCGGCCTATAATCCCAGATGAAGATGCACTACTTCTTTGGAGATCAAGTGGAGATGCTGCCACGATATATAATATTTAATACATAAAAGAACTTATAAAAAAAATCTTGAAATTGAGAGCTTCTAAAAACCCTAGAAAGTGAGAGCTTAGTACGTCTCACACATACCATGATCTTTGATCGAGTGATCATTGAATTCCTTGTGAGGTTGCTTTCCGAGCCTAAATTTCTGTTCAGGTAGGTTAAAATGATGAGAAGAAGGAGAAGGATCAGGAAAGAAATACCGTCAAGCTAGCCGACCCAAAAATAGGAATGTTTGTAAAAGTGAGCAGCTATAACAGAAAAGAAAAGGAAGTTTGAAAAAATGTTGCAGAGAGCAAAAATTAACCTGGAGGTGGCTCTTGAGGTGGTAAAGTGTGAGACCCTTCACACCCATAACCCTCATGATAGTCTTTGGTGTAGCCTCTGAAAATTTCATAGGAGTAACGAATTAACATCATATATATGCATGAAAATATAATTTGATACAGGAAATGATCGAGTGAAAGTTGATCGATGATGATGAGCTAGAACATACTGTCCGGTCCTCCGAGTTGAGTCACAGCATCGACGAATCGTTCATGAAGCTCGACAGTCCACCGGAGACGAGGCTTAGGATCAGTGGTGAGGACAAGGCCGGAGTCCCCTTGGACGCACATGGGTCTGTGGCTCTCATGGGAATTCATACTTGATGGCTTCTTGTGCTGTTGGAACATATTATTCTCTTTCTCTCTCTTGATTGCTTTCTCTCTCTAGGAGAGCTCTGGGAATAGTACCGAGAGATTCAGGAGAACAAATGCGATGCAAATAGGGAAGAATAGGGTGCGTTTTTGAAGGAGAGGAGGTGGGCTTTAATTAGTTTCTCAGGGAGAAAGTATGGGAGACAAGCTAACCATGTATTAAAGAAAAAATTAAATGTTTTAATGTAAAAGAAAATTAAAGCACACCTATTCTACAATGTGGTGCTGTCCTTAAGATACTTTGCCAAAAGATACTCTCTAGCTTTCTCTCCCTCACTACTCTCTACACTAGTTCTAAGAAAATACACTTATGTCAGATTACAGAGGATGCAGATACAGTTATCAAATGTATTAATATAGTGCTAATTAAGTGTGTGAACTAACTAATTTGAGTAATTGTTTTAGGACTTGAGAGTAGTGCATGTATCTTTTGTTATCACTCCAAAAGACGAGTGTATCTTTGTAGGTGCTATATATTCTATTAGCATGTGAAGCTTTTACTTGCTTGCATTAAGATATGAGTGAGACCCCTCATGGCAATGATGATGGGCAACATATATGATATATGTTTATACTTCTTTTTTTTTTTGCTTGAAGCAGGTTTATACATACTACATGCGCTCTAGGCTCTCTCCCTCTCCCTCTCTCTCAGTGATCATACTTTGAAGTTTGAACTATAAACAATCAAGCACGGTGTTTAGAACACAAAGACATGCCCTTTATGTCATTACCAGCAAAAAGGTTTCAATGATAAACTTGGCAGGAAAATTTATGATCATGAAGGGATTCTTTGTGCATCAGTCTAGAAATATGGGACTGATCATTACGGTTATTTCATGTTGTTAATATGGGATTCATTTCTCATCAAACCCATATCTTTTTCTAGTTTTCTATTTGCCTTCTTTCCTGCTCCTAGATTTGATACAATGAGTGTCTACGACTACTTTGTTTTCTCCACCAAATATAGTTATATAGATGAATAGATCAGCTGTGAATTCTATAACATTGTGTCGAATGGTCGACTAACATACGTACATATCATATATCTAGTTTTGTCATACTGTACGTGTGTTTTTAATTATTAACTTTAGCTAAGAGGTTTGCGTATCTGTACTTATATTTAATATTTAGCACAGACACGTAAAGATTTTCAAATTTCTAGTTAATTTGCTGAACAACGTACAGTACTCAAACACATACATCGACGGTATCCTTAAGGGCTTTCTAGGCTCAGAGAACAATATGGCGTTGAGAGATCTTGACAAAACGCTTTCTTCAACTCTAATTAGCTCGGTGGGATTCAAACTTATGTATGGGAAATTGGGGATTCCACACCTTGAGTGCTTAATTTTTGCTTGAACTCTAAGCTGAAAACTAACTAATGTTCTTTGCGATCTTATTTGACAGCATTAATTCTTGTACAATTCTTCGTCATTTATTGTCTCAAGTGTGTACGGTTCTGCATCTCGAACCGAAAGTGTATGAGAGCTTCAAACAAGATTACACCCAAAGTCATAATCCCACATTAAGGGAGGCTAGGAGTGGAGTTAAAGTTTTTCACTCTTTCCAAATTGAGATCAGAGACAGAGAGACTATCGATCAACTGATTGAGTTAGTAGAGAAACTAGAGATTACATTTTGAGTATCAGATATCAAGAAACAAGATTAAGGATATAACGAAATATCGATGTATTTCCTATCATAAAAGAGAAAGCGCTAAAAAACAATGTAATATGGAACCCAGTGAACCACAAGAACTTTAGGGTCTGTGGTTAGTAGTATACAAGGACGTGAACAACAATACATAAAAGGAATGTGGAGCTTTTGATGACAGGAGAGTAGGGGACCTTGAGCCTTAGCCTTACTTCTTCTCTAAAGCTTAATTTGCTGGGCCTCATTCCTTATCACTTTTGTGGAATTGAAGACTACTGTGCCATGCATTTCTACCCCAATCCAAACCGAAACAAACAAGAACTACTCGAGTAGCTAGTAAGGTCAAATCTCATAAATTGCCACAAGCTAGATATCCCCCAGACCCCCACTCACTCCACTCGATATCAGAGTGTAAGCCTGTAAAGGCATAATGCTCAACTAAATTAGCCAGAATTCTTAGAAAACCACTGCAGTGGAAATTGATTGTTACAGCAAGTTTCTGCCAATTGGGTTTTGCTTCGGTTCATACTTCATACATCGGGCTCTTGCTGTAGCTGCTAATACAGAACTGTAAAAGCAAAATATACATGCATGAGGTTTTACAGACGTAAATATAAATGCATAGATTAGTTCACAACCAGTAATATAATTCTCAGATCAAATCAGATAGAAAAGAGTAAAGAATCTACTCTCGACGTACTGCAGTTTAGGACTTGAAATAGTTAACTGCAATGAAATTAAGAATGAGATATTTCAGCCCCAAATTTACTGAACCCAAAAAGTTTTATTAATGAATAAGCTTATATGTTATAATGCAAACTTTTATGAATGAATTAATGTCCACTAGGTTGTAATTTGTTTATGCGCTACAGTACATGATTTGGAGAATTAATGCATATATGATTTGTGTAATTTACCCGAAAAAACTTCTGAGGGAATAGATGCTTCCTTCTCTGACAATTAAAGGAAGATTCTTCTCCCAAAGATCTAAAACTCCATAGCGTACACAAAGCTCCAATTTTTTAAGATACAGAACATATACTACCGTGAGTACCGTCCCAGCAAGCTTGTAACACACTTGGTCTTGTTCAGTACAAAAGATGTTGACCCGGTCCCGCTCAGCTCAAATCGAGCCAATGCATGGATGCCACGTAGGAAATGAAACATTGCTGCATGCATATGATTTGGAAACCCTAGTTAGATTTGACCTTCCCCCACCACCCTGTGTTTTGGAACCTCTCTATCCAATTGTGTGGAAAAACAAAGCGTTTCATTTAGAATTAGAGAGATGCTTCGTTAGACCACACATTAGCACAATGGCTCTATGCCTTTATAATATATACAAGCAAAGTAGGGATTTAACTTTTAGTTCATGATAATTATAATGGGGTTCAAATCAAAGCCAGTGGAAAAGTTGGGTGGCTTAGTGTTAAGGGTAAGTTTGCTTGAATTTCAAGCATCTTTATGTGATCTAGAGGGATTTATTCTCTAAAATGAATATATTCCCATATAGAAGGTGAACTTGCGGGACCCTACTTTATGAACAGTTTGAATACTTTACAAAGCTTAGCTTCCTTCGATTCTTCTCTGCATCTCGATCTGATATGAGTTCTGAATGCATGGTGCAACTGTTTTATTTCATCAATCTAATCTAGCATGGTTCTCATTATTGTGGCAACTCGAACAATGGAGAACTACCAGGTTAAGTCATGATATAGAGGAATTTGATGATGATGATAGATGTACGTGCGTGGCTATGTAACCTTTATATGTACATGTATGCGAGCCAAAAATTTGGCTAGCAGAAGTGGTGGAGAGGATGAGGTGATAGATGAGAGATGATATGATGTTTGATCTTAAAAGCATATCTAACAGAGGGAATATATATCATTCCATTGTCATATTCACAACTTTTCCACGAGGATAACTTCTTTTTGTATATTGAATTGGAGAAATGTAATAACCCTAAATTTCAAACATTTTAGTTTGATTTGAATTCTATAAAATTTCGATTTTTTAATTAGAATGAATGCATTTGGTGGCGACGTTATTAAACGAGAAGCGGAAACGTTCTCAAAACGTTTGAATTGAAAAACGTTACATTTCCGTAACGTTTATATCGACTTTTATTCCGTTGATCGGTTGCGAAAACTTCCTTCACGAAAGTTGTAGAGCTCGTCGATACGAGTTCGTGAGTATGTGACGCGTTCGAATCGGACGTCGTATGTAAAGGTTATTAACGATAGAAGTTGTTTCCGATTTTAGAATTTGGTATAAATAGAACCATTTTGTTTTAGGGTTTCCATTTGTGGAAACCCCTTCCCCTCACTCACCCCGCCGCACACCCTCTCTCTCCCTCGGATCTCTCTCTTCTCTCTCTCTTTCTTCTTCCTTCCCGAGCTTCCTTCCTCTCTTCCCTTTCTCTCTCTCAGTTCTCTCTTCTCCCATCTTCCATCTCCCTCTCGACCCCGAGCTCCCTCCCATCTCTCTCACTCACTCTCTCGGTTCTCTTTCTCCCTATCGTGCTCTCCCTCTCACTTGAAACCTCGCGATGTCTCCATCGCCCAAACGCCCCACCGGTGAGACCAAGGCATAAGGACTGCACCACCACCATCTCTCCTCACCCCTAGTGCCTCCGGTGACAAGATCGGCGATTGAAAACCGCGATAGGCACCGCCACTTCTCAACTGCAAGGCCGCCGGCACCTCGAGCTCTTCAACATCGATTTGACAATCCAAAGGTTCGAATCAAGGTGAGGTTTAGCTAGGTTGGTCATTGTGATGTTGTTGATGTAATTGTGGATCGATTTGTGATGTTTTGGTGGGGGATCGGCGGAGGGGGAGGAGAGGAGATACCGCCGCCTAGAGGCGGCGCGTGAGGAGACTAGGGGTGGCCTAGGGGTAGGCGGAGGCCGTAGGGAGATAGAGGAGGAGGAGGGGGAGGGTTTAGGCACGGCGGTGGCATAACACGCGCCTTGGATGGCGTCGGCGCGTGGGCCCCACGCGCAGCCGGCCGGAGGTGGCGCGTGTGCCACACGCGCCGCCGTGTGAGGCGGCGTGATTAGTTTTGACTGAAAGGGTATTTTGGTAATTTACTGTGTAACGGTAAATGTAAATGTAAATTTTATTTACTACGGTAAATGTAATTAATTTTTACCTTCGGTAAATGTAATTATAAATTACTTCCAGTAAATGTAAAAAGTAATTTTGTAAAAGGGTAATTTAGTAAATTTTATTTACTGAATTTGTATTTACATTTAAATCGTACGTATACGAACAGAAATACGTATTAATATTTATACGTACAGAAATACGTATATAATATTTATACGTACAGAAAATACGTATTAATATTTATACGTACAGAAATAAGTATTAATATTTATACGTACAGAAATACGTAGTAATATTTATACGTACAGAAATACGTATATAATATTTATACGTACAGAAATACGTGTATAGTATTTATACGTACAGAAATACGTATATAGTACTTATACGTACAGAAATACGTACTAATCGTGTATTTGTACAGTAACCGTGAATAGTAACCGTGAACAGTAACTTCGTATAAACCAAAATTGCTGAACAGTAACCGTTTATTACTGTTTTGGCATTTAATGGTTTACGAAACGATTCTAAATTCTTTTCTTATTCTTTTAAGGTGATCGTCAAATCGAGGAAAAAAATTTCCATCGGGAATTGTGGAATTGCGCTCAAGTCAATAAGGTGAGTAAAATCTCACTGAATTACGAATCTACCCTCGTGGTGATTCAACATTTTTGCAAGTGTGTTTATCAAATGAATTACAACATGTATATAATTTAGTGGACTACATATATATAGTATAATGGTAATAAGTACATATATATATAGTTCATTAAATTACGTACTGTTATTAATTCATTAAAAATAGTCATTTCGGTGACGGAAAATTGTGCATGAGTATGTGATTTAAATGGTACAATATGATGTGAGAATATTGTACGTAATTCTTCAGGTGTTTATGAAATATGACATGTATAGGATATAGTGAACTATGTATATATTGTATAAATGGTAATAAATACGAATATATATAGTTTGCTATATAATATACTGTTATGATTTTTATTGTGGTGATATCGTGAAAGTTTTAAAACGTACAATATGATGAGTGATTATTGTACATGATTTTATCACGGAGAATGTTAAAAATTGTGATTTGTTTTCGGACGAGAGGTGTGGTACAATATGATGTGTGATTATTGTACGTGATTTTTAACATTGAGATTGTTAAAATGTGAATTGTCTTCGGACCTGATTTTTGGTACAATATGATGTGAGATTATTGTACGTGTTTGGCAAGTCGAAACCTAGCCTTTGGCCGGGCGAAAGTTACGATACAGTTAGAGCTCTAGTATGTCTGCCTTAGTACTGCATGCGAGGTAACGGGTGGTTATCTGCTCATGGGTACTCGGTGTATTTTGGATGTTGGGTAGCGGGTGGCTATCCAATATCAACGGTGTATTACGAGAGGGGTAACAGATGTGTACCAGCGTTCTTGGTACCCGTATTATAAATGCATTGGGTAACCAGAAGGGTTACCTAATTTCCTCATGAACATTTTATTTCATATTTCTTTGGGTCAACCAGATGGGCTGACGAGTGACTCATGAGGGCATTTATATTTGTTGTTTTGTGATCTTTCGTATATTTTGATATGCGAATTATATTTTGATTTTACTCATACGAGCTGTAAAGCTTACCGGGTTTGTGTTTACAATCCCGGTGCACCAATTCGATGGTGTAGTGGATGACTCCGCAGGTGTAGATTAGCAGGAATTGACGGACCGCTCAGAGAACTTGAAGTGATTTACCTCCACCTTGTGTGAGGATTTTGTGTGACTATTTTGTGAGAGATTGTGAGGATTATTACATTCCAACTTACGTAATGTAAATTATAAATTTGGGTTGTAATAATTGGTTTTCTGAGTTGTATTGATAACTCAGTGATGATCCGCTGTGCACTTAAATGATTTCGATTTTATTGAGATTATTTTGTGTTTAACGACTTTGGAATTTTGAGTTTTTAAGCTCGAAATTTTGGGGTCGTTACAAGAAACCTGACGTTCAAATTGTATGCAAATTAGCGAGACAAACATGTAATGTTTTTTAATTTTTCTCCAAAAGAAAAAGAGACCAAATTTTTTTTGAGATTTTATTTATTGACTAACAATAAGTAGAGGGCTTAGAAATAATCTCTGTATTTTTTTCCCAATTTTGATCAATTTTTGTCTTGACGTGCACTGTGGAGCAAGGTATATGTAGTACGCATTGTACGTTGTTGCGGCTTGAATTAGAAGTAGTTTCAGTGGTTTGGTTCATGTGACTCTAAAAATGTGGTTAGGAGATTAAATCTAAAACACATGTCCACTACACCAAATTGCCAAATGCAGACATGACTAAACTCAGAAACTTTTTAAAGCCTAATGGTGCACAGGAACATCATCTCCATTTAGTTACTTTTAAGATTTCATAATTGAACGTTCACAAATTCTTCATGGAATACAAATTTCAAATGCTTCATGATATTTTCTTGTTTCTCTTCAGGTTACGTAGTATTAACTCATCCCCATTTTTATTCCAGTTAGCCAACAAGTAACTGTCACTCACAAGATTGAAATCAAAACTTCTCATAAAGAAACACATATTTAACTAGCTAGACCAAATAGTCATGAGTAGCTCCTCGTGTTTGTGAAGAAAAAATGTACGTCCAAATTTGTTTTGCATCTAAATTGACTGAATTCCAAGGCATAGTGATAATATTAGACATTTTTTTTTTCAGTCCTAGAAGATGTTACTCAAAGTACCATCTTTGTCTTCATTTTGATATTGATTTTTGAACCGACTAGTCTTCTGATCAACTTTTGCTGGTCTCACTGTTGTCCATTCCATTTTCTTCATGTCAAACTTAGGGGGTAGAAATGTTAGCCAAATCACCATCATCTTTCCTCTCCTTCTTATCTAATGGAGCCATAGCTTTTATCCTAATGGTATCCAAAAGAACTCAGCCCAAGCATCTTGTTTTCTGTCGTAAAAGATGACTAGTTACATTGGACGATTGATTCACTACCTACAAATTCGATCACAACAAACAACACTAGATTACATCAACAATTGCCGACCTAGCTTATATGAGATCATGTTAAGGCACAACGGACACTTAAAATTGATGTAGTACTAGTGCACGTCATTTTGGCTACCCACCGGACTGAACTCAATGGTCAGTTGGAAGGAGCATCATATTATGAAATTAGATCAGTAGTGGGAAAAACTATTACAAGGAGGAATATCCAGAGGTTGCAATTAATTGCTCATGCAGTTGCAAAGTCTCAACAAATTTGGAGAGAAGCTGTTCAGGTTGCAAGATCTTGGAGGGAAGCTGAACCACCATGGCTACCTCCTACAAGAATGCTTATGGCAGACAGGTTGAATTATGCTCGTTTTACTTGCTCTTATAAAGCAGGAATTCTGCCGAACCCCTAGAGTTGTACTTGACCGAGCAGATTAAGGAAAATTCTCTCATGTGATATAGGGGTTTGGAATTGGAGCTGACGAAGGCAGAGCATTTGTTGGATGTGCGGTGAACTGGTGATCAAAATCTGAGAACTACGAAAGAGTGAAAACTTGGAGAAGGAGAAAACCTTACACACTCGTCTCTGTATGCCTGCTAGTTACTGAAGGCCCATCCACTTCTCCAAGAAAGTCATGGATTTCGGATTCAAATTGTCCAAAAGAGTTGATGGGAAAACACATCGCAATAGAAACATCATCGAACCACTCTTTTATTGCAAAATTACATTAGCACTAAGGACTCGCAGTTCCGCACACCAAAGCCTTATTCTTTTTGCCCTAGATTACATCAAAGCTAAAACATTTAGTTTTTAATACATATTTTGGAGTAAAAAAGGTTACATCAGGTTCCAACTTGTGTTTTAAACTCTCAAGGACCAAAGCACATCATTTGCTGCTCATATTACCCAGGCACACGTACTTAAGCTGCAACAAAGGATTAAGAATCTCATTAGCATCGCATGGGAAGTTGCATGATTTCAAGCGTGCATGGACCTTGTCTATAACATACAGTTTAGCTTCTGTATCAGTATGGTAGTGATAATCGAAAAATGTTATGTTACCAATGGAGGACGTACTCATGAAGAGAACTTATGACCAGCATACATAGCTTATATACATTCCTAAAAAAGGGAATGACACAAGCATCTTTCCTCTACTTCTGACGTATGATATTTAGGTAATTTTATTTCTCTTGCAAGTATAATGAAAGGGGTATCCTTCAGTCCACTTACTTCCAAATATTCCTCCATCCCATACTTGGAACCTTCTCGTCCAAGACCAGACTGCTTGACACCTCCAAAAGGAGCCACCTTCATTGATATGGAAAATAAACATTACAATAATTCACTCTCTCATTTGAACAGAATAAATATATAAAAACTGCAGATGCAATATTCCTACCTCTGTTGAAATTAACCCTTCATTGACACCAACAAGACCATATTCAAGAGCTTCGGCAACACGCCATGATCGTTGTACATTATTTGTAAATATGTAAGCAGCTAACCCTGCATATGCACGCACAAAATTATGAACAAAGTACGACATGATTTAAATGGATAAAGTATTAATTCTCAAAGTTAATAATGGGTATACGAATATGAATGGAAGCTCAAAAGATTACCTGCATTGGTATCATTGGCCATGTGAAGTGCATCATCCTCAGATTTGAAACGCAAAACAGGTGCCACTGGTCCAAATACTTCCTCTCTAAACCAAGATAAAATGTTTAGCACACAAGTACCCTTGCTATAATCTTACAGACAATAATGAGTGCCAAGGTTTATTCATTTAACAATAAGACACTACGAAAACCTGATAATGCAATTAAAGTATGGGTAAATATAATACAATTATTTGAGGGTGTACCTTGCTATAATCATATCATTTTTGACATCACTGAGAACTGTTGGCTCATAGAACGTCATCCCAAGGCTATGCCTCTTGGCTCCAACAACAACTTTTGCTCCCTTTAGAAGATCAATACAATAGAAATTTAAGTCAGATCTGATTTTTGAGTAGAAACAAAAACCATTCATTTAGTTGAACAAAATGATCATCTGAAACCCGGTGAAATAGCAACATAACAGTAAAGCGCTTAAAGGATGATTATTTATTTATCCAACAGATCAAGTTCTAAGTTCTATTTAAGCTGAATGCCATACAAATTTTTTTACCAATTGTTCTTGGCAATATCATCACCATCAGAACAACCTCAATAGAATTGTAGAGACTAACCTTTGATGTAGCATCTTTGACAAATGACTCGACCTGTCAAAAATTCAATAGCCAAAAATGAAGAGAGGGTCACAAACAACATGAAAACTATAATTTGGTAAAGAAAATAAACCTTTTGCACTGCTGCTTCATTGATTAAAGGACCTTGTACAGAAATGAAAACCATAATTTAAACACATTATATCAGTAACAAGATTACAAGAAGAATGTGATATAGAACTTTATAAAGCAACAAAAAATCTGACAGAAACTGCATGAATTATGCCTACCTGGGTCACTCCATCACTAAAGCCATGACCGACTTGGAGCTTCTGGACAGCTTTGGAGAAAGCATCCACAAATTTGTCATAGATACCTAAAAAGTTGAAAATGCACATAGTAGCCAGCGTTATTATGTGCTATAAATTGCCAAGCCCAGTGTACACAACTACATGTGCATGAGAAATTTATGTTTAATCATCAAAACCTACAGAACCAACATAAGAAGTGCAAACACCAGTATGGCATATGAAAACCTTTATATATATTTTTTTTCTCTCTAAAAAGGAAAAGAAAGACAATACTCAGCAACAATAGCTCATTACAATTAAAATTCAAATTGATACAACATCTGCTTCAATTTGAAAACATTTTTGGTATTACAAAAATCAGGAACAATATACTTCTAGCCGGGACTGTATTAACTTAGCATGCTGCAGCAACTTCACAATGCAAATTCAGAACTACATGTGCATGAGAAATTCAGATAATGGCTGCTGCTTGATGACCAAACAGCACCAGTGTCTGTGCTTCCTTTTTCTTTTCTTTTTTTTTGGAACTTTAAAACATCAATGTACGGTCCTAGCATCCTTTAACAAGGTTGAGGGTTATTCACTAAATTAGGAAAAATGGAAAATTGTACAAAACAAAAGGCAACATGGGTTTCAAACAGAAAGCATAAAAGGTGTTAATTATTAGTTGAATTGAGGTCCCATCATACCTTCCTGTACCAAAATCCTATTAGCACAAACACATGTCTGTCCAGTATTACGGAACTTCGCTCCAAGCTGTAAAAAAGTAACACCAAAATTTAGGTTTCTTGCATGATTCAGCCAATGAATGTAACAAAAGAAAATTCTTGAACCCAGAAATACGAGTACCAGCAGATAGAAATAATATCTCTACTAACATAGTTACGATGTATACATCGTACTACTTACAGCTCCTTTTACTGCCACATCCAGGTCTGCATCATCAAAGACTATGCAGGGCGCATTGCCACCAAGTTCAAGAGATACCTAAATAACCAATAGATTTATATATAAAAAAAGGAATTAACCACAAAATGGTTCCTGAAGCCTAACTAATACATCCTCGTCCTGCAACCTAGATCTTTACCTTCTTAACAGTCCCAGCTGCACCAGCCATCAACTTCTTTCCAACTGCTGTCGAGCCTGTGAAAGTGATTTTTCTTACCTGAATAAAACATTCATGGTTAATGTATTACATTATTATAACAACACGTCAACAGGAAATTTCTGTTATGAGTGTATAAAATATTTTTAAACCTGCGGACTTGCAAGCAAAGCATCCCCAACTGCAGAAGCATTTCCCATTACCACATTCACCACACCCTATATCAGAAGGGTAAATGCATAAGAAATGGAAGAGAAAAAAGTCCATTACAATGACCTATGACTGAAGTGGCAAGATTTCATAAAATAAAATTGGAAAAATACGTGTTTATATACCATGACATGTCTCATAATCTAAGGTTCTCTTTTCAGACTATTCTAAACTGGCATACAGAGTGATAAGGAATTGATGATAAAGTCTTTAAAAAAAAAACTTAGTAAACTATCAGTTTTCTCCAGGGATTGAAAATGAAAAATCCACTCTACCAAGAGCTCAAAATTTCAAAAGTCCTTCCCAACCTCAACAATTCATAAAACTGCAAAACTTGAACTATTATACCTACAGCTTTTACGTGTGTAGTCTCTCAAATTCTAAAGAATCAATCCAAGATATTTGATTTTATAACCATTCATAAACTCTAAACGATAATAGAACAAAAAACTTGTTGCAGAAAGCAAACATTTTACAGTCATTTCCAGCTGGCAACCATAAATGACCCTCCAATATTACATATCAAGCATGTGGATAGTAAATAATTGGTCAAAGGATTAACAACAGGCTGCTGTAAGAAATATCATCCAGAAGCAAAAGTAAGAATGAACTCACTTTATACTTAATAATTGATTAAGTATAAAAATATTACCGGTGGTATGCCAGCTTGCAGGGCAAGCTCAGCTGCTGCTAAGGCTGTGAGAGGAGTTAGTTCAGAGGGTTTAATGACCACTGTACAGCCACATGCAATAGCTGGACCAACCTGAAGAAAGTATGAAGCAGAAACTTTGTAAGAGTCGTACACTAAAAAGGTTGGCATGCTATTCTACAACATCAAATAGTATTTAAAAATACCTTGCGCGTAATCATAGCCAATGGGAAATTCCAGGGGGTGATTGCACCAACAACACCTACAGGCTGCAAAATATAACTATATAAGAGATAAGAAGAAATTACTTGCGAGTTCTCACCAGGAGTACGGGACATCAAGTCATCGAACAAAAAAAAACACAATGTCACCTGCTTTAACACAAGCATCCGTCGATCAGCAAGAGGCGATGGAATTATATCACCATATACACGTTTGGCCTCTTCAGCAAAGAACTCAATAAAGCTAGCTCCATAGGACACCTATAATATCAGTGGTCATGACTCATGACATCTTGATATATGCAAGTAAAATGCAATGCTATTGGTAATTGCTAAAATTTCTTATAGAGACGGAAATGTGATACCTCACCCATGGCTTCTTGTAAAGGTTTTCCTTGCTCCAGGGTAATGAGTTGTCCAAGTTCTTCTTTGTGGGAAATTAGTAGATCATACCTTAAAAGATGGGAAGGAATAACTATTCAGCAACTGTATAATATTTCCTAGCATACTAATGCACAGTATTGAGAGTAGCAAGTAACAAGTAGAGCTCCAAGACAGAATTAACCATGCTAAATGGGTAAGTATTAAGGTCACCTTCAAACAACTCAACAATTAGTAGCAAGATATTCAAACACTGTAAACCATATAAGTTCAGGTAGACAGTAACTTCAGTTTGATGCGAAAACAAGAAAGTGCAAATTCAACGGAAACATACAATCACACAAGAATGGCAAACAAATGCAGGTAGACTACTGTGTGACGATACTAAATATTCAATTTCAGTGAAAGTGCTGCTTGGGTTCTATTTAATGATACTAATATGTTAACACAAGTGAAGAATAAGCGGTTATTTCCTACTTCTTATCGATCATGGTATGTTACACCAGAAATGGTATGCTCTATTTTTGTATAAACTATTGCTGCATATATTCAAGGAAAAGCATATCCAGAGGATTGAATCCCAATTAGTTTAACATTGAAATCCAACAGCAGTACTGAGCAACAATTCCATTCTAAAGAATAATAAATGTAAATTATATCACCAAATATATCAGCATATAGTGACAAAAATACAACTACAACCCGTACCCGTAAGTACTCATACAACTTTTTCCATCAAATACTGATTAAGCTTACGTTTTAGGAAGAATCCCTACTTACAATAAATTGACAGATCAATTAAATAATATACAAATGACAGATATCGAAAACCAGGACAGGAATTATACCATTTCCTTAAATATTTGCTCCTTTCAGCACTAGTGACCTTGCTCCAGGCTATATACAGACAAAAATTTAAATATTTAAATTAGTAACAGATATTTTCACAACCTCAAGCTCTGTAAATTACGACCATATATCATCAACAAAATATTACACACTGAACGTACACTATATTCTTCAGTTTATGATACATTTAGTACATAATATCTACAAATATCTGATTTAAAGTTAAAAAAAAAATGTGGACAGGTCAGAAGTCCCATACAACTGAATGTTTTGTAGGCTGCGGATATTGCATCATTTGTCTCATTTTGACCCATGCAAGGGACAGTTGTTATGACGTCCCCAGTTGCTGGGTTGTGGACCTGCAATGATATGAAATAGAAGTGGTATCAGGGCTTGACAATATCAAGAAAAAAAAAAAGAACAGCAAATCTGCAGGCTGCAGCAAAAGTTTGGTAAAGGAACCCAGTTATAACAAATCTTGTAACGAAGAGAGATGTTCCCTTCTTTGGAAAAATAATAATCAATGATAAAGATACGAAGCTGGATAGAAAATATTCAGTAGTAAATAAAAAGTGTAGTCTTCACAGTAAATATCATCTAAGTGCGTAAGTTTTTTTTTTTTTAAAGGATGAAATTGTCTTCATTCATACCTGTATGGTTTTTCCATCATATGCATCAGACCATTTTCCTCCAATAAGGGCCTGACTACGTAGTAGACCAGCATCAACAAGCCGAGAAGCGAAGCCTTTCGCATCCATGCTAATCTGACATCCATATTCATCAGTCAAATTCCATCATATCCTATGAAAAAAAAAACTACAGAGGTTAAACTCCAAGTGTTCACTCATTTTGCAAGTGGCCTTTCAATGATCAGCTTTTGATTTTGAAGTGCAAATGACATGGTAAACCTATATTAGAAGTTTGTTGTTCCAATCTAAATGTAAATGTCTTCAACTGTTCAACATACCAAAACCTCGCAACATCCATAGTTAATCCAAACCATTGGTTTCAGGCTTGCCCATATATGATTACAAAAAGAAACACAGCCAAATTCCAAAGTCAAAACAAACACACAGTTATACATGCAACAACGGACAGACTGGATATGGATAAAAGCCATATCTTACAAGTGTTTGCAGACCCATCTTTGATCACCACCAACAACAAAAAAGGCTCTCTTTTTTTTTAGAAATATAGAAGAAAAAAGCTGAGCAAAACCCAGAACAAAAGTTGCTAACCTGATTGATCAAATTGATTTTCAACGACTAACCAAACCTAACTCAAGTTGAACAGTTCAGTATCTAAACCCCAGGTATTCACAGTCAGAAGACTCGAGCCATAACATCCATACTTAATCCAATCCATGATTTCCACACATACCCAGCTTTGATCACAAATACAACAATCAAAGGGTGCACTAGAAACAATTTCAAAATTGAACCTCAGACCAGTATCGCTAACATTCCCTTTGATCAACATTCACAATCAAGACACAAAAACTCAGACACACACATAAATGAAGAAACTTGAGAGAGGAACAGACCATCAGTTGCTCCCTGAATCAAGCTGACCTCCGATTTCTAACAAAACCCAACTCAACTTGAAGAAAAGTTCATTCTTTTCACACAACCAGTCTCTGATGACAAACACAACAATCAAAAGGGTGTTCTAGAAACAACAAGAACTTTCACAATTAAAACTCAGAACACAATTTCCATGTTCTATCAACATAGCAATACCTCATCAATTCCCAACAAAAACCCAACTCAGATTGACAGAAAAGTTCAAGCCGAACCTTTATTCACAATCAAAACACTCCCACACTCACAGAACAAATAGAGATACACAAAGACTATTACTTAATCTCACAAGTCCTCAAGTTGCAATGTGAGGCTCTCTTTCTCTCTTCCGCAATATAAAACACAATCAGAGATGATGTTGGGGGGATACCTGGCGACCAAGGAGAGGCGTTGGAGCTTGCATGGAAGACAATGGTGAGAAGATCCTGAAGGATCGAGCTCCCATCATGCGTGACGCCATCAGGGTCATCTATCTTTGCTTCCTGAATCTCTGCTGCTTCTGCTTCAAGGAAACTTCTCCGTACTTTGAGAACTCTCACTGACTCTCTGAAACTGAAGCTCTGCTTCTCTTCACGTTTGGATTATATAATGGGTCGTCGTTTGGCTTATATACTGGGTTGTTGTTTTCGGCTGAGTTTGGATGACAACATGAAGTTGCTGGATTGAATGTTAGACCTTGTTCGATAACACTTCTGATTCGACTGACAGGTGTTTGATAACACTTCTGATTCATCAACCGACATATACACTTATTCCTACAGGCTAATCGCCATAAACAATCCGAAGTTTCAAACAAATATCCCTTCGGCTTGGGATATAACCTAAACAAAAGTCCCCAGATCAATGAGGAGATGCTGTTGAAAGAAATAAAATATTGTCCAAAGTCCAAACTACTTCGAATACGATTCATTTACCATCTTCAATGATGTGGTAATTTTCGAGTCATTCGAATTTGGAAGGAGTGCGGATGACAGTGGTGGAGAAAATTTTAAGTCGTTGAGATGATGCACCGGGACATCGATCAACAACAATCGTTTCACTTGAACTAGAGTAAATTTCTCCCTATAGTAATTGATGTATTATTACTTAGATAATTTGATGTTTAATGTTTAAAAATAGATAATTTTGGTACTTAAAAATATCATTTGTAAACCATTTTAGTACTTATATCAAATTTAATTATATTTTTGGAGATATTTTCGTCCTTTGACTTCTAATATCCTTAAATCAATACTTTGTTCTCGTTTTCCCCTTATTGCCTCTCAATTATCTCCGAAAAGTTAATATATCTTTTTCACTTAGCTTTCACTTCGCATATATCGAAATTTAAAATCTTTTTAATTTGTTTATTACACACTAATTATTTTCTGCACAAAAAAATTTGATTGTCTTTATGCAATCTTAATACATAACTTAAACTAATTTAGATGTGACAACTATATTAAGAAGACTTAAATTTAAGTATATCCGTAATAGATGCAAGTGGAGGAGTTGTATCAAAATTTTGGAAATAATTAGAGGTAATTTGGAAATAATAAGAAAAAAATGAAGTAGAGTGTGAATTAAAAAGCTTAGAATTAGAATAACGAAAATAACCTTTAAAATATAGTCAACACTAACAGAAGTACCAAAATGTCTTACAAATAAGAATTTAAGGTACTAAATTGTCAATTTTCACATATCATATACCAAATTGTCCAATAAGCTTAATTGTTGGATAGAATTCAAAGTGCTTCTGCCAAACCACATTTTATATTTCATCTATATAACATTTCGAATGTCTTGATCCTCACCTCAACAATATAACCTAATATAAGAGTATCACGATGTTAAAGATCCCACTAATACAAAGTCACTACCATATTGCGATGCATAAACAAAAATGAGTGAGAAAGGCTTCCCAATATTAATGATCCACCATACCTACACTGACCCAAATCGCACCTGTGACATCAGTGAACTTTGCTTAAAGACCTCGCTCTCTTGGACGATGAGTATACTTGCTAGCATGTTACCCTTTTTTGCTATATGTAGTAGAATTGTATGCCTAAAAGTCCACTCCAATGTGAAATCACTGCTCCCATTCACAATCTATTGGAAATGCTTGATATTTTTGTTCCCTTTTACTCTTTACTATTGCTGAACCTAGCGTAACTTATACTTATTTTGGAGCGAAGTGTTCCGCAAATATCCATCGTTTAAATATATGCATATTATTTTAAATTGCATGCATAACTTCTAAAGTGTAAACTTTTGGCAATATTCTATATACTATGGTAGACTTTTATACATAGTCATGTTACTCATGTAGATGATACAAATTAAAATGGATAGATTTTTGTGAGGCTGACATCATTCTTGATAGTCTACATCTATGATGCATGGAATCGGGTGCGGGTACATAGAAACGAAGCGTTTGGAAATGCGGAAGCGTTTTTTTTTTTCAAAAATGAAAGAAGCGGGTCCGTTTTAGAAGCGTCAGAATAATAAATATATATTATATATTATTTTTATTTTTTATTTTTTAATTATTTTATCCAGTATAAAAATAACTAGATAACTATAATAACTTATTTTCTAAATCATGATTATCCTTGGTTATAGCAATATTAAAGCTTCATTTCAAAATTGAAAAAAAAAATTCAGTATAGTGTAAAGGTGTGGGGCACGTGCAAGTTAAAGAGACATCACTAGATGAATTGAATAAAAAAAGTTCGTATTCTCTCTGTCTCCTCTAGATTTTCTTCATATCTCTCCCTAACTCTTCCTCTTTTCTCTGACACATATTAGATCGATGATGTTATTGATCTTTAACCGCTTGAAGAAATTGAAAGAAGATGAGAAGATGAAAAGAGACTCAAGACATTGATTGATGAAATAGAGGAAGAGAAGGAATCACGCTTCCAATTTGGAAGCCAACGCTTCCGCCGCGCTTCCAGTTTGGAAGCCAACGCTTCCGTCGCGCTCCCAAATCCTACTTTTTTGGAATCGCACTTCCGTCACGCTTCCGCTTCCGAAGCGGAAATCAGTCATCAAGGCAAGCTTTCGTGCTATGTAGGTCTACATACATATTTTGAAGAATAGTTGATACTTATGCAATGAAATGCTGACATCACACGAAATCGAGGATCCTTCCTGATTCTGATTATATAAGATGCTGATATGGTCTTCCCCATATGCCAAATTTTATGTAGTTTAACGTAGGAATTGGGCGTCATTTGCTACCACAGGTAGCAAGCTAGCCTACCTGTGTGGCGTACATGATATAAGTTCTAACTTTTAAGCAGTCGCATTTGGACCTGGTTTTCTATTCATGACTACCATTGCATACAATAATGCACATCCCAAATAAGAGAATACCAGAATTCTTGCTAGCAGATCATTTTGGTGATAAAAAAAATGAGTTCGAGGTGTAGTTTTGTCCTTGGAAATCAAATTGGCTACCTACCAGCTAGTAGTAGTCGGATCACTTTCACGGCCGATTAGAGTCGCCATTGATGTTTCTAAACTTGTTCTCATGTATCTTTTTGGTACAATATACATGTCACAAGGATAAGTGGCACTATATAATAATTATGTTCGTT
Organism: Argentina anserina; assembly: GCF_933775445.1. NCBI lineage: Eukaryota > Viridiplantae > Streptophyta > Magnoliopsida > Rosales > Rosaceae > Argentina > Argentina anserina. Next base: position 7,952,021 of record NC_065874.1, read on the forward strand.
ATTGTATTCTTTTATGAGAGGAAGAGATGGAAGAAATTCGTCTGGTTACTTGTTAGAATTTTGCCGTTTCTAATCATTATTTTATATATTCTTCAATCTTCATCCATGAAATGTCAAAGCCCATGAAATATCAAATATGCATGCTTTTCTAAATTAGCCTATATAATAAATCCTTGATGACAAATGTTCCATCAGAAAATGCGTGTCACTTGTTAATTGTTATTAAAAAAAAACAAGACATGAGATACGAATTGTACGACAAAGATGAATGCAAATGCGCAAAATCTTATTCTATACAATCAACTTACGACCCTCAATTTCTATGAAGTATTTAATACGTATTTATATCGATATTGGACACACTTTCTTAAACTAGAGTTGATGAGAGTTTCCTCATACATCATAAGAACTAAATTCTCAATAGAAATTGAATCAAAACAATACTGAAAAGCAATAAAAAGGAAACAGAATGGAAACCCTCATACCCGCATGTAAAAACCGTGTAGTTGATATCACAATGATCATAATTGAAGAGCAAGAAAAATATTCATACCACCAAGTCCTTATTCTTCTAGAAACCAAAAAACAAAAGAGGAATCCCAATTAGAGAGAGAGGGCCTCGGTCTCGCCGGCCATCTTGTTAGAGAGGGAAGGCAACAAAACAAAAGAAGAATTACACATTAAGCTCTCTCTCTCTCTCTCTCTCTCTAGAAAAGTCAATTCAATCCTCCTCCTCTTCCTTCTTCCTTCTCTTCCCCTAAAACCCATTTCTCTTAGGTCTTTCATTGAATACAAGACCAACCCTATAACCCCAACTTTCCTTCTCTACCTCTTCCCCTGATCACAATCCCCAAAACCCATCAATTTGATCATCTGGGTTTCTCTGATTTTCTGTAAAGGTTGAACCTTTATTGCTTAGGGTTTGTATCTGATGAGTTCCAATACGGCGCCGTCCAGCTCAGCAGCCGCTGGATCTGCCGATTCAGCTGCTGCCAGGAGGTCCAAGCGCCCCAAATGTAAGATTTTGTTCTTTGAAATTTGATTTTGAGTTTGTTCATACCCAGATGGAGATTTTGTTGTGTGTTTATGGCTTTGATGTTGTTCTTAGTTTGTTGGGTTTAGGAGTTTAGGCTTTGATTGTGTCTCAGGTTGTCAGTTAGTTTTCGATATAGTTTTCCGTGTTTGTTGTACATAATTAAGAAGAGTTTGAGTTTTAAAGAATCAAGAAACTAATATTCGGCAGTATAACATAGATATTGCAATATTACTGTGGAAGATGTGGTAACTGGTTTTGGAAATCCTTATGTGACTCCAGTTGACTTATACGAAAGACTAGTTTATCTGACATAATTGGCGATTTCAAAGAGCCCCATTTTAGTGTCCTTAGCTAATGTAGAGTAATGGGGACCTATTTTACTTTGAATCGGAGTACATGCAAAACAATATTGAGAATGAAGGAATTATTGATGAACGAATGTAGATCAATAGGCCATGTGTATAGAGTTTTCAGCTGATATGTGATCTAATTACGAGCTAGCATGTTGGTGTTCAGTATTCACAGGATAGGATATTTTTGCATTGTGTTCTTGTTCTTCATTTGATGTGCTTTGGGTGAGCATGCACGTGCAGCAATTAAAAGCCAATTTTATGTCTTCAGACTGCTTCTCTTTGGTTTCTTAGTAGCCTCATGATTAATCTAAAATTGAAAGGTAACTTGAAAATTTAATCCTTTCAGATTCTAGATTTACTCAGCAGGAACTTCCAGCATGCAAGCCAATCCTCACGCCAAAATGGGTAGGCTCTCTAGGAATGAATCATATTTCTGCCTAGTATCCACATACCTGTTAGAATTTCAACTGAATTCTTTATATACTTGTGCTTGTAGGTAATCTCAGCATTCATGCTCGTTGCAATCGTCTTCATTCCCATTGGAGTCGCAACCTTATTTGCTTCCCGAGATGTATGTTTAAGTAAAATCCAATATCATGCATTACTGTCTATCCTTTTATATCTCTACATGTCCTTGATCAAGAACATTTTTTTATCAGGTTGTTGAAATTGTTGATCGATATGAAACTGATTGCATACCGGCGTCCTCTAGAAGTGATAAGGTTAAATACATCCAGAGCTCTGGAAATAAAACATGTACCAGAACTTTAACGGTAAGACCTTCTTTCATTAACCTCCAATGAATGTAATTTTCCCATACAAGATTCATATTTGTGCAGTAATGTGTGCGTATGTGTCTGGATTAATATACCATGTTACTGATTGATATCCCATTGTTTGCAAAGGTACCAAAACACATGAAGAAGCCTATATATGTATATTATCAGCTTGATAATTTCTATCAGAATCATCGCAGGTTTGTCTACTGTTTTCGACATTCTCCTATAGTGTAGACTTCATATTATTACTGCAATACAGTTTTCTTTTGGAAAATCTACCGAGTGTGTTCAAAATAAATGTAAGGTGAAACGCCCATCATAGATTTTTGGATTTGATATTTGTGGCACATATATTAGCATATCAATAGGTAGAACAGTATCTAAAGTACTGACAAGTGGTCCAAGTATTACGGTCTTTTGCAACCATGTCAGCTTTGGATGCATGATTAAAGGTAGGATACCAATAGAGCTTGATTGATAAGAATTCGAAGGCGACTTGGGAGTAACCTTTTTTCTAGCAGATGATAAGCAGTTGTATGTCATGCATCACTTAAAGTAGTATCTAATTGTACCAAAAGCGCGGACACGCATTCATGTGGCTGTTTGAACTTTATTGAACTTTACTGTTATGGCATGCCACAGGTAGTTTGAATTTTTTTAGTCTTTTCAAGTATATTTCTTGCAGCAAGACTAGTGTGTATAATTTAGGATTATATGCAAATGAATCTCTGATGGTTTGCAGCATGAATGTGTTAGCCGTGATTGTTGCAGCATTAATCTGTACCTGATAATGTCCAGCTACATCTTTTTCTTTTCCCAAATAATGGAAATGTGATGATAATTTGGTTTATAGATACCTAGATACTTGTTCATGTGCCCTATTTGCCAACACTAATTTTATTTTTGTGGCATTCTATATCTCAGATACGTAAAGAACCGAAGTGATAAACAGTTGAAAGATCCAAAGTCTGAAAGTGTACTGGATGATTGTAAGCCTGAAGAGAAGGGGGCAAACGGTAATCCTATTGTACCATGTGGGCTCATAGCTTGGAGTTTGTTCAATGACACCTATAGTTTTTCCCGCAACCAAAGCGATCCTTTGCCGGTGAATAAGAAGGGTATCGCATGGAAGAGTGACAAGGAGCACAAATTTGGCAAAAATGTCTTTCCTAAGAACTTTCAGAATTCGACTCTTATAGGTGGTGCGACTCTCAATGCGTCGATTCCTGTAAGTTATCTGCTATTTGTCTTCTCTAATTTTTGAGTATGGATTTCCACTATTGATCTTTTCCAACATCAAAACTCCGAAACTCCATTCAAGTGTTTTTGAACTCTTCAAATTAAAGAAACGGCTAATGGTGTTAAATGGGAGGATATATCTGCACACACATATAGCAAACTGCTTTTAATTGAAGGCAAGTGCTTAACCAGTAAAATATGTTTTGGTCAACAGTTGAGTGAGCAGGAGGACCTTATTGTTTGGATGAGAACTGCTGCGTTGCCAACATTCAGAAAATTATATGGGAAGATAGAGGTGGATCTTCAGCAAAATGAGGTCATACATGTTACATTGGAGAACAATTACAACACATACAGTTTTAATGGAAAAAAGAAGCTTGTACTTTCTACCACTAGCTGGATTGGTGGCAGGAATGACTTCCTTGGCATTGCTTATCTCACTGTTGGCGGGCTGTGCTTCTTTCTGGCCATGGCTTTCACAATTGTGTATCTTGTTAAACCAAGGTAAAATCCTAAACCAAATGCTCCCTGCCTACTTTTAATATGCAGTGATATCAAAGGCTGCAACAGATTGCGTTGCTGCTTATCAGTTTGAGCCATGATATCTTGTGTGCTTGTCTGACCAATCTTTCTGGAATATGCCCTACTTGAAGAACTATACTTGGATGACTTCGAGACCACTCACCAATTGAACAGCTTAAAAAATTGGTTGATAGGTCCTATGTTGATTAGACCCTATATTGATTAGAAAAATGTGGCTTTCTGAATCTTGCCGTTTCTTTTCAGAATTAAAATCTTGGGTAATGGGGAATACAAACTGAGAATATCAACTATCAATTTTAGGGTAATTGCTTATGCGTGTTATGGTTTGCGGGTTATTGTTTGGTCTCAAGTTAATCAATTTCTCTCCTGACCCTGTCTTTTCTGTCCTAAACTAGTAATTATCTGATCATGACTTTACAGCCCCCTCATTTCAATTTTATAATCACATAATGACACTTTTTGGCAAGAATTTGAGTCCTAGATATGTAAGTGAGTTTTGGTTCTGGTTGTGATGTATGGACGGATGGACTCTTAAACAATGACACTGATTCTCTTCTTTTCAGGCAACTTGGAGATCCTTCCTATTTGTCATGGAACAGAAATCCAGGAGGGCATTAAGCGCGATCAACTGCTCTCATCAACAGCTTTCCTGGAGCATTTCCTGATGGTCTACTTAATTATGTGTATATTAATGTTATCATCAACATGGGTGGTACATATGATTTCTACAAGCATTTTGGTCATTTGGAGTTTTCTATATTCTTTCCTCCCCAGATTGTCGAGAGCACAACATTATGAATTTTCCTGTATAATTTCAGAAATAGTATCGGTTACATCTAAAGTTGATCTACGAATTGATTGCTTTGTTCAAGAATTGTTGAGTGGCGTTTGATCTTCTCTCCTGCAAAGGTACTCATATTCAAAGCACCCGCAGGAGAATGTTGGAAAGGTATTTGCCTTCCGGGTAGGATGGGTCGATGGTATGATCGCATGCCGCTCCAGCTTCTCTTAGAACGGTTATTTTTCTCCCTGCTGCTGATGCTGCACCCTGTTAAGATAAATAATAATAATAATATAATAATGCCAGTGAAAGATCCATGGCAATACCCAGTGACTTGAGAGCAAAAAGTAGCAGCAGATCAGGAGTAACCAAATTTCGTTCTGGACACGGCACATAGTTGATTCACATTCTGTTATTATAAATCCATAATCCTATGATTGTGTCTTATAAACTGCCTTATAAACTGGAATCTGTATGAGAGATTATGGTGCTAGCTGCAGAAAAATAGAACTTGCCTGAAGAATGCGCAAGAACGTCCCACTTTGGGTCATTGCTCCTGAACACGAACAAGTCATGAGGAGGCCACCTCTTCTTGTCAATTGCATTGCTAATGAATTTAAGTTTCTATACATGCCTGATGCATTTTGTAGAACCTGGATTTGATAACAACCAAAAAAGTTTCTATAACGCATGAAAATAACACAAATAAACATGCATATAAAGCAAGCATAAACTGATGCAAACATTTGGCGTACTTAAGACACCAAACATATACTACATAGTACATAGTATCTGCAATATATCATTTTTAAAAGGAAAGCAAGATCTGCAATTACAAACAAATTCAGAGTCTGCCTGTATGAATGGAAGCAACTTGAATACATGCTTTGATGGGAAAAAAGAATTTTGATAATAGATGGAGCAAAATACTAGTACCTTCTTTCGTGGTGCTAGTTTAGGAGGATCTAAGATGACAATATCCCATGATTCATTCCTAGAAATAGCCCCCTTCATAAACGCACTTGCGTCTTCTTTCACAAATGATATTAGTCCTGGATCCATGCTGTTAAGAGCAATATTTTCTTCAGCTAGTTCTATTGCACCCAATGATGAGTCAACACCTGATGAAAAAAATAACAATTAGAAAAACTTGAGTAGCATTCAGCATGTAATCTTTAGATGCCTTTTCCTAATGAGTTTAACGAGTGCTAGAATTTTTTTGGGACCAAAGAACCAATGAGTTTCATTTAATCTAAATTAAAACACAGCTGAATTGAATCTCGTGCCAATCGTTCTCTTTAAGACAGAAGACGCTTCTACCACAGATAATACAACTGTCACAGCTGTAATGTTATGACTCCATGAATTTATAATGAAAATTCTTCATTCGGTCGCTTAGTATGGAATTGTTGAAAGAAATTGCTCAGTTAGGTATCTAACTCTCCGCAGTCATTACTGAGGAGGAGGGCCAAACAACTAAAATATGGGACAGAAGTCGATAACCAATGGCAATACCGCAAGGATTGAAACTGGAAACTTTCAATAATTTTTTTTACCTGTGACATTTACAGCACCACCACGTGCAGCATTTAGAGCAAAACCACCACTATAGCAGCAGATATCTAACACATTCTGATTCCTTGAAATTGTTGATATAAATTTACGGTTTTCACGCTGATCAGCATAGAACCCTGTCTTCTGCCCTTCAAGTGAAATGGCATAGAAAATCCCGTTTTCCATCACCTAAATAATTGCAAGATCAGAATAATTACATGCAACACATCCCATATAGCTTCAAAACTAAAAGCAGATTCTTCAAAATTCAGAACCAATTCTGGTTGTGCGCAGTTTGTGGGGTGTTTGGTCAAGCCACTTTCTGATTAGAATGAGGAGATACCTACCTTTGTTCTTTGATGGCAACTAGATGGATCCATTTCCTTCAAATTTGACACATCCAATCCTTCTTCTTTTAAAATTTCCACAGACGGTCTCCAGTTGATGTGATTAATTTTATTGATTCTGCCAACACAAGCCTCTATTTCTGCTTTATACTTCTCAACCCAAGCGGCAGATGATGCTATTACTGCTACATCCCCAAATATGTCAATAATTAGGCCTGATAATCTGTGGTAAGAGAAATCATATCAAATTGAAAACTTGTGACCTAGTATTACTATAAGTCTACATATATGAAAAGGACAAGAAAACTGAGAATTTTGAAAATAGATATGCACATGAATTCTCCAAGAAAAGACAAGAGAACGGTTTATACTGAACTTAATAGCAATAAATTTTACATACAAAAGGTGCTATCCAAAGTAAGGAGAAATCTAATCATAGTCTAAGTAGGTAAGTAGATAGCTTAAAGTTGAATACCTGTCTCCTTCACTATTGACCAGACGAAATGCATTGGTACTAGCTGAGGGAATCCCCAAACTCTTACGTAGCTCGATAGCTTCGTTAATTCTCATCTCAAGCAGTTTCTCCATATTCAATGCACATGAAAAATCACTGTTACATAAGGATCAGCAATTGCAACATCACTGCAAATGTGATTATTTGAAACTGGACATATAAACAGTACCTTGTTGCTTCCTCATCCAGCTGCATAAGCCGAACACAGAACATGGAAACTGAATTATACATGCCCCACCCTATTGGCTTTTCTGCTCCATCAGCTACCAACACAACATCTCCAGTTTTTGGTGGCGGTCTCCCAACTATTCTATCTACTGCTCCACTGTAAACCATTGGGCTTCCATCCTTGAATAATTGTGTCTTCCCCTTTTTGAGTACAACCCTTGCAACACCTGCCAAGCCAGATTAATTGCAACGAAGTTCAACAAATTTAAGAAAAAAAAAACACATGTATTCCTCAAATTGCAATGAAATTCAACAAATTTAACCATCCACAGTTCATGAGATGTCCCAGCAGTATCCCACATCCTCCAATAAAAAAATAGAACTCAAATTGCATAATCATCCAATAAAGCGATACAGAATTCCATCTGTTCATCAAAACTACCTGGAATTGATTACAAAAACATCTTTCAATTTCACCTTATTTGAAAAACTGGGTCTGAAGGCTGGCTCAAAGTATTTTCTAGAACCAAGCTCTTTCATAAACTGCCAAATTGGATTGCTTTACAAACCACAATATCAAAACTCACAGAAATCTGCAGAGGCAGCATACAGAGTTGGGTTTCATAAACTGATAAAAGTAACAAATATATATATACTAACTTTATCTTCCACATGTATCTCTCATTGCCCGGACCCGCTTTCAAAATTTAAGCAATCTGGCACAAACCCACTGAGCAAAACAAGTTCAAACTTGCAATGTTTCACATCAACGTAAAACGATCCTTGAAGAAAGAAAAGCTGAATAGAGATAGAGAAAGACATGTAGCTATACCTTTGGGGTGAGCAGATGCGAGTTCTTGAAGGGTGGTGGCGGTGCATGGTAAAGAAGCCGAAGTAGACAGGGACTTTATCAGTCGGGCTGGAAACTGCTGCATCACTTTTTCGAGCTCGGAGATGAGTGTAACTGGATTATTCTGGTAACTGTTTTCTATGAGCCAAATACTGTATAGGGTTACTACCGGGTACGGGGCATACCCGGTTTCCCACATAGTAATTCGTCGGGTTCATAAACCCTAAACCTATATCCCATTTACTAAAAACTTAAAAAGTAAATAAAAAAGAAGCTAAACCTTTTAATTATGTATCATCAAAATTACTTTAGGAATAAAATGAATATCACCTTGTTGTCTGTAACTTGTGATATGTCGGGTAATCATTAAGTAGATTACCCGTTTTAAAATTACTAACATAATGAAGAAAGTGTGAAGTCAATGAAAAAAAATGTCGTTGACTCTACACATGTGTATTTTGTGTTTTTCTAAGTATTTGCTTACTGATATTATTGATTTAATTTTTGCTAAGTAATTCTATCTTATATGATATGAAGATTGTGAACTCGCTATTGCGTTAGTTTTGAGTTTTCAATTCGACCACTACAATTTCGAGAATCTATATATTTATAGGGACCCTAATATTTTTTTCAATCAACAATACCTTTCTTTCATTAGTCATTTTTTCACCAACCCAAACACATTACTTGAGACCCTTTTTTTAGAGTAAATTAGCATAAAACACACCCTACGTGTGTGTATTAAGGGAAGTTACAAAGTAGTAGAGGAAGTTTTTTAAATAATCACCATTATTATTTTTATTTAATTACTATTTTAATCATGTTGTTTAGAACTATCATAAAACTTTTTTAATATATTAGAGAGTTTTAGTAAAAAAAATTATTTTAATTAGCAAATTGTGTTTGAGTTATAAGAGCATAGATAACTCAAATGTTATGATAAATGGCGTGAGTCAAGCTGACAACCGCAGTTAGAACATTTTTCATAGTTTCCGTCACATTTATCTTTCAGATAAATAAAAAAAGTGGTTAAAATTGTACGGGTCGGGTTTTTTTCTGTGACGGGTTAAACAGAAGTTTACTCACAATATTGTTTCTGATTCGCCTCCAGAACCAGTTCGCCTTCTTCACTCTCACCATTTTCGCCCCAACTCAGTGAGTCTCCATCTTCTCCTTCTTTCTTCTTTCTCTTCTTTATTATCGAATCCTTCGTTAACCAAAGTTTCTTTCTTTTTGATTGATCTCACAGCAGTCTTGCGCAACTCGAAGCTGCTCCTAGTCTCCTACAGAACAGAACTGTGCTCAGGTAAAATCCAAAACCCATCTTTTTCAAATCCGTAACTTGGTTTATGAATTTCAATCTGATTTGAGCTCTTTACATTCTTAAAGGACAGAACTTTAATTATTTATAAGGTCTTTTGCTGTTCTTGTACTTCTGTTTTGGCAACAGATTTTATTCAGACTTACTAAGTAACTGTTTTTAAGGATTGAACTGGATCATGTTTGGCTTAGTTCTGCTATGTGAAGAAATGGGTTTCTGGTTTTATTGAAGTTTTTGTGGTTGGTGTGTCTGATAATGTGTAGGGAAGATTGAGGTAGAGTCATAAGATGCATAAGGATAAGATTTTCAAGCTGGCCAAGGGCTTCAGGGGAAGGGCCAAGAACTGCATTAGGATAGCCAGGGAGAGGGTGGAGAAGGCCTTGCAGTATTCCTACAGAGATCGCCGCACCAAGAAGAGAGACATGCGTGCACTGTGGATCCAACGGATCAATGCTGGCACCCGCATTCATGGTGTATGTTTCTATTTGCAAATACTGTGTTATATTTGATGAGCATGGTAGACTTTGGTTTCGGATAATTTTATCCTGTTAGGACTCTTTTTCTGCAGCAAAGCATATATTGATCCTTTTTCCATTGGAGTTATTCCCTTTGGTTCATTGCTTGCAAACTTAGGAGAATAGAGAGTAAAATAGATGTGAAGATAATTGATATAACAATGAGTCGGTGATTGCTGTTTCCATTGTTCTGAAATGATTTGCAACATGTTTGGAGGAGGAATGTGTGGTGTTTTAATATTTTCAAAAACTGCTTCAAGTCATTTTGATAGGTGTGATTTGAAGTGACTTTTGTTCCAGCTTTCCCATTCACTTTGTGGTTCTTTATTTTTTTCCTGTGTAAGATTGGGGTTTGACGTCATGTAATTATGCAAAATCCTCATTTGGTTGAATTTGAGCCTGAGCTCTTTTGAGCTATCTATGCTGCAGAACAACAAGTCTTTGTCTTTCTTTTTTTGTACTGATTTGAGTAGATTACTTGAGCACTTGGGAGCTATTTATGCTGCAGAACAACGAACCTGGTTTTCTTTTAGTTTTTTGGTACTGGCTTTAGTAGATTACTTGAGCACTTGTGATTATTTGTCTTCAAACTTAATTAATAAGAAGTAGCTTCAAAAAGTTACCAAGTGAAAGAGTTCTAACCGGGATCTCCCAAATAGTCTGTACTCAAATATACATATGATTTGTTAGCATGTCTATCTTGGCTTTAATTTACGGACCTTTGTTTAGTAGTTTGAAATTGACTTCTGTGTGTAGCTTGTTTTAATATTCATATATACTGAAGCAAATCTGTATGGTTGCTTGGCAAAAGTTGAAGTTGGTAAAGCTTACAGTGGTGTGGAATAAAATATATGTATGGGACTTTTGGCCTGTACATGCAGTTGAGCCATTTGATTAGTGTAGAACAGATTTATAGTGAATGCTGAACTGGTTTTCTGTTCACTTTTCTTCAGGTTAATTACGGGAATTTCATGCACGGATTGATGAAGGAGAACATTCAGCTAAACAGAAAAGTTTTATCAGAGATTTCTATGCACGAACCATACACTTTCAAGGCCCTTGTAGATGTCTCCCGCAGTGTATTCCCTGGGAACAAGGCGGTAGTTCCTCCCGAAAAGGAAGGCCTCCAACTTCTTCTGTAATTGTCCATTTAGATGGATCACCTGCGCTTGATCTCTTAGAACTTGTTTGAAATAAATGATTTTTGGTTTCTTTTCGTTGCCCCTTGTATAATAATTCTTACTCATTGATGCAGATTTTAAGAACCTGCACTAATCTCTGATTTATACGATATATATTGGTGTGGCAAATAAAGGAAAATGTTGGAGCTAGGAAAAATCATTGGAGAAAATTGCTCGACAATACTCATTTTTCCAATGCGGTTGACAGACTCACTTTTGGTGTCCAAGTCCACTGTCGACGTTAACGCAATCCGTTCTCTTTAATCGTAACTCAGATAAACTGGGTTGGGGTTGGAACTTGGAAAAATGAGATACGGAAGTTCTATTTAGAGCAAAGTTGAGATGATCACTGAACACCAACAATTTAGACCATTTGGATAACACATTTGACATTATACATTTTGTTGCAAAGAAGATGGGATCATTGTCACGAAGAAGAACCTGCCTTCTAGGCTTGGTAAGTGGTATTCGGAAAAGTACCTCCACATCTATAAGGTTCACATATCTGCAAAATTATTGTTGTTCGGTGATCGTTATCGCCTGTACTCTTGCCACTCCAACTTAACCATTAGTCTCTCTCTCAAGTCTCAATTATGTTCTTCTCCCTCCTCAACTCGTTTCTGATCGGGTGGTTTTATTATTTGATTATATTATTCATGATTTTGTGTTTCATTTTCTGTTCTGAATCAATTTTAACTTGGGAGGCCAGTCTAAAAATGAAAAACATGGATGATGAATGCAAAACATGGGGACTAGGGGTTGAGGCCGTTAGGGGGTGCCAGCATGAGAGACATAGCCATAATTGGCTTTCAATCTTATAAAATATGAATACATATGCATGTTAAGTAAAAAATTGAGGGGGTGCCATGGCACCTTTAGGCACAGACGTGCCTCCTCCCCTAGTTCTGATTGTGGATGATTCTTCGAATTGGTTTTTTTCTGCTGATTAGTTTTGGTTTTCTAATTTTGTTGATGAGTTTTGTCATTGGTGTAACATATCCCCAATTTTAATACTTTCCTGTCAGTGAGTTCTAGAAGTTATAGTATGAGCCGGTGGGATGGGCTGAATTATGAAGTTATGAAAAACATTAGATTAGAATTTTAAGGAAATCGACCAGAATGTCCAACAGCTAGTTCTTAGATCAGCAAGTAAATACAAGTTTCAGAGATCACTGTTTTGGATCATTCAAGTTCTTAGATAGACCATGAAAAATTTAGTATCATGTTGGTCCTTTGAGATAACAATATATACAGAACTAAGATCATAGTTACGGGGTAAATAATAAGTTGGAGAAAAGGTTATGATCTCAGTGAGGTTAGAAAGATCAAATGAAGAGGGTGTTTTTTTCCCCTTCTATGCTTCTGTATACGGTGCAGTATAAAATGTTAGGCTGCGATTTATCATAATTCATTTCGTCGTTCCTACAAAGTGCACTAGTGACATGAACTCACAAACATATTATGAACATTTTTGTATGTTGAGCGTGAAGCCTGAGTTGTCTGTTTATCCTTCCTACTGCTTTTCACCTTTATATAAAACCACTGTTTCTTTGCTAACGCTGGATTGAGCTCCTGAACCAATACATACATTGCTGGTAACATTATTAAATCAGGAAAGGTCGAAAGGTATATTTTATTGCCTCTTGCATACTTATAAGTTTTAATCTATTGTTGACGTTGTATTAATCAATCAATGTCTGTATTTACTATTCACATACCATTTATTTTTTCTTATTTCCACACCCCATCTATGATGAGAGCTAATGATGTATCAAATTTAGAGAGGTAGTTTGTAAATAGATGATGTGAATAGCACCATAATCAATATCTGCCCAAATTTAGAGTTTAGTGGGGTGTTGTCATCAAAAAAGAAGAAGAAGAGGGTGAGTCGTTCTTTTTCTACTGAAAACATTTGATTCTGTCATGAAATTTTCATTTCAAAACTGCAAGTGCTCTATAGTTTATGTGAAGGAGAGCACCAATGCCCTGTAGCACCATCGAACTTGTCCTTTCATGCAGTTTTGTACTCTCAAGTATGCAAGAAACCAACAAAAGGATTCCATCTCAATTTAGAATTAATATCATTTAGTCTACTTGTTCATATATTCTGCCATCTTTATTCCAATCTGCAGTTTCTAATCCACACTCCATTTTCAAACAGTCACTCTTTCAAAGGTTTTGCTTCAACAATGTCCTCCCACCTCAGCATTTTCAGGTGTTGCAAATCTTTCTCATCAGGTCTCTCTCTCTCTCTCTCTCTCTCTCTCTCTCTAGCTATTTTTGTTGCATTTTTCCTCTTGTGTTGGGGAGTATGAATGTTTTTCTTGAAGTGGATCTTTGTTTGTAGTCTGAATTGTTGTTTATGGCGGAGGGAGAAAAGTTTCGGTCGATTAAAATTGGAGACTGTTCTGTATCTTTGGGAACATATAAGTTCACATCTTGGTTGGCCTAGTATGAATATTAGAAAGGGTGTAGCAAGCGGATATATTTACTAAGAGTCTAAGACTACAAATTGTGAGAGGAATATAAAATCAAAAACAGGAAATTCATAAAGGAATTTGAGGAACAAAAGCAGAGTTCCTGTAAATCTTTTCAAAGTTCAAGAATAGGAGCAGGAAGAAAGTTAAAGTATACGGTAACAGTGGTTGTATGAGATGGTGACTAGTACAGAAGTACTATGTCAGTCCATTGAAATAGAAGAGAGTAAAAGTAAAACCAAGTCTTGGCTTATGTTTATTCTTACCAAAACCAGGAAATGCTTGTGGTAACAAATATTTAGCCTCAGAAAAGCAAAAAATTATCATGTATAAAAAGATTATTGGCTAGATGGTTTGTTCGAATTCACCTTTCTGTATAAGGAGAAAGTTTTGTAAAGCTTTCACAGCTGGGGTTTGGCCGTTTTAGCTATACTTCAGCACTCACCACATAAGCCACAATTCACTTGGGCCGAAAAAATTTAAGTTCTTGTACTAGTTGGTATCTGTGTTCCATAATTAAATTGTACTACCATCAGTCCTACTGTAGCAGTAATGTTTTTCTGGTAACCTGGTTTGAGTTTTCTTACTAATATCTACAACAGGAAAAGATCTCTTGCAACAAGTAGATTCAAACACTGTTGGTTTGGTAAGGTTCTCCCTTCTCTTTGAATTCCCACTTCTTATATTACAAATAATAACAAAATGTTTTTTTTTATAACAGAAGTTTGGGGCAACTAAACAACGAATACAGAAGATGTTCAGCAAGGTTGAACTTTCTGTTTCCTCATATGACACTGCTTGGGTGGCAATGGTCCCTTCTCCAGATTCTGCAAAGGAGCCCTTTTTCCCTGAATGCGTAAATTGGTTGATGGATAATCAACTCCAAGATGGCTCATGGGGTTCTCCTAATTTGCATCCATTGCCAATAAAAGATGCTCTCTCATCCACCTTTGCATGTATACTTGCGCTAAAGCAATGGAGTGTTGGTGAAGAACAAATTAACAAGGGTATATTTATTGACTTTGCATATTTGTATATCCTTTGCTGGTGCTGTTTGTATCAATAACCCTCTTTTGTTTTTGTAGGGCTGCATTTTATTGAGTCAAACTTAGCTTCAGCTACTGATGAAGAGCAGCCATCGCCTGTTGGGTTTGATATAATATTTCCTGCTATGATTGAATCTGCAATGAGTTTGAATATGAATCTTCCCCAGGGTGGATCAAAATTAAAGGCTTTATTTGACAGGAGAGACTTTGAGCTTAAAAGGTATTTTCTTTGCTTTCTCTCTTGTACCTATCTTTTGCTAAACTTATCTAATTCACTTAGCAACCTCAAATCTGCATATATGGGTTTGGATTTCTTTTTACAACCTTATGATTTTTTTTTCTTCTATGATATTTAGTCAGTTGATATGCTGTGAAAGCATAGGAAATGCATTCTGTATCACATCCTAACTCTTCCTCATTGAAATGTATATTACAAAATTTGTTGTTTAGAGGCTATGGAAGCAACTCGGAGGGGTGGAAAGCCTATATAGCATATATTTCCGAAGGATTTGGAAAGTCACAGGATTGGAAGATGGTCATGAAGCACCAAAGGAAGAATGGGTCTTTATTTAATTCACCATCAGCTACTGCTTCTGCATTTACTCACAGTAAGAATGCTGGTTGTCTTGATTACCTGCGTGCACTCATCGAGAAGTTTGGTAATGCAGGTGCCTCCCCATCATACTTCCCAAGTTCCCATTTATTTTCTTTATCGAGATTGAGAATAAGTTTAAATGATGTGTCCCTAAACTGATTTTTATGAATTTCCTTCAGTTCCAACAGTTCATCCTCTAGGTCATTATGCTCGCCTTTCTATGGTTTCAACTCTTGATGGTTTGGGTATTGATCGACACTTCAGGGAGGAAATGAGGAGTGTACTAGATGAAACATACAGGTAATGCTTTCAATTTTTAATGTCTACACCAGTAGTGGGCTATATAATGGATTAGATTCCTCATGTTTACTTAATTTAGTAGTAAGCCTAAAGATTTAATCATCCATGGGAAGATTAACACTGGGGAACAAATAGATGCTGGCTGCAGGGGGATGAAGATATATTTTCAGATGCTGCCACCTGTGCTATGGCATTTCGACTCTTACGACTTCATGGATATGAAGTTTCTGCAGGTACTGTTAATTTAGGTTCCTCTGGACTTCATGACTCTATTTAGACAAATGTGTATTCTTAAATTGCTCTGTCTTGTAGATCCATTGAGTCAATTTTCAGAAGAATGTTTCTTCAATTCCCTTGGAGGACATCTGAAGGACACCAATTCAGCTTTAGAAATTTTTAGGGCTTCAGAAGTCATCATTCATCCAGATGAATCAGTTCTAGATAAACAAAACCACTGGACAAGTAATTTCCTAAAACAGGTGTTTTCCAATAATTTAACTCAGCCTCAGAGAACCAAGAAGCATATTGGCCTCGAGGTAGCGTTTAAATATAAGTCCCTTTTATTTAATGGGGTTTACTGATGTAGGTTTTTTTATAGTTCCAAGATAGTTTAATTTTAGCAATTAAATTCAACTTTTGACTGGTTTCAGGTAAGTGATGCTCTTAAGTTTCCTTCCTATGCAACTTTGGGTTGGTTGTCAAGCAGGAGAGCAATAATATCTTACAACACCAACAGTACAAGGATTTTAAAGTCTTCTTATCGGTATACCTCATTTTCAGAAGAATATGAATTATGCTGAATATTTGTGAGGACCATAATTCTTCTTAAATTCTTCCTTTATTAGTTGTTTGAATATTGGGAATGTCGACTTCCTAAAACTGGCAGTGGAAGACTTCAATATGTGTCAAAAGATACATCGTGAAGAACTCGAATATCTTTCAAGGTAGATGTATCTCCTGAGTCTCTTCCTCCTCCTTATCGTGTTTTCTCTGTCTTTGAGCTGTTTGTTAGAATTGTGTCCACCTTGATGTCATATACTCACTTATATGATACTAATGATAGTGCAGGTTTTGGGGGTCGGCTCGTCTTTCTTTTGTTGTTTAAGGCAATGTGAAACACTTATTTTTGTTTCTTTTTCTTCCAGAAGTGTGACTTTTTCTTTCATGTGAGCAGGTGGGTTGTCAACAGCAGATTAGACAAGCTAAAATTTGCTAGGCAGAAGCTGGACTACTGTTATTTCACTGCTGCTGGAACCCTTTTCCCTCCTGAACTATCAGACGTTCGCATATCATGGGCCAAAAATAATGTAGTTACAACTGTAGTCGATGATTTCTTTGACATTGGAGGCTCTGAAGAGGAACTGGTTAACCTTGTAGAATTGGTTAAGAAGTAGGTTTCCTTACCACAATCCTTTTTAATAGACCATTGCATTTGTTGTTAACTGGTGTAAAGTTTCAATGATGCTCTATATATATGGACTCATGTGTTTAGAGTTTTGAGTACAGGTGGGATGTAAATCCCAGCACTGATTCTTGCTCCGACAACGTTGAAATCATTTTTTCAGCAATCAAGAGCTTAGTTAGTGAGACTGGCATCAATGCATTCGCAAGGCAAAACCGCAGTGTGACAAATCACATCATTGAGATAGTAAGATGATATCTTTTTAACTGGTCCAGTTATCATTCCTCTTTTGTATATACTTTCCCTAGAATCCAAAAGTGTCTCAAGTATTTCATTAAAATGCCTGATTATTCTTTCACTATGAAGTTCATTGTTTTTTACTCGCTGAAGTTGGGAATACGTCTGTTCTTTACGATTTCAGTGGTTGGATTTGCTCAAGTCTATGTTGAACGAAGCCAAGTGGTTGATGAACAAGTCGGCACCAACACTGGAGGAATACTTGGAAAATGCGTATGTCTCATTTGCCATGGGACCTAATGTCCTTTCAAATCTGTATCTGGTAGGGCCTAAGCTCTCAGAGGATGCCGTACAGAGTTCAGAATACCATAGTCTGTATAGACTACTGAGCACTGTTGGGCGTCTTCTCAATGATATGCAAAGCTACAAGGTAGACAACACAGATAATAATGCATGAAAGGTTGTGATACATGATTATATATCTGCAACTGTGCTAAAAAAAACAAAAAAACTCTTGCTACTATATTACAGAGGGAAGCTGCGGAAGGGAAGCTAAATGCTGTAACATTGGCCATCATTCATGGGAATGGTAGTGTCAGCGAAGAAGACGCCATAAATGAGATGAAGAGTATCATCACCAGTAAGAGGAGAGAACTAAGAAGACTAGTTTTGCAGGACAAGGATAGTGTCGTTCCAAGTGCTTGCAAGGAATTGTTTTGGAACATGAGCAGAATTTTGCATCTATTTTATGAAAGGCACGACGGATACACCGCCAACGACATGATGAAAACTGTAAATGAGCTAACTCATGAACCCATCATTCTCGAAGACTTGCAAAGTAGAATGTAAATGGGTTTGTGCTCTAGCTACTCATGGAACTTTGATATCCGAACTTCATTTTTATTTCTTCGAATAAAATTATTTACAACACATAATCCTCTATTTACCTTAGGAACATCATAAAAAATAGTTAAACGAGCATTTCTCGTTTAAGAAATGAACATCTTAGATTGTTAGAATTCGTTCAAGTGTGAAATTGGTAATTTTCAGAAGTCAAATGATGTTAGTGCTTGTTAGTGCTACTTAGTGCTAGTTAGTGTGTGTTAGTGCTAGTTAGTGCAATTCACTTTAGTATGATTAACTCCACTTGTAATTAGTTTATATATAGATCATCAAATGTATGTAATATGCAATCAATCAATCAATAAACACTTATCGACTTGGCATCAGAGCCTAGTTCTTCTATTTTCTGGGTTTGGGTGTCCTTACCTTTTCAGAGAACCGACAGTATTCTTGCAAGAGCCTCGGCGACAACGTCGGCAATCCGCGGTGCGTCCAGGTCCTCCTCGCCACTCTCTGCTTCCACCACTTTTTCCCCTTTGCCTCCACACCTCGGCGCTCACCTCTGCGTCGCCTCCCAGCAACACCAAGCCTCGGCGCTCACCGGCCCGCATCGTAGTCTCCACCGGCACCGCTCCACTTCGACCTCACCGGCCCGCATCAGCTCCACTTCGACCTCACCGGCCCGCATCGGAGTCTCCACCGGCACCGATTTCCGGCTTCACCGCTCCGCCGGCCGCTCCGCCCGAGATCGAATCTAACAAGGGCAGAGGAATTCCAATTTCTGGCAAATTCGGGGTGTTTCAGCCCTAAATAATACCCGGATCAATTCCAATTCGACCCGGCCCGGAACCATTTCGACCCGACCCGGATATCAGGATCCGACCCGACCCGGATATCAGGATCCGACCCAACCCGGATATCAGGATCTGACCCGACCCGGAGATCAGGATCCTACCCGACCCGGAGACCCGAATTCTATTATTTTGGTTGTCAGTGTAGGTTCACTGACGGTGTAGGTACACCCAAGACAGGTTCAACTCCACTTCATTCTATTGTGTTTCCGCTGCATCAATCCTGTTTTTTCATTTTCAATGGGTTTTAGAGATGACACAGAGAGTTCTCAGTTCTATTGTGTTCCTTGCTCTTATTGTTATGATACTAATCATGCTCGGGCAACATGTTGGAAGTTGTATCCACACCTTAGGCCTAAGCGGCCTAATTATCATCCATATGCGCACGCCGCCATTCAATTCATCCACGAACCAGATATCTATGATCGGGTTGGACATGATCCTCACACAGTAGGAGGAGCTATACCTACCGCATCCATAGCTGTTCGTAGTAAAATTGGTATGGCTTTGAATATTTCTCACTTTGTCGGTTTTGATACATGGATTATTGATTCTGGTGCATCTGATCATATGACTTATGAAAAATCTTATTTTACCGTATTGTCTCCTCCACCAGTACCCTATGTTACTAATGCTAATGGTGAGGCCTTTCCCGTATTAGGAAAAGGGTCAGTTCGTATTACTCCTACAATAGAGCTTCACAATGTGCTCTATGTACCTGCTTTATCTCATCATTTGATATCTGTTCCTCAATTGAACACTGACGCTAAGTGTTCTGTAACCTTTTTCCCTATGTATGTCATATTTCAGGATCTTCTCACCGGGGAGTTAATTGGTCGGGGGTATCTGAGGGGCCGGTTGTTTCATCTGGATCAAACATATGCGGGGGAGAAACCAGGGGCACAGTCTCGAACCGCTTTAATCTCGACTTCTGATAAGCTAAGTGAAATTTGGTTATGGCACCGTCGCTTAGGGTATCCATCTTTTAGTGTTATGAAAAAATCTATGCCTACTTTGTTTTTCAGTGTGGATGAGTCTTCTTTACATTGCGAAACATGTGTTTTGGGCAAGAGTCATCGGTCTACCTATTCCTCTAGTAAATCTAATAAAAGTACTCTTCCTTTTGAATTAATTCATTCTGATGTTTGGGGACCTTCCAAAGAGTCTATTGTGTCAGGAATGCGGTACTATGTGTCATTTATTGATGATTGCACCCGTCTTTCGTGGATTGTTCTTCTTAAAACTAAAAATGAGGTTTTCCCGGCTTTTCAAGCCTTCTATACCACTGTGCAAACACAATATAATGCCACATTTAGAGTTCTTCGTTCTGATAATGGGGGGGGGGGAATATGTGAATCATGTCTTTCAAGAATTCTTTAACTCACACGGAATTGTTCATCAAACAACGTGTCCTTACACACCCGAGCAGAATGGCGTTTCTGAAAGGAAAAATCGACATTTACTTGAAATGGCTCAGTGTATTCTTTTTAGTGCCCATATGCCTAAGTATCTTTGGGGTGATGCTGTCATCACTTCTGCCCACCTCATTAATCGTTTTCCTTCTCGTGTCCTTCAGGATAAAGTTCCATATGAGGTACTTGCATCCCATGTCTCCTTACCTTCTTTTCATAATCTTCCTGCCCGTGTTTTTGGTTGTGTTGCTTTTGTCCATCTTCCAAAACATCAGCGGTCTAAATTGGATGCCCGGACGGTTAAATGTGTGTTTGTTGGGTATGGAGGCCATCAAAAAGGGTATCGGTGCTATCATCCACCTACCAAGCAGTACTATGTCACTATGGATGTTACTTTCTTTGAGGACATGAGTTATTTTGCCCTTTCTGATACTGCTCTTCAGGGGGAGAATTCCTATTTTGAAGAGCTGTATCATGGAGAGGGGGAGACAAGTAAGCCAGTAGATATGGTGACAGGTTCAATTGAGATTACCAATGTAGCAGCTACACAGGCGCCACCGGATGGTTCCGGCGGTATAGTCACTCCAGAGATTCAGGAACCAGCAGATGAAAACACAACTGCCCCTCATATCTCCCATACTACTGTTTCTACACCTGACCAATGCTCTCCTGGTACAGAAGATCACTCACCTGAGGTTAGTCATTCAATTAGAGCTACTAGTAGACAATATGTTTTGCCAAATAGGTCTACTCGGGGTCAACCAACAAAAAGATATGAACCTACCATTCAGACTACAGCCAAGTATCCGGTAGCGAATTTTATATCTACCAAAAGATTATCTAAGTCATATGAGTCATTTGTGAATCAAATATCTACTGTATCAGTACCTAACAAAGTGCAGGATGCATTGCGAGATCCAAAATGGAGGAAAGCAATGGAGGAAGAGATGGAAGCATTACAAAAGAACAATACTTGGGAGCTTGTACCTCCACCATATGGCAAAAAGACAGTAGGATGTCGTTGGGTGTTTACAGTGAAGCATAATCCAGATGGGTCAGTAAGCCGGTATAAAGCACGCTTAGTAGCGAAGGGGTTCACCCAGACATATGGCATAGACTATGATGAGACATTTGCACCTGTTGCAAAGATAAACACTATCCGGGTATTGCTTTCTGTCGCTGCTAACTTGAACTGGCCACTTAGACAGTTTGATGTTAAGAATGCATTCCTTCATGGAGAACTAACGGAGGAAGTATACATGGATCTTCCGCCTGGATATATGGCCGCTTCTCCAAGTAACTCCGTATGCAGATTGATAAAGTCTTTGTATGGTCTTAAACAGTCACCTCGTGCTTGGTTTGGAAGATTCTCACAATTCATGAGGAAGATTGGCTACAAACAGAGTAATTCAGACCACACGTTATTTCTCAAACATCAACAAGGGAAGGTAACAGCCCTAATTATATATGTTGATGATATGGTGGTTATTGGGAATGATTCTGTTGAGGTGGATAAATTACAGAAACAGCTTGCCACAGAGTTTGAGATGAAGGACCTAGGTACACTCAAGTACTTCTTAGGCATTGAAGTAGCCCGGGGAAATGATGGTATCTATCTGTGTCAGAGGAAGTACATTCTTGATCTACTAACAGAGACAGGTATATTGGACTGCACTCCCATTGATACTCATATTGAGCAGAACCATCGGTTAACAGAGTATCCAGATCAAGTCCCTACTGACAAACCTCGTTATCAGAGGCTAGTTGGACGTCTGATTTATCTATCACATACTGATAGGAGCACTTTGTGCAACGTTCTTAACATGTTTTTACCTCAATTTGTTCTTTGCTTAGCCCTTATTGTTGTACTATTGAGTCATTGAGTCGTAGTAAGAGTTTTGAGCGGTATTAGATGCATTTTTGTGCTTACATGAGTTAAAACGCATAATTGGTTTAGAGTTCTAGTTTGACTAGGAATCCTTGTTAGGTTTTGAAACTAATTATCTCTTACTTATGATTTTATTTTCTTATTTTCAGATTAGATTGAAGATATAATTAAAGAAAAAAGATGGAGTCAAGTCATGCAACAATTAAATAGAAGATGATCATTAAAGGCATAAAACATGACATGTTTTAGGGAATAAAGCATGGCATGTTTTAGGGATTAAAGCATGGCATGTTTTGGGGATTAAAACATTGAATTATTATATGAAGAAATAAGCAATTTCAAACCCTCCATCTTTCCTCTATATATACATGGTTTCACCTCTCAAATATCATCACTTCTCATTTGCATTCAAGAGCCAAACCTCTACCAAAATACTACCTCAAACATCCTTCACCAAAACAGCAAGCCATTCTCCCCCATATACAAATTCCATCTCCACCGAAATCACCATTGAAGACACCTCCAAGGTTCCTACAACGTGTGATTCTCGCAACTCTTCTCCACGGGTTTGTTCGTTTTTGATTTTTTTACAATACTTTGTCTATGAAGATTGTAGTATGATGTTTGTGTGGGATTATTATTTTGTATTAAGAATCGAAATTTTCAGATTGTTTTATTGGATTTTTGGTTCTTTGCCAAATTGATGGTTTCCTATAATTAATGAGTTTGTTTTTTCTATTATTGTGTTCTAATCATCTTTCTCATACTTTTAGATAATTTTCAGATATGTGCATATGAATTTAGTGCTTGGATGCAGTCCCTAAGATTGTGTTTAAGTGCTAGATTCATCAACCATATTGACACAAATCGAATCATGCCCTAAGTAGGTTCGGTTTGTGTTGATTAAAAGTGGTAAAAATTCTGGAAATTTGCATGTGAAACCATGATGGGTGACGCCATACATGAAACATGTCTCCAACAAAGATTTGGTGCTTAAATATAATCTTGTTTGATTTCCACTCTAAGTGTTATTGAATTTGATTGCATGCAAATTTAGATTAGGCCCTAAGTCAATCTAAATGTTAATTGAAATCTTGCATGATTAGATGTTCCCCTAAGGCTCTAATTGTATTGGTGTCTAAAAAGTATGTAATTGGTCAAATTAGAATGCATGATAGGTTTGAACTTGTAATTATGTGGTGTAATGGTAAATTTGATTTAAGTTTGTTAAAGAGAAGTCGATCATGTAAATAGTAATTTAGGTTTTATTAAAGTAGTTAATAATCAATCTCAAACCCCCAATTATTTGTTAACACTAAAAGTTTAGAGTTCCCTTCAATTCCCCGAAAAGAACGATCCCTGCTTATTCTATACTAACGATGATATTTTACAGGGTTTATTATAGACGTTTTAACCAACGCTCTATCATTTTGGCGCCGTTGCCGGGGAATTGAGAAAATCTCAATTCTTTGAAGTGTTAATTTTGTACTATATTGTATATTTGTAAAAATAAATTCGTGTAAATAGTACGGTGAACAGTAACATTTAGTAAAAATAATTAAATTTGTTTTTTTTACATCTTAAAAAAAAAGTAAATCTCTGTAATTTTTTTTTACTTTTTTTTTGTAAAGTGTTAAAATGTAAAAATACTTGTAAATTGTAAAAAAAAAGTACAAAAAAAATTATGTACAGTAAATAGTAAATAAAAAAAAGTAATACAAAAATAAATGTATATGAATAGTCATCGGTAACAGTACAGTTCGCACAGTAAATAAACAAACGTGAACAGTAACTTTGTAAAAAATTAACCTTTTTTTTATTCTATATTTTGTGATAAATGTTTTAATTTTGTTGTAGTATGCATATAAGATACTTGTTACAGTTAGATAATTAAGGAAACTAAAATGTTTATTTATGCTTAGTTTATTGTAAGTTATAAAGTGAACGGAATAGGTAAAGTCCATTTTGTTAATATTAGCCTTAACCCTCCATTTGTACCTTACTAAAGTCACTTGGGGTTGAGGGCGGCTTTTATTAACACTTTGCGAGAAGTCTAACACACAAAGTTATTCCGAGCTAAGTAAGGGGCATGCTATTTTCATTACCCTGGTTCAAGGTTTACAAAATTGGATCTCAGAGGCCCATAGACTGACATACATATCGGTGATGGAGTCGATTGGGAAAACATCCTTTCGAGGATGTGGCCCCCGTGGTGTCCAACAAATGAGTCATGCCTTGTGACTATATCTGATTCTAGCTATCCAGCCTTCTGAAACAAAAGAATGAGTTTGTGTCTAGACGACGTACTTAGGCCGCACGTCCACCTCACTTTATAACTTAGAAAATAACTTTGTATAAATAGATGTATATAGTTTCAAAAGAAAATGATATTGTAACTTTTAAGGTATATCGGATAAAGCAAGACCCTTACCTGGGACTATTTCAGTCCATTGCACAGTTAGCTCCTCTACTCCACGTACCTTAAATGTTAGGATTGTGTGTGAATAAAATCAATTAGACTTAGTAATACTTTACATTTGTAGATTTTGTAACAAAAAAAAAACAATCAATCAGTAACAAACAAAGAAAAGAAAACGAAAGTGAAAAAAAAAAGTTTGTATTTACTTATATTTGTATTTCATACTTTGTAAAGTTACTAATAATTGTTCTTTTCAGGCTCATGAATGTCCAAGATTAGTGGTTGGTCCGAAGAGTTTAGTGCACGCCTGAAAAGAATTCAGCCTCAAGATCAGTTTGATAACGTTTCCATTGAGTCAGATTCATTTCAAGAAGAAAGAGATTTTGGGTTCATTTCGCCATTTCCAGGTTCATCAAGTTGTGGTAGGCTCAATCCATTGTTCTTTGAGGATCCAGAGTTAGAATTGTTGACAAGTCTGTGTCCTTTGGGCCAATTGAATTTCGATTTACCTGATCCAGTGCCCACAGTTCAAAGCCGAACAAAGGAAAACCTAGTTCCAAAACCAGAAATGGCATTGATCAGAGAGCAGAATGGCCAAGTAGAAGGAGCAGTTGGGGGGACATCATCCTCTAACATAGCGTACCATGTTCCAGAGGAGGGCAAGACGGGTGATTTTGAGTTGAAGAGTGGGTTCCTGCATCATTTGCCTAAGTTCCATGGACTCTCAGGAGATGACCCCAATCAACATCTCACTCTGTTCCAGTTCAACTATGAGACTATGTGCCCTAGAGGAGCAGACATTCAGATTGTGAAAATGAGAGCGTTTCCTTATTCATTGGAGGATCGTGCTCAAAAGTGGTTGTTTGAGGTACCTGCTAGTAGGATTACTTCATGGACAACAATGGTCAATGAGTTTTTGTCGAAGTATTTTCCCTCATCGAGGGTTACACACATCAAGAAACAGATAACAGGAATCAAGCAAGGACCAGATGAGTCATTCTACAATTACTATGAGAGGTTCAAATCTCTTGTAGCATCATGCCCAGCCCATGGCATTAGAGAAGGTATGTTGCTTCAGTATTTCTATGAAGGATTGCTACAAATGGAAAGAGAGTTCCTTGATTCAGCTGCTGGTGGATCGTTTTTGGACAAGAGCAATGTAGTAGCAAAAGATCTTTTGGAGAAAAGAGCTATGAACAACTAACAATTTGGAACATCTGCTAGTTCTACACGGCAGGTACATGAGACTAACTCGAGTTCAAGCTCTGCTCTAGAGGACAAGGTTGATAAGTTGTCCAAGATGATGAATCTGTACGGATGGAGCTCAAGTTTGTGGAATCTGTACGGATGGGCACCCTACTGATCAGTGTCCTCAAGTTGCTTCTAATGGAGTGTATGAGGAAGTCAATGCCCTTGGTTATCAAGGAGGTCAAAGGTACAATCCATTTTCGAATACCTACAACCCTGGCCTACGTGATCATCCAAACTTTCGGTGGTACAATAATGAGAATGTACTAAGGCCACATCAGAATGCTATGCAATTTGGGCCTCGTCCGGCTGGTTTGTTTAGACCACAAGCTCCACTACTCAATGTTCCACCTCCCAACGTGGCTAGTACTCCTAATTATGACCAGATGTTGAAATCTTTAGTTGCTGGACAAAGTCAATTGAATACCGTGACTCAAACTTTGGTGGTGGGTCAACAAGCGAATAGCAAAGACATTGCGGAGCTAAAAACGCATATGGGCCAGGTAGTAGACTTCATGGGCCGTTTTTCTGAGCAAGGAAAGTTTCCAAGTGGTGTCATACCTAACCCAAAGAATGAGCAAGCCCAAGCTATCATGACAAGGAGTGGACTCGAGCTAAAGGAGCGGCCTAGTATTGCTAGGAAGGCCCAAACAACCCATGTTCTTGAGGAGGGTGACGAGAGGACTATGATGAATGTCTTGGAGAAAGATCCATCTACCTCCAAGAAGGAGAGTGTGCCGATCCATGAAGCACACAAAGGTACAAATGCTAACTCAAATGAATTAGTTAAAACTAATCATATTTCGTATGTACCTTTCCCTTCTAGGTTTGCAAAGAGCAAGAAGGATAAATCTGATGAGGAGGTGTTAGAGGTCTTTAGGAAGGTGCAAGTTAACTTTCCATTGTTAGAGTGTATCAAGCAGATCCCTAAATATGCGAAATTTCTTAAGGAGCTTTGCACTTCAAGAAGACAAATTAGGGAAGAAAAGGTAGTGAAGATGAATGAGACAGTTTCAGCTATCATACAAAGGAAGCTACCCCCTAAGATGAAGGATCCGGGAAGTTTCTCTGTCCCATGTAAAATTGGTAACACATTATTTGATAATGTTATGCTTGATCTAGGTGCTTCGATAAATGTCATGCCATATAATGTTTATCAATCACTAGGATTAGGACCTTTGAAGAATGATAATGTGATTATCCAATTAGCAGATCGATCTAACAAGTACCCTAAGGGGTATGTTGAGGATGTCCTTGTGCAGGTCAGTCACTTGATTTTTCCTGCAGATTTCTATGTGCTAGACATGGAGGTATCACCCTTGGAGACAACTCCACTACTTTTGGGGAGACCGTTCATGAGAACTGCAAGAACATGCATCGATGTTGCAAATGGGAGTTTGACGATGGAGTTTGATGGAAATATTATCAGCTTCAACATTTTTTAGGTAATGAAGTACCCAGTTTCTGACATTAACTCATGTTTTTCTGTGGATGATTCTATTGCACAGGTTATGTCAGAGACGTTGGAAGCATAGCAATTAGCTATGGAGCAAGGGGCCGGATTTGACAAGCATGGGGACCGTGTCCCAAGAGATGAGTGGGCTAACTTTGAGCCCAAAATTTTTGGAATAGTGAATGAGCTTGAAGCTCAACCATACAAAAGGTATCCCTCTTTCTTGTCAATTCCTATTTCCACTAATAAATTGTTACCATCTATGGTACAAGCCCCAAAGTTAGATTTGAAGGAGCGTCCAGATCATTTGAAGTATGTGTACCTTGGAAAGAATGATACTCTACCAGTTATTGTGTCATCAACACTGAGTAAGCAGCAAGAAGCTAGATTGATTGATGTGCTTAAGAGGAACAAGACGGCTATTGGATGGACTTTGGCGAATATCAAGGGGATCAGCCCTACAACTTGTGTTCATAGGATACTTTTGGAGGATGGCGCCAAGCCTACACGTGATGCTCAGAGGAGATTGCACCCACCAATGATGAAAATCGTGAAAGATGAGGTGATCAAGCTGCTCGATTGTGGAGTGATCTATCCTATCTCGGACAGTCGATGGATTTCACCGGTGCAAATTGTGCCTAAGAAGAGTGGGGTGACTGTTGTGAAAAATGAGGCGAATGAGTTGGTACCCCATAGGTTGGTGACCGGTCATAGGATGTGCATTGATTATAGGAAGTTGAATGCTACAACACGCAAGGATCACATGCCTTTGCCGTTCATGGACCAGATGTTGGAGAGATTAGCTGGACACGAGTTCTATTGTTTTCTAGATGGGTACAGTGGGTACAACCAGATATGCATTCATCCGGAGGATCAAGAGAAGACGACATTTACATGTCCATTTGGCACTTTTGTCTATCGACGCATGCCTTTTGGTTTGTGCAACGCACCAGGTACATTTCAACGATGTATGCTTGCTATTTTCTCTGACTTTATCGAAAATATCATTGAGGTCTTTATGGATGATTTTAGTGTTTATGGAAAAGACTTTGATGCAAGTTTAGAGAACTTAGAATTAATCTTGAGAAGGTGTGTAGAAACTAACCTTGTTCTTAATTGAGAAAAATGTCATTTCATGGTGAATCAAGGGATAGTTTTGGGACATATTATATCTGCTAAGAGTATTGAGGTAGACAAGGCTAAGGTTGATATTGTGCATCACTTACTCTCTCCCACAACTGTGAGAGAGGTTCATTCTTTCCTTGGTCATGCAGGATTTTATAGGAGATTCATCAAGGATTTTTCCATGGTGGCGAGACCTATGTGTACCCTATTGCAAAAGGAAGTGTCGTTCATATGGGATGATGCATGTGAGAAAGCGTTTGTGAAATTAAAAGAGTTGTTGACTAGTGCACCCATCATTTGTCCTCCGGGTTGGAACATGCCCTTCGAATTGATGTGCGATGCTTCAGACTATGCAATTGGGGCAGTGTTGGGCCAAAGAAGAGAAAAGAAGCCTACAGTAATTTACTATGCGTCTAGGACTCTTAATGAGGCCCAGATAAATTATTCGACTACTGAAAATGAGCTTTTGGCTGTAATCTTTGCTTTAGAAAAATTTCGATCATATCTTTTGCATTCTAAAGTTATTGTGTATTCTGACCATGCCGCATTAAGATATTTGATGACTAAAAAAGATGCTAAGCCCAGGTTGATCCGGTGGATACTGTTGATTCAAGAATTTGACCTTGAGATTCGAGATAAGAAGGGAAGTGAGAATGTGGTGGCTGATCATTTGAGTAGGATCGTGCGAGATGAGGAAAGAGAGCCACTACGTGAGACTTTCCCAGATGAGCAACTCTTTGGGATGAAGGTAAGTGTGCCTTGGTATGCAGACATTGTCAATTATTTAGTTACTAAGACTTTTCCTAGTACACTTTCGCATGCTAATAAGGCTAAATTGAAGAAAATGGCTAGACATTATATGTGGGATGAACCGTATTTATGGAAACAATGTAGTGATCAAGTCATTAGGAGATGTGTCCCAGAAAATGAGCATAGGTCAATTCTTAACTTTTGTCATAATGAGGCATGTGGAGGTCATTTTGGGCCTCGTAGAACAGCTTTGAAGGTGGATTTTATTGGCCTACTATTTTCAAAGATGCATACATGTTTTGTGTTTCTTGTGATAGGTGTCAACGGACAGGTAAGATTGGTCCAAGAGATCAAATCCCCTTACTCCTATTATTACTGTCGAAATTTTTGATGTGTGGGGTATAGATTTCATGGGTCCATTTCCTTCATCTAGAGGATTCGTGTATATCTTATTGGCTGTTGCTTATGTGTCAAAGTGGGTGGAGGCAAAGGCCACCAAGTTTAATGATTCTAAAGTGGTTGCAGGTTTCTTGAGAATTAACATATTTTGCAGGTTTGGAGTACCACGTGTTTTGATAAGTGATGGAGGTTCTCATTTCTGCAACCAGACAATTGAGGCATTGCTCAAGAAGTATGGAGTAACCCACAAAGTTTCGACACCATATCATCCTCAGACAAGTGGCATGGCAGAAGTGTCTAACAGAGAAATCAAGGGAATTCTGGAGAAAACTGTAGGTCCAACAAGGAAGGATTGGAGTGATCGGTTGGATGATGCCTTATGGTCTTACAGGACCGCGTACAAGACGCCTATTGGGATGTCACCATTCAGATTGGTGTATGGGAAGGCATGTCACCTTCCAGTGGAGTTAGAGCACAGAGCATGGTGGGCGGTAAAGAAGTTCAACATGAGCTTGGATGAAGCAGGTCTACATCGAAAGTTGCAGCTCAATGAGCTTGAGGAGATTAGGAATGAGGCTTACGATGCTTCGTGGATTTACAAGGAGAAAACTCGTGCTTACCATGACAAAATGATTAGAGGAAAGAAGTTCCAAGTGGGCCAGAAAGTTCTATTATTCCATTCGAGGCTTATGTTGTTTCCAGGGAAACTTCGTTCACGTTGGGTTGGCCCATTTGTTGTTACTAACGTGTTTGCTCATGGTGCAGTTGAGATTAAAAGTGATACAACAGGGAAGGTATTCAAGGTGAATGGGCATCGACTTAAGCCCTACTATGAGCCATTTGAGGAGCACACGTATGAGGAGACAATTGTGAGAGATGCGCCTAACGGAGAATGAACATGATAAAGTCTAGGCTGAGAGA
Source organism: Argentina anserina (assembly GCF_933775445.1). NCBI lineage: Eukaryota > Viridiplantae > Streptophyta > Magnoliopsida > Rosales > Rosaceae > Argentina > Argentina anserina. The sequence continues at coordinate 7,982,568 of NC_065874.1, forward strand.
CTATAAAACTCAAGCGCTGCATGGGAGGCAACCCATTTCAACCGTATCTGTGGAGGAGTCGTCTACGGGAGTTTGAATTTTCTAATCCCTTCACTCTTATGGTTGACTTGTATATGTGTTGATATATGATCTTATTCTATGCTTGTGAATTACATTCTTACTATTGAGCTTACATTGAGGATAATGTAATTTTCTAAGTGTGGGATAGGGTTGCAAGTTCATTGATTGTTTGTGTCATGATATAAAAAAAATCCTAAAAATAAAAAATAAAAAAAATGTTGCTTTATTGAGTCTTAGGATGCATATATGATGGTTTTGCATTTCATACGAATTGAATTGTAAGTTTCATTGATGATGTGGATTTGGTATGAACATGTGAGATTTGGATTAATTGATTATGACATACATGTTTTGGTCAGTTTAAAGTCCATAACAACCTGTGAGTTTTTGAACCTATATGTACTTTCTTCATGAGATGTAATTTGAAATTTCGTGGTTGTTTATGAACCTCACTATTCTTTGCATATTCAATAACTATGTGTCATACCTTTTAATGGACTCTAGAATTTACTAGAACTTACTTTTGTGATTGTTGAAACTTTTAAGTCATAAAATGCTCTGATTTTGAAAATGATTTATGGATCATTTCTAGGAATACCACCATTTTAGCCAAACAACCATGTATCCCTATATGTGTCCTGTTTGGGACCACTTAGTTGAACCACATTTGAGCCTACATTGAGCCTTTTATTCATCACCTATGTTATCTCCATGCTTAGTATAGTTACCTCTACTTTGTCCTATAGATTTGACAGAATTCTTATTGAGATGATGTTGTGATGATACATGAAATAAGTGTGGAGTGGAAGACATTTGAAAAAAAAAATAAAAATCAATAATATTTTAAGCAAGCATTGCCAAAAAAAAAGAATGATGAACTCGGCAAGAAAAGAAAAAAAATGTTATGTTGTCTTTCATTTGTGATTTGGAGTTGAGTTGTAATTGAAGGTCTAAAAAATTTTACTTGACCTTTGTCCATGTTCACTTTGTGGTTAGAATGATGATTGTGCCCAACTTGTTATATTCGGCCCCTGATGGTGTGTGGTGTCATAAGAATGATGTTTACTCTGCTAAGTCTATAGGATTACCTTTGTGATTCCTTGATATTCCATGCATTTAGCTACACTTAAACATTTACCTTATCTAACGATCCTAATGATTCTTAAAATGAGCAAATCTTGGTTTGTGGAGATGATCACAAGAGTTGAGCATATGGTTTTGATCCATTTGTGCACTTAGTTGTTAAATGAGGTTTTCCTATGTTATTCACAAAGTGCTTTCATTTGTTGAAATATGCAAGTTATTTGATGCCTTAATATCTTTTCTCTTGCATATACTTATGTGTGAATGATAACCATGAATCTGAGTGAAAAGAAGAAAGTATGCCTTGTGAGGAGGATTTGATTGACTAAACATGTTAAATGCTTATTGTCTCGTATCTGACTAATTCATACTATGAAGCATGTTTATGAAACTTGGAATTTATGTGCTTACATTCAAATGCTTAAACTTGAAAATAATGTGTTTTGAGATTCTGAGACAATCATTTAGGGGCAATAGTGTCTCATTTAGTTTTGTTTTTTAAGGGACTAGCAAAATCCAAGTGTGGGGTAGTTGATAGGAGCACTTTGTGCAACGTTCTTAACATGTTTTTACCTGAATTTGTTCTTTGCTTAGCCCTTATTGTTGTACTATTGAGTCATTGAGTCGTAGTAAGAGTTTTGAGCGGTATTAGATGCATTTTTGTGCTTACATGAGTTAAAACGCATAATTGGTTTAGAGTTCTAGTTTGACTAGGAATCCTTGTTAGGTTTTGAAACTAATTATCTCTTACTTATGATTTTATTTTCTTATTTTCAGATTGGATTGAAGAGATAATTAAAGAAAAAAAGATGGAGCCAAGTCATGCAACAATTAAATAGAAGATGATCATTAAAGGCATAAAACATGGCATGTTTTAGGGAATAAAGCATGGCATGTTTTAGGGATTAAAGCATGACATGTTTTAGGGATTAAAGCATGGCATGTTTTGGGGATTAAAGCATTGAATTATTATATGAAGAAAGAAGCAATTTCAAACCCTCCATCTTTCCTCTATATATACATGGCTTCACCTCTCAAATATCATCACTTCTCATTTGCATTCAAGAGCCAAACCTCTACCAAAATACTACCTCAAACATCTTTCACCAAAACAGCAAGTCATTCTCCCCCATATACAAATTCCATCTCCACCGAAATCACCATTGAAGACACACCTCCAAGGTTCCTACAACGTGTGATTCTCGCAACTCTTCTCCACGGGTTTGTTCGTTTTTGATTTTTTTACAATACTTTGTCTATGAAGATTGTAGTATGATGTTTGTGTGGGATTATTGTTTTGTATTAAGAATTGAAATTTTCAGATTGTTTTATTGGATTTTTGGTTCTTTGCCAAATTGATGGTTTCCTATAATTAATGAGTTTGTATTTCTATTATTGTGTTCTAATCATCTTTCTCATACTTTTAGATAATTTTCAGATATGTGCATATGAATTTAGTGTTTGGATGCAGTCCCTAAGATTGTGTTTAAGTGCTAGATTCATCAACCATATTGACACAAATCGAATCATGCCCTAAGTAGGTTTGGTTTGTGTTGATTAAAAGTGGTAAAAATTCTGGAAATTTGCATGTGAAACCATGGTGGGTGACGTCATACATGAAACATGTCTCCAACAAAGATTTGGTTCTTAAATGTAATCTTATTTGATTTCCACTCTAAGTGTTATTGAATTTGATTGCATGCAAATTTAGATTAGGCCCTAAGTCAATTTAAATGTTAATTGAAATCTTGCATGATTAGATGTTCCCCTAAGGCTCTAATTGTATTGGTGTCTAAAAAGTATGTAATTGGTCAAATTAGAATGCATGATAGGTTTGAACTTGTAATTATGTGGTGTAATGGTAAATTTGATTTAAGTTTGTTAAAGAGAAGTCGATCATGTAAATAGTAATTTAGGTTTTATTAAAGTAGTTAATAATCAATCTCAAACCCCCCATTATTTGTTAACACTAAAAGTTTAGAGTTCCCTTCAATTCCCCGGAAAGAACGATCCCTACTTATTCTATACTAACGATGATGTTTTACAGGGTTTATTATAGACGTTTTAACCAACGCTCTATCACATACCAGACCAGATGTTGCATATGCAGTAAGTGTAGTAAGTCAGTTCATGCATAATCCCAGCGAGGATCACATGGATGCTGTTGTAAGGATCTTGAGGTACTTGAAGTCAGCTCCGGGGAGAGGAGTAATGTTCTCTAATCACAATAAAATCCTTGAAATTTGTGGCTTTACAGATGCAGACTGGGCTGGAAATATTACAGATCAGAGATCCACATCAGGGTACTTTACCTTTGTTGGGGGTAATCTTGTTACATGGAAGAGTAAGAAACAAAAAGTGGTAGCCCGATCTAGTGCTGAGGCAGAATACAGAGGTATGGCTCAGGGAGTGTGCGAATTGTTATGGCTGAGAAATTTGCTACAAGATTTGGGCATTGAGCCTAAGAGTGCTATGCAGCTGTACTGTGACAACAAAGCGGCTATTGATATTTCACATAACCCTGTGCAACATGATCTTACAAAACATGTGGAAGTTGATCGTTACTTTATAAAGGAGAAGCTAGACACAAAGATCATTAATTTTCCTTTTGTTCCTACAGAAGAGCAACTTGCCGATATGCTCACAAAAGGAGTGTCTAAAAAGGCTTTTTATGACGCACTTAGCAAGTTGGGTATGGTTGATGTATATGCGTCAACTTGAGGGGGAGTGTTAGTGCTTGTTAGTACTACTTAGTGCTACTTAGTGTGTGTTAGTGTTAGTTAGTGCAATTCACTTTAGCATGATTAACTCTACTTGTAATTAGCTTATATATAGATCATCAAATGTAGGTAATATGCAATCAATCAATCAATAAACACTTATCGACTAATGAGTCATTAACAGGTGAAAGAGCGCTGGTCTATGAGCCTTTGCATGTACACAGACCACATTTACTGAAATATCAGAAGATCCATATCAGAACGTTGGACTACTTATTATACTGTAATACCTCCAAAGCTGGAACACAGAAGAATCATCCATTTGTTCCTTTCACACAGTTTGAGAGCATAAACACAAACGCTGCCAGACAAACAAACCTGTCGCTTTGTGAATCTTCTTTTTTCTGGCCATCTGTTGCCATCTTGATTTTCTCCACTTCTGTATGTAAAGTACGGGCGCCCTATTTCATATACAAAGTCAAAAGATTCTGAGCGTTCTCTCTAAACCATGTCCTTCTCCCAGGTCAACACTTTCAGGTGTTGCATGTCTTCCCCATCATCAGGTTTTTCTCTTTCTCTGTTTGGCTCTGTTTCCTTTGTTCTTTTGGTTGTATGCATGATTGTAATGAATTGGGTTTTCGATTTCGTTGATTGATCTTTGTTCTGTTGATGAGTTTTTGATATCAGTTCCCCAATATTTGAGATTTTACTATCCTGAAAGTTCGAGCTAGTGGTGTCACTGGTTTGGTGTGTGATTGTGTGGAGGTGGATTGTGAGAAGTTCTATTTTCTGGCTTTGTGGATATTGTAAATTTAGTTAAGGCCTTGCGTAGGGCTAAGGTAGTAACCAGAGTTCACACTCTCAGCAAGTGTTGGTAAGAACTGGTAGAGAACCAACCAGAGGTATACAGAAAGACAAATTATTGTAAAAGAGAGAAGAGTTCTGTGATTCCACAAAATGGAAAATGTTCTATATCTTTGAGATTTCACAACTCACATTCACTTTGTACTGGTTCTTGCATGATTTTAGAAAGCGATCTAAAGCATAGGAATAGGTAAATTAACAAGTGGATTAAGCCTAATAGGGGTGGAATGGATGAAGTAAAAACAAAAACTAAACTTATGATAATATTCATTGACTGGAAAAAAGGCTTGGTAGATCAAAGGAAAGAAGTTTGGTGGCGATTTAAAGTAGTAGGCCTCAATTTGTTTAAATTCTGATTCAATGAAATAGACAGGTAGTGAATCCATCATACTAATTGGGAGATAGGTTATAACTTTAGCGAATTCCGAAAGTCTTGAGCCACAAAAGGTGCTTTACAAAGAAAATAGATTTCTTTAGTTGTTGGTTCACTTGTTTGTATGATTAGATTATACTACTGATATGAAATTACAAAGACATACTGGACTTTTGTATATGTAAAGCATATAATAAGAGTTGTCTGGTTATCATTTATTATGACTTTCTCCAAATGGTAAAAGCACTGATCTTTTGGTGATCTGGATTGAGTTTGCTCTTAATGTATACATTTTCTTTTAATTAAATTAGGAAGAGATCGCTTGCCACAATCAGTTTCAACAGTTCCAAGATCAAATGGCGCAGCAGAAGGAAATATTGCTGTCTTGGTAGGCTCGTCCTCTCTAGTTCTGTGATTGTCTTATATCATAGTATAAGATTGATAATGTTATAATGCCTCTCTTAATTTAAGCAGAGTTTGGAAGGAACTAAACAAAGAATAAAGAAGATGTTCAACAAGGTTGATCTCTCTGTTTCATCATATGACACTGCTTGGGTGGCAATGGTCCCTTCTCCGAATTCCAGGAAAGAGCCTTTCTTCCCTGAATGCGTGAATTGGTTGTTGAACAATCAACTTCGTAACGGCTCATGGGGTCCTCTTAATTCACATCATTTGTTAACAAAAGATGCCCTTTTATCCACATTAGCATGCATCCTTGCACTAAAGCGATGGAATATTGGTGAAGAGCATATTGACAACGGTATTTTACTGATAACTCATATTTCTGAGTTTGCTGCAATAATGTTCTCTATATCACTGCCCTCTCGTTTTATTTCAGGTCTGCATTTTATCAAATCAAATTTAGCTTCAGCTACTGATAATGAGCAACTATCTCCTGTTGGCTTTAATATAATATTTCCTTCCATGATCCAATCTGCATTGAATTTGGATATGAATCTACCTGTCGGAGCATCAACCTTAGATGCTTTACTTCTCAGGAAAGACGTTGAGCTACAAAGGTTTGATATTAGCTTTCTTCTTGGGTTGTGGTTAAGTTTTATGGCTTGCCTAATTAATTTAATTGAGTTTAACATGCAGATTTGGCTTTGTCATTAGAGTGTTAGAATGCTTTTCTTTCATTAAGGAGTGAAAAAGTCCAAGTATCCTTTCTTAGAGTTCAATATGCGTGTGTAAAGAATGATTCGTTCTTATGCTTGTGAAAGCTGTTGAGTTATTTGTATATTCCACACAAACTCAGTGTAATTGTAATTTATATTCCATCATGTCATTGTTTAGAGGCAATAGTAGCAACTCAGAGGGGTGGAGAGCCTATCTAGCATATATTTCGGAAGGAATTGGAGATTCATCAGACTGGGAGATGGTCATGAAGTACCAGAAGAATAATGGGTCCTTGTTTAATTCACCATCAACTACTGCGGCTGCTTTTACACACCTCAACAATGCTGGTTGTCTTAGTTATCTACGCTCAATCATAGAGAAGTTTGGGAGTGCAGGTTAATACTAATTTCATACATACCAATTTTCCATCAATATATCTTTTTTTTTTTACTTCATTGAGATTGATTGAAAATTTAAACTGATTAATCTTAATCTACCCTTTCCAGTTCCAACGATTTATCCTCTAGATAGTTCTGCTCGCCTTTCTATGGTTTCGAGTCTTGAATGTATGGGTATTGATCGACATTTCAGGGATGAAATTAAGAGTGTACTAGCTGAAACATACAGGTATCAATCTGACACCATCTGTCGCAATCAGTAGTGTGGTGTAACTTCCGCGAAATTGGATACCACATTAGTCTTATTTTATTTTTTATCAAGTGAGATTGTTTTAGTTCTTATCCATGAGGAAGCATATGACATTACCAAACAAACAGATGCTGGCTGCAGGGGGATGAAGATATATTTTCAGATGCTGGCACCTGCGCTATGGCATTTCGACTCTTGCGTCTTCATGGATATGAAGTTTCTGCAGGTACTGTTAAATTAAGGTTCTTTGAGTCCTCATGACTCTATTTTGCCAATGATTGTATGATTAAATTGTGCTGTCTTGTAGATCCATTAAGGCAATTTTCAGAAGACTGTTTCTTCAATTCCTTTGGAGGATATCTGAAGGACACCGGTGCTGCCTTAGAATTATTTAGGGCTTCAGAAGTCATCATTCATCCAGATGAATCAGTTCTAGAGAAACAACATTACTGGACAAGTCATTTCTTGAAACAGGCATTATCAGATAACTTAACTCAGGTGGAAAGAATCAATAAGCATATTGATCAGGTAATTTTTAAAATAAGTCTCTTGTTGATGTGGAGCTTATCTCTTTTACCCCATGATAAGTGATTGGAAATGCTTTTATTTGTCTTCAGGTGGATGATGCTCTTCAGTTTCCTTCCTATGCAACTTTGGGTCGTTTATCATGCAGGAAAGCAATAAGAAATTACAACACTGACAGTACAAAGATTTTAAAATCTTCTTATCGGTATTCCTCTAATGTCCTCTTCCTCCTTTTCCCTTTCTGTGTAGTATGACTATTCTGAATTATTATGATGAGTCATTATGTACTACTTATGTCCCATGATACTCTTCCATTCGTAGTTGTTTAAATGTTGGGGATGAAGACTTCCTAAAAATGGCAGTGGAAGACTTTAACATGTGTCAATTGATACATCAAGTAGAACTCAAGCGTCTTTCAAGGTACATGCCCCTCCTCCTCATCCTCTTCTCAATCGTTGAGCTATTTGTTACTATCAGTGAGAGTGTAACTTGCGGAGTTTGGCGCTTCTTGATTTCATTTTTTGGACGAGTGAACTTTTGTGTTTACTTTATTACTTCATCAAGTGTGATTTTTCCTTAATGTCAGCAGGTGGGTTGTCGAGAGCAGATTGGACAAGCTAAAATTTGCTAGGCAGAAGGAGGCATACTGTTACTTCTCTGCTGCTGCAACGCTTTTCCCTCCTGAACTCTCAGATGCCCGCATATCATGGGCCAAAAATGGAGTGCTTACAACTGTGGTTGATGATTTCTTTGATGTTGGAGGTTCTGAAGAGGAACTGGTAAACCTTATACAATTGATAGAGAAGTATGGTTTCTTTTTCCGTTCTTTTCCATTGGATCTGCGGTCGGTCCTACAATTTTGGTTGTGCTCCTAATGTACTGACCCATATGTTTGAACCACAGGTGGGATGTGAATCCAATAACTGATTCTTGTTCTGAGCAAGTTGAAATCATATTTTCAGCAATTAAGAGCACAGTAAATGAGATTGAAGCCAATGCATTCCCAAGGCAAGAATGCAGTGTAATAAATCACGTCATAGAGATCGTAAGATGGAATTTTTTTAACTTGTTCATGTTATCATTGTTCTATCTATTGATCAATTACCAGTATCAGTGGTTGTTTTCCTGCACATCTGACCGAATTATAGTGCTTAGTTGAAATGCCTAAATAATCTTAAATGTGAATACAACGTCTTTTATTCATTGGACTTGGGATGATCTGTGCTATCTTTGGTTTTCAGTGGTTGGATTTGGTTAAGTCTATGCTGAAGGAAGCTCAGTGGTTGATGTATAATTCGGCGCCAGCACTGGATGAATACATGGAAAATGCATATGTATCATTTGCCCTGGGACCGATTGTTCTTCCAGCTCTCTATTTGGTAGGGCCTAAGCTCTCAGAGGAGGCTGTGCGGAGTCTCGAGTTCCACCAGCTATATAAACTTATGAGTACCACTGGGCGTCTTCTCAACGACATGCAAACCTTTAAGGTAGGCAACCATTTTCCTTACTCTTCGAACAAAAAAAAATATATATAAAAAATGGCATTTGAAACTGATGACAAACTTGTGACATTGTTTTAGCGGGAATCTGCGGAAGGGAAGCTAAATGCTGTAACATTGGCGATGCTTCATGGCAATGGAAGCGCCACTGAAGAAGAGACCTTCAGTGAGATGAAGAGCATTATAACCATTAAGAGGAGAGAACTCCAAAGACTAGTTTTGCAGAAAGATAGTGTAGTTCCAAGAGCATGCAAGGACCTCTTTTGGAACATGTGCAAAGTTGTTCACCTATTTTATGCAAAGCATGACGGATTTACTGGTCATGACTTGATGAAAACCGTAAATGGAGTCACCCAAGAACCTATCATTCTCGGTGAATTGCAAGAAGGGAAATGAATGGCTGGTCCATCAAAGCTAAACATTAGTGTTACTGTGCCAGTTATTGGACTAGGTTAGAAGTCTGAAGGCAAACAAACAGCAGCATTCTTTTATTTCTTGGTTAGTTTTAAATTTCTGGTATACACAGTTCAGTGAACCTTATATCAATGATCAAACACAGGTAGAAGTTTTATCTTGTGCTTTCTTTTTGGTCATGCATGGCTAGCTTTTTTCATTTTTTTGTTCTAGCATCATAATAAAAAGCTTGAGATAGCCCTCAGAACAAAGTCAACAAACCAGCAGACCTGCTTGACAAGGAACGAAGAACCAAACGCGATGCAGTATAAGGGGAGCATTTTGAAGGAATACAATTAAGTATACACAAACATTAACACTGACTAGGCAAGCTCAATCTCAAGAATGAGCGCCTACCCTAGAAACAACTGGCTAACATCTTACAATGCAGAACTGTGTTACAAGCACTTATTGAAATAGCCCAACTACATCTCAACCTTGTCCACCGGAAGGTGTAGGTGGTCTGTTTACAGCTTTCCGGCCCACTGGTGCTGGCGGTGTTTGTAATAGTAAGCGGTTAGTCAAGTGATCTTTAACCTCATCAATCTCCAAGTGAATCCCATGCGACATGCTCTTCACTGTAACAATGGCAGTAAGTAACTCATTAACTTGTAATTTTAGCAGTTGACTCAGAAAAATTATAGTCATGCTATTCCTGGCAGTGTAAATTAATACGATGAGTTATATCATATTTTTATGTATATGATTGAACTTGATCAATGAACCAACCAGCACTCGTTAGTTCATAACTTCTATATACAGAGAGCTACAGAGAGGAGAGATGGAGAGACTTACTGTGGATTGGGATTTCAGGAACTCTAGAAGCTAAGACTATCTCGGACGAGATCAACAGCCATAATAGAATCAGGGGAATCATGTAAACAGTGCTTGAGGCCTTGTGATACGAACCATTTTGGATACGAATCATTATCATAAGATGTATATTGTATGTGCTCAATGGACGGAGCTATATAAGTAGGTTAAAGTAGCAATTGCTTCTCGATTTCCTCCAATTTCCTAATCACGAACAGGTCTTTGCGGATATTCGACCAATTCCCAAGTCAATGTCATTTGGTCTGACGCCCCTAGATACGAGTTCCCATCGGTTGAATTAAGCCATCCTAAACAAATCCTAGTAGCAAGCAATTAATTAGCTCAATGGGAAATGACATACCTATAATTAGCTTATAGTAGTCTCACAATTTTCATACATACACACACATATCCAATATATATTACGAGTTTTAAATTCGTGTTTGAAGACCAAAAATATAGTCTTTGATCATTTTAGTCAAATTACGACCTAGTAATATCCTTACAGAATATCATTTTACAAGAAAAAAGAAAAGCAAATAACACATATTTGGGTCAAAAGCCCAAACCCTCGTACATGCCCGGGCCCAAGTAAACAAAACCCAAGCCGAGAGACCGAGTCATCGCGACACCATCTCTCAAGCCAAGACCTCGCCGTCAGCCCCGTCGCACCACCGCCGGTCTACCCGCCATCCCACCATCCAACCATCCTCCATATCGCCATCACATGCCTCTTCATACGGCTGCCCCAGACTAATTATAGGAACTCAGGAAGTGTTCGATTCAACGCAAAATGAAGCAGCAGAGTTGCACTAAGATTATTCATGCATGTTCACCAGTGACTCCCTTGCTTCGCTTTTTGTTTTATATCTTCAACCTTTCTTTCTTAAACAACTTACCCACATCACTACAAAAACTGCCTCAATACGAAGATTATATACACCCAAATTGTATGATGATTGTGGCTGATGCCTTTTCATTTATGTTTTGTTAATTGCATTAAGCGATAAATTGAGTTGGTTTTGAATAGCAGTACTGGCTTTTCAAAAGAAAAAGATTTACCGAGTACGTGAAGGCCCATACGATAACTCGAGAATTTTATTCTTTTGTCCTCTGAATACATGAAAAAGTTGACATGAAACGATATATGAATATGCCAAAGAAAGTAAAGAAAACTTATTGTTGTGCCCACGCTCGTAGATGACACACTTGAGATCTTAACCAATGAGTCGTTCAATTGTAATCTCTGGGAGTCTAGAGAAATTTGCACCTTGGGATGACAACACCTGCTCAACCATAAGCATTGTTGGCCTAGATTGTGGATGGGAATGTTTGCATGCAATTGCCAGCCTTGCAATTGTTATCAGTTCATTCTGAACAGTTGGTAGAGGAGGAGGCAGGCGTTGGTCCAGTACATCATTCAGCAGTATCTCTTCGTTGTCGCATGTGTGAGTTGAAAAGGAGGAGACGAAATCAGCCAGCTTCTTTCCCATGATCACTTCCAGTGACAATACCCCAAAGCTATAAACATCACATTTCTCTGTTACCTTCATTGTGTAAGCTAACTCTGCCAAAACAATGAAGAACAGTAGACAGGAAAGTCATTAATATCTAGGACGAACTATACAATCTAGGATTTAACTTTGTTTCAGTTAGTTAATTACCTGGTGCTATATATCCATATGTGCCAGCTGGGGAAGTCCAATGTGATGAGTCTGGATTCAAAAGCTTGGCGGTGCCGAAGTCTGAAACAACAGGCTCATATTCGATATCCAGCAGTATGTTGTTGCTTGATACGTCTCGATGCACAATAGGTGGAGAGCAAGCATGATGCATGTAAGACAGGGCATGAGCTACACCTTTCACAATCCTCACCCTTGTGCTCCAGTCCAATTTCTCAGCTTCATATTCTTTGCTCAAGATCGCAGCCAAGCTACCCTTTTCTAGGTAGTCATAGACCAAAAATGAGTGATGGGAATGCGAACAGAAACCACGAAGTTTCACAATGTTCCGATGTCGTATCTCCATTAGTGCCCTTATCTCAGAAAGGAATTCCTTCCGAGATGTCTCCTCACCAATAAGTATTGGGTGGAGTTTCTTCACTGCAAATATGCTTCCCGATAGCAGCTTTGCCTTATAGACACTTCCGGATCCTCCTTTTCCGATGCAATGGCTGACATCAAAATTATTGGTTGCCTTGATGATTTCTTCGTACATTCTTTTACCATCAAAGTCGAATATTGAGAAGACTTCTTTATGCATATCACCATCTTCTG